>NW_028128833.1:0-600000 GCF_965231255.1 Vanellus vanellus
GGGGGCGAAGTCTGGCAGTGGGGTTACACTCATCGGGCAGTGCTGGGCATCATGGCGGGAGCCTCCCTTGCTGTGCTGCGAGGCCGGCGCTCCCGGAGCGTGTTTCTGCTCCTGCTGCTTCCCCTGCTGGAGCATTTCCCTCATCTTGCGCTGTGCAGTCCTGGGGAGGAGAGGGGAAAAGCAAGAGTTGGGGGTCAGGGCACTGTTTCTCCCCCTACCACCCACCCCCAAGCCCCCACCGAGCATCTTGCCACTCCCAACTTGTCACTGCAGACAAGCTGTAAGTAATTTCAAGGGGTTTGTTTTGGTTTGGTTTTTCTGTTTGATTATTTTTTTTTTTTTTTTTTTTTTAAACCTGCGCTTCCTCCATCGCTCCTCAAGAGCACCTGAATTTTTCTGGGGGGCCACCATCCCTCTCAAGTGGACAGGAGACAAGGTTATGGAAGATGCACCCAGGTGCGATGCGCGTAGCTTTGCCCGCACCGAGGAGTCCATTCACACCCTGGGTGCTGCTCTGCACAGCATCCAAAACACCCATTTTTAGCTCAAACAAGCCAATCTTCAATTTCAGCACTCCCACAGCCGGGGGGAGCTACCGAAACACTTTCAGTGCCTCTTGGGGGCACAGGGACCACCTGAAAGAAGAGCGGCAGGACACTCGGGTGGTGCTGGGCTCAGCCACCCCACGCCTTTCCTCAGTGGACGGAAGCAGCCGGGAAATATTGGGTAAAGCCACGGCCAAACTGTACTTGACTGGCAAAGAAATGCCCAATGATTTTAACGATGACCTCCTCGTTCTTGTCCGGGTTTGGTCTCGTGGCACAATGACTTCCACACTGGTTAAGCTTTGCAGTTCATTCACCTGGAGCGAACCACAAGAGGGTTGTGTTGTGGAAGAGCCAAAATCCTCTGCTGCCGGTGTCACCACGGCACCAGGCACCCTGTGTGTCTCCCCCTTCCTTGGGACCAACAAGAACCACCACCAGGACATGGGGGCTGAGACATCGCCGAAACCACTGTGCACTCGGGATTTGTCCCCCTGGGGTGGGCAGGGGTGATGGCTGATGCCCAACTCTGCGTCCCCGGGGCACCACCACCTACCATCTTGCCACCTTTGCCTATAACATGGCCAGTGGCGAAAGAAGGCACCTTGATGTGGGCTTCAAGCTTCACGTCTTTCGCGTTTTCCTCTTCCAGCTTCCCAAAATATTCACCCCTGGGCCTGGGGAGGAGACGGACAGAAGGAAAACCATCAGGCAGCGCCCACTGTGCCTCTCCATCCCCAAAGCTGATGATGTCCCCATGTCCAGCAGCATCAAAACAACTGTACCCAGCAAAGAGCTCCCCTGGCGCTGAGGGAGGCCAAGCCAGGCTGGCAGCACAGTGGTGACCACAGGGATGCCCTCGACTTGTCCCTTACTGTCCCCCCCACCCAGCGCACCTTGAACTGAGCCTCGGGCAGCCCCATGATGATCATCCGCTCACTGCCCTCGGGACCTTCTGCCGGGGCGATCTGGGGAGGGATGAGGGAGAGGGAGCATGAGCGCAGCCCCCACTTTGGCAAGACCTTCCCTTGGTGGGATGTACCCCCCCAACGCAGGGCAACCCCCCCATGCAGGAGCATCCCCTCCCACCCGAGCCGGGCTGATAACCGGGGTGCTGCAGGCCTGGCCTTCTACTAATGACAGGCTGGAGAGGTGGGCACATGCCAACCTCATGAAGTTCAAGGAGGCCAAGTGCAAGGTCCTGCACATGGGTCGGGGCAATCCCCAGCAAAAATCCAGGCTGGGCGGAGAATGGATGGAGAGCAGCCCTGAGGAGAAGGACCTGGGGGTGCTGATTGATGAGAAGCTCAACATGAGATGGCAAGAGAAGCTGTGGCTGCCCCATTCCTGGAGGTGTTCAAGGCCAGGTTGGTCAGGGTTTGGAGCAACCTGGGCGGGTGGGAGGTGTCCCTGACCAGGGCAGCAGGGTGGACTGGATGGTCTTCAAGGTCTCTGTCAACCGAAACCATTCTATGATAATTTGGGGAGCAACACTGTAACCCGCAGACTCCCATTCCCTGCCCTCGGCAGTGGGGAGGGGAAACTGAGGCACAAAACACAGGACCAGCCCCGCGGCCTCTTCCTCACCTTGATGGAGGCACCCAAAAACCACACCAGCTGCTTGATGTGCTGCCCCTTCTTCCCAATGATGGCCCCCACCGCCTGCGTCCCAATGAACAGGTTCACAAACTCTTGCTCTGGCAGCTGAAGGGGCACAGAAGAGCAAGAGGGTCAGGGGACCGGCCGGACAAGGGACAAGGGAGGTGGCTGTCCCCATGCTACCATCTCATGGTAGTAGCTGCTCACCCTCCCAAGGTGCCCAAGCGAAGATCTCCTGGAAAGGGGTACCAGGCACTTACTGGGTGCTGATGGCAGAAGGCACCGGCCGGTGGGGGCTCCATACACACCCAAGAGGTACATCGAGGAGCCCTATGGTCGGAGAGAAAACGAGGGTCAGCGATGGCCTCAGCGTGAAACCCTTCCCGGCCACTCCCAGTCCCACGCAGACCAGTGTGCCACCACCGTGAGCCCAGCAGGGACACGGGGACAACCCTTCAGGCCCTGAAACACCCCATCACAGAGCGTGGGTGCACCCAAGGGTGCCTTGGGGTGAGCTGCAGCCCCAACCCAGCACGATGGGGCTGGGAGGCGCATGGGGGCTCCCAGTTACCCCACTCCCTCCCCGCTGCCACGTTTCCACCCATGTCCTGCCTTTGTAGGGGAAAACCAGGACACAACTCTCTCCCGCTCTGCGTTCCAGCAAGTGCAGCCATATGCTACCTGCAAACCACCATTGCTCACGTGGAGAAGGAGCAGACCCAGCTCCCCTGCCCAGGCTGGATGCCGCTCTCGCTCCCAGCCCTCCATTTAAACCCACCACGCCGAGGTTTCGTGCTCCTCCTCGCATTGAGCCCATGCTCCCCGTGTCCACCCCCTGCTTCGGGCCACGGGCTGCTCCACGGCTCCTACACCAACGTGTCCCCTCCTGCCCAGACACTCCTCGACGCCGGGCAGGACACTGCACCTCCTCACTTCCCTCCCTTCACCGGGAGCCTCATTCCTTCTCCTCCATCCTTCCCAGGACTCTACAGCTCCACAGATGAAGCTACAGCCACCGACACCACGTCCTGCTCAGAACATTCGCTCCTCTTACACTTAAAAACCCCTCTGGAAAAGCCTCTCCGCCACGGGGCTGCAGCAACACCCGCACATGTCCACCCCCCGTTAACGACGGGCGAGCACCGCATTGAAAAGCCCCCTTAGGAGCAAGGGCAGGGCGAGGCAGCGCCCCAAGAGCCAGCCAACCCCCAGCACACAGCTCAGCGCTCACCACACGCTCGCCGGCCCCCGCAGCAGCGGCTCGAGCGGGGCTGCCCGCGGCCGGCGGTCGGGCGCCGCTCCGTCACAGCCGCTCACCATGGTGGAACGCCGAACGCAGTCCGCGTCCTTCCAGTCGCACCGCAGCCATGGCGCAGCCGGGTGCAGCGAGCGCAGCTCCCCGCCAGAGGGGCGCAAAGCGCCGTGCGAGCGCGGAGGAAAGGGCTCGGTAAGCCCGGGATTGGCATTCCCTCACCCACCGAGGGCAGAGGAGGCAGGAGGGGGCGCGCGAGAGCCCGCGCCGCCGGCCGCTGTCGCTCGCCTCAGTCCTGCGGGACGCCGAAAGGCTTCTCCGCTCTCCGAAGGGCCCCTCCGCCTCTGGGAGGCTTCTGGGGGGCCCCTCCGTCTCTGGAGGGCTTCTGGGGGGCCCCTCCGGCCTCTGTGGGGGCCTCTCCCCGAGGGCAGACAGGCCTCTTCCCCGCCTCCGGGCACCCCCCGCCTCCCAGCTGCCAGCCGGGGCCCGGCTCGGGGCTTCCGGAGAAGGGCCAGCGCCTCCCCCAGACACAGGAGGGCGAGGCGGGACGGCGCCGGCCCGGCCCCACCGCAGGGCAGGGCAGAAGCGGGCCGGGCGGCCCTTAACGGCCCCCTCAGGCAGAGCACAGACGCGGCGCGCCTGCGCGCACCCATCGCCCCGCCCCTCTCTCCCCCCTCAGCCTCCCTTGTACCGACGGCTGTGGGGGGCCCTCGTCGCCCTCCTCGCCGCCCCCGGCCCCGCCGCCGCGCAAGAGGCCGCCCCCCAGGTCAGCGAGCCGCCCCGTCGCCTCAGGGCCGCCCCCGGGCATTGCCCCGGCGCCCACTCCCCCCTCCGCCTGGGGCCTGCGGGACCCCCGGGGCTCCTTGGCGGGAGCCCGCCCGGCGCCTCGGCCGGGAGCGGCGTTAGTCGCTCTGTGGGCTCGGGTGCAGGGCGGGGTCTTGCTCTGGGGCTCCCCTGGCTCTGGCCTCGGCCCCTCTGCCCGCCCAGAGCCCCCCCTCCGGGGCGGTGGGGCTCGTGGTGGGCCCCGGCAGCCCCGTGCCCCCCCCGCCCTCTCCCAGCCCGGCAGCCCCGTCCTTCCGGCCCTGTGCGGCGGCTGTGGCTCCTGCCGCTCTGGGCTCGCCCCGGGCCGCAGTCAGAGTCGTTCCCCTGTGATGCCGAGATGACTGTGGCTTCCAGATGTTCCCCCCAAATCCGTGGGCAAAGCCACCCCCTCGTTGGCTTTCCGTCTGCACAGCGGGGGCTTGAAAAGGGAAAAAGAGGGGGTGGAGACTTGGAGTGGTGAAGGAGCGGGGAGCAGCTTAGTACAACTTCCCAGGAGAGAATTCCTCTTTTCTCGCCATCAAACTGATTCTAAACCTCCAAGTGTCTGGTAAAGTAAAAAAGGACAAAACAAGGCTCTCCCAGGTGCCGGGTGCTCTGGTAAAGCTGGAGAAAGCGGCATTTCTGTTCACAGGCAGTTGCCGTAAGTGCCGTCAGGTATTGAAACTGCGCTTCTCTCAGGACGTAGCCTTGAGCCTGGAGAGCAGCTCAGAAGGAGTTAGCTCCTGCGAACAATTGAGCAGGAGGATACAAAGATTTTGCCTTCTTTACTTTTGCCTTCTGAAGTATGAAATATGCTGAGTAAGAGTGCATCTTTATGGGAGGGTATTTGCCTCTAATGCCTACCCCCCGATATTTTCTGCCTGACTTTAATAGCATAGGAATAGCCAATACTTTTGACATTGTATGAAAGGTGCCGTTAGGGACTTCTTTGTGCTCCTGATACAGAGAGAAGATAGTCCAGAAGCAATGATATCAGCAGGATTTGGGGGCATAACAGTTTAAAAGAAATTCCTTTGTGTAAGAAAGACCATAGAATTCTTCAAAGAATCCTTGCCGTCTGTCATGACATTTGGGAGGGCAAATAGAGGCAAAAACCCACCTAGGACCATCCTTTGTGCTCCATTCCCAAAGGAAAAAGTGATTGAAGTGGGTGTATGCATGAGTTGCTTTCCCACCTTTTATTTCCTGTCCTCCTTAGACCTTTCTTTGCAACTCAGTGTAGTGATTTACGAAATGAGATGGCGTAGTAATCTCTGGTGTGCTGCTTTCCCTGATGAAAGAGGAAAACTTTACATATGAACTTAATTTTTTGGCAATAGGAACAAACGTTAAATGTTAGGAAGCATTAACCGAATGAGAAAAAGAGGCCTAATGTGCTGCAGCAGGATAATTAGCTCTCTGAGAGCGGTCGTTGGCTGGGAGAGGTTGGGGGATGTTGAGGAGAGGTGCAGTTAGGTGTGTGTGTGCCTGAGATGATCCCAGGGGCGCTTGGAGGGGAAGACCTTCGGGATAGGAAAAGTAACTTTGAAAGTTTGGGCCCTGTGAAGGGAAGTCAGCCTGTTGGGAGCTTCCCTAGGGCTGCAAAACACTGTTGTGTGTGTTCTTTCCTCAGCGTTTGGATACCTGTGGACGATGGTGACGAGAGTCCGCCGAAAAAGAAAACATCAGGTATTGCACATTACAGAAGTATTGAATATGCCTGATTTTTCTGAGGTTTCGTGTCCCTTGGAAAAGTCTGGCTTTTGTGCTCTGGCATTGTTCCTGAAACTGTGGCTTTTCAAGCTGTTCTTTCCTTGTGGCTATCTATCCCTATAGCCAATGGCTTGAGGGTGTACGGTAGGGCTTAGCCCTATGTGTGACGTTATCTGCGGTGACTGTGGCAGGGCACAATACTTTTACTGCCAGCAGGAGATAGCCCAGGTCTCTGGCGGTGAGCCCGCGCGTGTCAGCAGAAAGAGTATTTTAAATCAAAGCTGTGTGCTCCCTCCTGGCTGTATTCGTAATGTACCTCTGTTGGTTTTCTATCATGTTCTTACATGGCCTGTCTTTGTTTTTTAGATTATGCCATCTCTGAGCGGAAGGAGAAAGCTGAAGAAGTTTCTGCTGTGGTGCAGTTGCCAACCAAGGCAACCAAACGCCTGGCGGCTTCCGTCAGCGAAGATGCTGCCGGCACAGAGTCTGCGGAAGAGGTTAGCGAGGGGTTTGAAATATTAGGATCTGTGCAAGGTGCGAGAGCAAGCGGCTCTCCCTAATGCATCTTGAGGTTGAGCCTGCTCTGAGCCTGTACAGCTGTAGGTGGTTCTTTTCCATTTCTAGCAGGCAGCTATAATGTGGGCTGGGTTTGCCTTACTCAAGTCTGTGTTATTCTCTTCCTCAAGTTTGTGGTTAAGGAATCAAAATACACTACCTGACAAGAAAAACTGCATACTTTCTGTGGATAAACCTATTTCTGCTCATTATCCAACAGTTCAGGAGAGGATTCCTGTAGGACTTTGGCTCTGTAAAAACGAGCCACCGACTGCTTGACTCCCTAGTTTGGTTCAAAGGTGTAGTGCTATTTTTCTTATTACCCCATGGGATTAGAGGGCTAAGAGACTGTCGGGCTCTAATTCTTCATTCCTGAGAGAGTCGTTAACTCTTATTTGTACAAAATATATTTTTCAAGGGCTGAATTATCACACTTTGGAATGTTTAGGAGCTGACTGCACGTATGAGAGCCTGTATTCAAAAATTAAAGCGTCCCTGTCAAAGGTCCTGCAAAGATTGGCATTCTTCTGCAATCTGACCCAGCAAGTCATGGTCCGCAAGTCATAGCAGAGCTGGCTAAGTCTCAGGAAGTGTGTTTGCTTGGATTCTCATTCAGGTTATACTCACATTGGTACTTTTTTTTGTTTTCTTTTAAGACTCGGTCCACTTCTTTTGAGACTTCATCTAAAAGACCGAGATTTTCATCGCTCGATGTAGCAATGCTGCAAATTGGTAAGGCTGACATCAAGTTATACGACTTGTTTCATTTTCACCCTACCTTGTGTACTGTCCAAGCCTACCCCTGGGGTTCTGTACGGATTATTGCAGGCACAGGACGAGGCAGCATCTGGGAAGACTTGAGCGTGACCTCTGTTTCTTACCCGCATCCTTGCATTGCTTCTGGAGTGGAGCTGAGCGTTTATCTTGTCGTCTCAGTGCCAGAGCTGCCTTGGATGCAGTCCTTCCATTCTGATCCGTCCACTGTTAGCTTGCCAGAAGTAAATTGTTTTCAATACTCCTTTTATGTAGTAGATCCCGAGAAGCCTTTTGTATTTCAGGTTTCAGCTGGCAATACCTTGTGCGCACAACTTGCTGTAGTTGCCGGTGTGTGCTCGTTACTGTAAACTCATGAACCTCTTCAGTTCCCTTTCATAGTTCCTGATGCCTTACGCTCTTCTCTCGTAGATCAAATGCCGTGTGGAACCCATGCTTACTTGACTAAGGAAACACTATCTCGTCCTCACAAGACAATTCCACGTCTGAGGTAAAAATCCTTCCGTTTTCTTCGACTTCTTCCCCAAAAGGTTTACTGCCTATGGTAAGGGAGGTCTCCAGCTGCTTCCCCCCAGAAGAACCAATTTTCAACATTTTCTTTAAACCCAGCTACTTAATTCACACAGGAGATTAGCTAGAGATTAAAGGTCTGCGGTAAGAGGAAGTGTTGAACTTGAGAGGAGGCTGAGGACACAATCAACAGCGTATCTTCAAGGCAGTTGTGATTTTCACTTTCACTTCTCTGTAATTCCCCATTAGCCAGTTGAAGACATCAGGTCTTCATCTGAAAGTCATGAACATCTCGTGTCTGTCTCCATCATCATCGGTGTACGTGCTTGACAAAGTAGTTGGTGGTGGAGGTGCATATTGGAATGTTCTCTGGATACCATTTCTTTTGCCGTTGATGTTTTCAGCACAAGCCGGAACGGCAAACAGAGCATCAAAGCTGCTCCAGACAGCTTCTTACCACTGAGGCCACCCATGAAGGAGCGCGCTGTGCCAGAATCCGCCACTTCAGATGAAAATCCATATCATGAAAATGATACAGAAAACAGTTTCTCATGTAATCTTAAGTGCGCTGGCAATAGCATTTGAGAGCGGGTCAAGACTCTGCTTTCGGCGTCTAATCTGCCAGTCGTTGCTTATTGTGGTTTGGCTCATATTTTGGAGCAGATCTGCAGCATGAGAAAGAGATTCCTTTCAGAGGAAGCTAAACCAGAGAAGGTTCCTGGGGAACGTGTCTAATGCACTCCAACTGCTACTGAGCATATAGTCCCTGAGGTCAGAGCAGGGCAGGTCTGAAGTAAAATGTCCCAGCAGTGTGGATGTTGTGGACATTGCCATTCTCACTGTCAGCATAATCTTTAACAAATAGATTGAGCAGAATTGGTCAAGGCTGGTTGAAATGAACGCTGTCTTGTCCCGCAGAGTAAAGTGGCCTCCTCAGGTTGATGCAGATATTTGTTGGATGTGCAAAGAATATTTTTTTCTTTTCAAAGAAAAACCCCAAAAGCCACCGTGAATTGGTATACACTGATAACAAATGCCCCACATATAAAAATTGTGATTCTCCTCTGTTGTTTGTTTCCTGCCCCAAAGTGTTCAAGCCTCCTCTAAGGAACCAGTGACGACTGTGAGTCACCTGGAAGAACCAAAATACGGAGGAGAGGTCTATCCACGTCCAACACTAAGGACCGGTGAGTATCCCCATGATTCCAATCCGTTCCACTTTGTAGGTAGACTTCAAATCAGAATAGGGCATTTCTTATACACTGGCAGATGATGTTCAAAGCGCTTGCCAGAATTCGAACTTCCTGACCATACAGTCAGCATTCAAAGTTTTTCTTTTTTTTTTTTTAATTATCACTCAGAAATGGAGAGCTATGTACATCCAATGGTGATTGAAAATCGACTTCTTGTTTTCTTACTACTTCTTTTCTGTGCAGGTGTCGAATGTATAGATGTTTGCTGCCCGCAGCGGTCGCAGAGAGGTGATACGATCAGGTAGAGTCTCTTTTAATGTAGTAATGAGTAGCTACCTTGCGGCTCCGGAATTGCTCGCAAGCCAGTTGCATCTCCAACACAGCTGCCATGCGAGAGCCGTGCTGTGTGACAAAGAGGGTTGTGCTGGTGTGGTGTTTGCTGTGGGAAGAAAGCCAGTAAGGGTGCGAGTGGTGGCTGTCCCAAGTTGTCCTTGGATGTGCAGAATCCGTTTTTGTTTGTGAGTCGTTCTGCCGAGCCATCAATGAGCTGACATTTCATTTCTTTCACTTGGAAACTCGCATCCTGAGCATAAGGATTAGAGAGCTTGTAAAGCCTGGTGGGACTTGAGGCAGTTTTTGGGACTTAGAGGATGCGTGGGGTTTGACTAGGAGGGGGAAAAAAGCAGCGTGCGGTTGGGTTTGAGAGGCCAGCAGCCTCTCTCAAAGGGGTCTTTTGGTGACAATGCGAATTCTTGTTTTTGAAGCAGGGACATATATCTGGACAACTTTAATGTCTGTGTATTTGTTTGCTCTTCAGAGTCTGTGTGGTTTGAATGACAATCCTCTCCAAATGGGGATAGTCACTCTCTTGACTGGCCTGTAGAAGGCAAGTAAACATCCTGTCGCTGTCCCATTTGGAATTCAGTGTGCTGGTCTTAGTTTCCCGAAGCTCACTCTTTGGATGCAAGTCTAGTTGCAGATGTTCCTGTTACACCTTGCAGTAGAACACCCAGCGTGCAGTGTTTATCAGCAGTAGATCACAAAGCACTTGATAGAGGAAGTGCTGGTTGCTTCTCTGTTTTCTAAATAATGCAACTGATAAAGAGAAGGAAAAGGAGTCTTGTACAAGTAAATGGGAAAAAAAAAAAATTCCAAAGCTCCCAGCTCTTCATTCTATCCCAGTCTTGCTGCTAAGAAAGAATGGTGCTGGACGTTGAGGCGATATTGTCACGTGTTGATGTGTGCAACTGGGGCTGTTGTCAGAATAAGCCTTGAAAAAGCCTTTCTTGTCCAGAAGGTGAATTCCTGAGAATTCCATGGGAGAGGACGGATACAAAGCTCACTTCTCTCTCTCCCTCTCCTGGCAGGTACTGCACACCAGAGGAAAACTCTGAGGAAGAGGAAGGAGCAGCGAAACAAACCATCGCGGGGGTAAGATTGTGTTATTCACAAGGAAAATAGAGCTATTTGTGATCAGAAACTTCAGCACTCTCCACTTCACGTGACTTACTCAACAATATCTGTATTTGCCCAGGTTGTTTTTCCCCGGGAAAGTGGGAGCATTATTTGATGAGTAGCGCTGTCGCAAAGTGTTTTCCGCTGCCGTTAATTTTGTTTCTGGACTATTAGGAGCACGCTACACTATAGCATTTTGATTCTTCCCCTTTCATGTGTTGGGTATAGCCTCAAAATCTTTACTGCACAGCCTTAGTTGACCTGCAAAGCTGGACTGGGGTGTCTTTAGTCTTATCTTGTTTGCTGGGATGGGAAGTACATCTCCGACTTCCACCTCTGGTCAGGATTGAGGTCAAAAATACAATTTTAATCATGGAAATCATAAATAGTAGTCTCACTCTCAACTTAATACCTACACGTGGAGGCTTTGCTGGGGTTCTTAACGCTAGCCCAAACCAAACGAGCTCTCTGCCTCTCTTGCCTCCAAGTGCAGCACTCCATGGGTGCACAGTTGGAATGCAGTCGTCAATAAAAAGTCACTTTGGGGTTTGCTGTTTGGATGTGTGTACAAAAACCCTTCCAGTTTCCTATATAAGCAAGATTTTCTGTCCTATTCCCAAGCAAACAAATCTGTGCTTGATTGCTAGCTTAACGTCCGTTTGTCTAACAGAGGCAGCGTGGCACTGAAATCTCAGAAGATGCGTTATTCCGAGGACACCCAACACGTGTTCAGTCCAAAAAGTCAGCCAGCCTCAATGTGGAAGGAAAGAAAGTGCCAGGCTTGGGAAAAGTAGCGGAACGCTTTCCTCCGCTCACAGAGGTACCACAGCCGACAGTCTGTTAGACAAAAGAGAAGGTTGTGACAGAGCTGCAGGGAACTCCTCTTATTCTCGGTGGTTCTTAAGGCTCTTTGAAATCTGAAGAACTTGCATTGAACCTGTTAGCGAGCGTCTGCGGCTGTGACTTCGCAGTGCGAGGGTCAGCACTAAAGCTGGTTTGAAGGATTTCGTGTGCTCCAGCGCTCCTTCAGTTGTGCTGCCTTGAGGGTTTGTGGGCCTTCTGTTAGCAGGACAAAAAATGAGTCCAGGTTGAACACCAGTCTCCAGAGCAGTGCTAACCCGACTCATCCAGTTATATTGGATGTGCCTCTTGTCCTACAGTGGTGATAGAACCTGAAAGATCAGCTTGTGCTGATCCGTGGTGCCGTCCACCGGGGAGTGGGAGTTCAGTTTCCCCTGCTTGTATGAATTTTGGCTGCTTTTATTCTTCGGAGTTGCAGTCTAATTGAGCTCCCCCCACCTTTTCCTGCCTGTTGAGGATGGACTTGGAAAGGGCGAGCAAATGCAGAGTTTACAAAGTCTGCAGCGTTGATGCTGGGTACAAGGGAAACCGGGTGGTTTTCTTATTTTGCTCGCCCAGATTCAAGCAAGAAGATGCTATTGCAGATCAGAGTATTTTATACCACCATCCGTAGTGGTTTCTTTGCATTCCCCGCTGGGATTGGCTTAAACCTGGGTATTGCGAGGGCCGCGGCAGCACGTGGGAAAGGGGTTTGCCAGAGTTGTGTTCCATTTTCAGCTGCTTTAGCGCGTTTGCTGAGTTTACGGGTTTTATCCCAACGTCCTTGGTGAAAAGAAATGGCAGCAAGCCTGTGAAGTTCAAAGTTAGGATGCTGAAACCACCCAAGCAAGGCAAAAGCGCTATCGCTCACTGAGCCAAGAAACCGTCGAAGGCAGTTGCTCTGTCACCTGAGCTGAATTTACAGGCCGTGTTTCAGTGGAAAGCTGCCCCCAGGTCAGCGTGCTCCATGCGCTGTTTCACAAGTCCTTCCCCATTGAATTGTTCCTTTCAGGCCATGGAGAGAGAGGTCAGTGCCGCATTTGGCAGAGGTGAGCCAGATGAGATCATGAGCAGTGCCTTCAAACTAAAGGTCACTCGCGAAGACATCCGCACGCTCAGGAACCTTTGCTGGCTAAACGATGAGGTAAAACCAGCTGCAGCACAGGGCTAGTCTCACTCAGCCTTTATTGAAAAATACCCCTCCGTGTACAGAAGTCCCGTCAACGTTCTTTGACGACCTCCGCGGCAGAGCCTAGAAATCTCTGTACAAGTCTTATTTGAGGTATTGAAGGGTCGAGCGTTTCGGGAAGTTCCGTTACTTCTTGTATGACGCAGCTTCCCGGAGTTCGTCCGGGTTATTGGTGTGGGGGGCAGGTGTTTTGATCAAACTGCCGATGTAACCCCGTGTGAAATTCTGGGAACAAAAGCTGACAGCTGAGGCTGGAGTTCTCTCCGCTGCGTGCTTAAGGGTGGCCAGAAAAGACGTGGTGCTGTATTTTTCGTTGGGGAAGGCAGCGTCTTATTTTGACACCTCACGTTTCCTCTTTATGGTACAGGTGGTTAATTTCTACATGGGTCTGCTGATGGAAAGAGGCAAGAAGGAAGGCTATCCAGCGGTCCATGCATTCAGTACTTTCTTTTATGCCAAACTAACATCTGGGGGCTACGAAGCAGTAAGAAGATGGACCAGAAGTGTTGATGTCTTCAAGCAGGACATCATCTTCGTGCCTGTGAACTTGCGAGCACACTGGACACTAGCCGTGAGTCCCACGGGCTTTTTCTTTAGAATTGGACGGGGAGCAAAATCTGGCAAGAGAAGTCATTTAGGTGTTGGGGGGTGTGTGGCAGAAGGTTGTGCTTTGTCTAATGGTCACCTTTTAATAACAGGTCATAGATCTCAGGAAGAATACGATCACGTACTTGGACTCGCTTGGGCAGAAAGGGGACAAGATTTGTCAGACTTTGCTGTAAGTAACCGCTCCATCACTGCTTTTCTGGTGTGAATGAGGAGAGGGTTTTTAGATTTTGTCCCTGTAAGGCGACTGCAAGTTTTCACATGGCTTGTAGATAACCAACCCGGAATCTTGGAGTTGCTTGCTGCGAGTTGTCTGGCATCGACTGCTTATCTGGTGTCACAGCGTCCCCTCCGCCCAAGGTCTGGGGTGCCTGGATTCTGCCGCCTTCCCGTGATAGGCACAGCCAAATCCACCATAGCCCCGTGGCACACGTGTGCCGACTTTGTTAGTTGGATCCCAGTATGTGAGATGAAGGCACCTGGTGGAATTATGGCATTACAGTTCCCTGCTTGGTTTGTCTCTTGGTCCTCTGATAACATGTGATTTGGGGTTTTTTGACCTCTCCGAAGCAATGAACTTAGGTTTGTGTGGAAGCCTCTGTTGGAATTGTTGGTCTCATTCTTGACCATTAGCTCACAGCCTCTCAGCGTGTTTATAAATTGAAGATTGGGATTTTTCCTCCCAAATCAGCCTTAAATCAGCTGCTGTGAGGATCCTCTGACGTTTTCCCGTCCTGCCATTCATCTTCCTGTGATCCTTCAGCCACTTTATTTTGTTGTTGGCCTAAATTACAGAGATGAAAAGGGATTTTTTTTTTCCCTTTTGTTTTAACCAGCCAATACCTGCAAAAAGAAAGCCGGGAAAAAAGAAACCTGGAGCTGAATGTTTCGGAGTGGACTCTTCACAGCATGGAGCCACGTGTACGTGAGCACCACTTGGGTTTGAAATGGGAACTGTAAGTGCTTCTTTGGGGCCCAGATCCTGGCACGTGACAAAGCAAAGGGTCCCTAAAGACTGGATTTAAGAAAGGTCACTTGAGAAAGACGCCGTGCGAACCTTGAGACACCTCGCAGGGAGGAGGGCTGCTGCCACTTCTGGGACTGCCAAGAATTTGGATTGTAGTGTCCGAGTCCGGGAGGCAGAGGGGAGGGATGGTGCGCAGTGAACTGGGTCTGTTCCTCGTGGGCGGGAGTGGGTATTGGGGATTAGGCAAGTAGGGTCAGGAGTGTGCGGTGAGCGCAGTGTCGGTGTGGGTAATGTGCGCTACTTCCAAGTTGCTTTTCTTTTGAGACAGAGGGAAATCCTCCATCTTCTTTGCATTCCTTAGGAGATCCCTCAGCAGCTGAACGGAAGCGACTGCGGCGTCTTTATGTGTAAATACGCAGAGTACATCGCCAGAGAGAAACCGTTCAACTTTACCCAGGTGAGTGAAGGTCATAAACCCCTCCAAGCCCCTCTCGCCCAGGGACAGGAGCCAGGGAGGTTAGGCAGCAGCTCTTAATTGTGTCCGGGACAGGGGCTGAGGTTTCATGCCCCGTTTCGGTGCGTAGTTGCTGGGGTCAGAACTTCCAAGTGGCCTGGGCAGGGCAGAGTTGTGGTTCTCCATCCCCGCCTTTGGGAGCTGCTGCCGGTGAGATTCCTCTTGGGCAAGATACTGCCGCCAGCGGGTTTGGCATATCTGGCCTCGGTATCTTTTGGAGAAATGGCTTCTACCCTTTGACCAGTCAAGACACCGCTTATTTTTATTGATTTTGTTTTAGACCGGTCTTTTATTAGCGTGCTTGTAAGCTGTCGCGCAGTCAAGTCAATCTGGTTTTGTCGGGTTGTCGTGTCACCCTCTTAGGAACCGCGTGGGGTGTTGTACCCAAACGGTTGACAGTTCTTAAAGGGAACTTCATATTAAGGACTCCGCTGGGCGTTTATGCCTGTTTGCTGCCTCTTTCTACTGTGACGTCATTATTTAATGGATTTCTCTTCTCTTTTCAGACTCACATGCCATACTTCCGCAAGAAGATGGTGTGGGAGATAATCCACCAACAGCTGCTGTGACATGTGGACTATTAAGAGTTCTTATTTTAATTACTTTTCTTAGACCTTAGTTACTTTTCTTAGACCTTTAGTTACTTTTCTTAGACCTTTAGTTAGTTTTCTTAGACCTTTAGTTACATTTCTTAGACGAATTTTCCTCTTTAGGTTATGAAGTAGAAGTTAAGATGGTTTATTCCCCCCACCTCCCTTATTTTGGAGACAGTAACTCTGGGGTTTTGGGTTTTTTTTTTGCCAACACCACCAACAGCTGCTGTGAGATGTGCACTATTAGAACAACGCTGTGATCACCTCCAGGTGACTAGTTGTTATTGTAGTTACATTTCTTAGACCTCATTTGGAACAGCAGCAGGCACACAAATTTTCCTCTTCAAGTTATGAAGTAGTGGGTTAAGACAGTTTATTTCCCCGCCCCCCCCCCCCCCCCCCTTATTTTGGAGACAGTAACTCTCTTTGAAATTAGCTAACGCACCTTAAGCGAGAGCCAGAAAGATGGGTGTGACCTCGTTAAGGGCAGAGTGAAGAAGGAATGTCGTCAACTTCCATGGCTGAGCCACACGCTCGCGCCTCGCAGCGCACGCGACCACATTACAGACAAATGGGAAACATCTGTGGTGGTGGTTACAGTCGTGTTTGCCCAACTTACCTTCCCAAGGACAACGTGCTGAACTACCGTCTCCTCAAAGAGAGTTTTCCTCTGTTTCTGGAATATCTACCGTCTACTTGATTCCTAAAACTGGATTTGTCATGACCACGGAAAGAAAGCGTTTACCATCTCTTGATTTCTCACCAAAGCCCCTGTCATTTGGGCTGGTTTGGGGTGGTTTGTGTGGGAGCCAGTCCTTGGAAAATAGACCGTGTGTATAGCAAATTGTGAAGAACGCCTTAACCTTGAGACTAGATAACAGGAAAGTTGGCAGAAAGAGTAAAACAAGAGCAGGTGTCCGCAAGAAAAATAACGCTTGAGCAAGACTAAACAATATGATAATGTTAACCAATCATGGGTGAAATAACCCTGCGTGCTCGCCGCATGCACAAAGCGAGACAGCCAATCAAACAATGCGTGATCGCGTGTACAAGATATGAATGACTATATATGTAACCCGAGTGTTAACAATAAACGGAGCTTAGCGGAGATTGACGCTAACATACATCGTATCGGTGTGTTTGCTCCCCTCCACCTGGCCGCAACAGGTTTGTTTTTTGCTGTCTCCAGGGAGTTATCTAATGTGAAAAGAGAAGTATTTATTTCTTTATATAATTTAAATATTTATTTTAATAAAAAGAGCCTTAATGGAAGGAAACTCTCCCTGTGTCCTGGTTTGAGGTAAAAGAGAACCAATTTTGTTCAGTAACTTGGCTTCTTAGCTGGGCCTCTTCTACCAACTGAAATTAACTGCCTATTGTGCCGTCAGCGTTCACTCTCTCAGAGCGATAAGAGCAATGGTTACAGCTGATGCCCAGGCATGGGATGCAGAGAGGCTCTTGCTTATACTTATTGCTATAACCCCCACGGCCAACCAGCTTTGTTATTTGCCCCGTTGGAGGGTCGGAAGCGGAAAAGCATAGTGGGGTCCCACCTGCGGGGAGGAGCGACAGGACAGGTGACCCAAAACTGACCAACAGGGTATTCCATCCCATCTGCCTCATGCTCAGTATAAAAGCTGAGGGATCAAAGGGTCAGTGCTCTTCCTTCAATGGCCGATGTCTGAGGGGGACTCAGCCTGGGACTGCCCCAGTGCCAGCCGGTGACGTGATTGTCATCTCGGGAGCTTGAAACGGTTTTGTATATATTTTTCATTATTTCCTTTTATTTTATTATTAATATTTCATTAAAGTAGTTTAGTTCCTTCTAAACTCCTAAGTCTCTTTTTCCTCCTCTGCCTCTCTCTTTGAAGAGGGGTAGAGGGGAGCATCTGTCGGTCCCGTTTGGGGTCCCCCAGGTCCCCAGTGGTGGATTTGGCCTAAACCAGGGCAGATTAATTGGCGCCCAACGTGGGGCCCGAGCAGTGCTCCACCAGAGCTGTGATAAGTTGCCCGAATAGTTTGAATTCCAGTTTGCTCAGAGATTAGAACAGACAGCTTGCATCATGTCGTTCTTAGACGAAATCGTGTATCATGCCTTTAAACAGCTTTGTTGGACCTTAATGCAGTCAACTTGGTCTAACCTGCCAAAGGTGTTGCAAACTTCATTTATTCTTTGTCTTTTTATGCGAAGGTTTAAAGGTGCTGTTTTGGTGTGGTTCGCAATTCAGATGTATAACACGATGAGTTGGGTAACGGCTCTACCTGTATATCTCGGGCATCAGGTGATGGGTTCTGTTATTAATTATACTTTCGGTTCTACCTGGGGAATGTTTACTTCGCCCTTTGATACTTATGCTGATGTGACACCCTCAGAGCTGGGGCATGGAAACCTCCTGGGCTCTGGTACCTTCTCAAGATCGTGATTTTGTTGTTGGTGCTCCTGAATGTGTTGCAGGGGTGGTTTCATAGGAAACATGGGCACAGGGGAAGCCGTAGGGGACCATGCGCTGCCGCCACTCAGACCCGCGCAGCCGCTCGGCGATCTGCAGCGGTGCAAACCGCAGCCCCGCCCGGCCCGGCCGCAACCGCCCCCCCACCACAGCGGCACCGGCATCACTGGCAGCCGCCCCCCCCACCGCAACAACACCGGCCCCTCCGCCGCCCGTCCCGGCACAAGCCGCGCCCCCCCCCTGCAGCGGCACAAGCCACGCCGCCGCCTCTCCCGGCACAACCTACTGCAGCCACTACAACCAGTACCAAAACTACTCCAACTCCATCAAAATCGGTACAAGCTGCCCCGGTAACCAGGAGCAGGAAGAGGAGGTCAACTCCTTCCCCTGCCCCTTACCACAAAGACCACCTCAAGTCACATAGCTTGGGGGAGAGTTCTGAACAAGATCCAGGGGAGGGTCCTTCAAGACCACAGAAGGGAAAGAGACCTTTGAAAACAGACAAAGGCCAGAGTCCTTCTAGAGCAGATGCTGGAGAGGCCCCTTCTGGGGCAGCCTCACCACAGGAGGACTCAGATGTAGAGGGAGTTGTTCAATCCTTCTCTAGGAAAGATCTGAGAAATATCAGGAAGGACTTTAGTCGTCATGAAGGCGAAACACTTGTCTCCTGGTTGCTCCGATGCTGGGATAGCGGGGCAGATACCCTAGACTGAGATGGCAGAGAAGCTAGGCGATTGGGAAACCTGGCCAAGGATGGAGGGATTGATAAAGAAATTGGGAGAAAGACAAGCACTCTCGGTCTCTGGAGGCGACTGGTGTCAGCCATAAAGCGCAGGTATCCCTTCAAGGACGATATCGAATGCCGTCCAAGTAAATGGACCAACATGGAAAAAGGTATTAAGTACCTGAGAGAACTGCCTGTGCGAGAGGTGATTTATAGTGATGGGTAAGTGATAGTAGACCCTGAGGAAATGCCATGCAAACGGTCTGTGCTGAAAAAGTTTGTACAAAGTGCACCATCAACATATTCCCACACATTGTCAACAATGGTCTGGGGAGGATCCGATACTGACACACCTACTGTAAATGAAGGGGTTAAGAAGGTACGACAGTATGAAGACAGTCTCTCTGGTCCCTTCTCTGTGGCAGCCATAGAAAAGCTGACTGTGACCACCGAGAAAATGACTGAGAAACTGACTGAGAAAATAGAGCAAATGACCCAGAGATTAGTTGAGCAAACCGATAAACTGTTTGATAAACTAACCAAGGTGGAGGAAAAACTCCATGCTTTCCCTGTACAGACTCATGTTGCAGCTGCTAAGAGGAAACGCCCTCCTACTCAAGAGAAAAACCACCCTCCGACTCAAGACAAATCAAAGCTGATGCGAGATATCCTGTGGGTTTGCCTCTGTGAATATGCAGAAGACATGAAGAAGAGGGATGGAGAACCTACCTCAGCCCTACAGGCACGGGTGCTTGAGTTGCAAAATGAAGCCGATAGAAGAAAGGATTCTTACAGGAGGAAGGCTGCTCCAACCTACGGTAGGCGATCCTACGGACCAGGTAGGAACCAATCTGATAATCGTAGGTACTACGGTCAACAGTAGAGGTGCCCTGCCTCCAGCCAGGAGGAGGAGAGGGACAACCGACTGTATTGGACTGTGTGGATTCGATGGCCTGGCACATGAGAGCCACAAAAGTATAAAGCCCTGGTGGACACTGGTGCACAGTGGTGTTGGGTTTTTTTTGCTGTCTCCAGGGAGTTATCTAATGTGAAAAGAGAAGTATTTATTTCTTTATATAATTTAAATATTTATTTTCATAAAAAGAGCCTTAAGGGAACGAACCTCTACCTGGTAATGACAGAGGGTGATTTATTCTTTTTTTTTATTTAACTGAAAGAAAGTTGGATGTAGCGATGTGGTTTTTCGCTCCCTCACAATCCCCCAGGAAGAGGATTGGAGCCAGGATGAGCATCGGAGCACAAAAGCCACGAAGCGATGGTCACAACGGGCTGCAGGGGCAATCGGGGTGTCGTTCAGTGATGAGATGAGCAAGCAGCATCCCGAAAATCCGCCCCTGGAGAGGGGTTAGTGGTGTACGGACACTCTCTGTGTTCTGTAAGCCCCCTTTGGGGAGCCCCTGCTGCCCCCTTGGCAGTGCCCGGGTGGCTGTGACTGCTGAAAGCTGCTTTGTGCGTTGAGGTGTTAGATGGGGTGGCACAGCCCCTGCCCGCCCCGGGAGGGGGGACACCACCTCTCCGGTGGCACTGGATGGGTGGGAGGGAGGGAGGGAGCAGAGCTGTGGGAGCCATGGAGAAAGGCGTGGGGGTGTCCCTCATCGTGGCAGCCCCCAGCAGCCCTACCCCGCCACATGGCCACCCCAAGGGACACCCAAGCCCCATCTTGGTCCTCTCCCCGTTGGGTGACGCCCTTCCACCCACCCCAGAGGTGCGCTCCTCTCCTGCGGGGGGGACGCCCAGCGCTCGCCTGGCTAGAGAAGCACCGGGGGGGGGTGTGGGGGGTGTGGGGGGTGTGTGTGACTGGGGGCATCTGAGCTTCCCAGTTACAAGGGCGTAATTAGTGCACCATTAATAACCACTTTGGTTCTGCTAACCAACTGCGGCGAGGCCCCCACCCCGCTTTAGCACAAGCTTCCTGATGCCAACACCTCCCTGAGCCACTGGGTAAAGCGACACCTGGCAAAAAACCACCACCACCCCAAAAAAACCACCACCACATCCCCCACTCCCCACCCACCCCTTCTCCCCCCATCACAGCCATGGGGCAAACTCCCACCACCACTCCCCCCCAATCTCAGCTCAGCCATGACCCCCCCGAGACACTGGAAAGAGAGCAACAGAGAGCGAGCTCAGGCTCGTGTGAGCTGCAGAGATTTCTCTTTTTCTTGTGATGATGTTGTCGTTGGGTGGGGTTTGGTTGTTTTTTTTCACGGAACACTTTGCAGTAGAGGACAAAAATATGGTGTCACAGCCCCTGGGGCCACACTGGCACCGCCACCTCACACCCCCCACACCCCCCCCAGCTCCTGTCCCTCCTCTTCCCAGCGGCTTTCACCACTTTCCTTGCTTGGTTTTGTTTTGTGTTTTTTTTTTTTTTTTTTTTTTCCTTACAACCTTTTTTTATATTTGGGTTGGTTTTTTTTTCCCTTTTTTTTCCGCCTTTCTTCCCCCCCTTTTTTCTCTTTATCCTTTTTTATTCTTTTCTCCTCTTTTCTTTTGCCTTTTTTTTCTTTTCCCCCTTTCTTTTTCTTTCCACCACTTTTTTCCCCTTTTTTTTTCTCCTTTTTAACATTTCTCAAGCTTTCTCCAAAGGAACAGCCCCTGGCTCTCAGCTAGCCAAAGGAGACTACGGAAGAGCATTGGCACCCGTGGGAGTGGTTTCCTTCTCCTGCTTCACACTCGGTCGAGATCGTTTTTTCCAACTCATCTTTTTTTTTTTTTAACAAATTAAACAAAAAAAAAAGCTCCAAGTATCAGTTTTACAAGGCACACAAAATCTCTAGAAGGGAAACACAAACGCAAGGTGCTGAGGTATGAAAACCTGAGGTGTTTTTTTCTGTGTGGATGTGTGTGTGTCATCTGGGGTTGGGGGTTGTGTGTGCTTTATTTTTGAAATTTAAAAAAAATAATAATTTTGCTAGGTTTTTTGTTGGTTTTTTTTTTTTTTTTTTTTTTTTTTTTCCCCAGCCCTGGGCTGACAACCTCTTGGAAATCCGGTGTTTCCCCCGTCGTGGTTTGGCCTCAGCCGGCAACAAAGAACCACGCGGCCGCTCGCTCCACTCCCGCAGCCGGGGGCAAAATCGGAAGAAAAAGGCAAAAAACTCGCGGGTTGAGATAAAGGCAGTTTAAGAGAAGAGCAACGGGAAGGGCAAACAATCCCAATAACAGCGGTAAAGGAATAGACGGACGCGATGACAGCGCCTCCGCGCACCGACCGGCCCCGCACCGCCGCAGCCCGCTCCCAGCCGCCACTTCCCGCCCCCTCCCCCGGCGAGCTCCCCCCAGCCCCGGGCATGGCTCACAGGGGATGGGATACCTGTGTCCCTGCCGGCTCCTCGGGGAAATTAACCCCATCCCTGCCGGAACCAGGACACCCCCCGCCCCTCTTTCCCCCCTTCTCTCCTGCAACCCGCATCTTTCAGCCGCGTCGGGGCGGTGATGGAGAGCGAAGGGACAGAGGGACAGCCGGGACAGGGGGACGCAGCAGATGCCAACCCCAGTTTGGGACTCAGGGAAGCAAAGAGGAAAGGGCGCGTGAAAGAGAAATGCCTCTTTGAGGAGACGGGATACCTTCTCTTGGCTCATACAGGCACTGCTCTTCTCAAAGCCCTTAAGAAATCGCTTTTTAACGCTCCTTTAATTATTATGGGGGGTTTCACCCCCTGCTGGCAATCCTACATCCCTGCTTTACCGGGCATTAGAGAACCACTGGACTAGTTCCTGTCCTTTAACCTCGAGAAAAGCCGGCTTTGGCTAAAAACCAAACATCCTCCTCCCGCCCCCACCCCCTCTGAAAAAAAAAAAAAATAAATTAAAATCCCTACAAAACTGAAAAATCCTCTGGCTCCTCCGGCTGTGCCTGAGGTGAAAAACAGGTGGCTTTTAGTAAATTAAAAATAATAATAAAAAAAATACTAAAAACTCTCTCTCTCTCTGCCTGTGTTAGTCCAACTAAAGGGATAGCGTCGGGAGGCGAGGGAGGAGGAAGGGGGAGGCTGTGGGATGGAGAGAGCCCTCCCCGTACCCCTCGGCTGTGCATCCTCACAGCGCTGCGGGGAATGGGGGGCTGTGTGTTTGGGGGGGTCTTTGGTTTGCTCCCCTGACCTGCTGGGGGTGGGGGAGGAGGGTTTGGGGAGGGGGTGTGTGGGATATCCGGCAGTGGGGTTACATTCATCGGGCGGTGCTGGGCGGCACGGCGGGAGCCTCCCTTGCTGTGCTGCGAGGCCGGGGCTCCCGGAGCGTGTTTCTGCTCCTGCTGCTTCACCTGCTGGAGCATTTCCCTCATCTTGTGCTGTGCAATCTTGGGGAGGAGAGGGGAAAAGCAAGAGGTGGGGGTCAGGGCACTGTTTCTCCCACCACCACCCACCCCCGAGCCCCCACCGAGCATCTCACTGCTCCCAACTTGTCACTCTGGACAAGCCATAATTAATTCTGGGGGCGGTTTTGGGTGGTTTTTTTTTTGTTTGTTTTGTTTTTGTTTTTTTTAACTTGTGCTTCCTCCATCGCTCCTCGAGAGCACCTGAATTTTTCTGGGGGGCTGCGATCCTGCTTGAGTGGACAGGAGACAAGGTTATGGAAGATGCACCCAGGTGGGATGCGGGTGGCTTTGCCTGCACAGAGGAGTCCATTCACACCCCGGGTGCTGCTCTGCACGGCATTCAAAACACCCATTTTTAGCTCAATCGAGCCAATCTTCAATTTCAGTTCTCGCACAGCCAGGGGGAGCTACCGAAACACCTTCAGTGCATCTTGGGGGCACAGGGACCTCCCAAAAGAAGAGTGGCAGGACGCTCGGGTGGTGCTGGGCTCAGCAAGCCCCACGCCTTTCCTCTGTGGATGAAAGCGGCCGGGGAGGATTGGTAAAGCCGCGGCCAAACTGTACCTGACTGGCAAAGAAATGCCCAATGACTTTAACGATGACCTCCTCGTTCTTGTCCGGGGTTTGGTCTCGTGGCACAAGGACTTCCGCGCTGGTTAAGTTTTACAGTTCGTTCACCTGGAGCGAACCACAAAAGGGTTCTGTTGTGGCAGAGCCAAAATCCTCCACTGCCGGTGTCACGACAGCACCAGGCACCCTGTGTGTCTCCCCTTTCCTTGGGACCAACAAGAACCACCACCAGGACATGGGGGCTGAGGGTCAAGACATCGCTGAGGCCACTGAGCACCCAGGATTTGTCCCCCTGGGGTGGGCAGGGGTGACGGCTGATGCCCAACTTTTCATCCCCGGGGCACCACCCCCCACCGTTTTGCCACCTTTGCCTGTCACGTGGCCGGCGGCGAAGGAAGGCACCTTGATGTGGGCTTCAAGCTTCACTTCTTCTTTCAGGTTAAAGAAGTTATCCTCTTTCAGCTTCCCAAATATTCACCCCTGGGCCTGGGGAGGAGACGGACAGGAAGGAAAACCATCAGGCAGCGCCCGCTGTGCCCCTCCATCCCCAAAGCTGATGATGTCCCCACGTCCAGCAGCATCAAAACCACGGTACCCAGCAAAGAGCTCCCCTGGTGCTGAGGGAGGCCAAGCCAGGCTGGCAGCACAGTGGTGACCACAGGGATACTCTCGACTTGGCCCTTACTGTCCCCCCCACCCACAGCCCCCACCCAGCGCACCTTGAGCTGAGCCTCGGGCGGCCCCATGATGATGACCATCCGCTCACTGCCCTCGGGACCTTCTGACGGGGTGATCTGGGGAGGGATGGGGGAGAGGGAGCATGAGCGCAGCCCCCACTTCGGCAAGACCTTCCCTTGGTGGGATGTCCCCCCTCAGCGCAGGGCAATCCCCCATACGGGAGCATCCCCTCCCACCCAAACCGGGTTGATAACCGGGGTGCTGCAGGCCTGGCCTTCTACTAATGACAGGCTGGAGAGGTGGGCACATGCCAACCTCATGAAGTTCAACCAGGCCCAGTGCAAGGTCCTGCACCTGGGTCGGGGCAATCCAAGCACAAATCCAGGCTGGGCGGAGAATGGATGGAGAGCAGCCCTGAGGAGAAGGACCTGGGGGTGCTGACTGATGAGAAGCTCAACATGAGATGGCAATGCGTGATCACAGCCCAGAAAACCACACATATGCCAGCCTGCATCAGAAGTGTGGCCAGCAGGGCGAAGGATGTGGTTCTGTCACTCTGCTTTGCTCTGGTGATACACCACCTGATACACCACCAACCCTAATCATACATACCCCCCCCACACTGTAAGAACTATATTATCTCAAAAGTCTGGCCGGTGGTTATCAGATTCCAGAACTTTGAAGTACGAAAACATTTTAATAGAAAAGAATGATTTGACCCTCGTAGTAGACGGAAACCTGAATCCTTCACAATTCCTGTAGGGACAGGCAAGTGGGGAGCCGCATCATGATTGATTAGATTTTATAAATTACCAAACCAGGGTAAGAGAAGACCTAATAAACACATCAATGCCCTATGTAAAAAAAAAAAAAAACAAAAACAAAACCAAAAAACTATCCAACAACTTTTTAGAGACGGTTCCTCCTGATGTATAGATGGAAAGAGAGCAAGTAGTTATGTCATTGAAGCAACAAAAGGCAGGAGGGGGAGGGGGAGGGGGAGGGAAGGGGAAGGGGAAGGGGAAGGGGGGGGCGAGAGAGAAAGAGAGGATGGTGGGGGGTGTGGAAGCGAGTGTGTGAGGGGGAGTGAGGGGAATGGATGTTTGTGAAGGGGGAATGGGTTTTCGTGAGCGGGAGAGGCGAAGGAGAGGAGGTTTGCAGGGCTGTGAGGTGCCTGTGAGAGAGGAGGCCCCGGAGGGAGGTGAGTGGAAAGGGCTGTGTGTGGAAAGAAAAGCTTTAAGGACAGGCTGGGCTGGGGAAAGGTGGTGGGCCCCGAGGGAGGGCTTGGGGAGCGGGGCTAGAAGCGTGGGTTTGGGGCAAAACTCTGGGAAAGAAGCTGCAGGACAGGGCTAATCTGAGTATACAGTTTTAGCGAAGCTTCAAGCAAAGGGGGACCAAAGGTGCCTCTTGTCCTTTTGTGGGCTGGTTTTGTCTGAGTTATTCATGCGAGTGGATTTTGCCACATGGACTGGGAACGTTCGCTTCCCGGGATAGCTGATGCCCCTGGATAACCACTGCCCGCGAAGCACTGCGAACCCCGTGTTCAAAAATGAGAACAAAGGCCGTGTTTTGCCTCTCGGAAGGATCTCTAAGCACCGTCTCCACGTTGTTTTCAGTACCTTTCTGGTTGTTTTCTTTCCCCCCATCCCCGTGATGTCCGTCGGGGGGGCTGGCGGAGCTCTGCAGGCGGATGTCCGTCTCATTTTGGAGAAGGCTGGGCTGGTTTCGGGCGGTCCCGGCTGATTTTGGGGAGGGCAGGGATGGTTTCGAACTCGCAGTGCCCGGTGCGGGGCTGCGGTGGGGCCCGGCCCCCTCGTTCTCCTCGGCGCGGCCCCGCCCCTCTCGCCCGCTTTCGCCGCGGCGACGCTGGGGGGCGTGGCCCGGGTTTGCCCTTCGGCGCGTGCGCGGTTGGGCGGACGCGAAGGAGAACGTTTCCGGTGTGCGTCGGCGGTCGGGAGCTGTGACGGTCGGTACCGGGAGAGACGGGGGGGACCGGGGCAGAGGAGAGCGGGAGCGGGAGCGGGAGCGGGAGAGGGAGAGGGAGAGTGGGCGGGGGGGCGGGGCGGCGGCGGCAGGAGCGGTGGTGCAGAGGTGTCCAGGGCCATTTCGGGGGATTGTGGGGTGGCGGGACCGGGCTGGGGGGCTCGGGGGGCGGCCTGGGCCTTTTTGGGGGGGGCAGAGCCGAGTGGGGGGTCCCCGGGGAGGACAGGGCCGATTCAGGCTCCCCCGTCCCCCGCTGCCGCCCCCTCACCCCCCGCTCGCTCCCCGCAGGTGGCGGCAGCCCCGGCCGCAGCGCAGGGTGCCCGGGGCCGGCCTGGCCGGGCGCTTGGCTCCGCTCTGGGCTCCGCTCTCAGCCCCCCCCGGCAGGTCAGCCCGGCCGTGCCCCCTTCGCCCGCCTCCAGCCCACGGCCGAGTCCCCCCGGGTACCCCCGAGATGGGTCGGGGGGTGTCAGCGCTGGGCCCCCTGAAGCGGGGGTGGGTGGTGGGCACGGGCATTGCTGGGAGCCCGTGGGCAGCCCTGGGACCCCCTTAAAGCCCACGGAGAGCCCCGAGGCCCCCTTGTGTCCCCCAGAGCCGACGGGGAGCCGTAGCTGTGGAGTCAGCTTAAGGAGTCTGCCCTAAGGACTGCTGCTTTTTGGAGCGTTGGGGGAGGGGGAGGGTTGTCGGTGTGGGGAGTGGAGGTGTGTGGGAGGAGTCCCGTGTCTTGAGGGAGGTTTGGGGGTGTTGGGCAGATTTGGGGGAGTGGGGGAGGGGTCCCCTCCTTTGGAGCTCCCTGGTTCTTTTCTAAACTGTGGGAGGCAGCGGGCGAAGGGGGAAGGCAATAGAGTGGGTTGCTGTATTTCAGTCCTTGGTTGAGAGTCAGCGACTCTGCTCCCTTGCTGCTCAGCAGACTCTTAGCTCCGTGGGGCTCTTTCTCCAGGCAGGCTACAACTACAGAAACGGCCCCACTTCCTCGGAAGAGTTGTCAGCGGTGACGTCTCCTGGGAACATACTGCCTGACGTTGGAGAGACCTGGCACCACGCAGCAGCTCAGAGCTCCACAGCGTATGCTTCCACACTCAGTCCCGTCCCCTGCCTGGGAACCCACTCTTTCTCCGTCCCTGCTGGCAGCTCCTGTGGAGGCTCCTGGCCCAGGACCGGCCCCGGTTTCCCCACTGCTCCACTAGCAGCCATGGGAGAGCGGGGTTGTCCTGAGTGTGTGAGCACCACTGGCTCTGTTGCTGCACTGGGCCAGGCCTCCAGGATGTCGTAGAGGGAGCTCTGAGAAGAGAAGCTGCTCCTCAACAGGCTGCTGCAGTCCTCCGAGTTGGCCAGCGAGCACAGGCTGCAGGGTGCAGCCGTGCAACCCTGGGGTGCCCGCCGTGGGAAATGTTAAAGAAATAAAATGTTGGTCTTTATCCCTGGTGCTGTGGTTCATCCTGCCATCCCGCGGCTGGGGCTGTGCCCCCCTCAGTGCCCGACCCAGTGGGACAGGCTGGCACTGCGGGCACCCACCAACCTGGGGGGGTGGTGGTGGTGGTGTCGTGGGAGCTGGGTGGGCTGGAGAAAGGGAGGAAGCACCTCTTGAAACCATCTCAGCCCTCTCAAGCCACAAAAGCCTCCCCAGAGGCACCAGAGGGGACCCCCAGATCCTTGAAGGGCTGCCCCAGACACCCTCTGGCCTGCAAGACTCCCCCCCCCCAGGACCCCATAAGGGCCGCCCAGGACCCCTTACGGACACCCCAGTGGTGTCCCAAATCTGGGTTCTTTACCTGCTGGGCAAGCCAGTAACACACTGTGTGGGAGCAGCCAGCCAAGCCGGTTTCAGAGCACCAGAGGTGAGAGGCAGGGAGCTGCCGTCCCACTCAGCTCCATCTCCGCCGTGCCTTGGCTGTGCAGAGAGAACTTGGGGGGAGCTGCAGAACAGCTCAGCCCGGGCTTATCTCAAGATGGCACAGAACAACCAAAACCAAATGGCCCTTAACAATCAAAATGCCCCGAGTCCCATCCCACCACTCTTCCCGTGACGTTGAGCGCCGGACATCACAAACTGGCAACAGAGACTTCGCTATGGCACCACCAGAGGGAAATATCCCAGACAGTGTAATCCACTCGGGCATAATCCTGCACCTTCCCAGAGTCAGGAAATATAAACCGCAGGGTCTGGGGAGACAAATGGGGAATCCCCCAAGGATACAGCTGGCCCCTCGGAGATCTGTCCCCCCATCCAGGACGCTGTACAGGGTAACTTCCCAGGGATGGAGCGACCTCACCTGAGAGAGAGAGGGTAAGTGACTAAGAAACATCCGTACGGTATAGGGCATGCGATTGAGTTTGTGACTGGTGCACTCTTCTAAGGTATTAATATCTAGCGCCCTTGTGGTTTGCGTTGCTACTTGTCGGGGGCATTTGTAGCTCGCAATAGTGGATCCCGCTAGTTGCTTCTAAACCGCAATAGTGTAATCGCCATCGCACACACAGAACTTGCAATAGTGACGTATTGGACCTGTGAGAGAAGTCCAAAGAAATTGTTAATTTGAACCTCTCAGTGAAGCCCTTTTTCCCGTTTTGTCACACACACAGAGCAGAGGTATTTCTAAGTTTATGCCATTAATGCGCAGAAATGGGCTGCTTGTCCCAAAACAGGAGTGCTCACACCTTAGTTCCAAAAATCTCCACTTTCATTCATTGATTATTACATATTCGAACAATTAATACATATTCCCTGTCATTCCCTCTAATGACTGGTCGAGATTTCTTTGCTTCCCACGTAAAGGAGTGCGCAGACTCTGTCTTATTTTTCCTTCTTTTGAGTAGGTGGTACCGTTTGGGGAGGTGGTCAATGAGTGGGTGGTCACCATCTCCCCCTGCCGGAACTCCCTTTTACCTGCTTTTCCTCTCATCTTGGCACTTCCGAGTGGTTTTCGGGGTTTGCTGACCAGGCCTACAGTTCATGGCTCTCTCGACAGGAACCCCCTGCTTCTCAACAGTGCTCCATCGCCTGCTGGGTAGTTCCTTAACTGAACCATAGATAAATCGTGTCCAGTAACTATTTCTCTATGTGAAGATGAGGTCAAGAAATGGCGTTGGGGCAGTAGAGAGGACTTGAGCAGCAGCAGGTTTCCTTTGTTGCTTCAATGACATTTAATTTTCCTAGTTGATGTCCGTTTTACTACAACAATTCCCCCCTTTGAGACTTATCCAAGTCTTTCTGTACTTGGATGAGCCTCATTTTCTATCCCGTATCACTAATACATAAGATTGAGATAATTGCTTGATAACGAGACTCTTAAGACATTCGAACAAAACTCACTATGATGACAAAAACCTTTGCAGCCATCCGGTCAGGGAAAACTCCAATGTCGTTCCCTGGACTAATCCAACTGCCATTTTCACTGCCGAAAGCCGCGTTATTTGTGCAATCAAACACCGATGGGCGCTACAGTGCAGCACGAAAGGCCAACGCCGACTCTGGCGGATAAACGAGAGGCTTCGCGGCCATCCAACGCCTTCACCCACCCCAATCCTGCTGCTGGCTCTGCCACGGTGGTGCCACAGTGCTTTCCAGTGGGAAAACCAACCAGGGAACAGCACCACGCGGCGCGGACCCAGGTTCTCCTTCACTTTGCACCACCAACCGTGTGGAACGGGTTTGGACGGCTTCAGTTATTTACAGCACAAACCCAGCAAGAGCAGCCCCAGGACTGGAACGTTCAACAACCCAATGTAATAAATTAAGGACAACAACACATAACCCCCCCCACTTACTCCTATAACAAGATAAACATCCTGACTCGTACCAGAACAACAAACCTCACTCCTATCAGAAGAACACTAAAGCCTAAAACTAAGACCTAAAGGATGGCTAGCTAAGACCTAAAACCTACACGGGACTATTACCTAAGGGGGAAACACTATTAAATATGATAACTCTTTCTCTGCCATTCTCATCTTGTGGGTCTTTCGTGAGTGGGGGCGACCTCGTGGTGGTGGACCCTCCGCAGAGCTCAGGTGCTGCCGGAGGCGAGAGATGGTGGGTGGGTTTTCCCAGAGCATGAAAGGGACCTGGTTGCCGGGCTGAACCGGCAGTTGCCCAGTTGCCAACTAGAGGCGGTCACCCTCTGGGCTTCTGCCGGCTTCGCCGCCCTTTAAAGACTCCTCTGGGGCCTTCCGATCCTCCTGCAGGCGATGGTATTTCACGTGCGCATTCCTCCCGTTGACTGTCCCAAACACCCTGGAAGGGAGAAAACAAACAGGGATTTTGAATTCCTTTTTTTTTTTTTTTTTTAAAAAAATAATCATTAGATGACATTTCATTATTTCTACTTTTGTGAGCTTCTGGTCTGTTTTGCTGCGTGGTGCCATACAGCTTGTGCCAGTACCCCCGGGTGGGTGGGACCTCGGTGGTTAAACACGGCAGATCATTAGGGATTAAAATAAGAGAAGTAACGGCGAGACGGCTTAAAATCGGGTCAGACTGAAACTCAAGTGGCTCTGCGTGGCACAAGCGACTGTAGCGCGGGAGCCCTCGGGCCGCAAACCGCAAGAAGGAACTTCAGTGGAACCTTTTTCTCAGCCAAAAAAAACGAGAAACGCTGGGATTCTCGCCCGAGGAGATGAACCGCCCCAGGCCTGTAATGGGAGGAAAGGGCCTTCAAAGGGAGAGAGAGAGAGAGAGACCCTTGTGGCTGCAGTCAGCGGGAGACGGAGGAGCCCCGAGTGCGGAGGAGATGGGAAGAGGATGGAAATGCCGAGTCTCCATCGGTTTGAGCCCAAAGCAGCGGGTTTTGAGAAGAAAAAACGAGCGGCTCACCTTCCACACTGCCCGCAGGGAAACCCAGCCACATCGCCTGCGCCTCCAGCCCCGCACGGAGCGTCCCCGGAATGGCGGGAGGGACTGCCTGTGCCACGGGGTGTCTTTTCGCTGCTCTTCTGCTTCTTGGTGAGCTTTTCATTGGGCCCGAGCCGGCGCCTCTTCTTCGGGCTGCAACCAGCCTGTAAAGCAGACAGCCTGTGCTCATTTCTCCTTCTCCTCAGCAAGGGGGACAGCTAAAGCGAAAAACTGGCTGGAAACATCCCCAAATGGCCCAGGCAGTGAGGGGTCTATTTGTGTGCCGGGTGGAACGTGTTCTATCAGCCCCAGCCTGCCCCGGTGAGCTCCTCCGAATGCTAAAACAGCCCAAACAATGCTGAAACTCGGCGGGGAGGATGGGGTGCAAAGACAGATGGTGAAAGAAAAACTGTATTATTTCTACCGTCCTCAGCGGAACAGCACTTTCCTCCACAAAAGTCTGTAAAATGGGTTTAAAACGTAGAATTACTGAGCACTGAAGGGACATGGTTACCCGGTGTCTACCACCAAAAAAAAACCTAAATAATATGTGTTTCTGTGAGCCAAAGTCCCATTTCCTGGCAAGGAAGGTTTTGGCAACACCCGCGCAGAGGTGGGTCACCAACAGTTCCTTTGACGGAGCACTGGGACGTTACGAAACATCCCCAAAAATCATCATCAGCAGGTTTAACACGAAGTGGATCGTTTCCCAGAGCCTGGGACGAAGGGTTCATGGAGGAGCGGCATCTCGCACCCACCCCCGGCAGTTTTCCTACCTTCTCTTCGGCCTCCTCCACCTCATCCGTGCCTCGCTGCAGCCTTTTGGCTGTCCATCCTGGTCGGGTGGCGCCAAACCTGACGTGTTTTTTCCAGGTGTAGTAATATTCCACGCACTGGGCCACGGTCTTCGTCTGAATCTGTCGGGAGAAAACCAGAAGCGATCGATGAGGGAAATACCACAGGAAAACAATGAAGGCACAGACCCAGGACGGATCTATCCAGCACTGTTTGTCCTCCCCTGTGTCTGCGGTTCCCACAGCGCAACGCACGGGTGAGATCAGGCTGAAAACGAGCCCCCTTCTTCTGAAAGGGCCATAAAGAAGCCTTGGGAGGGCAGAACTGTACGTTTCGTGCCGATGGTCAGCGGAACGTGTCAGTATTCTTCTAGTATTTCCTGTATTTTGTACTGGAGAGATTAAATATTCGCTTGATATTCGGGCAAATTCGGTAGACATTAGAGCCAATTATGTCTTGTACCGGTATCTTTTTGGAATGAAGCGGCATCCCAAGGACAGGATTACAATGCACCATTCAAAAGACGACTTTTCTGGGTTAAAACTCCCCTCCACGCTACCAACCCGTGACCCGCCTCGGTCTAACGGCTTTACCTTCTTCTGGATCAGGTGGAAATTCTTCTTATGCACATAAAAAGCCTCTTTAAACAACTGCTCCTCCAGGGGCGTCCAAGTGTCTGAGCCTGGGAAGAAACAGCCACGTGCAAACGATTAGACCCCTTGCAACCTCACGGAAACGCGCACGATGTATTTGTCACGCGTCCACATGTCTCCTCCTTCGCAAAGCAATTAGCCAACACCGCAGGCAGTTTGTTAGCACGAGCAGTTATGGCTGCCAGCAGAGCAAGCCCTGCACGCAGTAAAGCCGGGGCGCGAGGGAAAGGAGGAGCGTTGGGCGGCGTGGGGTGTCACCGCAAGGGACAGCAGCAGGCTAGAACACAGGGACGAGGCATTCCCCGTGCCAAAAGGCCCCCAGAACAGATTAAAAAGACTACTTCCCTGCCCCAAAGAACACGAGCCACTGCTCGCACGTTTCTAAAAATCACTTCTTTCAATCAGAACAAAGGGAACGGCAGTACCCGCTCGCATTCCCGGAGAAGCAACAAGCTCTGCTTCCACTTTACCTGCGTAATGATAATCAGCCAGGGGATGGGATTCAGGTCGCTGGGGTGCCCCAGACTGCAACATCTCCAGACCCTCCTGCGGGAGTTCAGAGAACAAGACTTAGATTCCCCCTCAGCAGGGGCCAAAAGATCAACTCTTCAGCCCACTGTGGGAAGATGGTACTCAGTCGACGCTCAGCAACAGCGTGTCGGGGTCACCTCCGCCCACGGCAGTTGATGAGAATATTTCCTAGTCCAGTAGGAATTCGAAAAGAGCTGCTTCTTACCAGAGCTTCATGCAGGCGGTGCAAGGCGTGCTCCAGGTTGGCTCTTCCCCCCGGCATGACATTGGAGCAGGCGAAGTTGAGCAGATTTGTCACTAGAAATGCAACAAAAACCAACAGAAAGTCAGTTTTCGTCGAGAAAGGAGAAAAAGTGCGATACAAGGCAGAGGGCAAACAGAGCAGACAGACTGGAGACCCAGAAAAGGCACCGAAAAAAAGGCAGGTTATCCGGTATCGCTCTCTCTCCCTTCAGAGCAGCTTTGGGACCGGTAGCTCCAGAGACAGATCTCCCCTCTCCCGAGGTCGCTGCAGCTGACGTGGGACAGCTACAAACGCCCCTGACCGTCTCTCCCAGAGGACGCGACTCAGAGCACCACCGGTTGTTATCTGTTCACTGTCCCACCAGATCTGAGCCACCCTCGGGTGCTACCAGCCACGAATGCTGTCAAGGAAAAGAGGGAGAGGGTCCCAACGGACAAACAGCTGCTGTGAAAACGTGCAGTTTTCGACCCTTAGTATCTTGGGGGGGACCTGGGAAGAAAAGCGTTAAGAGAAACCTCTGTCCTGTGTTTCCGGGTTCGTTGCGATGTCTCCCCAGGGCTTCCACACTAGCGATGCTCCCTCCTCCTCCTCCTCCAACCGGGATCTGTCCTGGAGGTCTGGGATCTCGGCCTGAAATTCACTGCCGACGTTGACGTGTCTGAAATTGTTAAGGCAGAGGAGGTGAGGAAGGAGAGCTGGGAACAGCACGCTAGCACGCACCCGCTTCGAAGGAGGGGACGTGTCAGGTACGGCAGTTATTTCCCAGCACAGCGTCACCAACTGCCCTCTAACAACTCCCACAGCCCCTTCTCGCCACCAACAGCATTACCGTTCCACCACGTGAGCCCTTTTGCGCCCCATCGGGCAAGAAAATTGCCACTTCCTTCCTCAAACGCTGAGCAAACTGGCGAGGTTCACTCTGAGACCGACAGCCAGCAGCAGAAGAGCTGCGACGGTGGGCCAAGACCACCGTTGGAATGTTGTGTAGAACGCGGGAGGCCGGCAACCGGCATCATGAGGTCAGCCTGAGTGGCAAGCCCAGCCTGGGCTAGCACTGGCCATTTCTGGCAAGCACGGGGGTATACTCCAGCCAAAATAACCCCTCTGTTACCCTCTGCAGCGCTGCGGGGCAGTGGGAGAACTGGCCAAGCCATGGGGAGCAGGTCAACAGCAACAGCAAGGACTGGCAGAGCCCCGGTGCCGAACCAACCGTGCACCCGCTCCTCAGCCCCCTTTCCCCAGGGTTTGCGGTTATTCTGACCGCTGGGCCGGAACTCACGGCCCAACGCTGATTTTAGGGTTATCCTTCTTCGGCTAAACCCAAAGTCCCCATCCATTCTGCCCAAAAGATGTATAGAAAAAACAGCACAAGTTAAAATCGTTGAGATCATCCTTTAGCCTTCCTCACCGCCCTCATCATCACACACCGCTCCCCATTCTCCCAGAATTTCCCTCCTTTCGGGGAAACTGCTCACTGGACACGGAAGCTGTGGAGATGGACCCTCTGGATCTCCTGGCACAGCTGCCCCTCACCCTGCTCAGAGTTGGCCCCACAGGGATCAAACCGTTCAGGGCTTTTTCCAAGCCAAAGCCAGGAGCGGAGCAAAACCCCCGTGGGTTGTTTCCATCCCCTCTGCCACAACAGCAATCCCAAAGGAGAAAGGCACCTCCTTTTTCACTTTTCCAGACTTTCATTAAAAGGAGGAACCTCTGAACAACGTAATTTAATTACCGTCAACGTTGGATCCGCGCTCACATTCCTGCGTAGAGCTCACTGCCTGTCTAGCTGGGAAATCTCTGCCGCTCATTTAGTGGCAAAAGGTGGAAACTGGAGAAAAATCTCCAGCGCGACATCAATCCCCGGCATTATCACGATACAGCCTAAAATCAGAAATGCGGTTAAGATCCCTTCTCCTGTGAGCGGCTATGTGAATTGTACCCGTTGACAGATGCATACAAATATTCATTTCAAAGTTACAGACATCACGTTTTAACCGCTACACCAAAAAAGAATGACCTGCATTAAAAACTCCAGGAGCGTTTTCTTTCCATAACACGCTGGAATTTCTGAAAAATCCATTTCCTGCACGGAAAAACACGTCGTTTGTGGATAACAAATGGCAAACTCAGCGTTTGGGGAAGGTGAGCTCCCAAGTGCTGCGGATCCATCTCTCCATCTGGAAGACAGCAAAGGCAGTCAAAGCTCCCCAGCACAGCATCCTTACTGCCTCCCCTTTCCTACAGCCCAGGAGATCCTCGGAGCCTTCCCACAGGGAAAGGGAGGAGCGGACTGATCACCAAGGCTGGCTGGACCAGGTCACCATTGTCACCACATTCGTTTGTTGCCAAAGAACGATGAAATTCGTCCACCTAACGATATAGCAGGTCCCTTCCCTGCCATGGTTCCAGCGCTGGAGGAAAGGTGCCTCTCCCGAGGCCGCATTGGGACGGCACTGCTGCACAGAAGGATAGAGATTTTTAAATCTCTTTATTTCTTCCAGGGAAAAACTTGCTTTCTCACTCAGTAAAGGACAAGCTCCCCAGGCCGGGCAGGAAGGTGGCACAGCCACAATTTACTTACCGAGAAACGTGCAGAGGGCTGTGTGGTCCCTGTGCCCAAGGAAAGCGGCCATTGCCAAAGCAGAGGGAAGGACGTGTCTCACCTTCAGCACAGAGAACCGATTCACAGACTCACTCTGAAAAAAAAAAAAAAGCATTAACCACAAAATTAGCTAATGGCTTCCCAAACCTGAATTCAGGGCCTCCCTCCGTGATTATAAAGTAATAATGGTCTTAACAGGCAGGCAGCTCACCAGGAATGAGATGGAGAGTGACCCCCATATTCCCCTGGAAACCCTTCGATGAGGCAAATCCCTGAACGCCCTCCCAGATTGTCGGTTCTTTACCTCCACGAGGAACTCGTGGCCTTTTATTGTCATAGTGTGTGACCAGAACAAGCCCCGCCATTCCTTATTCCAGCCTTAACAGCCTTCAGCGTTTCACTCCGGTCACCTCCCTGTCCCACTTCCGCCCCTGCACAATTTTTAAGATGGCGACTGAGAAATTAGGTCTTGTGGTTCCCATTGAAACACCCATTAATTCATACAACCAAGAGCTAGGCAAATGAAAAGGCCATGTTAAACCTCAGCCCCCAGGGAAAAGAAATGTGCCCGACGAGGTGCTAAAAGGCGCTCTGGCAAAACACCCCCCTCTCCAAACTGCAGTTCGCTCCAGGAAACTGACAAGTTTTCTTCCTCTGCGGCCTTAGCGAGGCTGTAGATTTTCCCACCCTGCAGGGAAAGAAACAATCCTCAAAAGCAGATGTTATTCTGCCTGCAAGGAAAGCTTTAAAATAGGCATTCTGCCTTTAAAAAAAGAAAAATAAACGGAACACCTGAGCTGGTTTCTCCATGAAAATAACACTTTGCACTTGCACAGCAAAGCAACACTCATTAACCAATCTCGTAAAGCTTCGCAGGCATTAAGAAACACTCCGTGTAACACACGTGCGTGCACAAGCTGTGATGGAAATGGGCCACGCTCCCATTCCTCGGCTCCAGAGCTCCGGCGATGCCGGGATCATGCCGACCCTCAGCCGCTGCGGGCATCAGCTCTGCTAACACCCCGCTGCCGGGTCAGTGACAGGAATCTGGGAGCAGGAAGGGGATTGTACCACCCAGGCTCCCCAAAATCCCCCGCACTTAAGAGGAATGCAAATCTCGGGCTCCCCTAAGCCAACACGTTTCTCACCGTGACCGCTGCACTAACACCCAGAGCAGTTTTTAAGCAGCACGCACCAGGTTTAACCTCCGCGCCTGAGAAAGTCCCTGTCCTGAGGGCTGCCGGTCCCCTCGGCCCAATGCAGGAGGCAGCAGCAAACCCCTCCAGACAGGGCAAGAGGTGCTTGTAAGAGTGACATCCAGCTAATAACCAAAAAGCACTTAAACCAACCCCAAACTTTGGAGACATTTAGTCTCGGGCCAGCAGCAGCATGTTGCTCAGTAAGGCACACTTCCACGACTCCCCTCAATTAACCGTCACCTCCAGAGCGCGACCTCTGAAGGTGAGAAGTTCCTTTAGGTTGACTCTTGACGTCCCTTTCCCTCCCACAGGCAACGAGACCCCAAGTATTTCCACTTGAGAGCGCGGTTCCCCTTCCACGGGCACCCAGCTCGCTCTGCAGTTTTGGATTATCACCGACCTCTGTGCCAGCTCCACCAAGAAGCCAGGTGAGAGGCTCCGAATCACGTTACTAAAGATCCCAAGGCTTGACCTTGTTCAATTTATTTCTAAACCTTTGGCCCTGGACTAATGAGTTCATTGTTTTCAGGGAGTTCCAGATGTAAGCGCTGAGTACTGTTATTGGTGAATCCAGAACTGTCAACAGTGATAAAAAACAGAGTGCAGGAAGACAGTAAGGCCTCCGAGTCCCAAACTCAAATAACAGATGGCTAAAAAGGAAGGAGGAGCACACAGACATATTCGAATCCTGCTGAAAATAGTCAGCCATGGCCAACAGGAGCCGAGGAGGCAGTGGCCGTGGCCACCTGGCTCGGGGGAGCCGCACAGCTCAGCACGTATTTCGAGAGCTTTTCAGAACAAGTAATAAAAGCTTGACAGCAGCAGGGAGTGCGGGAGTCGCGGCAGCAGTTGCATCGATAAGCAATCTGCGCAACAGTTCCTAAAACAGGGGCTGCCCACAATCAGAAGTTGACTCTTTGGTACAAACTCCCTCCACACCAGTCATCACACAGGGGAAAAAAAACAACCAAGCTATTGTAGGGCTCAGTATTACCCATTTCTCTGCAGCTGGACAGAAATACACACTTCTGCGGCTTTTCCCACACTGGAAAATTCAAAGCACCCAAACAGGGCGCGCTTTTAGAGACATCAGCAATTAAGTTCTCCATCCCCTCCAGAAAAGCCTTTTCCTAAAGGCGTTCTCCTCCCAAGGGCAGACCCACAAAAAGAAGCCCTCTCTGCTTAATCCATTTCACAGAGAATTTGAAATGCAAACAAGAATTAAACAGGACGTCTTTTCCCCGCTTCAGGGAAAGCCACTAATATAGACCTTGGCAACATATTTAGCAAATCTATCATTGTAATGCCTTTGCATTGCCCATTTCCACCTGGAGAGCAGGCTGAAAGGACTCATAAAAAAACCTCAAACCAACCACAAAACATATTCCTGTCTAGGGGGTAATTTTATGAAACGATTTGAACACCTTAACGATTTGAACATCTTTTTACAGGTACAAGGCAACAAGAAACATTCTCGAGGTGAAAAAAAAACAAACCACCTATTCACCTCTTTACCCCAAAGATCTTTTCACCACACGGATTCCACCACCAATACACAGCTGCTAAATATCCCCGGCTGCTGCCGATCCGTAAGAAACCCTTCAAAATACAAGAGAACGCTGAGCCCAGCGCGCTGACGGTGCTGCCAGGGCTGTGAGTCGGAGCCCCTGAGGACGGAGTCGCAGCCCCTGAGGTTGAAATCAGCCCCACACTTAGGCACAACCCGGGGTTTTAAGCCTCACTACAAACCAGCCCCCCGCTTCTCAAGAAAAACAGGGAGATTCACCTCAAAATAAACCACGTTCTCGACGCCAAAGGGGCGCTGGTCCATGGCCGCCGCCGCCCTTAGGGCCAGTTCCATGGGGCTTCGCTTGACCTGGAGCAGAACTCGCGGGCGTGAGGACAACGAGCCCCCTACACAAAATCTGAAAAAAAGGAAAAGTTCAATAAGATTTGCTGTTACTCACCCACCAAAGCCTAACCACTACAACTGGCCCTTTCACAACCATTCCTGATCGCAGAAGAAAACTGAAATATCCCAATTCCCGCTTCAAACACAAGGCGTGGAGCTGCCCACACCCCACGTGTGGGCTGGGCAGACGGGGGGCTCTTCTTCTCAAAACCCGCAGGAAGAGAAAGGGCAGGAGTGTTTTCCCAGCCCTGGAAGAGCTGTGGGGAGAAGGTGGGAGGGAGGAAAAGGCTGCCCAGGAGTGGGGTAGGGGGAAGGAGAGGGCTCCATCCATGGGGGAAACGCTGTTCCTGGCCACACAGGCGGCTGTGGGACCACCCTGGGGATGGATTTGGGGGCTCTCCCTGAGGGAAACACTGCTCCCAGCCATGCAGGAGGCTGTGGGACCACCCTGGGGATAGGTTTGGGGATGAGGGGGGATCTATCCCTGAGGGAATCACTGCTCCCAGCCATGCAGGAGGCTGTAGGGCAATGACAGAGATGGATTTGGGGGCTCTCCCTGAGGGAAACCCCATTCCCGGACACACAGGAGGCTGTGGAGCCGCCCAGGGGACAGATTTGGGGGCTCTCCCTGAGGAGAGCCTGTGGGGAGGAGGGAGGCGGGGGCCGCCCCAGGGCCGGGGCCACTCCTGGAAGGGGAGGGGGGATCTCCAGCCGCCCACGCGGGGCTGCCCGAAGCCTGAGGAGATGAAAAGAAGAGGAAAAAAGAGGAAAATTCCCTCACCGCCATCGCCTCTCACAGCCCCGGCCCTCCCCGCCGCGCCTCATGGCGGCCGTGTGCGGTGTCACCTGAGCGGGGGGCGGGGGCTGAGGCAGGAAAAGGCGAGAGGGGAAGGGAAGGGCCATTTTGAATGGGAGGAGAGGGGAAGGGGGGGCGAAAGATGGGGGGAGGGGAGGAGAGAGGAAGAGAGGATGGTGGGGGGTGTGGGAGCGAGTGTGTGAGGGGAAGAGGTGTTGCGTGAGGGGGGAGTGAGGGGGGAATGGGTTTTCGTGAGAGGGAGGTTTGCAGGGCTGTGAGGTGCCTGTGAGAGAGGAGGCCCCGGAGGGAGGTGAGTGGAAAGGGCTGTGTGTGGAAAGAAAAGCTTTAAGGACAGGCTGGGCTGGGGAAAGGCGGTGGGCCCCGAGGGAGGGCTTGGGGAGCGGGGCTAGAAGCGTGGGTTTGGGGCAAAACTCTGGGAAAGAAACTGCAGGACAGGGCCAATCTGAGTATACAGTTTTAGCGAAGCTTCAAGCAAAGGGGGACCAAAGGTGCCTCTTGTCCTTTTGTGGGCTGGTTTTGTCTACGTTATTCATGCGAGTGGACTTTTGCCACACGGGATGGGAACGTTCGCTTCCCGGGATAGCTGATGCCCCTGGATAACCACTGCCCGCGAAGCACTGCGAAACCCCGTGTTCAAAAATGAGAACAAAGGCCGTGTTTTGCCTCTCGGAAGGATCTCTAAGCACCGTCTCCACGTTATTTTCAGTACCTTTCTGGTTGTTTTCTTTGCCCCCATCCCCGTGATGTCCGTCGGGGGGGCTGGCGGAGCTCTGCAGGCGGACATCCGTCTCATTTTGGAGAAGGCTGGGCTGGTTTCGGGCGGTCCCGGCTGATTTTGGGGAGGGCAGGGATGGTTTCGAACTCGCAGTGCCCGGTGCGGGGCTGCGGTGGGGCCCGGCCCCCTCGTTCTCCTCGGCGCGGCCCCGCCCCTCTCGCCCGCTTTCGCCGCGGCGACGCTGGGGGGCGTGGCCCGGGTTTGCCCTTCGGCGCGTGCGCGGTTGGGCGGACGCGAAGGAGAACGTTTCCGGTGTGCGTCGGCGGTCGGTACCGGGAGAGACGGGGGGGACCGGGGCCGAGGAGAGCAGGAGCGGGAGAAGGAGAGTGGGCGGGCGGGGCGGCGGCGGCGGCAGCGGCAGGAGCGGTGGTGCGGAGGTGTCCAGGGCCAGTTCGGGGGATTGTGGGGTGTCGGGACCGGGCTGGGGGACTCGGGGGGCGGCCTGGGCCTTTTTGGGGGGGAGCAGAGCCGAGTGGAGGGTCCCCGGGGGGAACAGGGCCGATTTAGCTCCCCCCCCCCCCGTCCTCCGCTGCCGCCCCCTCACCCCCCGCTCGCTCCCCGCAGGTGGTGGCAGCCCCGGCCGCAGCGCAGGGTGCCCGTGGCCGGCCTGGCCGGGCGCTTGGCTCCGCTCTCAGCTCCCCCCGGCAGGTCAGCCCGGCCGTGCCCCCTTCGCCCGCCTCCAGCCCACGGCCGAGTCCCCCCAGGTACCCCCGAGATGGGTCGGGGGGTGTCAGCGCTGGGCCCCCTGAAGCGGGGGTGGGTGGTGGGCACGGGCATTGCTGGGAGCCCGTGGGCAGCCCTGGGACCCCCTTAAAGCCCACGGAGAGCCCCGGGGCCCCCTTGTCTCCCCCGGAGCCGACGGGGAGCCGTAGCTGTGGAGTCAGCTTAAGGAGTCTGCCCTAAGGACTGCTGCTTTTTGGAGCGTTGGGGGAGGGGGAGGGTTGCGGTGTGGGGAGTGGAGGTGTGTGGGAGGAGTCCCGTGTCTTGAGGGAGCTTTGGAGGTGTTGGGCAGATTTGGGGGAGTGGGGAGGGGTCCCCTCCTTTGGAGCTCCCTGGTTCTTTTCTTCTAGACTGTGGGAGGCAGCGGGCGAAGGGGGAAGGCAATAGAGTGAGTTGCTGTATTTCAGTCCTTGGTTGAGAGTCAGCGACTCTGCTCCCTTGCTGCTCAGCAGACTGTTAGCTCCGTGGGGCTGTTTCTCCAGGCAGGCTACGACTACAGAAACGGCCCCACTTCCTCGGAAGAGTTGTTAGCAGTGAAGTCTCCTGGGAACGTACTGCCTGACGTTGGATAGACCTGGCACCACGCAGCAGCTCAGAGCCCCGCAGCGTATGCTGCCGCTCTCAGTTGGCTCCATCAAATCCTCCGACCTGAGAATGCCAGAGGTACAGAGTTGAAACGGGCCCTTCCTCACCCACTGAGTCAGATGAACCTTTTTGCGCCCAAGTTGGCTGGAGACTGCTTCTGCCTCGCTGCCTTCAGGCGGAGCATGGCTGTGAGCAGGGGAGCTCAACACAGAGTGCTTGCTGATTGCAGCCTGCTCCCTCGGGGGAGCACCCGCAGCCGTGGGACGGGAGGAGGAAGGACAGCACGAGGGCTAGAGACAAACATTTTATTTCTTTAACGTTTCACATAGGGGGTACCCCAGAGGGGTTCCTGGCCCCACACCCCACAGCTGCTCAGTATTCGGGGCACTGTTGGTCTTCTGGGCCTGGTGCTGTCACCGCTTGCAGGGCTGGCAGAAGCAGACACGGCTAGTGGCATCTCCACCAGCCCTTCAAGTAGCCCCACAGCCAGGCGCAGCCCTGCCGCAGGCACCTTCCTGTCCTGCACAGCCCTGGGTCTGCCTGGCCACACTCCCTGCCCGTGGTCTTGCAGGACTCCTCCGTCTTTGCCTTCAAGGCCTGGAAAGTGCGGGTGATCTCCAGCACCCGCTCCACCTGGTCCATGTCCATGGCTGGGGGCCTTCCGGGGGACAGGTGCTTGTCCGTGGGCCTCTGTGTCCTGTCCATCCCCTACCTGGGAACCCACTCTTTCTCGGTCCCTGCTGGCAGCTCCTGGCTGAGGACCAGCCCGTTTCCCCACTGCCCCACCAGCAGCCATGGGAGAGCGGGGTTGTCCTGAGTGTGTGAGCACCACTGGCTCTGTTGCTGCACTGGGCCAGGGCTCCAGGAAGTGGTAGAGGGAGCTGTGGGAAGAGGAGCTGCTCCTCAACAGGCTGCTGCAGTCCTCCGAGTTGGCCAGCGAGCACAGGCTGCAGGGGCTCTTGCGGTGGCCCTCGGGGGGCCCAGGAGCCCGGGGGGTGCCTGGACCAGAAGGAGCTGTCCCCACTGATAGGACCTATAGGCGGCAGAGGAGGGCAGGGGGACCTGGGGGCTTGGGGGGGGGGGGCAGGGGGTAGAGAGAAGCATCACTGCTCAGATGGTATATGGTTGGCAGAGAGCCCAGTGGGTCCTGTGGGGCCTGGTGCTCCCTCCTCGCTGCCTCCTCGGTTGCCCTGCAGAGGAGGAGAGAGAAGAGACCCGCTGCACACCGTCTCCTCCGCTGGAGCCCGTGGGCAGCACCCCCTCCTCAGCAGGCGGGCAGGGCTGCCCAGCGCAGGCAGGGCAGGGCACGGGCTGAGGGTCTGGGGCAGGATCTGGGGGTCTCCCCCACACTCCCTGCTTCTCCTGTGTCGACTTGAGCTCCCATCCTTCACCCGCTAGCCGAGAAGCTGCTGAGGGAGGGGACGGAGTGAGCGGCCGGCAGCCCCTGGCACAGCCCCGGCTCAGGGCTGCCGTGGGGTGTGGGCTGTTTGCACGGTGCTCGGTGCCAGGGCCACTCACCTCTCTGCCCCTGCGCGTGGGCTCTTGCATCCGTTATCCCTTGATTCGGCTTCTTCCAGTCCCTCTGCAGGACCCCGGGAGCTGGGTGAGACAGGAGCAGCTCCCAGCCCCGTGCCGCAGCCCCCCACACCACCCCACGCTGCGGCACAGTGCGGTGCAGCAGTCGCCTACCTGGAGCCGCTTGGTCCGTAGCACAGAAGAGACCGCGCTGAGCCCCATCAAAAGCATCACGAGCGGAGCCAGGTGAGCTGCGGGGGGGACGTTGGAGTCCCTCCTGGCACCAGCTGCGGTGCAGCCACGCAACCCTTTGGTGACCCCATGGGAAACGTTAAAGAAATAAAATGTTGGTCTCTATCCCTGGTGCTGTGGTTCCTCCTCCCATCCCGCGGCTGGGGCTGTGCCCCCCTCAGTGCCCGACCCAGTGGGACAGGCTGGCACTGCTGGCACCCACCAACCTGGGGGGGTGGTGGTGGTGGTGTCGTGGGAGCTGGGTGGGCTGGAGAAAGGGAGGAAGCACCTCTTGAAACCAGCTGGGCCCTCCCCAGCCACAAAACCCTCCCCAGAGGCACCAGAGGGGACCCCCAGATGCTTGAAGGGCTGCCCCAGACTGCCTCTGGCCTGCAAGACTCCCCCCCCCCCCAGGACCCCATAAGGGCAGCCCAGGACCCCTTATGGACACCCCAGTGGCGTCCCAAATCTGGGTTCTTTACCTGCTGGGCAAGCCAGTAACACACTGTGTGGGAGCAGCCAGCCAAGCCGGTTTCAGAGCACCAGAGGTGAGAGGCAGGGAGCTGCCATCCCACTCAGCTCCATCCCCGCTGTGCCTTGGCTGTGCAGAGAGAACGTGGGGGAGCTGCAAAACAGCTCAGCCCGGGCTTATCTCCAGATGGCACAGAACAACCAAAACCAAATGGCCCTTAACAATCAAAATGCCCCGAGTCCCATCCCACCACTCTTCCCGTGACGTTGAGCGCCGGACATCACAAATTGGCAACAGAGACTTCGCTATGGCACCACCAGAGGGAAATATCCCAGACAGTGTAATCCACTCGGGCATAATCCTGCACCCTCACCAAGTCAGGAAATATAAACCGCAGGGTCTGGGGAGACAAATGGGGAATCCTCCAAGGATACAGCTGGCCCCTCGGAGATCCGTCCCCCCCATCCAGGACGCTGGAGGGGAGCATTTACAGCTGAGCACGGTCTTTCCTTTAACCTCTAGAAAAGCCGGCTTTTGCTAAAAAACAAATGTTCCCCTCCCGCCCCGGCCCCCTCTGAAATGAAATAAATAAATAAATAATTAAAATCCTTACAAAACTTAAAAATCACCCTTAGTTTTGTTAGTGTTATATTAATTCTAAAAACTGATGAGCCGCTGCGCTGTGCGCCGCAGCCCAACCTCCCCCCCTCAACGCTGGGCGAGCTCCTCTGGCCATGCCTGGGATGAAAACCCGGTGGCTTTTTGGAAATAAAAAATAAAAAATTAAAAAAAAAAGAATAATAAAACCTCTCTTTCTCTCTCTCTCTGCCTGTGTTAGTCCAACTAAAGGGATAGCGTCGGGAGGCGAGGGAGGAGGAAGGGGGAGGCTGTGGGATGGAGAGAGCCCTCCCCCTACCCCTCGGCTGTGCATCCTCGCAGCGCCGCGGGGAATGGGGGGAGTGGGGTGTGTTTGGGGGATCTTTGGTTTGCACAGGGTGGCTGTGGTGGGGGCTCAGCCCCATCCTTACAGTGCTGGGGCGCACGGGGCTACCAGGCACAGGGTCCCTCCCCCAGTGAGGTGCTTTGGTGCATTGAGGTGTTAGATGGGGTGGCACAGCCCCTGCCCGCCCCGGGAGGGGGGACACCGCCTCTCTGGTGGCACTGGATGGGTGGGAGGGATCAGAGCTGTGGGAGCCATGGAGAAAGGCGTGGGGGTGTCCCTCGTCATGGCAGCCCCCAACAGCCCTAACCCGCCACCCCAAGGGACACCCAAGCCCCATCTTGGTCCTCTCCCCGTTGGGTGACGCCCTTCCACCCACCCCGGAGGTGCGCTCCTCTCCTGTGGGGGGGACGCCCAGCGCTCGCCTGGCTAGAGAAGCACCGGGGGGGGGGTTGGTTAGGGGGCATCTGAGCTTCCCCATTACATGGGCCTAATTACTGTGCTGTTAATAACCATTAATAACCACTTTGGCTCTGCTAACCAACTGCGGCGAGGCCCCCACCCCGCTTTAGCGCAGGCTTCCTGATGCCAACACCTCCCACAGCCACTGGGTAAAGCGACGCCTGGCAAAAAACCACCACCCCCCAAAAAAACCCCCACACCACATCCCCCACTCCCCACCCACCCCTTCTCCCCCCATCACAGCCATGGGGCAAACTCCCACCATCACCACCCCCCAATCTCAGCTCGGCCGTGACCCCCCCCGAGACACTGGAAAGAGAGCAACGGAGAGCGAGCTCAGGCTCGTGTGAGCTGGAGAGATTTCTCTTTGGGTTTTGATGTTGTCGTCGGGTGGGATTTGGTTGTTTTTTTCACAGAACACTTTGCAGTAGAGGACAAAAACGTGGTGTCGCAGCCCCCGGGGCCGGCGCTGGCACCGCCACCTCCCCCCACGCCCCGACCCCCCGGCTCCTGTCCCTCCTCCTGCCCGGCGGCTGTTCCCACTTTCCTTCCTTGGTTTGTTTGGTTTTTTTTTTCTTTTCTACCTTTGTTTTTTAATATGTGGGTTTTTTTTCCGTTTTCCCTTTTTCTTTTTTCTCCCTTTTGTTTTTTGCTTCCCCCTCCTTTTTCCTCTTGTTCCCCTTTTTGCTTTTTCCCCCTTTTTTCTGTTTCCCCTTCCCCCCCCCCCCGTTTTTTTCTCTCCCCCCGCCTTTTCCCCTGTTTTTCTTTTTCATTTTTCCCCCTTTTTTTCTATTTCCCCTTTTTTCTTTTCCCACTTTTTTTTTTTCTCCCCCCCCCCCCCCCCTTTTTTTTTTCCTCTTTTTAAACAAGCTCTCTCCCGAAGGAGCGGCCCCTGGCTCTCCGCTGGCAGAAGGAGCCTACGGAAGAGCTCTGGCACTGACACGGGCAGGAACACCCACTCACACATCGCAACACAGCAGTTAGTTTGGCAACACCCCCACCCCCTGTCACAAGTGAGACCTGCACAGACAAAAGGCTCCTGAGTGAGGGCACTGGGGCAGCCCCACCTTAGAAGCAGCAGAGGAGCAGAGCCGTCCGGAGCCATCAAGAGCACAGGAAGGGCTATTCAGGGCCTCATTGTCTGCGCCGAGTGACCGTCTGCTGAGAACCGCTCTGGCGGCTCAGAGCTCAGCCCCAGCAGCAGTCTGGAGCCAACGGGGAAAAGTACACTGGGAGGAAGACTGGCAGCCTTCCTCCACAACGCCCCGGAGAGAATGACCAGAGTGCTGCCTATTCCCATCGTTTTGTCCAACTCGTTTCTTTTTTTATTAGAAAATTAATAAAAAAACCCTCCAACTCTCAGGTTTCCAAGGCATACAAAATCTCTAAAAGGGAGACACAAGCGTGAGGTGCTGAGGTACCCAAACCTGCCCACGTTAGTCCAACTAAAGGGATAGCGTCGGGAGGCGAGGGAGGAGGAAGGGGGAGGCTGTGGGATGGAGAGAGCCCTCCCCGTACCCCTCGGCTGTGCATCCTCACAGCGCCGCGGGGAATGGGGGGGGTGGAGGGTGTTTGGGAGGGGTCTTTGGTTTGCTCCCCTGACCTGCTGGGGGTGGGGGAGGAGGGTTTGGGAGGGGGGGATGTCCGGCGTTGGGGTTACATTCATCGGGCGGTGCTGGGCGGCACGGCGGGAGCCTCCCTTGCTGTGCTGCGAGGCCGGGGCTCCCAGAGCGTGTTTCTGCTCCTGCTGCTTCACCTGCTGGAGCATTTCCCTCATCTTGCGCTGTGCAGTCTTGGGGAGGAGAGGGGAAAAGCAAGAGGTGGGGGTCAGGGCACTGCTTCTCCCCCCACCACCAACTCCCGAGCCCCCACCGAGCATCTCGCTGCTCCCAACTTGTCACTCTGAACAAGCTGTAATTAATTTCCGGTTGTTTGTTTTGTTTTGTTTTTTTTTAACTTCTGCTTCACTCCTCGAGAGAGCCTGAATTTTTGGGGGGGTCGCCATCCCGCCGAAGTGGACAGGAGACAAGGTTATGGAAGATGCACCCAGGTGGGATGCGCATGGATTTGCCCGCACCGGGGAGTCCATTCACACCCTGGGTGCTGCTCTGCACAGCATCCAAAACACCCATTTTTAGCTCAATCAAGCCAATCTTCAATTTCAGTTCTCGCACAGCCGGGGGGAGCTACCGAAACACCTTCAGTGCCTCTTGGGGACACAGGGACCTCCCAAAAGAAGAGCAGCAGGTCGCTCGGGTGGTGCTGGGCTCAGCAAGCCCCACACCTTTCCTCGGTGGATGAAAGCGGCCGGGGAATATCGGGTAAAGCCACAGCCAAACAGTACCTGACTGGCAAAGAAATGCCCAATGCTTTTAACGATGACCTCCTCGTTCTCGTCCGGGGTTTGGTCTCATGGCACAATGACTTCCGCACTGGTTAAGTTTTGCAGTTCGTTCACCTGGAGGAACCACAAGAGGCTTCTGTTGTGGAAGAGCCAAAAACCTCCACTACCGGTGTCACGACGGCACCAGGCACCCTGTGTGTCTCCCCCTTCCTTGGGACCAACGAGAACCACCACCAGGACATGGGGGCTGAGGGTCAAGACGTCGCTGAAACCACTGTGCACCCGGGATTTGTCCCCCTGGGGTGGGCAGGGGTGATGGGTGATGCCCAACTCTGCGTCCCCGGGGCACCACCACCTACCGTTTTGCCACCTTTGCCTATCACACGGCCAGCAGCGAAGGAAGGCACCTTGATGTGGGCTTCAAGCTTCACTTCTTTCGCGTTAAAGAAGTTTGCCTCTTTCAGCTTCCCAAATATTCACCCCTGGGCCTGGGAAGCAGACGGACGGGAAGGAAAACCATCAGGCAACGCCCGCTGTGCCTCTCCATCCCCAAAGCTGATAATGTCCCCACGTCCAGCAGCATCAAAACCACTGTACCCAGCAAAGAGCTCCCTTGGCGCTGAGGGAGGCCAAGGCAGGCTGGCAGCACAGTGCTGACCACAGGGACGCCCGCGACTTGTCCCTTACTGTCCCCCCCCCCCACAGCCCCCACCCAGAGCACCTTGAACTGAGCCTCGGGCGGCCCTGTGATAATCACCATCCGCTCGCTGGCCTCGGGACCTTCTGCCGGGGCGATCTGGGGAGGGATGGGGGAGAGGGATCATGAGCGCGGCCCCCACTTTGGCGAGACCTTCCCTCGGTGGCATTTCCCCCCCAGTGCAGGGCAACCCCCCCATGCAGGAGCATCCCCTCCCACCCAAGCCGGGCTGATAACCGGGGTGCTGCAGGCCTGGCCTTCTACTAATGACAGGCTGGAGAGGTGGGCACATGCCAACCTCATGAAGGTCAATGAGGCCCAGTGCAAGGTTCTGCACGTGGGTCGGGGCAATCCCAAGCCCAAATCCAGGCTGGGTGGAGAATGGACGGAGCGCAGCCCTGAGGAGAAGGACCTGGGGGTGCTGATTGATGAGAAGCTCAACATGAGCCGGCAACACATGATCGCAGCCCAGAAAGCCATCCATATCCCAGCCTGCATCAGAAGAAGTGGGCCAGCAGGGCAAGGGATGTGGTTCTGCCCCTCTGCTGCGTTCTGGTGAGACCCCGCCTGGAGTACTGCGTCCAGCTCTGGAGCCCCCAACATAGGAAAGACATGGACCTGCTGGAGCGGGGCCAGAGGAGGCCACAGAGATGCTGTGAGGGCTGGAGCCCCTCTGCTGGGAGGACAGGCTGAGCGTTGGGGTTGTTCAGCCTGGAGCAGGTGCCGGCTGGGGGGGCTCCGTACAGACCCGAGAGGTACACCCAGGAGCTCTATGGTGGGAGAGAAAACGAGGGTCAGTGACGGCCACAGCGTGCCAGACCTTTCCCAGCCACCCCCAGCCCGACGCAGAGCAGCGTGCCACCACCATGAGCCCGGCAGGGACACGGGGACAACCCTTCAGGCCCTGAAACCCCCCCTCACAGAGCACGGGGGCACCCGAAGGGTGCATTGGGGTGAGCTGCGGCCCCGACCCAGCACAACGGGGCTGGGATGCGGATGGGGACACCCAGGTACCCCCAGTTCCTCCCCGCTGCCATCTTTCTGCCTGTGTCCTGCCTTTGTAGGGGAAAACCGGCCCCAACGGCCTTTCAGAGCAGCCAAAACACCGCAAAGCTGAAACCGTGCTGTGACCACCATCGGTCCCCTGCGCAGAAAGTAGGGGGTTGGTGAGAACCGAGCACCATGTCTGGTTTGGCTCTGATTTCAACCACCGTTTCACTTTTCCAGGTCCAAGAGAAGAGAAAGCCAAGGCTGAGGAAGATGTTCCCCCAAGACCTGGGCTGGGGACAGGGGGGAAAGCAGCAAGGGGTGCGTGCCAGCACTCCAACCCAAGTCAACCCAACCCAAAGCCTCGTCAACTCTTCCATGTCTCAAATCCATCAGAAATCTCCCCTGGCAGTAGACACAACTCTTTCCTGCTCTGCGTTCCAGCAAGTGCAACCAGATGCTACCTGCAAACCACCATTTCTCACGTGGAGAAGGAGCAGACCCAGCTCCCCTGCCCAGGCTGGATGCCGCTTTCGCTCCCAGCCCTCTAGTTAAAGCCGCTGCACCGAGGTTGTGCTCCCTCGCACATTGAGCCCACGCTCCCCGTGTCCACCCTCTGCTTCTGGCCACGGTCTGCTCCATGGCTCCTACACCAACATGTCCTCTCCTGCCCAGCCAGTCCTCAAGGCCAGCTTGGACACCGCACCTCCTCACTTCCCTCCCTTCACCAGGAGCCTCATTCCTTCTCCTCCATCCTTGCCAGGTCTCTCGAGCTCCACAGTTGAAGCTACAGCCACTGGCCCCAGGTCCTGCTGAGGATGCAGTCAGAAATGACCACTCCATGGTGTGAAACATAAAGTACTTGGGTGGAAGGAGCAGAGGCCTCACCAGGGTGGCTTCAAAAAGGTCCCACAAAGCTTTGGGCTGAAGGGGGTCCCACCAAAGGCTGCCCTTTGGGACACCTGCCCAGCTCTTCTCCAGCACACCAACAAACACTCAACCAGACGCTTCCCCAAGGGCGCGCTTGCTCGGGTGGTCGCCGCGGGCAGAGCATCCTCCCGCACAGCCGGACCAACTGACCCTTCTCAGTGCCCTCTGGGGCCACCGCGCACATCACACTCACATGCCCCTCCGCACCACCAGCCTGGCACTCACCCTTCTCCTCCGACTGCTCTGCTGCTGGCGTTGCCAGGAGAAGAAAACAGCACACGTAAACTTCAGACAACAGCACAAGTGAACTTCAGAACTCAGCTTGGCCACTGCAGTTAAAGACAATAAGAGATTCTTTCAGTATATCAATAGAAGAAGGAAGACTAGGGAAAATGTAGGCCCACTGGTGAATGAGACAGGTGCCCTAGTGGTGGAAGACACAGAGAAGGCAGAGTTCCTGAATGCCTTCTTTTCTTCGGTCTTCACTGCTAAAGCTGTCCTTCACGAATCCCATACTCTGAAGGCAAAGGAGAAGGTCTGGAGAGAGGAAGATTTTCCCTCAGTTGAGGAGGACCGGGTCAGAGACCACTTGGCCAAGCTGGACATTCATAAGTCCATGGGCCCTGACGGGATGCACCCGTGAATGCTGAGAGAGCTGGCAGATGTTATTGCTGGACCACTCTCCATCGTCTTTGAATGGTCATGGAGAACAGGAGAGGTGCCTGAGGACTGGAGGAAGGCCGACATCACTCCAATCTTCAAAAAAGGCAAGAAGGAGGACCCAGGGAATTACAGACCAGTGAGTCTCACCTCTGTCCCTGGGAAGGTAATGGAGCGACTCATTCTGGATGTCATCTCCAAACATGTTGAGGAACAGCAAGTTATTGGAAGTGGTCAACATGGATTTACCAAGGGTAAATCATGCTTGACCAATCTAATAGCTTTCTATGATGTTATAAGTGGTTGGCTGGATGAGGGGAGAGTCGTAGATGTCATCTACCTTGACTTTAGCAAGGCTTTTCACACTGTCTCCCACAACATCCTCATTGGGAAGCTGAGGAAGTATGGGCTAGATGAGGTGACGGCGAGGTGGATTGAGAGTTGGCTGTGGGACAGAACTCAGAGGGTTGTGATCAGCGGCACAGAGTCTAGTTGGAGGCCTGTAATCAGTGGTGTCCTCCAAGGGTCAAGACTTGGTCCAATTTTGTTTAATATATTCATTAATGACCTGGATGAGGGGACAGAGTGTATCCTCAGCAAGTTTGCTGATGATACCAAACTGGGTGGGGTGGCTGACACCCCAGAGGGCCGTGCTGCCATCCAGCGTGACCTGGACAGGCTGGAGAGCTGGGCAGAGAAGAACCTAATGAGGTTCAACAAAAGCAAGTGCAAGGTCCTGCACCTGGGGAGGAAGAATGTAAAGCACCAGTATAGGTTAGGGGCTGACCTGCTGGGAAGTAGCTCTGAGGAGAAGGATCTGGGGGTCCTAGTAGACAGTAAATTATCCATGGCCCAGCAATGTGCCCTTGTTGCCAAAAAGGCCAATGGAATCCTGGGCTGCATAGGGAAGAGTGTGGCCAGTAGGTCGAGGGAGGTCATTCTCCCCCTCTACTCTGCACTGGTGAGGCCACAACTGGAATACTGTGTCCAGTTTTGGGCTCCCCAGTTCAAGAGGGACAGAGAACTGCTGGAGCGAGTCCAGCGAAGGGCAACTAAGATGATTAAGGGATTGGAGCATCTCCCGTATGAGGAAAGGCTGAGAGAGCTGGGACTCTTTGGCGTGGAGAAGAGAAGGCTGAGGGGAGACCTTATTATGGCATATGAGTATCTAAAGGGTGGGTTGAAGGAGGATGGAGCCAGGCTCTTTTCAATGGTTCCCAGTGAAAGGACGAGGGGCAATGGGCTCAAGTTAGAACACACAAAGTTCCGTTCAAATACATGGAAACACTTCTTTACGGTGAGGGTGTCAGAGCACTGGCACAGGCTGCCCAGGGAGGTGGTGGAGTCCCCTTCTCTGGAGCTTTTCAAGACCCACCTGGATGCAGTCCTGAGTAATGTGCTCTGGGCAATCCTGCTTTGGCAGGGGAGTTGGACTAGATGATCTCTAGAGGTCCCTTCCAACTCTGAAAACTCCATGATTCTGTGATTCCATAGTGGAAACTGCTAAAACAGCATTAACTGCACGAGAGTCCAGGAGATCGGGCATCTCAGACTGAGTTTGTGGTTAAGGAAAGTTCAGAGTTACGAGATTGCCCTGATCCAACAAAATCTAACGCAGATGCTTCAAAACTTAAGCGACAGCCTCACTCTGATTTGCCAGGATTTTATGAATCACCTACGAAGAAGTCTAATACTGCAAGTTTCACAGGGGAAGGTACTATGTTAGCAGACTTTAATGAAGATGTCCCTTTTTGATATGATCCAGTTGAAAAATGGAGGCAAATAAAGCCAAAGGCACTGGACAGTGGAGATACAGCATGTGGAAATGCAATAGCGTGTCCCGTCTGACGACGAACGGATCAGCCTAATGAGCACTCGCCTTTTCCTTATGGAGTAATTAAAGACTTGAGACAAACTGTTATGCAAAATGGGTTAAGTGCACCACATACTCAAAGTTTGCTACAAGGAATATTTGGGGGGAATGAGTTAACACCCTATGATATTTGGCAAATTACACGTTTAATACTTACTCCTACGCAAATGGTATTATTTGAGTCAACGTGGAAATCTGCTTGCCAAGTGGCAGCTCTTGCAAGCAGCGAATGCTGCTGCGAAAGAGTCTTTGTTAACGCAGCTTGTTGTGGGAAATGCTAATTATGAATGTCAGTGTATTTTGCGTTCGTTACAAAATCCGACGATAGTCCAAATGATTGAGGCATGTCAAAGAATCGGTTCTAACTCTCATAACATGGAGATGTTGGCGACAACTTTTGCTGCAGCGGTGAAAGTACGAGGAAGTTGGTTTTTGTGTGGGCTGGCTACAGCCCAGCGGTTACTTCGGTCTTTCACAAGTGTGTCGCGTGAATCTGTCAGATCATTCAGAATCTGTGCGTAAAAGCATTCACATGTTAAAGGAGGGGGTCAGAAAGTTGCAAGTAGACAATGAATGGAATTGGTTGAACGATTTGTTATCTGGTTGGGGAATTACAGGATGGATAGCTGCAATCATTAAGACAGGATTAATGATATTGATCATAATTTTTTTTATAGCATTAATTGTTCCATGTTTATACTCTTGTCTGCAAAGGGCCCTGCAGAAGATGATAAACTCGGCGTTTCTAATTGAAAAACAAAAAAGGGGGAGATGTGGGGACTGAGGCAAAAGAAGGGTTAAGTGGGGTAGAACTAATCGGGAGGAATAAGCAGCTGCAGCACTGTTCTGGCAGACGACGAAGTTGTGTGAAGCTCCTCCCGAGATAAGGAGGTGCTGCTCACAGGGAAGAGAGATTCTCTTTTCGGTGGGAACGTGATCTTTTGGAGTACGCGATGGTGTAAACAAGCAAAGTAGGCAATTACTGCCTTGGTAGAAAGGTATGTAAAGAGCACGCTTGCTTAATACAGCGGATTCCGGTTTCGATCCTGCATATCGCAGTCCACGCGTTCCCATCGCCACACGCCCCCTCCCCCGCGGGCCGCCCCCCGGCCCCGGCAGCGCCCCGCTCCGCCCGCCCGCCCCCGCCCTGGGCAGGAGCTCCCCGAGCCCGCGCCGCCCCGCCGGAGCGCAGCGGGACGAGCAGCTGCAGCGCCCGGTGCCGCGGGGCCGGTTCCTGCGCGCCGTCACCCGCGGCGGGAGGAGCCGCACCGCGCCCGCGGGCACCGGCGGGGCTCGGCTCCGCTCGGATGGGGTCGGATGGGTACGGCCCATCCATCCCCCAGTGGTGGGAGGGGAGAAGGGAACCCCCCCTCTTTGCCAGCACCGCCTCCTCCCCACAGTGTCCCCCAGAGAAGGCTCTGAACTCGGGACGATGCCAACGCGGGGGGGGACTGCAGTCTCTGCCCTCCCGCACCCACTCCGAGGGGATCTTCCGCTCTCTGACCATCTCCTGCTCCCGCTGCGGGGAGTTCCTGCTCTGGATGGATCCAGCCGGTTATGGAGGTACCGAGGGAAGTTGGACTCTCGCGTCCGCTACGGGGAGGTCAGAGCTGGGAAGCGCTCCGTACCCCGGCAGCAGCGGGGGGGGTTGAGCTGAGCAGGAGGTGTTGGCCGGGCAGGAGGAACTGCTGCGCCGTCCCTGTCTCCCTCCAGAAGGACAGCGGCAAGAGAGGAGTGTGGGAGGAGGAGGTGGCGGGGGCAGAAGAGGAGGGGGAAGGGGAGCCGAACGCGGAGGAGCTGCGGGAGAAGAGCTGGACCATGGGGCTGTCCTGCCCCCCGCTGCCGGGCACGGGGGTCTGGGGGCACCGAGGGCTGGAGCTGTGCTCCGCAGGGCTGTGCTGGCCCCCAGGTGTGGTTTTAGTGTTGAATTTCTGTAAATGACTGGCTTGTAGAAGGCAGGTGTAGATTTGGGGAGGGGGGAAGCAGGAGCTGTGGCCGTGGGGGGGTGCATGCAGCTGAGGGGGTGGAGCTGTGACCTTGCTGGGCAGGAAGGACCACGGACCCGTCCGTGTCTGACCCCTGCAGCCCCCCCGGCTGTCCCCCTGCAGCTCTAGGGGAAGGGGCTGCCAGCGTCGGACAGGCGGCTCCTGCTCCTGCCCCCCTCCGGGGGAAAAGGGTCCCCGGGGCTGCGGGCAGAGCCCCTCCTGTGCTCCCCGGGGGCTCTGGGGACAACGCCAAGGTGCCGTCAGGGGCGACCTCCTCTTGCAGTAGCAGCGGGGGGGGGCAATGCCGCCCGAACCAAGGTGCCTGCCTGTGTCAGGTTCTGCAGGCAGCCTGTGGGCAGGGACGGTGCCCGGAGGGGGCTGGGGGCACCCCGCGCTCTTCCCACATGCCTGCAGCAGGGCAAGCAGCCCCAGGACCCTCCAGCTCCCCACGAGCGCTGGGGGATGTGCCTGTCCCCACCATGGCACCGCTACGGGGAAACAACATCCAGTGAGACATTGCAACATGGCAAAATGCATAGCGAGAGTCGTAGCTGAGAGGCTCCTGAATGGTGACCCTGGGGCAGCTCTACCTTGGAGGTGGCAGAGGAGCAGAGCCATCTGGAGCCACAGAGCAGCGGCTTTGGCAACCAGATAAGGACAGTTGACCAAAACAATACAGTGATTAAAAAGGAGTCAACGACTCCCAGAGGATTCTGAAGGACCATCGAGAGACTATAATGGGCATACCGGGGTGGGTAGTAGCCTATGGTAATGAGTTCCCGGAAAAGTCATGAACATGTTAATCATTTCCCTGAAACCCTTGTGAATGTGTATATATGGCATGTCTATAAGGTGTATAACTAACCCTTTACGGTGTGCAAGTTTGGAGGAGCGATCCCCCTTGCAACAGCGCTGCAATAGACATAGCTGCTTTGTAACTCTGCGTGAGTTGTGGAGTTTGTTTCCGCACGTCAGCACTGCAGGGCTCAAGGATGGGGACAACCCCCCCCCCGTCCCGTCCTGTCCCGTCCCGTCCCCCCCCTCCATTCTGCCTGCAGGGAGCAGCCCCAGGCAGGGATGCTGAGCACGGGGGTTTCTTGACAGGCCTGGGGCTGGCAGTGGTGACACATGGGGGCTGTAGGACATGTCCCACCCAGGCAGGAGTGCAACTCCTTCTGGGGGCGGCATGTCACTCAGAGCTGGGGGGGACTTGGATGGTCTCGGGCAGAGCGAGTGTTACCCCAGCCTGCCACCATGGCCCTTTGCAGCTCCGGTGGTACCCGGGCAGGGATGGGATGGGCTGGCCTGAGGCTGGAGCACCCCAGGGTGATGCCCCCCCACCACAGAGCATCCTCAGACCAATGGGCGCTGTGGGGATGGTGGGGCAGGGCTGGATAAAGGATGTGGGGCCAGGGCAGGGCCAGGGCCATCACCTGTAGCTGTAGCCAAGGGGAAGCCGAAGTCCTTTTGGGGTGGAGGTAGTGGAAGGAGTAGCGAGGGTGGCACTCGCTGTCGGACAGGTCCAGGTTGCAGTTCCAGCTGATGGTCACACTGATCACCCAGTCCTGCAGCAGGGACCAGCAGACCTCGCACAGTGCCAGCACGCTGCGCGCACAGCATCCCAATGGGCACGGCACCACCATGGTCACAGCATCTCCAGGGGCACGGCATCCCCATGGGATACAGCACCTACCTCCTTGCGGGCGTAGAATCTCCACAGACATGGCAATCCCCCAGGCACAGCACCCCAATGGGCATGGCAACCCCCATGGGCATGGCATCCCTGCGGGCACAGCATGTCCACGGCTATGGCATCCCTGGGGGCATGGCAGCATCCCCCCAACCCACACTGCTCCCGCCCGGCCACGAGCACAGCCCCATCCTCGCCCTCCCCAGCAGGACGGGGCTGGGTTGCCACAGGCGTTGGGCCACAGGCCCTTGCCAGGGACGCCGTTGGCACTGCCTGCTGGCCCAAGAGTGCCCGGGAAGGGGCTTCCCAGAGGAGCTGGCCGGGCAGCAAGGAGCAGGTCCCAAAGGACGGGAAGACGCTGGGGACGGGCAGGGGGGCAGAGAGCAGGGGAAGGATGGAACAGCGTCGAGTGCCTCTCCTGGGGGGGACTTGTCTGCTCCCGCAGGTGCAGAGGGCAGGGAGGGCCCTGCGGGGACGCTGCGCTGCTCGGCCACCCGCCCCCCATCCCCGGCAGAGGCGGGAGGGAGTCCCGGGGAGGCGGCACTGCCTCGCTCCGGCCGCGCCTGCCGCCTGCTCCCCCCGCCCGGCTCGGCCCGGCTCTGCCCGCACGGCTGGCTGGATCGGCTCGGCTGGGCTGGGCTCGTCTGGGCCGGGCCGGGCTGGGCTGGGCTGGGCTGGGCCGGGCTCGGCTCGGCTCGAGTGGGCTGCGGCCCTGCGGGCCCGGGCCGGGCCGTGCGGCGGGAGCCCCGGCGGAGCGGCGGGGCAGGTGTGGGCGCGGAGGGGGCCGGGGGTCCCGGTGGGTGCGTGCGGGGGCTGCGGGCAGGGGGCGTGTGGGCCTCGCTCCGCGGAGGCTGCGGAGGCCGCGGCGGGGCCCGAGGGCAGAAGCGCGGGGCCGGCGGGCCCGGGAGCGGGTCCCCGCGGGAGCGGGCAGCGGCGCAGCCGTCGGGCGTCCCCCGGGCGCGGCCCCGCCGCTGCCCGCTGCTGCCGGGGGTCTGGCGGGGCGGCCGTCGGCGGGCAGCGGGGGTGCGGAGAGGGGCCGGGCTGCGGCCGCTGGGTGCGCACCCCCCGGTGCCGGCGGGGACGGGGACGGGGACGGGGACGGGCCCGGGGAGAGGCGGGCTGGCGGTGGGGCAGAGGCTGCGGGGCTCCCCCGGGGCACAGGGTCGGGCCCGGGCCGGTGGAGACGCTCTCGGGCTGCGGCCGGGACAGACGAGGCACAGCCGGCGGCTCTGGCAGAGGAGACGGAGGCTCCGCTTCGATTGCCCGCTCCGTCCTGAGGCAGCATGGCGCCTGCAGCCTGTGCAAGCAGGCCGTGCCCGGCCCAGGGCAGAAGACCCCCGGGGGGCTCGTGCAGGGAGGTCCCGGAGGTGCCCCTGCCAAGCTGGCACAGGGAGGAGAGGCGGAGGGATGGAGGGCACCGCTGGACTCCCGCTCCTGCCAGGACAGGGAACCGCTGGCCACAACTGGCCCCGAGGAGCCCTGGCAAGGGGCCGTGCTCGGGGCTGCAGAGGAAGGCGAAAAACCCCCGGGTGCCCGTGCCAGTGTGCCCCGGGGAAAAATTCCTTCCTGACCCCAAAAGTGGCGATGGGCTGTTCCCTGAGCAAGACCTTTTGCCTGGCCCCCGGTGCAGCCGTGGCTCCAGGGGACACGAGCACTGCCCAACCCCTCCTCTGCTTCCACTGGGGGCACCTCAGGGCAATCCCAGCATGGAAACCTGACATGGTTTTCTCTACCAAAACACTCTTTTTCTATGAAAATGTATCCTCCAGGGTCCACCCAAGACTCCTCCCAGGCAACTCCTGGAGCCATTTGATCACTGCTTTAGGGACCTGAGATCCCAGGAAGCAACTCCAGACTCCTCCAGGGAAGATACCCGAGATGATTTTTCTCCTTGGACAATGCTCCATCTTCTGGGATGCATCTGAGATTCCTCCCAGGCGTCTCCCGCAGACATTTTTCCTGTGGTTTGGGTCCCTGTAATCCCGGGTAGCAACCGCAGACTCCTCCAGGGAAGACACCCGAGATGATTTTTCTCCTTGGACAATGCTCCATCCTCTGGGAAGCATCCGAGACTCCTTGCAGGTATGTCCCTGAGTGTTTCTTCCGGTGTTTTGGGGCCCTGTGATCCCGGGTAGCAACCCCAGACTCCTCCAGGGAAGATGCCCGAGATGATTTTTCTCCTTGGACAATGCTCCATCTTCTGGGATGCATCTGAGATTGCACCCAGGCGTCTCCCACAGACATTTTTCCTGTGGTTTGGGTCCCTGTAATCCTGGGTAGCAACCCCAGACTCCTCCAAGGAAGATACCCGAGATTTTTTTTCTCCTTGGACAATGCTCCATGCTCTTGGATGCATCCGAGACTTGTTGCAGCTAAGTCCTTGAGTCTTTTTTCTAGCGGTTTAGTGTTCTGTCATTCCAGGTAGCAACCCCAGACACCTCCAGGGAAGAAACCCAAGATGATTTTTCTCTCTTGACAGTGGTCCATCCTGCGGGATCTACCCAGAACTCCTCTCAGGCGTCTCCCGCAGAGTTTTCTCCAGTGCTTTAGGGCCCTGCGATCCCGGGTAGCAACCCGAGACTCCTCCAGGGAAGATAACCGAGATGATTTTTCTCTTCGGACAATGCTCCATCCTCTGGGAAGCATCCGAGACTCCTTGCAGGTATGTCCCTGAGTCTTTATTCCGGTTTTTAGGGCCCTGTCATACTAGGTACTAACCCTAGACTCCTCCAGGGAAGATACCCGAGGTGATTTTTCTCCTTGGACAATGCTCCGTGTTCTGGGATGCATCTGAGATTCCTCCCAGGCGTCTCCACAGACATTTTTCCTGTGGATTGGGTCCCTGTAATCCCAGGTAGCAACCCCAGACTCCTGCAGGGAAGATACCCAAGATGATTTTTCTCCTTGGACAATGCTCCATCTTCTGGGATGCATCTGAGATTCCTGCCAGGCGTCTCCCGCAGACATTTTTCCTGTGGTTTGGGTCCCTGTAATCCCGGGTAGCAACCCCAGACTCCTCCAGGGAAGATACCCGAGATGATTTTTCTCCTTGGACAAAGCTCCATTCTCTGGGAAGCAACCGAGACTCCTTGTAGGTATGTCCCTGAGTGTTTATTCCGGTGTTTTGGGGCCCTGTGATCCCGGGTAGCAAACCCAGACTCCTCCAGGGAAGATGCCCGAGATGATTTTTCTCCTTGGACAATTCTCCATCTTCTGGGATGCATCTGAGATTGCTCCCAGGCGTCTCCCGCAGACAGTTTTCCTGTGGTTTGGGTCCCTGTAATCCCGGGTAGCAACCCCAGACTCTTCCAGGGAAGATACCTGAGATGATTTTTCTCCTTGGACAATGCTCCATACTCTGGGAAGCATCCGAGACTCCTTGCAGGTATGTCCGTGAGTGTTTATTCCGGTGTTTTGGGGCCCTGTGATCCCGGGTAGCAACCCCAGACTCCTCCAGGGAAGATACCCGAGATGATTTTTCTCCTTGGACAATGCTCCATCTTCTGGGATGCATCTGAGATTCCTCCCAGGCGTCTCCCACAGACATTTTTCCTGTGGTTTGGGTCCCTGTAATCCCGGGTAGCAACCCCAGACTCCTCCAGGGAAGACACCCGAGGTGATTTTTCTCCTTGGACAATGCTCCATCCTCTGGGACGCATCCGAGACTTGTCGCAGCTATGTCCCCGAGTCTTTTTTCTCGCGGTTTAGGGTTCTGTCATCCCAGTTAGCAACTCCAGACTCCTCCAGGGAAGATACCCGAGATGATTTTCTCCTTGGACAATGCTCCATCCTCTGGGAAGCATCTGAGATTGCTCCCAGGCGTCTCCCGCAGACATTTTTCCTGTGGTTTGGGTCCCTGTAATCCCGGGTAGCAACCCCAGACTCCTGCAGGGAAGACACCCGAGATGATTTTTCTGCTTGGACAATGCTCCATCCTCTGGGAAGCATCCGAGACTCCTTGCAGGTATGTCCGTGAGTGTTTATTCCGGTGTTTTGGGGCCCTGTGATCCCGGGTAGCAACCCCTGACTCCTTCAGGGAAGATGCCCGAGATGATTTTTCTCCTTGGACAATGCTCCATTTTCTGGGATGCATCTGAGATTCGTCCCAGGCGTCTCCCACAGACATTTTTCCTGTGATTTGGGTCCCTGTAATCCCGGGTAGCAACCCCAGACTCCTCCAGGGAAGATGCCCGAGATGATTTTTCTCCTTGGACAATGCTCCATCTTCTGGGATGCATCTGAGATTGCTCCCAGGCGTCTCCCGCAGACATTTTTCCTGTGGTTTGGGTCCCTGTAATCCCGGGTAGCAACCCCAGACTCCTCCAGGGAAGATACCCGAGATGATTTTTTTCTTTGGACAATGCTCCATCCTCTGGGAAGCATCCGAGACTCCTTGCAGGTATGTCCCTGAGTGTTTATTCCGGTGTTTTAGGGTCCTGTGATCCCGGGTAGCAACCCCAGACTCCTCCAGGGAAGATACCCGAGATTATTTTTCTCCTTGGACAATGCTCCATCCTCTGGGATGCATCCGAGACTTGTCGCAGCTATGTCCCTGAGTCTTTTTTCTCGCGGTTTAGGGTTCTGTCATCCCGGGTAGCAACCCCAGACTCCTCCAGGGAAGACACCCAATATGATTTTTCTCTCTTGACAGTGGTCCATCCTGCAGGATCTACCCAGAACTCCTCCCAGGCGTCTTCCGCAGAGTTTTCTCCAGTGCTTTAGGGCCCTGTGATCCCGGGTAGCAACCCCAGACTCCTCCAGGGAAGATACCCGAGATGATTTTTCTCCTTGGAAAATGCTCCATCCTCTGGGAAGAATCTGAGATTGCTCCCAGGCGTCTCCTGCAGACATTTTTCCTGTGGTTTGGGTCCCTGTAATCCCAGGTAGCAACCCCAGACTCCTCCAGGGAAGACACCCAAGATGATTTTTCTCTCTTGACAGTGGTCCATCCTGCGGGATCTACCCAGAACTCCTCCTAGGCATCTCCCACTGAGTTTTCTCCAATGCTTTAGAGCCGTGTGATCCCGGGTAGTAACCCCAGACTCCTTCAGGGAAGATACCCGAGATGATTTTTCTCCTTGGACAATGCTCCATCTTCTGGGATGCATCTGAGATTGCTCCCAGGCGTCTCCCGCAGACATTTTTCCTGTGGTTTGGGTCCCTGTAAGCCCGGGTAGCAACCCCAGACTCCTCCAGGGAAGATACCCGAGATGATTTTTCTCTTTGGACAATGCTCCATCCTCTGGGATGCATCCGAGACTTGTCGCAGCTATGTCCCTGAGTCTTTTTTCTCGCGGTTTAGTGTTCTGTCATCCCGGGTAGCAACCCCAGACTCCTGCAGGGAAGATACCCGAGATGATTTTTCTCTCTTGACAGTGGTCCATTATGCGGGATCTAACCAGAACTCCTCCCAGGTGTCTCCCGCAGAGTTTTCTCCAGTGCTTTAGGGCCCTGTGATCCCGGGTAGCAACCCCAGACTCCTACAGGGAAGATACCCAAGATGATTATTCTCCTTGGACAATGCTCCATCCTCTGGGAAGCATCCGAGACTCCTTGCAGCTATGTCCCTGAGTCTTTATTCCGGTGTTTTGGGGCCCTGTGATCCCGGGTAGCAACCCCAGACTCCTCCAGGGAAGATACCCGAGATGATTTTTCTCCTTGGACAATGCTCCATCTTCTGGGATGCATCTGAGATTCCTCCCAGGCGTCTCCCACAGACATTTTTCCTGTGGTTTGGGTCCATGTAATCCCAGGTAGCAACCCCAGATTCATCCAGGAAAGATACCCGGGATGATTTTTCTCCTTGGACAATGCTCCATCCTCTAGGATGCATCCGAGACTTGTCGCAGCTATGTCCCCGAGTCTTTTCTCGCGGTTTAGGGTTCTTTCATCCCAGGTAGCAACCCCAGACTCCTCCAGGGAAGACACCCAATATGATTTTTCTCTCTTGACAGTGGTCCATCTAGCGGGATCTACCCAGAACTCCTCCCAGGCGTCTTCCGCAGAGTTTTCTCCAGTGCTTTAGGGCCCTGTGATCCCGGGTAGCAACCCCAGATTCCTCCAGGGAAGATGCCCGAGATGATTTTTCTTCTTGGACAATGCTCCATCCTCTGGGATGCATCTGAGATTCCTCCCAGGCGTCTCCCACAGACATTTTTCCTGTGGTTTGGGTCCCTGTAATCCCGGGTAGCAACCCCAGACTCCTCCAGGGAAGATACCCGAGATTATTTTTCTCCTTGGACAATGCTCCATGCTCTTGGATGCATCCAAGACTTGTTGCAGCTATGTCCTTGAGTCTTTTTTCTCGCGGTTTAGGGTTCTGTCATCCCAGGTAGCAACCCCAGACTCCTCCAGGGAAGATGCCCGAGATGATTTTTCTCCTTGGACAATGCTCCATCTTCTGGGATGCATCTGAGATTCCTCCCAGGCGTCTCCCGCAGACATTTTTCCTGTGGTTTGGGTCCCTGTAATCCCGGGTAGCAACCCCAGACTCCTCCAGGGAAGATACCCGAGATGATTTTTCTCCTTGGACAAAGCTCCATTCTCTGGGAAGCAACCGAGACTCCTTGTAGGTATGTCCCTGAGTGTTTATTCCGGTGTTTTGGGGCCCTGTGATCCCGGGTAGCAAACCCAGACTCCTCCAGGGAAGATGCCCGAGATGATTTTTCTCCTTGGACAATTCTCCATCTTCTGGGATGCATCTGAGATTGCTCCCAGGCGTCTCCCGCAGACAGTTTTCCTGTGGTTTGGGTCCCTGTAATCCCGGGTAGCAACCCCAGACTCTTCCAGGGAAGATACCTGAGATGATTTTTCTCCTTGGACAATGCTCCATACTCTGGGAAGCATCCGAGACTCCTTGCAGGTATGTCCGTGAGTGTTTATTCCGGTGTTTTGGGGCCCTGTGATCCCGGGTAGCAACCCCAGACTCCTCCAGGGAAGATACCCGAGATGATTTTTCTCCTTGGACAATGCTCCATCTTCTGGGATGCATCTGAGATTCCTCCCAGGCGTCTCCCACAGACATTTTTCCTGTGGTTTGGGTCCCTGTAATCCCGGGTAGCAACCCCAGACTCCTCCAGGGAAGACACCCGAGGTGATTTTTCTCCTTGGACAATGCTCCATCCTCTGGGACGCATCCGAGACTTGTCGCAGCTATGTCCCCGAGTCTTTTTTCTCGCGGTTTAGGGTTCTGTCATCCCAGTTAGCAACTCCAGACTCCTCCAGGGAAGATACCCGAGATGATTTTCTCCTTGGACAATGCTCCATCCTCTGGGAAGCATCTGAGATTGCTCCCAGGCGTCTCCCGCAGACATTTTTCCTGTGGTTTGGGTCCCTGTAATCCCGGGTAGCAACCCCAGACTCCTGCAGGGAAGACACCCGAGATGATTTTTCTGCTTGGACAATGCTCCATCCTCTGGGAAGCATCCGAGACTCCTTGCAGGTATGTCCGTGAGTGTTTATTCCGGTGTTTTGGGGCCCTGTGATCCCGGGTAGCAACCCCTGACTCCTTCAGGGAAGATGCCCGAGATGATTTTTCTCCTTGGACAATGCTCCATTTTCTGGGATGCATCTGAGATTCGTCCCAGGCGTCTCCCACAGACATTTTTCCTGTGATTTGGGTCCCTGTAATCCCGGGTAGCAACCCCAGACTCCTCCAGGGAAGATGCCCGAGATGATTTTTCTCCTTGGACAATGCTCCATCTTCTGGGATGCATCTGAGATTGCTCCCAGGCGTCTCCCGCAGACATTTTTCCTGTGGTTTGGGTCCCTGTAATCCCGGGTAGCAACCCCAGACTCCTCCAGGGAAGATACCCGAGATGATTTTTTTCTTTGGACAATGCTCCATCCTCTGGGAAGCATCCGAGACTCCTTGCAGGTATGTCCCTGAGTGTTTATTCCGGTGTTTTAGGGTCCTGTGATCCCGGGTAGCAACCCCAGACTCCTCCAGGGAAGATACCCGAGATTATTTTTCTCCTTGGACAATGCTCCATCCTCTGGGATGCATCCGAGACTTGTCGCAGCTATGTCCCTGAGTCTTTTTTCTCGCGGTTTAGGGTTCTGTCATCCCGGGTAGCAACCCCAGACTCCTCCAGGGAAGACACCCAATATGATTTTTCTCTCTTGACAGTGGTCCATCCTGCAGGATCTACCCAGAACTCCTCCCAGGCGTCTTCCGCAGAGTTTTCTCCAGTGCTTTAGGGCCCTGTGATCCCGGGTAGCAACCCCAGACTCCTCCAGGGAAGATACCCGAGATGATTTTTCTCCTTGGAAAATGCTCCATCCTCTGGGAAGCATCTGAGATTGCTCCCAGGCGTCTCCTGCAGACATTTTTCCTGTGGTTTGGGTCCCTGTAATCCCAGGTAGCAACCCCAGACTCCTCCAGGGAAGACACCCAAGATGATTTTTCTCTCTTGACAGTGGTCCATCCTGCGGGATCTACCCAGAACTCCTCCTAGGCATCTCCCACTGAGTTTTCTCCAATGCTTTAGAGCCGTGTGATCCCGGGTAGTAACCCCAGACTCCTTCAGGGAAGATACCCGAGATGATTTTTCTCCTTGGACAATGCTCCATCTTCTGGGATGCATCTGAGATTGCTCCCAGGCGTCTCCCGCAGACATTTTTCCTGTGGTTTGGGTCCCTGTAAGCCCGGGTAGCAACCCCAGACTCCTCCAGGGAAGATACCCGAGATGATTTTTCTCTTTGGACAATGCTCCATCCTCTGGGATGCATCCGAGACTTGTCGCAGCTATGTCCCTGAGTCTTTTTTCTCGCGGTTTAGTGTTCTGTCATCCCGGGTAGCAACCCCAGACTCCTGCAGGGAAGATACCCGAGATGATTTTTCTCTCTTGACAGTGGTCCATTATGCGGGATCTAACCAGAACTCCTCCCAGGTGTCTCCCGCAGAGTTTTCTCCAGTGCTTTAGGGCCCTGTGATCCCGGGTAGCAACCCCAGACTCCTACAGGGAAGATACCCAAGATGATTATTCTCCTTGGACAATGCTCCATCCTCTGGGAAGCATCCGAGACTCCTTGCAGCTATGTCCCTGAGTCTTTATTCCGGTGTTTTGGGGCCCTGTGATCCCGGGTAGCAACCCCAGACTCCTCCAGGGAAGATACCCGAGATGATTTTTCTCCTTGGACAATGCTCCATCTTCTGGGATGCATCTGAGATTCCTCCCAGGCGTCTCCCACAGACATTTTTCCTGTGGTTTGGGTCCATGTAATCCCAGGTAGCAACCCCAGATTCATCCAGGAAAGATACCCGGGATGATTTTTCTCCTTGGACAATGCTCCATCCTCTAGGATGCATCCGAGACTTGTCGCAGCTATGTCCCCGAGTCTTTTCTCGCGGTTTAGGGTTCTTTCATCCCAGGTAGCAACCCCAGACTCCTCCAGGGAAGACACCCAATATGATTTTTCTCTCTTGACAGTGGTCCATCTAGCGGGATCTACCCAGAACTCCTCCCAGGCGTCTTCCGCAGAGTTTTCTCCAGTGCTTTAGGGCCCTGTGATCCCGGGTAGCAACCCCAGATTCCTCCAGGGAAGATGCCCGAGATGATTTTTCTTCTTGGACAATGCTCCATCCTCTGGGATGCATCTGAGATTCCTCCCAGGCGTCTCCCACAGACATTTTTCCTGTGGTTTGGGTCCCTGTAATCCCGGGTAGCAACCCCAGACTCCTCCAGGGAAGATACCCGAGATTATTTTTCTCCTTGGACAATGCTCCATGCTCTTGGATGCATCCAAGACTTGTTGCAGCTATGTCCTTGAGTCTTTTTTCTCGCGGTTTAGGGTTCTGTCATCCCAGGTAGCAACCCCAGACTCCTCCAGGGAAGATGCCCGAGATGATTTTTCTCCTTGGACAATGCTCCATCTTCTGGGATGCATCTGAGATTCCTCCCAGGCGTCTCCCGCAGACATTTTTCCTGTGGTTTGGGTCCCTGTAATCCCGGGTAGCAACCCCAGACTCCTCCAGGGAAGATACCCGAGATGATTTTTCTGCTTGGACAATGCTCCATCCTCTGGGAAGCATCCGAGACTCCTTGCAGGTATGTCCGTGAGTGTTTATTCCGGTGTTTTGGGGCCCTGTGATCCCGGGTAGCAACCCCAGACTCCTCCAGGGAAGATATCCGAGTTGATTTTTCTCCTTGGACAATGCTCCATCTTCTGGGATGCATCTGAGATTCCTCCCAGGCGTCTCCCGCAGACATTTTTCCAGTGGTTTGGGTCCATGTAATCCCAGATAGCAACCCCAGATTCCTCCAGGAAAGATACCCGGGATGATTTTTCTCCTTGGACAATGCTCCATCCTCTGGGATGCATCCGAGACTTGTCGCAGCTATGTCCCCGAGTCTTTCTTCTCGCGGTTTAGGGTTCTGTCAGCCCAGGTAGCAACCCCAGACTCCTCCAGGGAAGACACCCAAGATGATTTTTCTCTCTTGACAGTGGTCCATCCTGCGGGATCTACCCAGAACTCCTCCTAGGCATCTCCCACCGAGTTTTCTCCAATGCTTTAGGGCCGTGTGATCCCGGGTAGTAACCCCAGATTCCTTCAGGGAAGATACCCGAGATGATTTTTCTCCTTGGACAATGCTCCATCCTCTGGGAAGCATCCGAGACTCCTTGCAGGTATGTCCCTGAGTGTTTATTCCGGTGTTTTGGGGCCCTGTGATCCCGGGTAGCAACCCCAGATTCCTCCAGGGAAGATGCCCGAGATGATTTTTCTTCTTGGACAATGCTCCATCCTCTGGGATGCATCCGAGACTTGTTGCAGCTATGTCCTTGAGTCTTTTTTCTAGCGGTTTAGGGTTCTGTCATCCCAGTTAGCAACTCCAGACTCCTCCAGGGAAGATACCCGAGATGATTTTTCTCCTTGGACAATGCTCCATCTTCTGGGATGCATCTGAGATTCCTCCCAGGCGTCTCCCGCAGACATTTTTCCTGTGGTTTGGGTCCCTGTAATCCCGGGTAGCAACCCCAGACTCCTCCAGGGAAGATACCCGAGATTATTTTTCTCCTTGGACAATGCTCCATGCTCTTGGATGCATCCGAGACTTGTTGCAGCTATGTCCTTGAGTCTTTTTTCTCGCGGTTTAGGGTTCTGTCATCCCAGGTAGCAACCCCAGACTCCTCCAGGGAAGATACCCGAGATGATTTTTTTCCTTGGACAATGCTCCATCCTCTGGGATGCATCTGAGATTGCTCCCAGGCGTCTCCCGCAGACAGTTTTCCTGTGGTTTGGGTCCCTGTAATCCCGGGTAGCAACCCCAGACTCCTCCAGGGAAGATACCCGAGATGATTTTTCTGCTTGGACAATGCTCCATCCTCTGGGAAGCATCCGAGACTCCTTGCAGGTATGTCCGTGAGTGTTTATTCCGGTGTTTTGGGGCCCTGTGATCCCGGGTAGCAACCCCAGACTCCTCCAGGGAAGATGCCCGAGATGATTTTTCTCCTTGGACAATGCTCCATCTTCTGGGATGCATCTGAGATTGCTCCCAGGCGTCTCCCGCAGACATTTTTCCTGTGGTTTGGGTCCCTGTAATCCCGGGTAGCAACCCCAGACTCCTCCAGGGAAGATACCCGAGATGATTTTTCTCCTTGGACAATGCTCCATCCTCTGGGATGCATCCGAGACTTGTCGCAGCTATGTCCCTGAGTCTTTTTTCTCGCGGTTTAGGGTTCTGTCATCCCAGGTAGCAACGCCAGACTCCTCCAGGGAAGACACCCGAGATGATTTTTCTCCTTGGACAATGCTCCATCCTCTGGGACGCATCCGAGACTTGTCGCAGCTATGTCCCTGAGTCTTTTTTCTCGCGGTTTAGGGTTCTGTCATCCCAGGTAGCAACCCCAGACTCCTCCAGGGAAGACACCCAATATGATTTTTCTCTCTTGACAGTGGTCCATCCTGCAGGATCTACCCAGAACTCCTCCCAGGCGTCTTCCGCAGAGTTTTCTCCAGTGCTTTAGGGCCCTGTGATCCCGGGTAGCAACCCCAGACTCCTCCAGGGAAGATACCCGAGATGATTTTTCTCCTTGGACAATGCTCCATCCTCTGGGAAGCATCTGAGATTGCTCCCAGGCGTCTCCTGCAGACATTTTTCCTGTGGTTTGGGTCCCTGTAATCCCGGGTAGCAACCCCAGACTCCTCCAGGGAAGACACCCAAGATGATTTTTCTCTCTTGACAGTGGTCCATCCTGCGGGATCTACCCAGAACTCCTCCTAGGCATCTCCCACCGAGTTTTCTCCAATGCTTTAGGGCCGTGTGATCCCGGGTAGTAACCCCAGACTCCTTCAGGGAAGATACCCGAGATGATTTTTCTCCTTGGACAATGCTCCATCTTCTGGGATGCATCTGAGATTGCTCCCAGGCGTCTCCTGCAGACATTTTTCCTGTGGTTTGGGTCCCTGTATGCCCGGGTAGCAACCCCAGACTCCTCCAGGGAAGATACCCGAGATGATTTTTCTCTTTGGACAATGCTCCATCATCTGGGATGCATCCGAGACTTGTCGCAGCTATGTCCCTGAGTCTTTTTTCTCGTGGTTTACTGTTCTGTCATCCCGGGTAGACACCCCAGACTCCTGCAGGGAAGATACCCGAGATGATTTTTCTCTCTTGACAGTGGTCCATTATGCGGGATCTAACCAGAACTCCTCCCAGGTGTCTCCCGCAGAGTTTTCTCCAGTGCTTTAGGGCCCTGTGATCCCGGGTAGCAACCCCAGACTCCTCCAGGGAAGATACCCGAGATGATTTTTCTCCTTGGACAATGCTCCATCTTCTGGGATGCATCCGAGACTCCTTGCAGCTATGTCCCTGAGTGTTTATTCCGGTGTTTTGGGGCCCTGTGATCCCGGGTAGCAACCCCAGATTCCTCCAGGGAAGATGCCCGAGATGATTTTTCTTCTTGGACAATGCTCCATCCTCTGGGATGCATCTGAGATTCCTCCCAGGCGTCTCCCACAGACATTTTTCCTGTGGTTTGGGTCCCTGTAATCCCGGGTAGCAACCCCAGACTCCTCCAGGGAAGATACCCGAGATTATTTTTCTCCTTGGACAATGCTCCATGCTCTTGGATGCATCCGAGACTTGTTGCAGCTATGTCCTTGAGTCTTTTTTCTCGCGGTTTAGGGTTCTGTCATCCCAGGTAGCAACCCCAGACTCCTCCAGGGAAGATGCCCGAGATGATTTTTCTCCTTGGACAATGCTCCATCTTCTGGGATGCATCTGAGATTCCTCCCAGGTGTCTCCCGCAGACATTTTTCCTGTGGTTTGGGTCCCTGTAATCCCGGGTAGCAACCCCAGACTCCTCCAGGGAAGATATCCGAGATGATTTTTCTCCTTGGACAAAGCTCCATCTTCTGGGATGCATATGAGATTCCTCCCAGGCGTCTCCCGCAGACATTTTTCCAGTGGTTTGGGTCCATGTAATCCCAGATAGCAACCCCGGATTCCTCCAGGAAAGATACCCGGGATGATTTTTCTCCTTGGACAATGCTCCATCCTCTGGGATGCATCCGAGACTTGTCGCAGCTATGTCCCCGAGTCTTTCTTCTCGCGGTTTAGGGTTCTGTCAGCCCAGGTAGCAACCCCAGACTCCTCCAGGGAAGACACCCAAGATGATTTTTCTCTCTTGACAGTGGTCCATCCTGCGGGATCTACCCAGAACTCCTCCTAGGCATCTCCCACCGAGTTTTCTCCAATGCTTTAGGGCCGTGTGATCCCGGGTAGTAACCCCAGATTCCTTCAGGGAAGATACCCGAGATGATTTTTCTCCTTGGACAATGCTCCATCCTCTGGGAAGCATCCGAGACTCCTTGCAGGTATGTCCCTGAGTGTTTATTCCGGTGTTTTGGGGCCCTGTGATCCCGGGTAGCAACCCCAGATTCCTCCAGGGAAGATGCCCGAGATGATTTTTCTTCTTGGACAATGCTCCATCCTCTGGGATGCATCCGAGACTTGTTGCAGCTATGTCCTTGAGTCTTTTTTCTAGCGGTTTAGGGTTCTGTCATCCCAGTTAGCAACTCCAGACTCCTCCAGGGAAGATACCCGAGATGATTTTTCTCCTTGGACAATGCTCCATCTTCTGGGATGCATCTGAGATTCCTCCCAGGCGTCTCCCGCAGACATTTTTCCTGTGGTTTGGGTCCCTGTAATCCCGGGTAGCAACCCCAGACTCCTCCAGGGAAGATACCCGAGATTATTTTTCTCCTTGGACAATGCTCCATGCTCTTGGATGCATCCGAGACTTGTTGCAGCTATGTCCTTGAGTCTTTTTTCTCGCGGTTTAGGGTTCTGTCATCCCAGGTAGCAACCCCAGACTCCTCCAGGGAAGATACCCGAGATGATTTTTTTCCTTGGACAATGCTCCATCCTCTGGGATGCATCTGAGATTGCTCCCAGGCGTCTCCCGCAGACAGTTTTCCTGTGGTTTGGGTCCCTGTAATCCCGGGTAGCAACCCCAGACTCCTCCAGGGAAGATACCCGAGATGATTTTTCTGCTTGGACAATGCTCCATCCTCTGGGAAGCATCCGAGACTCCTTGCAGGTATGTCCGTGAGTGTTTATTCCGGTGTTTTGGGGCCCTGTGATCCCGGGTAGCAACCCCAGACTCCTCCAGGGAAGATACCCGAGATTATTTTTCTCCTTGGACAATGCTCCATCTTCTGGGATGCATCTGAGATTCCTCCCAGGCGTCTCCCGCAGACATTTTTCCTGTGGTTTGGGTCCCTGTAATCCCGGGTAGCAACCCCAGACTCCTCCAGGGAAGAAACCCGATATGATTTTTCTCCTTGGACAATGCTCCATCCTCTGGGAAGCATCCGAGACTCCTTGCAGGTATGTCCCTGAGTGTTTATTCCGGTGTTTTGGGGCCCTGTGATCCCGGGTAGCAACCCCAGACTCCTCCAGGGAAGATGCCCGAGATGATTTTTCTCCTTGGACAATGCTCCATCTTCTGGGATGCATCTGAGATTGCTCCCAGGCGTCTCCCGCAGACATTTTTCCTGTGGTTTGGGTCCCTGTAATCCTGGGTAGCAACCCCAGACTCCTCCAGGGAAGATACCCGAGATGAATTTTCTCCTTGGACAAAGCTCCATCCTCTGGGATGCATCCGAGACTTGTCGCAGCTATGTCCCTGAGTCTTTTTTCTCGCGGTTTAGGGTTCTGTCATCCCAGGTAGCAACGCCAGACTCCTCCAGGGAAGACACCCGAGATGATTTTTCTCCTTGGACAATGCTCCATCCTCTGGGACGCATCCGAGACTTGTCGCAGCTATGTCCCTGAGTCTTTTTTCTCGCGGTTTAGGGTTCTGTCATCCCAGGTAGCAACCCCAGACTCCTCCAGGGAAGACACCCAATATGATTTTTCTCTCTTGACAGTGGTCCATCCTGCAGGATCTACCCAGAACTCCTCCCAGGCGTCTTCCGCAGAGTTTTCTCCAGTGCTTTAGGGCCCTGTGATCCCGGGTAGCAACCCCAGACTCCTCCAGGGAAGATACCCGAGATGATTTTTCTCCTTGGACAATGCTCCATCCTCTGGGAAGCATCTGAGATTGCTCCCAGGCGTCTCCTGCAGACATTTTTCCTGTGGTTTGGGTCCCTGTAATCCCGGGTAGCAACCCCAGACTCCTCCAGGGAAGACACCCAAGATGATTTTTCTCTCTTGACAGTGGTCCATCCTGCGGGATCTACCCAGAACTCCTCCTAGGCATCTCCCACCGAGTTTTCTCCAATGCTTTAGGGCCGTGTGATCCCGGGTAGTAACCCCAGACTCCTTCAGGGAAGATACCCGAGATGATTTTTCTCCTTGGACAATGCTCCATCTTCTGGGATGCATCTGAGATTGCTCCCAGGCGTCTCCCGCAGACATTTTTCCTGTGGTTTGGGTCCCTGTAAGCCCGGGTAGCAACCCCAGACTCCTCCAGGGAAGATACCCGAGATGATTTTTCTCTTTGGACAATGCTCCATCATCTGGGATGCATCCGAGACTTGTCGCAGCTATGTCCCTGAGTCTTTTTTCTCGTGGTTTAGTGTTCTGTCATCCCGGGTAGACACCCCAGACTCCTGCAGGGAAGATACCTGAGATGATTTTTCTCTCTTGACAGTGGTCCATTATGCGGGATCTAACCAGAACTCCTCCCAGGTGTCTCCCGCAGAGTTTTCTCCAGTGCTTTAGGGCCCTGTGATCCCGGGTAGCAACCCCAGACTCCTCCAGGGAAGATACCCGAGATGATTTTTCTCCTTGGACAATGCTCCATCCTCTGGGAAGCATCCGAGACTCCTTGCAGCTATGTCCCTGAGTCTTTATTCCGGTGTTTTGGGGCCCTGTGATCCCGGGTAGCAACCCCAGACTCCTCCAGGGAAGATACCCGAGATGATTTTTCTCCTTGGACAATGCTCCATCTTCTGGGATGCATCTGAGATTCCTCCCAGGCGTCTCCCACAGACATTTTTCCTGTGGTTTGGGTCCCTGTAATCCCGGGTAGCAACCCCAGACTCCTCCAGGGAAGATACCCGAGATTATTTTTCTCCTTGGACAATGCTCCATCTTCTGGGATGCATCTGAGATTCCTCCCAGGCGTCTCCCGCAGACATTTTTCCTGTGGTTTGGGTCCCTGTAATCCCGGGTAGCAACCCCAGACTCCTCCAGGGAAGATACCCGAGATTATTTTTCTCCTTGGACAATGATCCATGCTCTTGGATGCATCCGAGACTTGTTGCAGCTATGTCCTTGAGTCTTTTTTCTCGCGGTTTAGGGTTCTGTCATCCCAGGTAGCAACCCCAGACTCCTCCAGGGAAGAAACCCGATATGATTTTTCTCCTTGGACAATGCTCCATCCTCTGGGAAGCATCCGAGACTCCTTGCAGGTATGTCCCTGAGTGTTTATTCCGGGTTTTTTGGGGCCCTGTGATCCCGGGTAGCAACCCCAGACTCCTCCAGGGAAGATACCCGAGTTGATTTTTCTCCTTGGACAATGCTCCATCTTCTGGGATGCATCTGAGATTCCTCCCAGGCGTCTCCCGCAGACATTTTTCCTGTGGTTTGGGTCCATGTAATCCCAGATAGCAACCACAGATTCCTCCAGGAAAGATACCCGGGATGATTTTTCTCCTTGGACAATGCTCCATCCTCTGGGATGCATCCGAGACTTGTCGCAGCTATGTCCCCGAGTCTTTCTTCTCGCGGTTTAGGGTTCTGTCATCCCAGGTAGCAACCCCAGACTCCTCCAGGGAAGACACCCAAGATGATTTTTCTCTCTTGACAGTGGTCCATCCTGCGGGATCTACCCAGAACTCCTCCTAGGCATCTCCCACCGAGTTTTCTCCAATGCTTTAGGGCCGTGTGATCCCGGGTAGTAACCCCAGATTCCTTCAGGGAAGATACCCGAGATGATTTTTCTCCTTGGACAATGCTCCATCCTCTGGGAAGCATCTGAGACTCCTTGCAGGTATGTCCCTGAGTGTTTATTCCGGTGTTTTGGGGCCCTGTGATCCCGGGTAGCAACCCCAGATTCCTCCAGGGAAGATGCCCGAGATGATTTTTCTTCTTGGACAATGCTCCATCCTCTGGGATGCATCTGAGATTTATCCCAGGCGTCTCCCGCTGACATTTTTCCTGTGGTTTAGGTCCCTGTGATCCCGGGTAGCAACCCCAGACTCCTCCAGGGAAGATACTCGAGATGATTTTTCTCCTTGGACAATGCTCCATCCTCTGGGACGCATCCGAGACTTGTCGCAGCTATGTCCCTGAGTCTTTTTTCTCGCGGTTTAAGGTTCTGTCATCCCAGGTAGCAACCCCAGACTCCTGCAGGGAAGATACCTGAGATGATTTTTCTCCTTGGACAATGCTCCGTCTTCTGGGATGCATCTGAGATTCCTCCCAGGCGTCTCCCACAGACATTTTTCCTGTGGTTTGGGTCCCTGTAATCCCGGGTAGCAACCCCAGACTCCTCCAGGGAAGATACCCGAGATGATTTTTCTGCTTGGACAATGCTCCATCCTCTGGGAAGCATCCGAGACTCCTTGCAGGTATGTCCGTGAGTGTTTATTCTGGTGTTTTGGGGCCCTGTGATCACGGGTAGCAACCCCAGACTCCTCCAGGGAAGATGCCCGAGATGATTTTTCTCCTTGGACAATGCTCCATCCTCTGGGACGCATCCGAGACTTGTCGCAGCTATGTCCCTGAGTCTTTTTTCTCGCGGTTTAGGGTTCTGTCATCCCAGGTAGCAACGCCAGACTCCTCCAGGGAAGACACCCGAGATGATTTTTCTCCTTGGACAATGCTCCATCCTCTGGGACGCATCCGAGACTTGTCGCAGCTATGTCCCTGAGTCTTTTTTCTCGCGGTTTAGGGTTCTGTCATCCCAGGTAGCAACCCCAGACTCCTCCAGGGAAGACACCCAATATGATTTTTCTCTCTTGACAGTGGTCCATTATGCGGGATCTAACCAGAACTCCTCCCAGGCGTCTTCCGCAGAGTTTTCTCCAGTGCTTTAGGGCCCTGTGATCCCGGGTAGCAACCCCAGACTCCTCCAGGGAAGATACCCGAGATGATTTTTCTCCTTGGACAATGCTCCATCCTCTGGGAAGCATCTGAGATTGCTCCCAGGCGTCTCCTGCAGACATTTTTCCTGTGGTTTGGGTCCCTGTAATCCCGGGTAGCAACCCCAGACTCCTCCAGGGAAGACACCCAAGATGATTTTTCTCTCTTGACAGTGGTCCATCCTGCGGGATCTACCCAGAACTCCTCCTAGGCATCTCCCACCGAGTTTTCTCCAATGCTTTAGGGCCGTGTGATCCCGGGTAGTAACCCCAGACTCCTTCAGGGAAGATACCCGAGATGATTTTTCTCCTTGGACAATGCTCCATCTTCTGGGATGCATCTGAGATTGCTCCCAGGCGTCTCCTGCAGACATTTTTCCTGTGGTTTGGGTCCCTGTATGCCCGGGTAGCAACCCCAGACTCCTCCAGGGAAGATACCCGAGATTATTTTTCTCTCTTGACAGTGGTCCATTATGCGGGATCTAACCAGAACTCCTCCCAGGTGTCTCCCGCAGAGTTTTCTCCAGTGCTTTAGGGCCCTGTGATCCCGGGTAGCAACCCCAGACTCCTCCAGGGAAGATACCCGAGATGATTTTTCTCCTTGGACAATGCTCCATCCTCTGGGAAGCATCCGAGACTCCTTGCAGCTATGTCCCTGAGTCTTTATTCCGGTGTTTTGGGGCCCTGTGATCCCGGGTAGCAACCCCAGACTCCTCCAGGGAAGATACCCGAGATGATTTTTCTCCTTGGACAATGCTCCATCTTCTGGGATGCATCTGAGATTCCTCCCAGGCGTCTCCCACAGACATTTTTCCTGTGGTTTGGGTCCCTGTAATCCCGGGTAGCAACCCCAGACTCCTCCAGGGAAGATACCCGAGATTATTTTTCTCCCTGGACAATGCTCCATGCTCTTGGATGCATCCGAGACTTGTTGCAGCTATGTCCTTGAGTCTTTTTTCTCGCGGTTTAGGGTTCTGTCATCCCGGGTAGCAACCCCAGACTCCTCCAGGGAAGAAATCCGATATGATTTTTCTCCTTGGACAATGCTCCATCCTCTGGGAAGCATCCGAGACTCCTTGCAGGTATGTCCCTGAGTGTTTATTCCGGGTTTTTTGGGGCCCTGTGATCCCGGGTAGCAACCCCAGACTCCTCCAGGGAAGATACCCGAGTTGATTTTTCTCCTTGGACAATGCTCCATCTTCTGGGATGCATCTGAGATTCCTCCCAGGCGTCTCCCGCAGACATTTTTCCTGTGGTTTGGGTCCATGTAATCCCAGATAGCAACCCCAGATTCCTCCAGGAAAGATACCCGGGATGAATTTTCTCCTTGGACAAAGCTCCATCCTCTGGGATGCATCCGAGACTTGTCGCAGCTATGTCCCCGAGTCTTTCTTCTCGCGGTTTAGGGTTCTGTCAGCCCAGGTAGCAACCCCAGACTCCTCCAGGGAAGACACCCAAGATGATTTTTCTCTCTTGACAGTGGTCCATCCTGCGGGATCTACCCAGAACTCCTCCTAGGCATCTCCCACCAAGTTTTCTCCAATGCTTTAGGGCCGTGTGATCCCGGGTAGTAACCCCAGATTCCTTCAGGGAAGATACCCGAGATGATTTTTCTCCTTGGACAATGCTCCATCCTCTGGGAAGCATCCGAGACTCCTTGCAGGTATGTCCCTGAGTGTTTATTCCGGTGTTTTGGGGCCCTGTGATCCCGGGTAGCAACCCCAGATTCCTCCAGGGAAGATGCCCGAGATGATTTTTCTTCTTGGACAATGCTCCATCCTCTGGGATGCATCTGAGATTTATCCCAGGCGTCTCCCGCTGACATTTTTCCTGTGGTTTGGGTCCCTGTGATCCCGGGTAGCAACCCCAGACTCCTCCAGGGAAGATACCCGAGATGATTTTTCTGCTTGGACAATGCTCCATCCTCTGGGAAGCATCCGAGACTCCTTGCAGGTATGTCCGTGAGTGTTTATTCCAGTGTTTTGGGGCCCTGTGATCCCGGGTAGCAACCTCAGACTCCTCCAGGGAAGATACCCGAGATGATTTTTCTCCTTGGACAATGCTCCATCTTCTGGGATGCATCTGAGATTCCTCCCAGGCGTCTCCCACAGACATTTTTCCTGTGGTTTGGGTCCCTGTAATCCCGGGTAGCAACCCCAGACTCCTTCAGGGAAGATACCCGAGATTATTTTTCTCCTTGGACAATGCTCCATGCTGTTGGATGCATCCGAGACTTGTTGCAGCTATGTCCTTGAGTCTTTTTTCTCGCGGTTTAGGGTTCTGTCATCCCAGGTAGCAACCCCAGACTCCTCCAGGGAAGATGCCCGAGATGATTTTTCTCCTTGGACAATGCTCCATCTTCTGGGATGCATCTGAGATTCCTCCCAGGCGTCTCCCGCAGACATTTTTCCTGTGGTTTGGGTCCCTGTAATCCCGGGTAGCAACCCCAGACTCCTCCAGGGAAGAAACCCGATATGATTTTTCTCCTTGGACAATGCTCCATCCTCTGGGAAGCATCTGAGACTCCTTGCAGGTATGTCCCCTAGTGTTTATTCCAGGCTTTTTGGGGCCCTGTGATCCCGGGTAGCAACCCCAGACTCCTCCGGGGAAGATACCCGAGATTATTTTTCTCCTTGGACAATGATCCATGCTCTTGGATGCATCCGAGACTTGTTGCAGCTATGTCCTTGAGTCTTTTTTCTCGCGGTTTAGGGTTCTGTCATCCCAGGTAGCAACCCCAGACTCCTCCAGGGAAGAAACCCGATATGATTTTTCTCCTTGGACAATGCTCCATCCTCTGGGAAGCATCCGAGACTCCTTGCAGGTATGTCCCTGAGTGTTTATTCCGGGTTTTTTGGGGCCCTGTGATCCCGGGTAGCAACCCCAGACTCCTCCAGGGAAGATACCCGAGTTGATTTTTCTCCTTGGACAATGCTCCATCTTCTGGGATGCATCTGAGATTCCTCCCAGGCGTCTCCCGCAGACATTTTTCCTGTGGTTTGGGTCCATGTAATCCCAGATAGCAACCCCAGATTCCTCCAGGAAAGATACCCGGGATGATTTTTCTCCTTGGACAATGCTCCATCCTCTGGGATGCATCCGAGACTTGTCGCAGCTATGTCCCCGAGTCTTTCTTCTCGCGGTTTAGGGTTCTGTCAGCCCAGGTAGCAACCCCAGACTCCTCCAGGGAAGACACCCAAGATGATTTTTCTCTCTTGACAGTAGTCCATCCTGCGGGATCTACCCAGAACTCCTCCTAGGCATCTCCCACCGAGTTTTCTCCAATGCTTTAGGGCCGTGTGATCCCGGGTAGTAACCCCAGATTCCTTCAGGGAAGATACCCGAGATGATTTTTCTCCTTGGACAATGCTCCATCCTCTGGGAAGCATCTGAGACTCCTTGCAGGTATGTCCCTGAGTGTTTATTCCGGTGTTTTGGGGCCCTGTGATCCCGGGTAGCAACCCCAGATTCCTCCAGGGAAGATGCCCGAGATGATTTTTCTTCTTGGACAATGCTCCATCCTCTGGGATGCATCTGAGATTTATCCCAGGCGTCTCCCGCTGACATTTTTCCTGTGGTTTAGGTCCCTGTGATCCCGGGTAGCAACCCCAGACTCCTCCAGGGAAGATACTCGAGATGATTTTTCTCCTTGGACAATGCTCCATCCTCTGGGACGCATCCGAGACTTGTCGCAGCTATGTCCCTGAGTCTTTTTTCTCGCGGTTTAAGGTTCTGTCATCCCAGGTAGCAACCCCAGACTCCTGCAGGGAAGATACCTGAGATGATTTTTCTCCTTGGACAATGCTCCGTCTTCTGGGATGCATCTGAGATTCCTCCCAGGCGTCTCCCACAGACATTTTTCCTGTGGTTTGGGTCCCTGTAATCCCGGGTAGCAACCCCAGACTCCTCCAGGGAAGATACCCGAGATGATTTTTCTGCTTGGACAATGCTCCATCCTCTGGGAAGCATCCGAGACTCCTTGCAGGTATGTCCGTGAGTGTTTATTCCGGTGTTTTGGGGCCCTGTGATCCCGGGTAGCAACCCCAGACTCCTCCAGGGAAGATGCCCGAGATGATTTTTCTCCTTGGACAATGCTCCATCTTCTGGGATGCATCTGAGATTGCTCCCAGGCGTCTCCCGCAGACATTTTTCCTGTGGTTTGGGTCCCTGTAATCCTGGGTAGCAACCCCAGACTCCTCCAGGGAAGATACCCGAGATGAATTTTCTCCTTGGACAAAGCTCCATCCTCTGGGATGCATCCGAGACTTGTCGCAGCTATGTCCCTGAGTCTTTTTTCTCGCGGTTTAGGGTTCTGTCATCCCAGGTAGCAACGCCAGACTCCTCCAGGGAAGACACCCGAGATGATTTTTCTCCTTGGACAATGCTCCATCCTCTGGGACGCATCCGAGACTTGTCGCAGCTATGTCCCTGAGTCTTTTTTCTCGCAGTTTAGGGTTCTGTCATCCCAGGTAGCAACCCCAGACTCCTCCAGGGAAGACACCCAATATGATTTTTCTCTCTTGACAGTGGTCCATCCTGCAGGATCTACCCAGAACTCATCCCAGGCGTCTTCCGCAGAGTTTTCTCCAGTGCTTTAGGGCCCTGTGATCCCGGGTAGCAACCCCAGACTCCTCCAGGGAAGATACCCGAGATGATTTTTCTCCTTGGACAATGCTCCATCCTCTGGGAAGCATCTGAGATTGCTCCCAGGCGTCTCCTGCAGACATTTTTCCTGTGGTTTGGGTCCCTGTAATCCCGGGTAGCAACCCCAGACTCCTCCAGGGAAGACACCCAAGATGATTTTTCTCTCTTGACAGTGGTCCATCCTGCGGGATCTACCCAGAACTCCTCCTAGGCATCTCCCACCGAGTTTTCTCCAATGCTTTAGGGCCGTGTGATCCCGGGTAGTAACCCCAGACTCCTTCAGGGAAGATACCCGAGATGATTTTTCTCCTTGGACAATGCTCCATCTTCTGGGATGCATCTGAGATTGCTCCCAGGCGTCTCCCGCAGACATTTTTCCTGTGGTTTGGGTCCCTGTAAGCCCGGGTAGCAACCCCAGACTCCTCCAGGGAAGATACCCGAGATGATTTTTCTCTTTGGACAATGCTCCATCATCTGGGATGCATCCGAGACTTGTCGCAGCTATGTCCCTGAGTCTTTTTTCTCGTGGTTTAGTGTTCTGTCATCCCGGGTAGACACCCCAGACTCCTGCAGGGAAGATACCCGAGATGATTTTTCTCTCTTGACAGTGGTCCATTATGCGGGATCTAACCAGAACTCCTCCCAGGTGTCTCCCGCAGAGTTTTCTCCAGTGCTTTAGGGCCCTGTGATCCCGGGTAGCAACCCCAGACTCCTCCAGGGAAGATACCCGAGATGATTTTTCTCCTTGGACAATGCTCCATCTTCTGGGATGCATCTGAGATTCCTCCCAGGCGTCTCCCACAGACATTTTTCCTGTGGTTTGGGTCCCTGTAATCCCGGGTAGCAACCCCAGACTCCTCCAGGGAAGATACCCGAGATTATTTTTCTCCTTGGACAATGCTCCATGCTCTTGGATGCATCCGAGACTTGTTGCAGCTATGTCCTTGAGTCTTTTTTCTCGCGGTTTAGGGTTCTGTCATCCCGGGTAGCAACCCCAGACTCCTCCAGGGAAGAAATCCGATATGATTTTTCTCCTTGGACAATGCTCCATCCTCTGGGAAGCATCCGAGACTCCTTGCAGGTATGTCCCTGAGTGTTTATTCCGGGTTTTTTGGGGCCCTGTGATCCCGGGTAGCAACCCCAGACTCCTCCAGGGAAGATACCCGAGTTGATTTTTCTCCTTGGACAATGCTCCATCTTCTGGGATGCATCTGAGATTCCTCCCAGGCGTCTCCCGCAGACATTTTTCCTGTGGTTTGGGTCCATGTAATCCCAGATAGCAACCCCAGATTCCTCCAGGAAAGATACCCGGGATGAATTTTCTCCTTGGACAAAGCTCCATCCTCTGGGATGCATCCGAGACTTGTCGCAGCTATGTCCCCGAGTCTTTCTTCTCGCGGTTTAGGGTTCTGTCAGCCCAGGTAGCAACCCCAGACTCCTCCAGGGAAGACACCCAAGATGATTTTTCTCTCTTGACAGTGGTCCATCCTGCGGGATCTACCCAGAACTCCTCCTAGGCATCTCCCACCGAGTGTTCTCCAATGCTTTAGGGCCGTGTGATCCCGGGTAGTAACCCCAGATTCCTTCAGGGAAGATACCCGAGATGATTTTTCTCCTTGGACAATGCTCCATCCTCTGGGAAGCATCCGAGACTCCTTGCAGGTATGTCCCTGAGTGTTTATTCCGGTGTTTTGGGGCCCTGTGATCCCGGGTAGCAACCCCAGATTCCTCCAGGGAAGATGCCCGAGATGATTTTTCTTCTTGGACAATGCTCCATCCTCTGGGATGCATCTGAGATTTATCCCAGGCGTCTCCCGCTGACATTTTTCCTGTGGTTTGGGTCCCTGTGATCCCGGGTAGCAACCCCAGACTCCTCCAGGGAAGATACTTGAGATGATTTTTCTCCTTGGACAATGCTCCATCCTCTGGGACGCATCCGAGACTTGTCGCAGCTATGTCCCTGAGTCTTTTTTCTCGCGGTTTAAGGTTCTGTCATCCCAGGTAGCAACCCCAGACTCCTGCAGGGAAGATACCTGAGATGATTTTTCTCCTTGGACAATGCTCCGTCTTCTGGGATGCATCTGAGATTCCTCCCAGGCGTCTCCCACAGACATTTTTCCTGTGGTTTGGGTCCCTGTAATCCCGGGTAGCAACCCCAGACTCCTTCAGGGAAGATACCCGAGATTATTTTTCTCCTTGGACAATGCTCCATGCTGTTGGATGCATCCGAGACTTGTTGCAGCTATGTCCTTGAGTCTTTTTTCTCGCGGTTTAGGGTTCTGTCATCCCAGGTAGCAACCCCAGACTCCTCCAGGGAAGATGCCCGAGATGATTTTTCTCCTTGGACAATGCTCCATCTTCTGGGATGCATCTGTGATTCCTCCCAGGCGTCTCCCGCAGACATTTTTCCTGTGGTTTGGGTCCCTGTAATCCCGGGTAGCAACCCCAGACTCCTCCAGGGAAGAAACCCGATATGATTTTTCTCCTTGGACAATGCTCCATCCTCTGGGAAGCATCCGAGACTCCTTGCAGGTATGTCCCTGAGTGTTTATTCCAGGTTTTTTGGGGCCCTGTGATCCCGGGTAGCAACCCCAGATTCCTCCAGGAAAGATACCCGGGATGATTTTTCTCCTTGGACAATGCTCCATCCTCTGGGATGCATCCGAGACTTGTCGCAGCTATGTCCCCGAGTCTTTCTTCTCGCGGTTTAGGGTTCTGTCAGCCCAGGTAGCAACCCCAGACTCCTCCAGGGAAGACACCCAAGATGATTTTTCTCTCTTGACAGTGGTCCATCCTGCGGGATCTACCCAGAACTCCTCCTAGGCATCTCCCACCGAGTTTTCTCCAATGCTTTAGGGCCGTGTGATCCCGGGTAGTAACCCCAGATTCCTTCAGGGAAGATACCCGAGATGATTTTTCTCCTTGGACAATGCTCCATCCTCTGGGAAGCATCCGAGACTCCTTGCAGGTATGTCCCTGAGTGTTTATTCCGGTGTTTTGGGACCCTGTGATCCCGGGTAGCAACCCCAGACTCCTCCAGGGAAGATGCCCGAGATGATTTTTCTCCTTGGACAATGCTCCATCTTCTCGGATGCATCTGAGATTTCTCCCAGACGTCTCCCGCAGACATTTTTCCAGTGGTTTGGGTCCATGTAATCCCAGATCGCAACCCCAGACTCCTCCAGGAAAGATACCCGGGATGATTTTTTCTCCTTGGACAATGCTCCATCTTCTGGGATGCATCTGACATTCCTCCCAGGCGTCTCCCGCACAAATTTTTCCTGTGGTTTGGGTCCCTGTAATCCCGGGTAGCAACCACAGACTCCTCCAGGGAAGATACCCGAGATGATTTTTCTCCTTGGACAATGCTCCATCCTCTGGGAAGCATCCGAGACTCCGTGCAGGTATGTCCCTGAGTGTTTATTCCGGTGTTTTAGGGCCCTGTGATCCTGGGTAGTAACCCCAGACTCCTCCAGGGAAGATGCCCGAGATGATTTTTCTCCTTGGACAATGCTCCATCTTCTGGGATGCATCTGAGATTGCTCCCAGGCGTCTCCCGCAGACATTTTTCCTGTGGTTTGGGTCCCTGTAATCCTGGGTAGCAACCCCAGACTCCTTCAGGGAAGATACCCGAGATTATTTTTCTCCTTGGACAATGCTCCATGCTCTTGGATGCATCCGAGACTTGTTGCAGCTATGTCCTTGAGTCTTTTTTCTAGCGGTTTAGGGTTCTGTCATCCCAGTTAGCAACTCCAGACTCCTCCAGGGAAGATGCCCGAGATGATTTTTCTCCTTGGACAATGCTCCATCTTCTGGGATGCATCTGAGATTGCTCCCAGGCGTCTCCCGCAGACAGTTTTCCTGTGGTTTGGGTCCCTGTAATCCCGGGTAGCAACCCCAGACTCCTCCAGGGAAGATACCCGAGATTATTTTTCTGCTTGGACAATGCTCCATCCTCTGGGAAGCATCCGAGACTCCTTGCAGGTATGTCCGTGAGTGTTTATTCCGGTGTTTTGGGGCCCTGTGATCCCGGGTAGCAACCCCAGACTCCTCCAGGGAAGATACCCGAGATTATTTTTCTCCTTGGACAATGCTCCATCTTCTGGGATGCATCTGAGATTTCTCCCAGACGTCTCCCGCAGACATTTTTCCAGTGGTTTGGGTCCATGTAATCCCAGATCGCAACCCCAGATTCCTCCAGGAAAGATACCCGGGATGATTTTTTCTCCTTGGACAATGCTCCATCTTCTGGGATGCATCTGAGATTCCTCCCAGGCGTCTCCCGCAGACATTTTTCCTGTGGTTTGGGTCCCTGTAATCCCGGGTAGCAACCCCAGACTCCTCCAGGGAAGATACCCGAGATGATTTTTCTCCTTGGACAATGCTCCATCCTCTGGGAAGCATCCGAGACTCCTTGCAGGTATGTCCGTGAGTGTTTATTCCGGTGTTTTGGGGCCCTGTGATCCCGGGTAGCAACCCCAGATTCCTCCAGGAAAGATACCCGAGATTATTTTTCTCCTTGGACAATGCTCCATGCTGTTGGATGCATCCGAGACTTGTTGCAGCTATGTCCTTGAGTCTTTTTTCTCGCGGTTTAGGGTTCTGTCATCCCAGGTAGCAACGCCAGACTCCTCCAGGGAAGATACCCGAGATGATTTTTCTCCTTGGACAATGCTCCATCTTCTGGGATGCATCTGAGATTGCTCCCAGGCGTCTCCCGCAGACAGTTTTCCTGTGGTTTGGGTCCCTGTAATCCCGGGTAGCAACCCCAGACTCCTCCAGGGAAGAAACCCGATATGATTTTTCTCCTTGGACAATGCTCCATCCTCTGGGAAGCATCCGAGACTCCGTGCAGGTATGTCCCTGAGTGTTTATTCCGGTGTTTTGGGACCCTGTGATCCCAGGTAGCAACCCCAGACTCCTCCAGGGAAGATGCCCGAGATGATTTTTCTCCTTGGACAATGCTCCATCTTCTGGGATGCATCTGAGATTTCTCCCAGACGTCTCCCGCAGACATTTTTCCAGTGGTTTGGGTCCATGTAATCCCAGATCGCAACCCCAGATTCCTCCAGGAAAGATACCCGGGATGATTTTTTTCCTTGGACAATGCTCCATCTTCTGGGATGCATCTGAGATTCCTCCCAGGCGTGTCCCGCAGACATTTTTCCTGTGGTTTGGGTCCTTGTAATCCCGGGTAGCAAACCCAGACTCCTCCAGGGAAGATACCCGAGATGATTTTTTTCCTTGGACAATGCTCCATCCTCTGGGATGCATCCGAGACTCCGTGCAGGTATGTCCCTGAGTGTTTATTCCGGTGTTTTGGGGCCCTGTGATCCCGGGTAGCAAACCCAGACTCCTCCAGGGAAGATGCCCGAGATGATTTTTCTCCTTGGACAATGCTCCATCTTCTGGGATGCATCTGAGATTGCTCCCAGGCGTCTCCCGCAGACATTTTTCCTGTGGTTTGGGTCCCTGTAATCCCGGATAGCAACCCCAGACTCCTTCAGGGAAGATACCCGAGATTATTTTTCTCCTTGGACAATGCTCCATCCTCTGGGATGCATCCGAGACTTGTTGCAGCTATGTCCTTGAGTCTTTTTTCTAGCGGTTTAGGGTTCTGTCATCCCAGTTAGCAACTGGGGACTCCTCCAGGGAAGATACCCGAGATGATTTTTCTCCTTGGACAATGCTCCATCTTCTGGGATGCATCTGAGATTCCTCCCAGGCGTCTCCCACAGACATTTTTCCTGTGGTTTGGGTCCCTGTAATCCCGGGTAGCAACCCCAGACTCTTCCAGGGAAGATACCCGAGATGATTTTTCTGCTTGGACAATGCTCCATCCTCTGGGAAGCATCCGAGACTCCTTGCAGGTATGTCTCTGAGTCTTTATTCCGGTGGTTTAGCGCCCTGTGATCCCGGGTAGCAACCCCAGACTCCTCCAGGGAAGATACCCGAGATGATTTTTCTCCTTGGACAATGCTCCATCTTCTGGGATGCATCTGAGATTCCTCCCAGGCGTCTCCCGCAGACATTTTTCCTGTGGTTTGGGTCCCTGTAATCCCGGGTAGCAACCCCAGACTCCTCCAGGGAAGATACCCGAGATGATTTTTCTCCTTAGACAATGCTCCATCCTCTGGGAAGCATCCGAGACTCCGTGCAGGTATGTCCCTGAGTGTTTATTCCGGTGTTTTAGGGCCCTGTGATCCTGGGTAGTAACCCCAGACTCCTCCAGGGAAGATGCCCGAGATGATTTTTCTCCTTGGACAATGCTCCATCTTCTGGGATGCATCTGAGATTGCTCCCAGGCGTCTCCCGCAGACATTTTTCCTGTGGTTTGGGTCCCTGTAATCCCGGGTAGCAACCCCAGACTCCTCCAGGGAAGATACCCGAGATTATTTTTCTCCTTGGACAATGATCCATGCTCTTGGATGCATCCGAGACTTGTTGCAGCTATGTCCTTGAGTCTTTTTTCTCGCGGTTTAGGGTTCTGTCATCCCAGGTAGCAACCCCAGACTCCTCCAGGGAAGATACCCGAGATGATTTTTTTCCTTGGACAATGCTCCATCCTCTGGGATGCATCTGAGATTGCTCCCAGGCGTCTCCCGCAGACAGTTTTCCTGTGGTTTGGGTCCCTGTAATCCCGGGTAGCAACCCCAGACTCCTCTAGGGAAGATACCCGAGATGATTTTTCTGCTTGGACAATGCTCCATCCTCTGGGAAGCATCCGAGACTCCTTGCAGGTATGTCCGTGAGTGTTTATTCCGGTGTTTTGGGGCCCTGTGATCCCGGGTAGCAACCCCAGACTCCTCCAGGGAAGATACCCGAGATGATTTTTTTCCTTGGACAATGCTCCATCCTCTGGGATGCATCTGAGATTGCTCCCAGGCGTCTCCCGCAGACAGTTTTCCTGTGGTTTGGGTCCCTGTAATCCCGGGTAGCAACCCCAGACTCCTCCAGGCAAGATACCCGAGATGATTTTTCTGCTTGGACAATGCTCCATCCTCTGGGAAGCATCCGAGACTCCCTGCAGGTATGTCCGTGAGTGTTTATTCCGGTGTTTTGGGGCCCTGTGATCCCGGGTAGCAACCCCAGACTCCTCCAGGGAAGATACCCGAGATGATTTTTCTCCTTGGACAATGCTCCATCTTCTGGGATGCATCTGAGATTCCTCCCAGGCGTCTCCCGCAGACATTTTTCCTGTGGTTTGGGTCCCTGTAATCCCGGGTAGCAACCCCAGACTCCTCCAGGGAAGAAACCCGATACGATTTTTCTCCTTGGACAATGCTCCATCCTCTGGGAAGCATCCGAGACTCCTTGCAGGTATGTCCCTGAGTGTTTATTCCGGTGTTTTGGGGCCCTGTAATCCCAGATCGCAACCCCAGATTCCTCCAGGAAAGATACCCGGGATGGTTTTTCTCCTTGCACAATGCTCCATCCTCTGGGATGCATCCGAGACTTGTCGCAGCTATGTCCCCGAGTCTTTCTTCTCGCGGTTTAGGGTTCTGTCACCCCAGGTAGCAACCCCAGATTCCTCCAGGAAAGATACCCGAGATGATTTTTCTCCTTGGACAATGCTCCATCCTCTTGGATGCATCCGAGGCTTGTCGCAGCTATGTCCCCGAGTCTTTTTTCTCGCGGTTTAGGGTTCTGTCATCCCAGGTAGCAACCCCAGACTCCTCCAGGGAAGACACCCAAGATGATTTTTCTCTCTTGACAGTGGTCCATCCTGCGGGATCTACCCAGAACTCCTCCTAGGCATCTCCCACCGAGTTTTCTCCAATGCTTTAGGGCCGTGTGATCCCTGGTAGTAAACCCAGATTCCTCCAGGGAAGATACCCGAGATGATTTTTCTGCTTGGACAATGCTCCATCCTCTGGGAAGCATCCGAGACTCCTTGCAGGTATGTCCCTGAGTGTTTATTCCGGTGTTTTTGGACCCTGTGATCCCGGGTAGCAACCCCAGACTCCTCCAGGGAAGATGCCCGAGATGATTTTTCTCCTTGGACAATGCTCCATCTTCTGGGATGCATCTGAGATTCCTCCCAGACGTCTCCCGCAGACATTTTTCCAGTGGTTTGGGTCCATGTAATCCCAGATCGCAACCCCAGATTCCTCCAGGAAAGATACCCGACATGATTTTTTTCCTTGGACAATGCTCCATCTTCTGGGATGCATCTGAGATTCCTCCCAGGCGTCTCCCGCAGACAGTTTTCCTGTGGTTTGGGTCCCTGTAATCCCGGGTAGCAACCCCAGACTCCTCCAGGGAAGATACCCGAGATGATTTTTCTCCTTGGACAATGCTCCATCTTCTGGGATGCATCTGAGATTCCTCCCAGGCGTCTCCCGCAGACATTTTTCCTGTGGTTTGGGTCCCTGTAATCCCGGGTAGCAACCCCAGACTCCTCCAGGGAAGATACCCGAGATGATTTTTTTCCTTCGACAATGCTCCAACCTCTGGGAAGCATCCGAGACTCCTTGCAGGTATGTCCCTGAGTGTTTATTCCGGGTTTTTTGGGGCCCTGTGATCCTGGGTAACAACCCCAGACTCCTCCAGGGAAGATGCCCGAGATGATTTTTCTGCTTGGACAATGCTCCATCCTCTGGGAAGCATCCGAGACTCCTTGCAGGTATGTCCCTGAGTGTTTATTCCGGTGTTTTTGGGCCCTGTGATCCCGGGTAGCAACCCCAGACTCCTCCAGGGAAGATACCCGAGATTATTTTTCTCCTTGGACAATGCTCCATGCTCTTGGATGCATCCGAGGCTTGTCGCAGCTATGTCCCCGAGTCTTTTTTCTCGCGGTTTAGGGTTCTGTCATCCCAGGTAGCAACGCCAGACTCCTCCAGGGAAGATACCCGAGATGATTTTTCTCCTTGGACAATGCTCCATCTTCTGTGATGCATCTGAGATTCCTCCCAGGCGTCTCCCGCAGACATTTTTCCTGTGGTTTGGGTCCCTGTAATCCCGGGTAGCAACCCCAGACTCCTCCAGGGAAGATGCCCGAGATGATTTTTCTGCTTGGACAATGCTCCATCCTCTGGGAAGCATCCGAGACTCCTTGCAGGTATGTCCCTGAGTGTTTATTCCGGTGTTTTGGGACCCTGTGATCCCGGGTAGCAACCCCAGACTCCTCCAGGGAAGATGCCCGAGATGATTTTTCTCCTTGGACAATGCTCCATCTTCTGGGATGCATCTGAGATTCCTCCCAGACGTCTCCCGCAGACATTTTTCCAGTGGTTTGGGTCCATGTAATCCCAGATCGCAACCCCAGATTCCTCCAGGAAAGATACCCGGGATGATTTTTTCTCCTTGGACAATGCTCCATCTTCTGTGATGCATCTGAGATTCCTCCCAGGCGTCTCCCACAGACATTTTTCCTGTGGTTTGGGTCCCTGTAATCCCGGGTAGCAACCCCAGACTCCTCCAGGGAAGATACCCGAGATTATTTTTCTCCTTGGACAATGATCCATGCTCTTGGATGCATCCGAGACTTGTTGCAGCTATGTCCTTGAGTCTTTTTTCTCGCGGTTTAGGGTTCTGTCATCCCAGGTAGCAACCCCAGACTCCTCCAGGGAAGATACCCGAGATGATTTTTCTGCTTGGACAATGCTCCAACCTCTGGGAAGCATCCGAGACTCCTTGCAGGTATGTCCCTGAGTGTTTATTCCGGGTTTTTTGGGGCCCTGTGATCCCGGGTAGCAACCCCAGACTCCTCCAGGGAAGATACCCGAGATTGTTTTTCTCCTTGGACAATGCTCCATCTTCTGGGATGCATCTGAGATTCCTCCCAGGCGTCTCCCGCAGACATTTTTCCTGTGGTTTGGGTCCATGTAATCCCAGATAGCAACCCCAGATTCCTCTAGGAAAGATACCCGGGATGATTTTTTTCCTTGGACAATGCTCCATCCTCTGGGATGCATCCGAGACTTGTCGCAGCTATGTCCCTGAGTCTTTCTTCTCGCGGTTTAGGGTTCTGTCACCCCAGGTAGCAACCCCAGATTCCTCCAGGAAAGATACCCGAGATGATTTTTCTCCTTGGACAATGCTTCATGCTCTTGGATGCATCCGAGACTTGTCGCAGCTATGTCCCCGAGTCTTTTTTCTCGCGGTTTAGGGTTCTGTCATCCCAGGTAGCAACCCCAGACTCCTCCAGGGAAGACACCCAAGATGATTTTTCTCTCTTGACAGTGGTCCATCCTGCGGGATCTACCCAGAACTCCTCCTAGGCATCTCCCACCGAGTTTTCTCCAATGCTTTAGGGCCGTGTGATCCCGGGTAGTAACCCCAGATTCCTTCAGGGAAGATACCCGAGATGATTTTTCTCCTTGGACAATGCTCCATCCTCTGGGAAGCATCCGAGACTCCTTGCAGGTATGTCCCTGAGTGTTTATTCCGGTGTTTTGGGGCCCTGTGATCCCGGGTAGCAACCCCAGATTCCTCCAGGGAAGATGCCCGAGATGATTTTTCTCCTTGGACAATGCTCCATCCTCTGGGATGCATCTGAGATTTATCCCAGGCGTCTCCCGCTGACATTTTTCCAGTGGTTTGGGTCCATGTAATCCCCGGTAGCAACCCCAGACTCCTCCAGGGAAGATACCCGAGATGATTTTTCTCCTTGGACAATGCTCCATCTTCTGGGATGCATCTGAGATTCCTCCCAGGCGTCTCCCACAGACATTTTTCCTGTGGTTTGGGTCCCTGTAATCCCGGGTAGCAACCCCAGACTCCTCCAGGGAAGATACCCGAGATTATTTTTCTCCTTGGACAATGCTCCATCCTCTGGGAAGCATCCGAGACTCCTTGCAGGTATGTCCCTGAGTGTTTATTCCGGGTTTTTTGGGGCCCTGTGATCCCGGGTAGCAACCCCAGACTCCTCCATGGATGATACCCGAGATTATTTTTCTCCTTGGACAATGCTCCATCTTCTGGGATGCATCTGAGATTCCTCCCAGGCGTCTCCCGCAGACATTTTTCCAGTGGTTTGGGTCCATGTAATCCCAGATAGCAACCCCAGATTCCTCCAGGAAAGATACCCGGGATGATTTTTCTCCTTGGACAATGCTCCATGCTCTTGGATGCATCCGAGGCTTGTCGCAGCTATGTCCCCGAGTCTTTTTTCTCGCGGTTTAGGGTTCTGTCATCCCAGGTCGCAACCCCAGACTCCTCCAGGGAAGACACCCAAGATGATTTTTCTCTCTTGACAGTAGTCCATCCTGCGGGATCTACCCAGAACTCCTCCTAGGCATCTCCCACCGAGTTTTCTCCAATGCTTTAGGGCCGTGTGATCCCGGGTAGTAACCCCAGATTCCTTCAGGGAAGATACCCGAGATGATTTTTCTCCTTGGACAATGCTCCATCCTCTGGGATGCATCTGAGATTTATCCCAGGCGTCTCCCGCTGACATTTTTCCTGAGGTTTGGGTCCATGTAATCCCGGGTAGCAACCCCAGACTCCTCCAGGGAAGATACCCGAGATTATTTTTCTCCTTGGACAATGCTCCATGCTCTTGGATGCATCCGAGAATTGTTGCAGCTATGTCCTTGAGTCTTTTTTCTCGCGGTTTAGGGTTCTGTCATCCCAGGTAGCAACGCCAGACTCCTCCAGGGAAGATACCCGAGATGATTTTTCTCCTTGGACAATGCTCCATCTTCTGGGATGCATCTGAGATTCCTCCCAGGCGTCTCCCGCAGACATTTTTCCTGTGGTTTGGGTCCATGTAATCCCAGATCGCAACCCCAGATTCCTCCAGGAAAGATACCCGGGATGATTTTTTCTCCTTGGACAATGCTCCATCTTCTGGGATGCATCTGAGATTCCTCCCAGGCGTCTCCCGCAGACATTTTTCCTGTGGTTTGGGTCCTTGTAAGCCCGGGTAGCAACCCCAGACTCCTCCAGGGAGGATACCCGACATGATTTTTTTCCTTGGACAATGCTCCATCCTCTGGGATGCATCCGAGACTCCTTGCAGGTATGTCCCTTAGTGTTTATTCCGGGTTTTTTGGGGCCCTGTGATCCCGGGTAGCAACTCCAGAATCCTCCAGGGAAGATACCCGAGATGATTTTTCTCCTTGGACAATGCTCCATCTTCTGGGATGCATCTGAGATTCATCCCAGGCGTCTCCCGCAGACATTTTTCCTGTGGTTTCGGTCCCTGTAATACCTGGTAGCAACCCCAGAGTCCTCCAGGGAAGATACCCGAGATGATTTTTCTCCTTGGACAATGCTCCATCCTCTGGGAAGCATCCGAGACTCTATGCAGGTATGTCCCTGAGCGTTTATTCCGGTGTTTTGGGGCCCTGTGATCCCGGGTAGCAACCCCAGACTCCTCCAGGGAAGATACCCGAGATGATTTTTCTCCTTGGACAAAGCTCCATCCTCTGGGATGCATCCGAGACTTGTCGCAGCTATGTCCCTGAGTCTTTTTTCTCGCGGTTTAGGGTTCTGTCAGCCCAGGTAGCAACCCCAGACTCCTCCAGGGAAGATACCCGAGATGATTATTCTCTATGGACAAAGCTCCTTCCTCCGGGAAGCATCCGAGACTCCTTGCAGGTATGTTCCTGAGTCTTTATTCCGGTGTTTTGGGGCCCTGTCGTCCCGGGTAGCAATCCCAGACTCCTCCGTGGAAGATTCCCAAGTTGATTTTTCTCCTTGGACTATTGTCCATCCTGCGGGATGCACCTGAGACTCCTCCCAGCTCTCTTCCTGAGTGCTTTCTTCATGGGGTTTAGGGCCCTGTGATCCCGGGTAGCAACCCCAGACTCCTCAAGGGAAGATACCCAAGATGATTTTTCTCTCTTGACAGTGGTCCATCCTGCGGGACCTACCCAGAACTCCTCCCAGGCGTGTCCCGCAAAGTTTTCTCGAATGCTTTAGGGCCCTGTGTTCCTGGGTAGCAACCCCAGACTCCTCCAGGGAAGATACCCAAGATGATTTTTCTCCTTGGACAATGCTCCATCCTCTGGGATGCATCCGAGACTCCTTGCAGGTATGTCCCTGAGTCTTTATTCTGGTGGTTTGCGGTCCTCTGATCCCGGGTAGCAACCCCAGACCCCTCCAGGGAAGATACCTGAGATGATTTTTCTCCTTGGACAATGTTCCATCCTCTGGGTTTCACCCGAGACTCCTTCCAGGCTTCTGTTGTTGTCTTTTGTCATGTATTTTAGGGACCTCAGATCCCTGGTAGGACCTCCAGACTCTCCAAAGGGAGATAACTGTGATGGTTTTTTCTCACTGTGAAGTAACCTATCATGTTTTTTCTCTTTTAGGCAAAGCTTTTTACCCCGCAATAAACCCATGGCTCCTTCCAGGCATCTCCCAGAGACTTTTGATCTCTAGTTAAGGGACCTGATATCACAGGTAGCTACCAAGACTCCTCCAAGGAAGCTTCCTTCTGTTTTGCCAATAGGTCTCTGTTCCTGGATCCATCCAACCCTCCCATTAGCGTTAGGTTAGGGTGTGCGTTCTGTATGAGAATCCCACAGCTCCAGGGACACGTGGCTGGAAAAGGTATGTCGAGGAGGGAACGGCATTGCACCAACATCACTCCCTTGACACTGTGATGGTGTGCTCCCCCTCCCTGCCTTCCAACCTGACCTTTATCTCCCGTGACCCTGCCCAAGCACTAACACCCGTGGTGGTCACAATGGGCACGTGTACATGTGATGGCTGCCCCCGGCTCGATATGGTTTCGGGGAAACACATAACACCACCGTAGCCAAGGGCTAACTTGAGCAGTGCTGGTACTGTGGCCAATATGCAGATATGACTATAGGTCAATCATCTCACCCACATCAATAGTGAACAGCCCAAGAGCCCTTTGAGCTCCCCTGCACGCCAGGATCTCCCCATGAGCGGGGACGCCTCTCAAGGTTACTCCTCGAGCTTCACAGATTCTTTGCCGCAACAGATCCTCGGTCAGTGATTAATAGCACGCGAAACTGTGAAATCTTAGCTAAGTGATAGAAAGGATTGATTGCACATATATAATCCCTTAGACATAAACCGTTGACCCAGTCTGGGACCAGGATTGGATCCAGCCGCACCCAGACTCCTCTCTGAGAAGGAGGTTAGAAAGCAAGGGGCTCCTTTCTGAACCTCAGCCCAACAGGAGGGTCTCCCTGGCAGTTCTGCCTGACCCTGTCCTCCATGCAGGAAATAACCAAGTGTACCTTGCCATCGAATCCTGCTAAAGCACTGTCGCATTTACTCTCAAACTTTGTTAAATCCCTGTTTTGTATCAATAAACGTGTCGCTGCTTCTCTCTACGAGTGAAGTGCATCACTCCATCCGCAACAGACACCTCTCTCCTCTGGGCCACCCGTGCTGCTGGGGACCTCAGCCTCAGCCCACGCTGCCATTAGCTGCCTGTCAGAGCGCTGCTACGGGATGGTGAAGGCAGGAACAGCTTTCCATCCTTGCTCCTTTTGTGTAGGAGCAGTCGCTGGATGTTTTCCATTTTGGAGCGGGGCTCTGTCGAGTGTGGGAGAGAGTGTTGGGAGCGTTACGGTGCAAGGAAAGCGCAGAGCCCCAGTGTTGGTCGGGCTGTGAAAGTGCTGCCGAGGGATAGTGAGGGCAAGCAGTCTAATATGACCGAACTGAATGAAACAATCCAGGAATTCTTTACTTACTGAATCTCACTTGGATACAGCCCACGCTGAGGGATGCTGGACTAAAGTCACACTCCTTTTCTTTGGAGGAATTCTGAAAGGAAAAGGAACCAAAGAACTGTTACACAATGTAAAATTCTGTTGTACAGGAGAAGTTTATTTGTTTGCTTGCTTTAAGAACTAAAGGTGGTTTCAAACCCTAAAAATGCAAGATAACCAAAGTACAGAACGAGATACCCGAGCTAAACAAAAGACATCTCTCTCGCCTGTGCTATCGCCTAGCAGCCAACTACTCCCCTCGATAAATATCACCGTCAGGAGGAGCCCAATTTGACCTCTCCCTGAATGGCAGCTGGACTGCACGCCAGGCGACTCTCCCCGTGGGCAGGGGCGACTCTCAAGGTTAGAGATTCCTTACCTGAGACTGAGAGTCTTCCTCACCCACGGCGGAGAGATGCCTTAGCTGCGGCAGATCCTCAGTAAGTGACTGAGAGCGTGCTGAATTAGTACTAATGAGACATTACTAATCCATGCAGCTACTCAATATTATTGCAAACATTGTATAGATAATTCCGTTAGACATAAGCTGTTCTCCAGGTGTGAGACCTGGGTTCCATAAGGAGTTTAGAAGGCAAGGGGATCCACTCTGAACCTCGTGACTCAATGGGAGGGTCTTCCTTACTCTTTGCGTCTCCAGTCCCCGTGTGAATCAGCCTAACTTGATTCTAACTCAGTTTTCCTTTGTATGTTTCTTCCAAGCGGTAATTAATCATAGAATGATCTGGGTCGTCTTCAATTGGATCTGGTTGCTCAGAGCCCCATCCAACCTGACCTGGAATGTTTCCAGGTATGGGCCATCTCCCACCTCTTTGGGCAACCTGGGCCAGTGTCTCCCCACCCTCATCATCAAAAAACATAATCTTCCCAGATGCCCCATCCCTGCTTATTGCAGGGGGTTGGACTCAACAACCTCTAAAGGTCCCTTCCAACCCAAATGATTCTATGACACTGTGATTTCACTGATGTTTCCCTGTTGGCTTCTGTTCCGTCAGAAGCCCCTGGCTCATCTCCATAAGACTCCGAGTGTGCTGCACCCAGCACGTCTCAGACCAACAGGCTGAGGGTCCTCGCTGGCGCCCCGTCCCCCTGACCTTAGCATGTTCCCGCAGCTTGTCACAGGCAAGGCTGATCCTATCCCTGACCCTTTCAAGCCTGATCCTATCCCTGACCCCTTCAAGCCTGATCCTATCCCTGACCCCTTCAAGTCTAGTTTAAAGCTCTGCCAATGAGCCCCACTGGCTCCTGAGCAAAGACCCTCTTCCCCCTTTCAGAAAGCTCAATCCCATCTGACCCCAGCAGGCCTGGCACCATGGAGGCCACCCTATTTGTGAAAAAAACAAACAAACAAACAAACAAAAAAAACCCAACCCCCCCAAAAAAAAACCAAAAAAACCCACCCAACAAAATTGTGGTGGTGACAGCAGCCACAGAGCCATGTATTAAGAGACCAGGTCCATCTGTTCCTTCCAGTGTCGCTGCGCATAACTGGAAGGAGAGAGGAAAAATAGCCGGCGCTCCAGATTCCCTTACCACCCATCCCAAGGCCCTGAAGTCTCTCCGGATCTCCTTCAGACTACGCATTGCGGCTTCGTGGCCACCCACAGGGAAGAGCAGCGCTGGGCAATAGTCCGAGGGCCGTACCAGGCCGGGAAGTTTCCTAGTGACGTCCTTAACCCGGGCCCAGGGGGGCAGCAGACTTCCCCAAGAGGACGGTCTGCCCGGTGAGTCAGGGGTATGTGATAGAGACAATAACACATTGTGCACTGATTGACTAGCAGTGATTCATAACCTAAAGGACAGGCCTGATAAACATGGACGAAGCAAGAAGTCTTGAGATTGCCAAGGACAGCTCCTGATAACGAATAAGAGAAGGCCTTGAAAAGCGGCTGAAACCAACCCTGCAGTCTGGACAAAGACCAAAGAAGAACTGAGTCTGCGCAAGGACAAAGAGTTACTTGCGTTGATGAAGAGGAATCATCAGCCTTCATGGTCACCACCCTCAGCGGCCACCACCAGGAGGCATTGCGCAAGCGCAGTTGGGAGGAGTTTATGGAAATGACTTCTTAGAGCTAATTTTAATACGAAGTGGGGACAGGTTATGCATATGTATAGGCGTATTGGGAAATCTTATGATTATGTAATTAAGAACTATATATATTTGAGAAGGCCGCTGCATTGGGCGCGCACGATTGTGGTGGGGCGACCCCCCGTGCTGCCCAGCGCTGAATAAATATACCTATTTTACAACCTTCTCGGTTGTGGAGTCTCTGGAGTTTCGTTTCCGCATGTCACCGGCAGATCCGGTCCTCTGTTCCCGTCCCCGTCTCCGGGAGGGCAGAGCGTGGCTCCAGCGGCCCCTCTCTCTCTCGCTCACGCTCCCGACTGCTCCTCAGCCTTTCTCCTTCCCCCCCGGCTCTGCCGCCAGGCCGAGCGCACCGTCCCCCTGCTCCCCCCTCACGCTGCGCTGCTCTCCGCCGCGGAGCGGGCCGGCCCCGGAGCGGCTCCCTCGGCCACCGGCCGCTCCCTCCGCTGCGGCGCGTTTGAGCCTCCCGCCGTTGCCCGGGCAACGCCCAGGTCTCGCCAGCGGCTGAGGCGAGAGGTACCGGCTGCCGCTCGGCCCCGCTCGGATCGGCTCGTCATCTCGCGGCCCCTCTCGGCCGGTCAGGGCCGTCCCCGAGCGCGGCGGCGGGGCCGAGCCGCCCCGGGAGGCGGCCGCGGGGCGCTCCCCTCCTGCGCTGCCCCGAGGTCCCGGCCGGTCCGGGGCAGCCGCTCGGTGTCCCTCGGGTCCCCGCTGTCCGGGCGTCGGGGCAGCCCCGGGGCTGGGCTGGGGCCGGCTCCGTCCCGGCGGCCATCCCCCTTTGGCGGGGCAGCCGGCGGGGGGCACGGCCGGACCCTCCTGCCTGCCCCGGGCCCCGCCGCACGGGCTCTGTGCCGCACACACCGTCCCGTCCGTACCCGCCCTCTCCCCCGCTGGGAGGGCGGTGGGGCCACCGCGGGGCGGGCAGAGCCCTGTGGGGCTGCGCCCGGGAGTCACCGAGCGCCGCAGGTTGCCCGATGCGGAGCGAAAGGAGCCCGAGGGGCCGCCCAGAGCAGCCCCCGCAGCGCAGCGCAGCGCAGCGCAGCGCCACAGGCAGCGGCAGGAGGGGCAGCCCCCGGCCGGGGGAGCCCCCGTCGGGGCGGGTAAGTAGCACAGCCACGTCTGCGCAAGAGGAGCAACGCAGAAGCCTTTTCCTGCCCCGACTGCTCCCGCCAGCGAGCTCGGGGCCGGTGGCACTGACGGCGGCAGCCAGGAGCATCGGGCCCCGAGTCACCGGTGCCGACAGCACAGGCGCCGCTGGAGGCGTCCGCCTCTTCCCGCCCCGACGGGATGCCGAGGGCAAGAGCGGGAAGAGGCCCCCAGACGCAGCCCCGCTGCCTTGCTGCGGCTCCTCTGCTTCCAGTACCTTTCCCTTTCCTTCCACAAGGCCGCCGTATCTTCACCAATCTTGACTTTTTTCATGCTGGGAAGCAGAGGCCCGGCTCATACTAGAAACCTCTGCTGCTTCTTGGAGGGAATGAGTGTTTTCTGCCGGGGTAAGACTGATTAAAGACTGATTAAAATAACACCAAGTTCCAAGTTGCTGCTTCTTTTATTAGAATCCCATAGAACAGTTTTTCAAAGTCACATTGCCACTTTGTGACACGCAAGGATCAAAATCTTAAAGCTTGTTGCTCTTTTCCCCAAAACTCTAGGTTGTGCAGAAAAACACATTCCAACCCAACACCTTCAGTACATCAATTTGGAAACATAAACAAAGTAGCATTTCACTTAAAGCATTCACTAGCTGAGACAAGCCATGTGAAAAGCAGAGTTACACAAGAAACAATACCACCAAACAGTCACACTACAAGTTTACCTTTCCACAACAATCAGTGCTTCCAGGTCAGTTCTTTCCACCAAAAAGATGCTGGAGTGGCAAAAAGATGATGCTGGGGAAACAACAACAAGAGCACGTTACACTGGCAGTCCTTCTCTGAGAATTGTAATGACAAGGCCATTTCTGGCCACCGGAAAGACACAACCCCAGCACAAAACAGACAGGGAAAGACTGAAAAAATAGAGACAACATAAAGAATAACTGGTGCACGGTGATGTTAATTTCAGTTTGCAATGGTGTCTTCAGGAGTGTTATGATTTGAGAGACCCATAACAATTTGTTGTCATTTAGACAATCATTCTATCACCCGATGAACCCTCCCCACCTGGGAAAGGGAAATCGGGAAAAACAAGAAAACCCGAGAGCTGAAGTATAAACAGATTTAATAGAATAAGATTAGATAATTAACATTAACAGCACTAAAGAACTGATATTGATCCCGACACCAATACAGAATATGCAAAGATTATACTCAGCCAATTCTATCAGTAGGAAGCTGTGCACTCCCAGCAGTGGACAGCTAATGTGGGACACTGCGAGTGCTACGGCTTCAGGAGGAAGGGAAGGCCTCAGGGCTCCGGCACCAGGGCACGAAGTTCTCAGGATGGCAGCCATCAGGGGAGAGAGAGAGAGCACTTCGCAGCAAACTTTCTAATTTATAATGAGTGTGACGTTGATGGTATGAAATAATCCTGTTGGCCAGCTTGGGTCAAGTGCCCGGGTCTCGCTCCTCCTCATCCCTGCACCTGGCGAGCTCGAAAACACTGAGACCTTGAGACCCACACACCATAGCTGGCTGTAAAGTAAATATTTTCACAAATTCAGACACTGGAGTCTTCTGAAAGTGCAGTTTTCCCAAGCATTAGAAGAGAAATTAGTCCTGTGTCTCTCAAACCAGGACATTCCACCCCTTATTTCATACCATATATATGACACACTCAAATTACTGTTGTATTAGTCCTCTCATATATATACACACAAATATATAATCCTCTAAAGCTATAAACTATTCCTCTAAAAGGTCTATTAAGTTTTTTAGTTGAAAACTAGGAGTTCCATCTATCATAATAGTCTTTTAGGGTAAGAACCAGTGATGTGGCATTGTCTCAGTTGTCAGATCGGGACCAGGCCTCCATACAGGACAACAGACGTGTAGAGTTGGGTGCAGCAATATAACATGTTGTGCTCACGGCTAGCATGTTCCCTGTCGCTGGACGCCATTCGATGGAGTTGGCTCCGGTTTCATTACCACCATGTTATCCTGAAAAACACTTATTGAACACTGTTAGTGTTATGTGACAATTAACACCACACATTTTAAAATTAAGGATTCTCGCCCCAAATCAAATCTCCTAACGGTGTACATCGAACTTCTCCATTTTCCTGCATCACCCACCAGGTATGCCCCGGTCCTTCAGCAAAAGCAACCCCACGAGTGGGCCTGCCTTTACCTGAGGCCGGGGTAACCCAGACTGTTTTCCCCAACATATTCTTTACATGCACCACAGGGACCTTGTCCCCTTCTACAGTAGGTAAAAGCTCTGACTGAGCCGGACCAGCTCGGCTGACAGTTCCCCTGGTGTTGACTAACCAGGTGGCTTTCGGTAAATGCTCATCCCACTTTTTAAATGTTCCAGCAGTCATTGCTTTCAAGGTAGTCTCCAGTAATCCATTGCATCGTTCGACCTTCCCAGCAGCTGGTGCGTGGTAGGGGATATGATATATCCATTCAATACCATGTTCTTTAGCCCAGGCATCTATGAGATTATTTCGGAAGTGAGTCCCGAACTCACTTTGTCCGACTCAATTCTCTCTGGAGTACCATGTCGCCACAACATTTGTCTTTCCAGGCCTAAAATAGTGCTACGGGCAGTGGCATGAGACACAGCATAAGTTTCCAGCCATCCGGTGGTTGCTTCCACCATTGTAAGCACATAGCACTTGCCCTGGCGGGTTCGTGGAAGGGAAATATAGTCACTTTGCCAGGCCTCTCCATACTTATATTTCAGCCACTGTTCCCCGTACCATAAAGGTTTTGACCGTTTAGCTTGCTTAATTTCAGCACATGTTTCACATTCATAAATAACCTGTGATATATTATCCATAGTCAAATCCACCCCTCGGTCACGAGCCCATCTGTATGTCGCATCTCTTCCTTGATGACCTGAAGTGTCATGGGCCCACTGAGCTAAAAACAATTCACTATTACGTTGCCAATCCAAGTCTACTTGGGACACTTTAATTTTAGCAGCCTGATCCACCTGCTGGTTGATTTGTTGTTCCTCAGTGGCCCGACTCTTGGGTACATGGGCATCTACATGGCGTACCTTAACAGACAACTTTTCTAATCGGGCAGCAATATCTTGCCACAAATCAGCAGCCCAAATGGGTTTACCTCTGCGCTGCCAGTTACTCTTTTTCCACTCCTTTAACCATCCCCACAAGGCATGTGCCACCATCCATGAGTCAGTATAAAGATAAAGCACTGGCCAATTTCTCGCTCGGCAATATTTAAAGCCAACTGGATGGCTTTCACTTCTGCAAACTGACTCGACTCACCCACTCCCTCAGCCGCTTCTGCAACTCGTCGAGTGGGACTCCATACAGCAGCTTTCCACCTTCACTGGTTTCCTACAATACAACAAGATCCATCTGTGAATAGCGCATATTGCCTTTCATTTGCTGATAATTGATTATATGGTGGGGCTTCCTCAGCACGCACCACCCTCTCCTCTGGGGACCCGCCAAAATCTATGCCTTGCGGCCAATCCGTGATCACCTCCAAAATTCCTGGACGATTAGGGTTCCCTATTCGAGCTCGCTGAGTAATTAGTGCGATCCATTTACTCCACGTCGCATCAGTGGCGTGATGTGTGGAAGGAGCCTTCCCTTTAAACATCCAGTTCAACACTGGCAACCGAGGCGCCGGGAGGAGCTGTGCTTCAGTACCAATTACCTCCGAAGCAGCTCCAACTCCTTCATATGCTGCCAATATCTCTTTCTCAGTAGTGGTATACCGAGCCTCGGATCCTCTATATGCTCGGCTCCAAAACCCACGGGGTCGGCCTCGAGTCTCTCCAGGTGCCCTTTGCCAGAGACTCCAGGTAGGGCCGTTCTCCCCCGCTGCAGTGTAGAGCACATTTTTTACATCTGGTCCAGTCCGAACTGGCCCAAGGGCTACTGCATGGACAATTTCCCGTTTAATTTGTTCAAAGGCTGATTGCTGCTCAGGGCCCCATTTAAAATCATTCTTCTTCCTCGTCACTTCATAGAGAGGGCTCACAATCTGACTGTAACCAGGAATATGCATTCTCCAGAAACCCACAACGCCTAAGAAGGTTTGTGTTTCCTTTTTGTTAGTAGGTGGTGACATAGCTGTTATTTTATTAATCACGTCCATTGGGATCTGACGACGCCCGTCTTGCCACTTAATTCCTAAAAACTGGATTTCTCGCGCAGGCCCCTTGACCTTACCTCGTTTGATGGCAAAACCAGCTTCCAGAAGGATTTGGATGACCTTCTCCCCTTTCTCAAAAACTTCTTCTGCTGTATTACCCCATACAATGATGTCGTCAATGTATTGCAGGTGTTCTGGAGCTCCACCCTTCTCCAGTGCAGTCTGGAAGTCCAGTGCAGTCCATGGCAAACAGTAGGGCTGTGTTTCCACCCCTGGGGCAGTTGATTCCAGGTGTACTGTACGCCCCTCCAGGTGAAAGCAAACTGGCCTGCACTCTGCCGCTAAAGGAATAGAGAAAAAGGCATTAGCAATGTCCATTGTAGCATACCACTCAGCTTCCTTTGACTCCAGCTCATAATGAAGTTCTAACATATCTGGGACGGCAGCACTCAATGGTGGTGTGACTTCATTCAGGCCACGATAGTCTACCGTCAGTCTCCATTCCCCATTAGGCTTTCGCACTGGCCATATGGGACTGTTAAAGGGTGAACGAGTCCTACTGATCCCCCCTTGGCTTTCCAGCTGACGGATCAACTTCTGGATAGGGAGCAAAGAATCTCGATTAGTGCGATATTGTCGCCTATGCACCGTTGTAATAGCAACGGGCACCTTTTGTTCCTCAACCCTCAATAACCCCACAATAGAAGGGTCCTCTGACAGCCCAGGCAAAGTAGACAGTTGGATAACTTCCTCCATCTCCACCGCCGCTACACCAAACGCCCACCAGTACCCCCTCGGGTCCTTAAAATACCCTCTCCTGAAGTAATCAATGCCAAGAATGCATGGAGCACCTGGACCAGTCACAATGGGGAACTCTTCCCATTTATTCCCAGTTAGGCTCACTTCGGCCTCCAATACAGTCAGCTCTTGAGATCCCCCCATCACTCCAACAATCGTGATGGGTTCTGCCCCTCTATGATTTGACGGCATTATGGTGCACTGTGCACCAGTGTCCACCAAGGCCCTATACTTTTGTGGTTCTGATGTGCCAGGCCATCGAATCCACACAGTCCAATAAACTCGATTATCCCCCTCCTCCTCCTGGCCGGAGGCAGGACACCTCTACTTTCGACTAGAGGGTCCCTCAGTGCCATCCCTGACATCCACATGTTGTAAATCAGGTTCCGAAGCCCATCTGTGCTGTCTGGGGGACTGTCCACTGGAAACTGGAGCAGCATGTCTTCTGAAAGAATCCCTCCTTGGGGGTGTTTTACTCCGCAAGTCACGTACGCGTGTCTGTAATGCTGAAGTAGGTTTTCCATCCCACTGCTTCATGTTTTCCCCCCAATCACGCAAAGTAGCCCACAGAACACGTTGCGGTGTGCATCGTTTCTCTTGAACAGTTCTTTTAGGAAAACGTTTTTCCTTAACTGAGACACCAGCCTGGTCACACGACTTGTCCAACGCTGAAACACCGGCCCAGTCACGTAACCTGTCCAATGCTGAGACACCATCCTGTGGGGTAGAAAAAAGATTATGTGCATAATGCTGCATGTCATTATCCACATCACCCACCGTCAGTGCCTCATCCTCTTTCCAACGAAAGAATGCCAATACATGAGCGTATGCTGCCGGTGCACTCAGTACCCACTTGCGCCAAATGGGTCCAGTAATTTTGAGTCCATCTGGATTTAATGATGCCTGCAGGTTGTCCAAATCAGTAAAAATCATCTCTCTCACAGCTATTTCCCTCAGATTCTGAACACCTCTCTCAATAGTTGTCCACTTGGATGGGCGGTATGGGATATCGTCCCTATAGGGATACCTGCTCCTCACACTTAACAGGAGTCGCCTCCAGAGGGTGAGGGATTCTGGCGGTCCTCCAAGAGCCCTGTCAATACCCGAATCTCTAGCTAATGGTCCCAGCCGCTTGGCTTCTCTACCATGTCAGTTCAAACTATCAGCTCTAGTATCCCAGCATCGGAGTAGCCAAGGAATCACTTGCTCGCCTTCCTGACGGCCATAATCCTTACGTATGTCATGCACCTCACTAAGGGTTAATGATCGAGTAGTCTCCTCTGTCACTTCGTTGTATGATGTCCCTGGTTGCCCATTGCTGTCTGGCCCTACTGCACGTTTCCTCTAATGTACAGGGTTGACTGATACCGGCACCGACTGTGTCTGTAGCTCAGCTGCATCAGCCATCACCACGGTCAGAGTAGGTCTGGTCCTTGTTGCAGCTGCGGGTGCTGTCGTGGGAGGCGGTGGGGTCTGGATGGGATCAGTGTCTGTCACAGGGCCAGCAGGGGCTGCGCAGGGATGAGGTATGTCGCGGGGGCCGTGCAGGCGCGATGTCCGTCGGGGGGGCTGGCGGGGTCTGTGCCAGTACGGTGTACAGCAGGGGGGGTCGGTGGGGACTGTCGTAGGAGCCAGCAGGATCTCAGCCTGCAGAGTCTGGATGGGATCACTGCCTGCCATAGAGGCCGGCGGCAGCTGTGGCCGGTAGGAGCCGGCGCGGTCTCTGCCGGACGTTTCCCTCTACTGCAGATCCAGACAATAAAACAGATCAAACCCTCAAAACTTAACAACCCAAGCACAACAATCAAAATATTCCAAGGGTATTCCAAACTCTCAAAAAATGTTACTATTGATGACATCAGTACCTACAAATTCTCAAGAGACATCCGCTCCTTTGCTAAATGGCCTGTAATATAACCCAAGGTATAATTATGCACAATGGTCAGCAAAGGACTCCCACCGTCCAGAGGTGGGTCTGACCGCTGTGATTCTCGAGATGTCATTACATAGGTGACAAATAACGGAAAGATTACAAACGACCCGATAACGTAGCAAAATACCGCCACACAAAATAACAAGGCAATGTTTTTAAATCCAAACTGAGAAACGATAAGCTGCCTTAAAGGAGAGAAAAACAGCAATGACCTCCCCCACAGCTCTGATAGCTCCTGACCTAAGTTTATACAAAGATAGCGGAGAACTCTGACCAGGTTCCTTTGAAACCATTCCAACAGAGTCATAGTGACTTTTTAATGAATCCAATCAAATCTGTTTAAAACTTCAACCCTTCAGAACTCTCCAATTAAAACTTATAGTTCTCACAGCACTATTTAAATTAAGCGCAAAATATCACACTGAGTGCCAAACTTGTTACAATACCACGTTGGGCGCCAAATTTGTTATGGTTTGAGAGACCCATAACAATTTGTTGTCATTTAGACAATCATTCTATCACCCAATGACCCCTCCCCACCTGGGAAAGGGAAATCGGGAAAAACAAGAAAACCCGAGAGCTGAAGTATAAACAGATTTAATAGAATAAGATTAGATAATTAACATTAACAGCACTAAAGAACTGATATTGATCCCGACACCAGTACAGAATATGCAAAGATTATACTCAGCCAATTCTATCAGTAGGAAGCTGTGCACTCCCAGCAGTGGACAGCTAATGTGGGACACTGCGAGTGCTACGGCTTCAGGAGGAAGGGAAGGCCTCAGGGCTCCGGCACCAGGGCACGAAGTTCTCAGGATGGCAGCCATCAAGGGAGAGAGAGAGAGCACTTCGCAGCAAACTTTCTAATTTATAATGAGTGTGACGTTGATGGTATGAAATAATCCTGTTGGCCAGCTTGGGTCAAGTGCCCAGGTCTCGCTCCTCCTCATCCCTGCACCTGGCTAGCTCGAAAACGCTGAGACCTTGAGACCCACACACCATAGCTGGCTGTAAAGTAAATATTGTCACAAATTCAGACACTGGAGTCTTCTGAAAGTGCAGTTTTCCCAAGCATTAGAAGAGAAATTAGTCCTGTGTCTCTCAAACCAGGACACCTTTCGATGAGGCAAATCCCTTAACGCTCTCTCAAATTGTCGGTTCTTTACCTCCACGGGGAACTTGTGGCCTTTTACTGTCATAGTGTGTGACCAGAACAAGCCCCGCCATTCCTCATTCCATCCTTAAAAGCCTTCAGCATTTCACTCGGGTAACCTCCCTGTCCCACTTCCGTCCCTCAACAATTCTTAGGAGGGAGACTCAGAAATTAGGTCTTGTGGTTCTCATTGAAACACCCATTAATTCATACAACCAAAACCCAGCCAAATGAAAAGGCTATGTTAAATCTCAGCCCCGAGGGAAAAGAAATGTGCCCGACGAGGGGCTAAAAGGCGCTCTGGCAGACCTCCACCCCCCTCCAAACTGCAGTTTGCTCTTGAAAACTGATGAGTTTTCTTCCTCTGCGGCCTTAGCGAGGCTGTAGATTTTTCCACCCTGCAGGGAAAGAAACAATCCTCAAAAGCAGATGTTATTCTGCCTGCAAGGAAAGCTTTAAAATAGTCATTCTGCCTTTAAGAAAAGAAAAATAAAGGGAACATCTGAGTTGGTTTCTCCATGAAAATAACACTTTGCACTTGCACAGCAAAGCAACGCTCATTAACCAATCTCATAAAGCTTCGCAGGCATTAAGAAACACCTGCGTGCACCCTGTAAGCACACGTGTAAAGAGGAATCGCCATTTCCACACCGCAACTATATCAAACCGCATTATTTCTCTCACAAGCCATGATGGAAACGGGCCACGCTCCCATTCCTCGACTCACGAGCTCCGGCAATGACGGGATCATGCCGACCCTCAGCCGCTGCGGGCATCAGTTCTTCCAATCACCCGCTGCCGGCTCAGTGACAGGAATCTGGGAGCAGGAAGGGGATTGTACCACCCAGGCTCCCCAAAATCCCCCGCAGTTACGAGGAATGCAAATCTTAGGCTCCCCTAAGCCAACAGATTTCACATCGTGACCGCCACAGTAACACCAGAGCAGTTTTTAAGCAGCACCGACAGGGTTTAACCTCCGCACCTGAGAAAGTCCCTGTCCTGAGGGCTGCCGGTCCCCTCGGCCCAATGCAGGAGGCAGCAGCAAACCCCTCCGGAGAGGGCAAGAGGCGCTTGGAAGAGTGACATCCAGCTAATAACCAAAAAGCACTTAAACCAACCCCAAACTTTGGAGATATTTAGGCCCCGAGCCAGACGCAGCACGTTGCTCAGTAAGGCACACTTCCACAACTACCCTTAATTAACTGTGACCTCCAGAGCCTCATCTCTGAAGGTGAGAAAGTCGTTTGGTTGACTCTTGATGTCCCTTTCTGTCCCACAGGCAACGAGACACCAAGTATTTCCACTTGAGAGCGCAGTTCCCCTTCCACGGGCACCGAGCTCGCTCTGCAGCTTTGGATTACCACCGACCTTCAATGTAACAAATTCTACCATTCTTCCACCCCTCTTTCTTGGGAAAAGACAGAGGGAACGAGACAACTCCAAACCGCTCTCTTTTATTTGATTTGCAGTGATCTGACAACCCCAGCCCTTCCCGCTGCCTTAGGCTTTGGGAAACAATTCAAGGGTCCTCAGCCACGAGTAAGGAACGAGCTGTTATTCATGGGCGAATCAGTAGACACACCAGCCCTGATCATTAGGAGAAAGTCTTATTTTTCAGTCATGGATTTTCACGGGTTTTGTTTTCAGGCCACCCAAACAGGGCGCGCTTTTATAGCCATCAGCAATTAAATTCTCTGTCCCCTCCAGAAAAGCCTTTTCCTAAAGGCGCTCTCCTTCCAAGGGCAGACCCACAAAAAGAAGCCCACACTGCTTAATCCATTTCACAGAGAATTTCAAATGCAAACAACAATTAAACAGGATGTATTTTCCCCGCTTCAGGGAAAGCCAGTAATACAAACCTTTGCAACATATATAGCAAATCTGTCATTTTAATGCCTTTGCATTTCCCACTTCCAGCTGGAGAGCAGGTTGCAAGGACTCATAACAAAAAACAAACCAACAGAACATATTCCTGTCTAGGGTGTAATTTTATGATAGTGAAGTTCCTGCAAAACAGAGGTGTTATGATTGTTACCGACTTCTTCAGCCTTATCGATTTGAACATCTTTTTACAGGTACAAAGAAACAAGAAACATTTTTGAGGTACAAAATAACCCCACTTATTCACCTCTGTACCCCAAAGATCTTTTCATGACACAGATTGTGCCACCAATACACAGCTGCTAAATATCCCCGGCTGCTGCCAATCTGTAAAGAAACCTCCAAAATACAAGAGAACGCTGAGCCCGGTGCGGTGACAGCGCAGCCAGGGCTGTGAGTCGGAGATGGAAGAAGTCGCAGCCCCTGAGGTTGAAATCAGCCCCACGTTTAGGCACAAACCGGGGTTTTAAGCCTCACTACAAACCAGACCCCCGCTTTTGAAAAAAACAGGGAGATTCACCTCGAAATGAACCACGTTCTCGATGCCGAAGGGGCACTGGTCCATGGCCGCCGCCGCCCTTAGGGCCAGTTCCATGGGGCTTCGCTTGACCTGGAGCAGAACTCGCGGGCGTGAGGACAATGACTTCCCTAAACAAAACCTAAAAAAAGGAAAAGTTAAATAAGATTTACTTAAATAAATAAAATATAAATAAATAAGTGACTGTCTGCAAAGCCCGTGCGAATACTACAGACGTCAGTAATGCAGCTCGGTTACAAATGCACTAAGCTATAAAGCCACTCTGTGGAGATCTCTAAGTGTCCCGGGGAAGTGTTCGAATCTTACCCAGGAGCGCCCTTCTGGGGGGAAGAGAGGCTCAGGCCGCCGACGGGTACCTGAGGCCCGGGCAGGCTGTGAGGGAGCCCTCCTCCACTGGTTCACCACGGGGTCTTCCCTCGCCGTGCCATTGGCCAGGGCTGAGCCAATCAGCGGAGCCAGTATTGGGCTGTCAGTCACAGCCATCCGGGGGCGGGGCCGAGGGGCCTGAGGAGGGGAGGGCCTGAGGGGAGGGAGGGGTGTGTGGGATATGTGGCTGTGAGTGCTGCTGGACTTTGAGCTGGAATTGCTTGCTGTGTAGGCGAATGGTGCCTTAATGTAATTTTGTGCATATAGGCAGGACCATGAGAGTGCTACTGTGCAGTCCCCAAGTTAGTGGGTGTCTGCTTTTCTGTGTGTTTGTGACTGACCTTTCTTGTTTCTTTGAGTCAGGAAAATCTTGATATGTACTCCGCAGGGAAGAAAGAAATACAAAGAACTGAGAAAGACAGTGCTGCCAGTCAAAGGTTGGTTCTGGTTTTAAATTGTCTCAACTCTCTTCTAGCCATGAGCCTTGTTAGGAATTTTCGGGCCGCAAGGGGCGTGTGAGCAGCCCCTCCTGAGCAAGCGTGGAGACGGGCATGGGAGAGGACAGGGCTGTTTGTTCTTGCTGTGAGCAGGGGACAGTGGGTGGAAGCTGCTTTGTGGACATACAGTGAAGAGCTGCCATCATGGTACTCGGTGGGAAGTCCCACGAGGAAGGAGGCTGCATCAAGAAAGGCCGTATGAACTGCATGTGTGCAGTGACGGAAACAGCTTCAGGGTGCCGAGGCCACCGCTAGTTGTGATTAAGGCAGTGAGTGAGATGGTCCTTGTGGGCGCTTTCCAAGTGCCTTGGAATGGGGCAGGACTGCTCGTAGGGACAGAAAATGCTGTGGCAGTGGTTGAGCTGCTCAGATCTCGACAGTCCTACTCTTGTGGTTTTTCGTTCTCCTTAAAAGAGTGGGTGTGTGCTTTTTCACTTGTGCTGGGCAGTGATTAAAAAAGAAAAAAACAAAAACTCTTGAAACTTCCTGTGAAATTAGGGGTGGCTGAGACACATCACATTTCTCACCTCTTTCACTAACTATGCTGCTTTCTCTGAAACTTGTTTGTATCCTTATTCTAAATGGTTTGGCTTCAGTAGAGCCAGGACACCCTAAGATCCAGTTTTGGGGCCAGTTGTCTCTTGTCAGGCAGAGATGTCCACGTCGACATCGGTGAGTGATGGTTTGGAGATGTTTCAGACCGGTGGTAATGACAGTAGAAGATACTTTGTATTAGCTGTCATATACTTTGTATTATACATAGTATAACACTTTGTTATTATATTATATTATAATACTTTGTATTAGCTGTCAGCTTTCTTTGCAACACAGTGTTTGTGGGTCGCTGACAAGAGGCTCCTGGAGGTGTTGGCTGAGATTCTATAATGGGAATTCTTTTGTTCTGGGGCTGAAGTCCAAATCGCCCTCTCATGGTGTGCGACTACGTAAGCTCTTCTTAAAAGGGAAGATCCTTGCGGTAGCGGGAGAGCCTGTTTGGCAGGTGTAGTAGTTTGGGGACAGAGTCGCATTGTGGGCTGGGCCTTGGGGGGTGGGGGCTGTTTGTGCCCCGAGCCCTTGGCCCGGTGCTCACAGCTGGAACAGGCTCTGCAAAATCCTGCTGGAAGGAGCTAGATGAGGGACCTGTGGCCGAGCCGGGGGAGAGGAAGAACCCCTGGAGCGGCCTGGGGACCTGCGGCAAAACTGCCTTCAAATCAGCTCTTCCCAGGAGGCTCTGAGTGCTGTGGTTCTCCTTCAGGAAGCACGGTACGCACCAAGCACAGCCAGAGCTGTTGCTGTGCCAAGAGAAGACTTCCCGCCATGCTGGGGCTGATGGTGACAGTTCCCACCAGCTGTGCATCTCAGGCAGGTGCTGGTAAGATGCCACAGAGGGGGCAACCGCCTGGCTGTCACTTCTCTTGCAGGTTTAAGAGCAGAAGAGAGGCAGGATGAGAGGGTGCATGAGGTGCAAAAGCTCATCAGACAGCTGGCGCAGTAACGATGAGAGCAGAAGGAGATGCAGGTGATGTGGCTGGGACAATGCTTCTGAGGTACCATCTGCCACACAAACACAGAGACAGCCGGAGATGTTGGGATGTCATGGAGCAGGTGAGAAAGGTGCCTGGGAGAGGGGAGAGCCTGGGGAAGTGGGAGACAGGGATGGAGGGGCAAAATCTTGGGGGTTGGCAGTAAGGGTGCTCCTGCTGTGCAGGTGCTTGTGAGGTCACTGGTGGCTGAGCAGGATTTAAGGCAGGAGAAGGCCCTGGCTTGTGCAGCTGCTTGTGCTGCCACAGCTGGGTGAGTAGGTGATAGTGTAGAAGGTCACACCTGGCTTTTTCATGTGCTTGTGCTGTCCCATGTGCCTGAAGAGGTGCCTGCCTGAGAGCAGGAGCAGGACCTGGCTTGTGCAGCTGCTTGTAATGTCATCTGTGTTTGAGTAGGTGTTAGGGCAGGAGAAGCCTCTGGCTTGTTGTTTCAGGAATTACGCAGCCGCCAGCGAGACTGTGGTAGGAATTATGTGTGTGCCACCCCAACAGGACTCAGCCCCAGGTTGCCCCTCGCAGAAGACGAGTCGCCAGTCTGCTGAGTAACTCGGTGGTTTATTTACCCGACACGCAGAGCAGTTCAAGCTGTTGCCTCCAGGGAGGGACCCCTACTGCAGATTGCGCACCCCAATTATACCCTTACAGACAGATTCCCCAGAAAATACCGCCCATCACCCAATGCCCAAGTGCAATCGCTTCATTCTGGTTGGTGGTCTCTTGATTTCTTATTGGTTTTCTGGGTGGCCACCTTCTGAAGTTACCTCATTCTCTCAGAATTGTCTCCTTGCTCCTTTTTCAGAAGGAATCACTGATGTTCCCTTTCTCAGCCGGGGTCAAAGGCTTCTTTCCAGCAGTGTCATTTCTCCTTCCAGGAAAGCAGCTGGGCATGAGAATTGTCTTGCCTTGTCCCATCGTTAGGTAGGACAACCAGACAGTGCCAGGGAGGGATCTCCTTTACCCCTGAGAAGGGAAGGGATTCAGCTGAGTCAATTGAGGCACCTCCTCTGGTGTTTTCAGTCCTGGGGACAGGAAGGAACTCGGTTCCCTCCCATGCACACTACATATACATCAAAGGAGGTGGGATTCCTCTTGCCTCAGCTCAGGTGTGCACAACACAGCCGCCCTGGTGGGAGCTCCTTGTCTGGGCTCTGCTGCTAATGACTGGAGGTGGAGGGCAGTGGTGAGCTGCTCAGACACAAACACCTGGTGACATGGGAGGTACTGAGTTGGTCCAGGGTACGTGCAGGGAACTGCAAGCTCTAAGGGAGCAACTCTGAGAGACGGGGCAACATCTAGGGGCATCTCCTTGGAGGTTGTTGGGAAATTCCTTTGTCCAACTGAGATGACAGCAGATGCCAAAATTTAGAGCAACTGCACCTTTTGCTACTCATTATGTTCAGGGCTCCATCACGCATAACAGTCACTTGGAAGGACAAACGCCATAGCCTTCAAGAGACCTTCCCCCAACACCTTGCTCTATCTTTCCCCAACTTTTATTGCTGAGCACGACGTCCTATGGTGTGAGATATCCCTTTGGTCAGTTGGGGTCAGCTGTCCCGTCTGTGTCCTCTCCCAGCTTCTTGCCCACCCCCAGGCTAGTTGCTGGTGGGTCAGCATGAGAGGCAGAGAAGGCCTTGCTGCTGTGCAAGCCCTGTTCAGCGACAGCTAAAACTGCGTTGTGTTATCAGGACTGTTTTGGTCACGGATCCAAAACAGGGCACCATTTGGGCTGCTGTGGAGCAAACTAACTCCGTCCCAGGCAAAAGCAGTGCCGTAAAGCCCATCCTACTCCTGCCGCAGCAGCCACACGCAGCAGAGAGGAGTGTTGGAGCATGCTGGAGAGGCCGATGCATCCCAGAGGCATTCGATGCCCTCTCTTGTAACTGCCCAGCCGCAGCCCACCCCTAAACCCCACCTGCCCGGACGGGCTGCCAGTGGCAGAGACATACTGGTGCAGGGGGCAGTTGGGATTTTTGGGAAAGGACTGGGGAAAAAGGGGATCGCTGATTCCCAGGACAAGATGGGAAACCTATTTCCTCTCTACCCAGCTGTGCCCCCTCCCTGCAGGTGTCATAACACACCTTCACGTGACGCAGGCTGATGGCACAGGGAGGTCACCCCAGCAAAGCAGCATTGCCAGGACTTCCCGGCGAGGCCTGGGCACTGCTGAGGGGCTCCCTACTGCTTCCCTTCAGATCTGCTGCACAGCCAGGAGCGGGGTCGGGAGGCAGCGGGGCTGTGCTGGGGGACCCTTGCTGACAGGCAGAGCAGGAGCACGTCGGAGAGGAGTTTTGGGCAGGGAGCTGCAAAGAGCATCCCTTTTCCCTGAGCTGAGGGCAAGCAGCAAGCGCGAGGGAGGGCTGCTGCACTGTGGCCGTCAGCTTGGAGCCGAGCTGCTTGTTCCCCATGCATTCCCAAAGTGAGTGCGGTTCTTCTGCAGCCCTCGAGTGAGCGAGCGGGTGGCTTGCCAGCTCCTGCTTAGGAGCACGCGTTGTAGGGGCTCAACACTAGGTGCCGAGTCAGGGATCAGTCCTGAAGGGACTGCTTTCTGTTTAACTAATGCTGAGTTTGGGCTGCATGTGTATTCTCCTGGAGTGACTGGACATCGTGATCGCATTTCTCGCAGCCAGCCTGCCGTCATTGCCAGCAGAGAGAACCAAGTGCAGATGGAGAGGACACAGAGAGGCAAGTTTTCTGGTGTTGGGGGGAGATTGCCAATAAAAGGCGTGCATGGCCCCAAAGGGAGAGGGATGCCACGCCTCACATGACAGCCAGGAGGACTAGTGCTGGGGAGCTGCAGAGGGTAGGGGTCAGCCCTCTTCAAGCCTGTGTCATCATTTGCTTTCCAGGTTTAAGTTGCAGCCATGCAGGAGAGCCATCCCCTTTGGACACTGTGTCTGTAGGGACTCTGGAGGTCCCCAACACGTGCCATATGGTTTTCATGAGCTTGTTTGCCTCATTGCAGGCCTCTGAGTGGGGAAGACGGCAGATGCTGAGTGCACCCCGCATCACTTTGCTTGCCCTTACAGCAGACCTGAGGTGCAGTCCTCTCCCATCCTCCTGAAGGGGCTCAGGGCTCATCCCCCCTTGCCATGGGAAACGGCCCCACCTCCCCCGCTTCTTCTGCCAGCCTGGGAAGCTTTGATCCCAGATGCACACGGGAGGCCAACCTGCCCCGTGCTCGTGCCGCCTCCTCCTGGTGTCTCTTTGCAGTGCGCTCCCCCCGTGTCCAGGCAGCTCCCCCAGGACCAAGGAGGCGGGCAGGCAGGAGCCAGCTCCTCCAGCCAGGCCCACCGTGGCCCTCCCATCCTCTGAAAACTGCAAGAGAGCACTGCAGGTACGTGCCCTGCCTTGCTTTAACTGCTGTGCTGTCTGAGACTCGGCAAAGGCCTCTTTGTGCAGAGAGCCATCCTGAAAGGATCCCTTGGCCTGCATTCATTGTCACCTCCTTCAGATCTGCTTCACGACAAGGAAGGTGCTGCATGCCCTTCCTGCCTTTTATTGCCCCCTGAGTGGTCAGGGAAACCTTACTGTGGACAGGGGCTATGGGAAATGTGCGAGTCCTTTCCAGGTGGTTGGCAGTGGAGGTCTTGGTCACTCTGCTGTGTTTTGCCAGGACTTGAGGAGCCTGGCATGACTCCACGGCCCCTGATCTGTCAGGGGCAAAGCGCTGCCGACCGAGCGGCTGAGGCAGGGGCACCAACACGGGTCAGAGCCAAAGGAAGCCCCTCCAGGAGCCAAGACTAATCCTGCCTCCTGCTGAGGAGGAGGTCAGGAGCTGTCTGCAGAGTGGGACGGGTTGAAGATGCCGTGACAGGAGCGGCAGGAACAAGCGAGGGCCGAATGGGGGGCGTGGGAAGCCTGGCCTGCAGGGGAGGACCGACAGCTGCCCCAGGTACGGGCAGCCATTGACAGCAATGCGACAGCAGCCACCCTCTCTGTCGCGGCAGCCGGGGTGGCAGGTCTGTGGGGGTGGGAGCACGACTGACCCCCAGCTGCAGGGCAGGGCTTTGCCTGCTCAGCCCCGTGCAGGAGAGGTGGGCAGCAGGGTGCGAGGGGCAAAGCAGCCGCCATCCGTGAGGACGGGCACGTGGTGCCGAGTCTCCCAGCTCCCAGGTCCTGCTGCAGGCTCCTTTCAGGAGGTCCTCTGGGAAAGGGCACCTCTGTTTGCTGTCTGGTTTGCTGAGAGCGTCTCCTCCTTGGCAGGCACTCGGCACTGGAGGCACTTGGACTCCCCACCCTCCAGCCCAGCCCAGGAGAAAGGAGGTCAGCCAGAGGTGGAGGAAGGCTGGAAAGCCTCTCCCAGCAGAGGAGATGGCAGCAGCAGCCCAGCTGCAGAGACTCCAGCCTGAGTAAGTGTGCGCTGACTCGGGCCACAGCCTGGGGCAGTCGAGCAGCCATGACCCCGCAGAGATGCCCGGGGGGTCCCTGCGTCCTGGGGTTGTACAGGACACTCTCTGATGTCTCCTACCATGGGCATGATGTGGATTGCCCTCCCAAGCCAAGGCCCAAAACCCACCCGCAGGGTTAAAGGGTGGGTGGATGTGGGACAGGGTGGGCATGTGGACTTGAGGTGGCAAGAAGGGGTCTCCGGCAGAGGGATGATGTTGCCCTCTTGTTGCAGCCACCCTTCTCCACGAGCCACCCAAGTCCTCAGAAGGCTGGAGCTGCATCAGGCACAGAGGAACATACTCCAGCACGTCACTGAGAACAGGCTGTGTGGAGAGCAGCAGAGGCAGCTCCCCTGGTAACTGTGTCCAAGAAGGGATGGTGCTTCCCCTGGCTCCAGGACCCATCCCTCTACTGAGGGCAGCCCTGGGGGAAGGAGGGGATATCTCTGACACCACTCGTCAGACAGAAGGAGGTTTTGGCTTTAGGCTGGACCTCCCTGCCCCCCAAGGGGACTGCCTGGGCACCCAGAATTGGCTTTCCACGGGGGCAGTAGAAGTCCTGGCTGAAGGCAGAGGGATCCCTCTGATGGCTGTAGCTTCCTCTTTCCAAACTGGAGAGCATGTCCTGCCCCAAGATGCCTTGCCCTGAGGGGGCATACCACTATGGGACAGCCAAGGTCTCAGCCCCAGGCTGACCAGCTGTACCTGGGACCTTCTCCTGGGCTTGGGCATCAGGGGCCTCTCCCACTTCACAGACACCTTGAGGCTCTCTCGCAAGCAGATCCCTCCCACCGTGGGTGGCCTGAGCGATGCCTGTGGGGTATCTCTGCCTTCTCCCTCTCCATATGATCATACACTTTTCTTTCTTCTTCCCTGGCACTACATGCTGGTACTGCAGCAGAGGGGCAGATGCTGGGAGCAGCGGCTGTAGCGGTGGCGGTTAGCCAAGGGGCTGGGCGGCTTCTCAGCTGCTGATATGCACCTAGAAATATAAAATCAAGAGCTCTGGGGCTGTTCCCAGCTGGACTGACTGGCCTGTGCCTGGCGTGGATCAATCTAAAGGGATTGTGCACACCCCATGTGTCATCCCAGAACTCCTCGTAGGGGCAGGAGAGATGGAGTCCACACATAGCCCACAGCGCAAAGATGTGCAGCCTCCTGAACTCTCACACCCTTCCTGGGTGGGAAACCAGCCCAGCTGGTACCTCCCTGACATGCCTGGCACGCTCCTGCACACTGCACGGAGTACCACCAGCAGGGCCAGAAGTCTGCACGTGATTACCAGGCTGTGACCACACTGGGACCGTGGAGGTGTGGTGTGTAAATGGCACAGCGGGAGAGCTGCAGTGGAGAGACGCGAGTTCTTCAGGAAGGGCCATGTGGGAAGGCGAGGAGGTGGACTTGCCTGCTGCTCGGGGTGGGACAGGAGCCGGCTTAGGGGCCAGGGTCAGCAGGCAGACCAACGTGGGTGCCGTGCTTGCAGGTACCTGCTAGGGACCTCCTGTTAATGAGGAGGATGTAGATGAGGAACTCTGAAAGATTTAAGGGAGTTTTTAGAGATGTATCAGTAAAAGAGTGAGGAAGGAATGCCGGCATGGATTTTGCAATCTTGGGGTAGTAGAGCTACATCTATTCTTTTATCAGCAGGTGGAAAAGATTTAGTAAGCCTTATAGCCAATGATGATCAGACACAATGAGGATATGCTCAGCTGCAAAATGTCAGAGGTCCTGCCAGGCGAGACATTATTGCACCGATGTTGTATCAGTGGTTGTGTGCAGCAGTTTCAGCAGCATATACAGAACCCGTTGGATCAGTGTCGTCCCTCAGAAACTGGTGTGCAATGGAGAAAGGTACTAATTTGGTGCAGCAGGTGGGGATGGCTCATGTGTTGGGTACAGGGTGCAATCCAGAGAGTTTAGCAGTGACGAGAAGTATCAAAATGCAGTTTGTGAGGGGACCGCCTGCCTCACTAAACCCCATGTGACAAATGCTGTGGGTAATGTAGGTGCCCTAGGAAACACCTTGAGGGAAATTGGGGCTGCAATTTTGGGACCATCTGTGCAGGTGGTGAATAAAGTAAAGCCGGCAAAACCGAGGGGAGTTACAGCACAGGTTACAAGGAAACAAATGTGGAATAATCTTGTGCAAGCCAGTATCCCCCGACCAGAAATAGATGGGATCACAGCATCAAAAAGGTTTCGACGATGGCAAAAGTTAGCGTTTACGCAAAAAAGCCAACCGCCCCCTGCCCCACCACCAACTCCTCACCCCCCTCCACCCTGCCTGCCCCCTCACTGCAAGGTGTGACCTGGAAACAAAAGCACTGTACTTTCCGAGTATTGCCTCAGGGATACACACACAGTCCCTCCATTTGCCGCCTAATGACAGCAGCTGATTTAGCACTATGCTCGGGGACTGTTACTGGTTACCGTTCTATTGATGATCTATTGATTCTGGCCGAGTCATTCTATTGATGATCTATTGATTCTGGCCGAGTCATAACAAGAAAGTGAAGCAGCTACCAAATTGCTGAAAGCGCATTTGCAGGACTGAGGCTGGGCAATGAATGCCAAGAGAGTACAGGGTCCGAGTACTACCGTACAATTTTGGGGAGTAGTTTGGCATGGACAGATGAGAGGAATACCAGATCAGGTACAGCAAACAGCCCAGCAGCTTCCTGTGCCCATCGCAGTAAAAGAGTTACAGACCTTTGGGGGACTTTTAGGGCATTGGAGGACTTTTTTCCCACATTTGGTGATATTAATGTGCCTTCTGCAGAAATTAACGAGGAAGAAAGTTTTCTGGCAGGGGACCAAGCAACAAGAAGCCTCTGATGCCTGCAAAAATGCTTTGATTGAACATTTGCAATTATGCACTCCTAAGCAAGGATATCCTTTTGAATTAGAAGTAACAAGTCCAGATGATACACTCTTGGGATTGTGGCAGATGATTGGGACAAGAAATGAGAAAGAACCTGTAGGATTTTGGTCCAAGGCATTACAAGGCTCCACAATACATTATACCCCAACTTCCCCTCTTATTTGACATCACTTATTAGTATCAGATTCTCGAGTTCTTGTATTTCAGGTATCTTCGACAAATATCTGCCTCTTATCTAGAGGAGACGGCATCGGAACGGTGTTGCAAACACAACATCACGTTGAAGTTCCATCTGAAAAAGTGCACGCCACAGCTCTCCAGTCTGTATGGGCAATTACCCCACATGAGGGTATCAAATCTAGAGTAATATTGGCTGAAGGAGCTGGAGCGACGTCTATGTGTCACTGGAAGGAGATGACACTGCTGCTTTTCTCCCCTATCACAGGTTGGCCACTCGTGCTTTGTAGTCTTGTGCTACGAGCGCATGCCCTGGGTACAGCTCTGACAAACCAACATGCAAATACTTAGATTTGGTCAGCCTCTACTGTCACTAACTCATCTGCCTTTTGTATCAAGGGAAGATGAGCAGCTGCAGGTCTTTTGGTAACTTGTTTCCGTGGCACATCAACCCCAGCAGCTGTACTATAGAACTACACTGTGCAAAGTGGTTTTGGTATTAATGTCTCTCATTGCTCTCTTCTGAGTAGGTAACAGCTGTACGCCAATGAATATTACAAACCCAACTGATGGTGGACTGTTTCCTCCCTCGACGTCAGAAATGCTGCTTCGACTTTGAAAACACGTGTTGTTCCAACATAACTGAGGAATCAGTCAGCATGAAGCAAGACATTCAAAATCCTCCAGGACTTAATGCATCCAGTGAAACAACGTACTGGCGGTGCCCGGCTGGCTGAGGGGTTTAATTTCTTGACAGGAGGAATGGGACACCTGATTCAAAGCTTTACTTTAGAGAGTTGTTTATTTCTTTTTTTATGTGTGTTTATTTCATGCCTCTGTAAATTACTCTTTATTACACCCCACAAGTTTGAATGAACATTTCCAACTTTGTCAGCCCCAGCTGAAGCGGTCTCTTGAGCGAGGGGGTGGAATGTGGGAAAGTAACAGAAGATTGGCGAGGAGGACTGTAAACACGCTCAAGTGATGCGCACCTGGGGTGCTGGACAACACATCTATCACACTAATTCAGCCCCGTGTGCTCGCAGATGGAATATCTGCACTTAGATACCGTGAGCCTGGGATGGGCTTAGGGACACCTTATCTGGCATATGGGAGATCACTGCCTTGGTCTTGAAGAAGGTCAGAGCACAGTGGAAAACTACGCCTGCTTGAACCCTTGAAAAGCAGGCGAGAACAGCGAGTTGGAGCTCACGCTGCTGCTAACAAGGACTTTCTCCCGCCCTGTGGCACCTGCATCCCCTGCGTGTGTCCCTCTGTCCGGGCGTTGCTGTGGAGACTCCCCGATTCGCGAGGTATTGAGATCACATTTGTTCTTTGTCTTTCATCCGTGGTCTTGTGGTCGTTCCTGCGTCCTGCCCGAGTCGGCTCACACAGAAGCCTTTTGATTGTATACCATTCCTTAACGTGTGACCAATGCTGTATTATTGATCATTTTTAGTAATCTTTCTACAGGGGGGGATGTTGGAGTCCCTCCTGGCACCAGCTGTGGTGCAGCCGCGGAACCCTGGGGTGCTCCCCATGGGAAATGTGAAAGAAATAGAGACCAACGTTTTATCCCTGGTGCTATGGTTCCTCCTCCCATCCCGCGGCTGGGGCTGTGCCCCCCTCAGTGCCCGACCCAGTGGGACAGGCTGGCACTGCTGGCACCCACCAGCCTGGGGGGGTGGCTGTGTCAGGGGAGCTGGGTGGGCTGGAGAAAGGGAGGAAGCACCTCTTGAAACCAGCTGGGCCCTCTCCAGCCACAAAACCCTCCCCAGAGGCACCAGAGGGGACCCCCAGATCCTTGAAGGGCTGTCCCAGACTCCCTCTGGCCTGCAAGACTCCCCCCCCAGGACCCCATAAGGGCCGCCCAGGACCCCTTACAGTCAGCCCGGTGGCGTCCCAAATCTGGGTTCTTTACCTGCTGGGCAAGCCAATAACACACAGAGCAGAGGTATTTCTAATTTTATGCCATTAATGCGCAGAAATGGGTGCTTGTCCCAAAACAGGAGCGCTCACACCTTAGTTCCAAAAGTCTCCACTTTTACACATTGATTATTACATATTCAAACAATTAATACATAGTCACTGTTATTCCCTCTAATGATTGGGTAAATGAGTAAATGAGCGTGCAGACTCTGTCTTCTTTTTCCTTCTTTTTAATAGGTGGTATCATTTGGGGAGGTGGTCAATGAGCCGGTGGTCACCATCTCCCCCCGGACGGAACCACCTTTTACCTGCTTTTCCTCTGATCTTGGCAGTTCCAAGTGGGTTTCTGGGTTTGCTGACCAGGCCTACAGTTTGTTGCTCTCTTGATAGGAATACCCTGCTTACCAACAGTGCTACACTGTCTGCTGGGTAGTTCCTTAACTGAATCATAGAGAAATCGTGTCTACTATTTCCCTATATTGAGAGTAGGTAAATAACTAGCGTTGGGGCAGTATAGAGGACTTGAGCAGCAGCAGGTTTCCTTTGTTGCTTCAATTACAGTTTACATTTAATTATCCTGGTTTATGCCAATTTTACTACAACAATTCCCCCCCCTTGAGACTTACCCAAGTCTTCCTGTACTTCAGTGAGCCTCATTTCCTATCCCATATCACTAATACATAAGGTTGAGATAATTGCTTGATAACGATGCTCTTAAGACATCCAAACAAAACACAAACAAAAATCACTACAATCACAAAAATGATTGGGTTTCGCAATAGGCTTTGCAGCCATCTGGTCCGGGCAAACTCAAAGCCAAGCAAGATCTTCTTCAACCATCCGACTTCTATTGCCTCTTGTAGATTTCTGCCATCCAAGCAGGAGGCAAATTAATTTTTCCTATCTTCTCTTTTGACTGATTCCCTGTCCAGTCCATACACCAAGGAGTAGATTGCACATAATGCCTTTCTCTGTGTTCAAATTCCCTGCTCCAAAGGAGAGTTTGCTGTCTTTGGTAAAGGCAGACATGCTGTAATTGAACCCATGTTGGGTATTTTACTACAGCACCAGGACACTGCAGTGGACACGCAGTGTCCTCAAGGGCCCATCCAGCACAAACCAGGACACCATAAAAGGACCCCCAGCACCATCAGGGGAACCCCAGACCCGAAGATGCCTCTGCTTTGGGTAGCGCTTCCAGGAGATGCGGTTTCTCAGCCCCAGCCTGAGAAGCGAGCTGCACTAGCCAGTGAGAACCATGCTGTTGTGGGTTTGCAACCACTGGTCCCCATGTGCCACCCTGTTTGGGGTGTCAAACTCGGATTCCAAAGCCACAGGCACAGATGCTGGCAGCCAGCTGCCTACTCGCAAGGACCCATGCGCCAGCGCCCCGTCTCAGAGCAGCTACGACATCCTTCTGGGGAAGGACGCCATGAAGAGAACCCCGAGATCCACCAGCAACTGGAAAACTACATCCTGGAGCCCCTCTGCAAGCGCAGCACCAGCTGCTGCACTGGTGGCATAGCAACGAGCATCGCTTCCCGGCAACGGGGCGGCTGAGCCGGCAGTACCTTGCCATCTCCGCCACCGCCCTCCTGCCAAACTAGGCCGTCGCTGCCAGGGAAGGTGCCCTGGAGCATGGGCGCGCCGTCCTGGTGCCAGAGAATCTGGTCCAGATTCTGTTTATGCGTCAGAGCTTTGAGGTTTTTGAAGCCGTACGGAACAGCAGCAAGACTTGCAGCAGGAATCCACACGTGGAGCCCTTCCGTGGGGCAGCGGTGGTTTAAATCCACCCGCGGGGCTTTTGGACCTGTATTGCAATACCGTGCTGGTTATTTTCCCCCAAACTCCCACCTTTTGGCATCGCTTTGGCAGCACCCGCAGCGAGGAGCGGGCTTAGGGAGGAGGTGTGAACACACCGCCGCTTCTTTGATTTTCAGTTCTTTTTACGAACAAGTGATGAGGAGCAAAAGGAGAATGTGCTGTTAATTACCTAATCTAACTCTACTAAATGTGTTTATACTTCAGCTCCCGGTTTGCCTTGTTTTATCCGATTCCCTTTCCCAGGTGGGGAGGGCTCATAGGGTGATAGAATGATTGCCTAAATGACAATAAATTGTTATGGGTCTCTCCAACCATAACACCACCACCAACCCAGCGGAACGAGTTTTAATTGCTTAAATTAGTTACGGCACAAACAGCAAGAGCAGTCCCAGAACTTTTACATTCACCAACCCAATTTAATAAGTTAAAGACATAAAATTTGCAGTTCATTGCATGCTGTTGATTGCATGCTTTTGATTGCAGAAGCAAGGGCGGTCACAATTATGCCATGGGGGGTGATGATGTTGCTCCTCCTCCTCCTCCTCCGATTGCGCTTCCTCCTCCTGGGAGGCGCCTTCCTCCTCCATGGTTGCCGGAAGCGGCTCTGTGGCATCCCATGCCAAGCTGAGCAGCTATCCGCCTCGCTGCGCCGGCTGCTCCCTGGCAGGCAGATGCGCTTGGGCTCCACGCCGTTCTCTCGTGGGCTTACAGCCATGCGCTGTGTGCCGTTGATCGTGGAAGCGAGGTCACTCGCACCTGTGCCATGAGGAGTGACATTCCTCCTCCGCTGCTTGCGCTTTCTCCTCCTGGCAGGTGCCTTCCTCCTCCCTGGTTGCAGGGAGTGGCTCTGTGGCCAAAGTGGACGGCCATCTGCCTCACTGCTCTGGCTGTTCCCTGGCAGGCAGATGCGCTTGGGCTCCACGCCGTCTTCTGGTGAGCTTATGGTCAGGTGCTCCATGCCTCTGATTATAATATTGAGGTCAGCCACGCTTGTGTCATCTCCTGGTGAGCTTATGGTCAGGCGCTCCATGCCTCTGATTATAATATCGAGGTCATCCGCGCTTGTGCCATCAGGAGTGGTGTGCCGCCTCTGCTCATTGAGCTTCCTCCTCCTGGGATGAGCCTGCCTCCTCTGCGGTTGCGGGGAGCGGCTCTGCGGCGTTCCACACAAAGGTGGGCAGCCATGCGCCTCGCTGCTCCAGCTCCTCTTCCTTCCAAGCATGCTTGGCATCCGAGGGCCTGGAAGCTCGGCAAACTGTGGGCCAGCTGCAGGGACCCCTGCTTTTATAGGTCCCCAAGAACAGGCAGTGTGAGGTGGCTGATGACATCAGGAAGCCATTGTGATGTTGATTGGGACTGTGGCTGATGCGTGTGGCCAACTATGGTATGTTTGGGCATGGGGGCGCTGTGGCCTGAAACGTGCCCAAATGTGGGAAGAGGAGGAGGGTCGAGGGGGCCGAAAGCCTCTTTCCTGGGGCTCGCTCCTGCCCGCCATGTTGCTTGCCTGAGAGAAAGGCCACCCCTTGGGCATAGGGACCGCCTTCCAGCCCCCCTCATGAGCCCTGGGCTCCAGCTCTCTCCTCATCCCGTGGCTGGGGTCTCAACAACATGGTGGCAACAGTGTTCCAGGAGGGCTGCCCTCCCACCGACCCAGTGCCCTGCAAGTGGCAAAGCCCCCCGTGCTTCATAGTGGCTCTTCATCTGAAGTAAGGGCCAGGGTGGTAGTGCGACAGGCCGCCTTCCACAAGGTTGTGGCTGTCGCTGCCCATCTGGGGAAGGCAGGACAGCTCACCTTTGAAGAACCACAGAAGCATAGAGGTTGGTAGAGACGCTTGGAGGTCTTCAGTCCAAGCTTCTGCTCAGAGCAGCCACAGCTGGATCCCGTTGCTTGGGACTTAGTTCAGTCATGTTTGGGTATCCTCAAGGACAGGCTTCACAACCCCTCTGGGCCCTTGTGCTGTGTCTGAGGAGCCTCATGGTGACAATCTTTTCCTTTTTATCTAGCTGGGATTTCTTCTGTTCAGCTGTAGTCACCAGTTGGGTCCACCACGAGCCTCCTCTTCTTGATGCAGACCAGAGGCAGCTCCCTCTGCCTGCCTCTTGTGTGCCCCTCACCATCCCAAAGGCTTTGGGCTGGGCCCACAGCAAGTCTTTTCTTGGGCTGTGGAAACCAGGAGGGGGACAGAAGAGTCCAGATGAAGTTTCCCAAGTGCCAAAGAAGAGAGGAGGCATTTCAATTGCATTTTCTGGTGTCATTTAATTGTCTGGGTTTTTTTTTAATGGATTATTGCCTATTCTTCTTCCATGTTGTCAGTCACTTCTGTTGCTCTTTTCCTTAAAATGTGTTCCTGTAAGGCACTGGGGCATTTGGGTACAATGAAGGAAGTCTGTCCCTTTGTGTCCTTTGCCATTGATTTGTGAGGAGAAGAGCAAGGGGGAAGGAAGAGGAGGACAATCAGCAAATGGTTGCGGTAGCTCAAGAAATCCCTTAACTTGAAGCTGTTATCCAGCAACCTAATCAAACCAAGACCTCTTCCCATTGCAGTTTCTCTCATGGGACCTGTGCTGTGCTTTTTATCGTCTGGACTCTAAGTAGCTATAGATTTTATAAATATTTTTCCAGCTCCCCTGGTGATGAGTTTGCAAAGAGAGTGACAGTTCCCTGTTCATGCAGATTGATTTCTGAGGTGCATTGGGGTAAGGACAGTTTTCCAGCCTATTTGGAGCCAAGTGTTGAATCTGACTGGGGCCAGTAGGTGGAGGGAGGTCATTCTCCCCCTCTACTCTGCACTGGTGAGGCCACAACTGGAATAATGTGTCCAGTTTTGGGCTCCCCACTTCAAGAGAGATGGGGAACTACTGGAGAGAGTCCAGCATAGGGCAGATTAGATGATTAAGGGCTTGGAGCATCTCCCTTATGAGGAAAGGCTGAGAGAGCTGGGACTCTTTGGCCTGGAGAAGAGAAGGCTGAGGGGAGACCTTCTTATTGCTTCTAAGTATCTAAAGGGTGGGTTGAAGGAGGATGGAGCCAGACTCTTTTCAGTGGTTCCCAGTGACAGGGCAACGGGCACAAGTTGGAAGTTCCATTCAAATACAAGAAAAAACCTTCTTTAAGGTTAGGGTGACAGAACACTGGCACAGGCTGTCCAGGGAGGTTGTGGAGTCCCCTTCTCTGGAGATCTTCAAGACCCGCCTGGATGCAGTCCTGAGTCATGTGCTCTGGGCAATCCTGCTTTAGCTGGGGAGCTGGACTAGATGATCTCTAGAGGTCCCTTCCAACTCTGAAAATTTCATGATTCCTGAAAACCAAACCTTACTCCTATCAGAAGAAAACCAAACCTTACTCCTATCAGAAGAACACTAAAGCCTAAAACTAAGACCTAAAAGATGGCTAACGAAGACCTAAAACATACATGGGACTATCACCTAAGGGGGAAACGCTATTAAATACGATAACTATTTCTCTGCTGTTTGCTTCTTCTGGGTCTTTCTGGAGTGGGGGCGACCTCGTGGTGGTGGATCCTCTGCAGAGCTCAGGCACTGCCCCCTGCTAGAGGTCGGTGGGGTTTTCTAAACAGAGTAAATTGACCTCGTTGGTGGTCTGAGATGACAGTTGCCCAGTTGCCAGCTGGAGGAGGTCACCATCTGGGCTTCTCTCGGCTTCGCCTCCCTTTAAAAACGCTGCTGGGGCCTTCCAATCGTCCCACAGGCGATGGCATTTCATGTGAGCGTTCCTCCCATTGACCTTCCCAAACACCCTGGAAGGGAGAAAACAAATGGGAATTTTTAATTTCTTTTTTTAGTTTCTTAGACCACGTTTCATTAGTTTTATTTTGTGAGTTTCTGCTGTGTTTTGCTGCGTGGTCCTACACAGTTTCTGCCGGTACCCCTGGCTGGGTGGGACCTTGCTGGTTAAACAAGAGAGATTGTTGGGGATTAAAATAGGAGAATTAACGGTGTGATTGCTTAAAATTATGGTGGATTGAAACTTGAGCAGCTTTGCTGGGCATGAGTGATGTTGCTTGGCACGAGTGACTGCAGCATGAAAGCCCTCGGGCTGCAAACCGCAAAAAGGAACTTTAGTGGAACCTCTTCTTAGTGAAAATAGAGAAACGCTGGGATTCTTGCACAACCGGATGAAGCGGAACAAGCCTGTAATTCGAGGAAAGGGCCTTCAAAGAGAGTGAGAAACCGTTCCAGCTGAAGTCAGCAGGAGACAGAGGAGATGCAAGTGCGGATTGGATGGGAGGAAGATGAAACTGCAGGAGTAGAAACAATTCCCACTGCATTGTCGCTCCAATCAATGCAGAGGAAAAGCGGCTATTAAACAAATCGCTGGGAGAAAAGTCGGTGCATGCAGAACACAGAGGTGCCTGAACACCTCAGGGAATAAACCTTCTAAGGCACCAGAAGACAAGCGAGAGGGCTCTCTCTTCGGAGATACCGAGCTCAGCTGGAACAAAGCCACTCTGGGGCAGAGACGGGGCTCCGGACTCTCCTTCCCAGTTGGAGGCTGAGGCTGGATACAGCCACACCGAGACTCCTCTCCCAGAGGAGGTGAGAAAGCAAAGGGGGTCTGGTCCGAACCTCGCGACTCAGCGGGAGGGTCTCCCCACGTCAGAAAACACAGAGGTTTGGGTTTAAAGTCAAACAAAACCGCCAAAATTCTGCGGGGCAGGGGGAACCCTCCAGCTGCCCTTAGCTCCGCTGCCCCTGGGCACCTTTGAAAGTTTCCATCGGTTTGAGCCCAAAGCAGCAGGTTTCAAGAAGAAAAACGACCAGCTAACCTTCCACACTCTCTGCAGGGAAACAGCCACATCGCTGGCACCTCCACCCCAGCACGGAGAGTCATGGGGACAGCGGGAGGGACTGCCCGTGCTGCGGGGCGTCTTTTCACAACTCCTCTGCTTTTTCTTGGTGTTTTCCTTCGGCCCGAGCCGGTGCCTCTTCTTCGGGCTGCATGCAGCCTGTAAAGCAGACAGCCTTTAGTTATTTCTCCTTCTCCTCAGCAAGGGGGACAGCTAAAGTGAACAACTAGCTTGAAACATCCCCAAATGGCCACGGCAGTGAGGGATTTATTTTTGTGCTGGGTGTAACGCGTTCTGTCAGTGCCAGCCTGCCCTGCTGAACTCCTCTGAACATGAAACAGTTAAAAAAACACTGAAATTCAACAGGGAGGAGGGGGTGCAAAGACAGACCTTGAAAGAAAAACCGTATAATTCCTACTGTCCTCAGTGGAACAGCACTATCCTCCACAGAAGTCCGTACAATGGGTTTAAAGTGTAGAAGTACTGAGCACTGAAGTGACGTGGTTACCCAATTTCTACCACTAGAAAAAAAAAATAATTCTGTGAACCTAATTCCTGTTTCCTGGGAAGGAACGTTTTTGGCAACCCCTGTGCACAGCCGTGTGACAAGCAATTCCTTTTATGAAGCACTGGGATGTTACGGAACATCCCCGAAAATCATCATCAGCAAGTTTAACGCAAATGGGATTATTTCCAAGAGCCCGGGACGATAGCTTCATCGAGGAGCGACATCTCGCACCAACCCCCGGCAGTTTTTCTACCTTCTCTTCAGCTTCTTCAACCTCCTCCTTGTTTCCCTTCAGCTTTTCTTCTGTCCATTCAGCTTGACCGTTTGCAAATGCGACACGTTTTTTCCAGGCGTAGTAGTATTCGACACACTGGGACACAGTCTTCGTCTGAATCTATTGGGAGAAAAACAGAAGCGATCGATGAGGGAAAGACTGCAGTAAAACATTTAGGGCACAGACCCACAACAAATCTGTTGAGTGCTGTTTGTCTGTCCCCCCTTGTCTCTGGTTCTCACAGCACAACGAATGGGAGAGATCAAGCAGAAAATGAGCCTCCTTCTTCTGAAAGGGCTGTAAAGAAGCCATGGGAGGGCAGAATTGTACGTTTCACACCGGTGGTCAGCGGAACGTGTCAGTATTCTTTTAGTATTTCTGGTATTTTGCACCAGAGAGATGAAATATTCTGTGGTAATTACACATTAGGGCACATTATGTCTTGTACCAGTGTCTTTTTAGCGTGAAGCGCATCCCAAGAACAGGATTCCAACCCACTATTCAAAAGATGACTTTTCTGGGTTAAAACTCCCCTCCACGCTAACAACCTGAGACCCGCCTCGGTCTAAAGGCTTTACCTTCTTCTGTATCAGGTGCAAATCCTTCTGGTGTACAGAAAAGGCCTCTTTAAACAACTGCTCCTCGAGAGGAGTCCAAGTGTCTGCCCCTGGGAAGAAACAGAGACATGGAAACGATTAGACCACTCACCCTGTGCCAAAACCCCACCAGAACAGATTAAAAAGACTGTTTTCCCCAACCCAAAGAACACAAACCATTGCTCGCTCATTTCTAAAAACAACATTTTTGAATCAGAACAAAGGGAACGGTAGTACCCACTCGCATTCCCGGAGAAGGAACAAGCTCTGCTTCCACTTTACCTGCGTAATGATAATCAGCCAGGGGATGGGATTCAGGTCGCTGGGGTGCCCCAGACTGCAACATCTCCAGACCCTCCTGCGGGAGTTCAGAGAACAAGACTTCGATTCCCCCTCAGGAGGGGCCAAAAGGTCAACTCTTCAGCCCACTGTGGGAAGACGGTGCTCAGTCGATGCTCAGCAACAGCGCGTCGGGGTCACCTCCCCACACGGGAGTTGATGGGAATATTTCCTCAATCCACACTGATGTGTTTTAAGAAACCAGAACCTGTGGACATCTCTGGGAACCAAGCTGTGGCACCCCACCGGCCACCACCTCTGGGAGAAGACTGCTCGCTGCTCGAGTCCTTTTGGGCTCGTCCCTGCTGCAGGCAGAGCCTCCTCGTGCAGATGCAGCAGACGCCGAGTCCTCTGCCGCAGCTCAGCGGTGTGAAATCCCTTCTTCGAAGAAGAGGGAGCAAAGCAGACCCGCTCGGGGCTTCACCGGGGTCAGGCTGGAGGCGTTTGCTCAGCAAGGAGCGCCCAGGGACGGTGCAGTTGTCAAGGACAGGACGTTTCTCCGGGGCAGACCTCGGGTTTTAGCTAATATTCCTTCATTCCCAGCACTGGGAGTAGGAGGACTTCTGTTCTCCAAATTGTCACAGAATTGACAAGAGACAAAACAAGCTCTTATTGATACATGGGGTCTGTCACCCCACGAGACCTTAACTCTGCCTCTTTAGCAAAGAGATTTGAGCCTGCAGAACAGAAAACTCAGGAGCGACTCCCAGCTCACCCGAGTGCCAAAGGCTGTCCTAGACCGGTAGGAATTCAAAAACAGCTGCTTCTTACCAGAGCTTCATGCAGGCGGTGCAAGGCATGCTCAAGGTTGGCTCTTTCCCCCGGCACGATCTTGGAGCAGGTATCCGGGTTTGTTTCGATGTCTCCCCAGGGCTTCCACACCAGCGACGCTCCCTCTTCCTCCTCTTCCAAGCGGGATCTCTCCTGCAGGTCTGGGATCTCCGCCTGAAAGTTGCTGCTCATGTTGACGTATCTGAAATCAATAAGGCAGAGGAGGTGAGGAAGGCAAGTTGGGAACAGCACGATAGCACGCACCTGCTTCGAAGGAAGGGACGCGTCAGGTACGGCAGTTTTTTCTCAGCAGAGCATCACCAACTGCCCTCTAACAACTCCCACAGCCCCGTCTTGGCACCAACAGCATTACCGTGATGCCCTTCGAGCCCTTTTGTGCCCCATCAGGCAAGAAAATTGGGTATTTCTTCCTCAAAACCTGATCGAAATGGCAAGATCTACTACGAGACTGACGGCCAGCAGCAGAAGAGCTGTGACCGCAGGCCAAAATGAGTGTCAGAATGTTGTGTAGAACGCGGGAGTCCGGCAAACAGCATCATGAGGCCAGCCTGAGTGGCAAGCCCAGCCTGGACTAGCACTGGCCATTTCTGGCCAGCACGGGGGGATCCTCTGGCCAACAAAAACCCTCCGTTACCCTCAGCAGTGCTTTGGGGCAGTGGGAGAACTGGCCGAGGCATGGGGAGAAGGACAACAGCAACAATGAAGGCCGGCCGAGCCCCAGCACCAAACCAACATCACACCTGCTCCTCAGCCCCATTTCCCCAGGGTTTGCGGTTATTCTGACCGTTGGGCCAGAACTCACGGCCCAACGTGGATTTTAGGGTTATCCTTCATCGGCCAAAACCCAAAGTCCCCGTCCATTCTGCCTGAAAGATAGATAAAAAAAAATCCGCTTAAGATAAAAATCATTCTGCTGAGACCATCCTTTAGCCTCACGGCACTCACCATCGCACACCACCCCCCAGAGTCAGCCCCGCAGAGATTGAGCCATTTGGGGCTTTTTCCAAGCCAAAGCCAGGAGCGGAGCAAAACCCCGGTGGGCTGTTTCCATCCCCTCTGCTACAATAGCAATCCCAAAGGAGAAAGGCACCTCCTTTTTCACTTTTCCAGACTTTCATTGGAAGGCAGGAGCCTCTGAACAAAACAGTGCAATCACCGTCAACCACGCTCACATTCCTGCGTAGAGCTCACTGCCTGTCTAGCAGGGAAATCTCTGCCCCTCATTTAGCGGCAAAAGGTGGGAACTGGAGAAAAATCCCCAACGGGACATCAATCCCCGGCGTTATCATGATGCAGCCTGAAATAAGAGAGGTGGTTAAGATCCCTCCTCCTTTGAGCGGCTATGTGAATTGTCGGTTCTTTACCTCCACAGGGAACTTCTGGCCTTTTATTGTCATAGTGTGTGACCAGAACAAGCCCCGCCATTCCTCATTCCATCCTTAAAAGCCTTCAGCATTTCACTCGGGTAACCTCCCTGTCCCGCTTCCGTCCCTCAACAATTCTTAGGAGGGAGACTCAGAAATTAGGTCTTGTGGTTCCCATTGAAACACCCATTAATTCATACAACCAAAAGCTAGGCAAATGAAAAGGCTATGTTAAATCTCAGCCCTGAGGGAAAAGAAATGTGCCTGACGAGGGGCTAAAAGGCGCTATGGCAGACCACCCCCCCCCCTCCAAACTGCAGTTTTCTCTAGAAAACTGATGAGTTTTCTTCCTCTGCGGCCTTAGCGAGGCTGTAGATTTTTCCACCCTGCAGGGAAAGAAACAATCCTCAGAAGCAGATGTTATTCTGCCTGCAAGGAAAGCTTTAAAATAGTCATTCTGCCTTTAACAAAAGAAAAATAAAGGGAACATCTGAGTTGGTTTCTCCAGGAAAATAACACTTTGCACTTGCACAGCAAAGCAATGCTCATTAACCAATCTCATAAAGCTTCGCAGGCATTAAGAAACACCTGCGTGCACCCTGTAAGCACACGTGTAAAGAGGAATCGCCATTTCCACACCGCAACTATATCAAACCGCATTATTTCCCTCACAAGCCACGATGGAAACGGGCCACGCTCCCATTCCTCAGCTCACGAGCTCTGGCAATGACGGGATCATGCCGACCCTCAGCCGCTGCGGGCATCAGTTCTTCCAACCACCCGCTGCCGGGTCAGCGACAGGAATCTGGGAGCAGGAAGGGGATTGTACCACCCAGGCTCCCCAAAATCCCCCGCAGTTACGAGGAATGCAAATCTTAGGCTCCCCTAAGCCAACAGATTTCACATTGTGACCGCCGCAGTAACATCAGAGCAGTTTTTAAGCAGCACCGACAGGGTTTAACCTCCGCGCCTGAGAAAGTCCCTGTCCTGAGGGATGCTGGTCCCCTCGGCCCAATGCAGGAGGCAGCAGCAAACCCCTGTGGAGAGTGCAAGAGGCGCTTGGAAGAGTGACATCCAGCTAATAACCAAAAAGCACTTAAACCAACCCCAAACTTTGGAGATATTTAGGCCCCGAGCCAGCAGCAGCACGTTGCTCAGTAAGGCACACTTCCACAACTACCCTTAATTAACCGTGACCTCCAGAGCCTCATCTCTGAAGGCGAGAAAGTCGTTTAGTTGACTCTTGACGTCCCTTTCTGTCCCACAGGCAACGAGACACCAAGTATTTCCACTTGAGAGCGCAGTTCCCCTTCCACGGGCACCGAGCTCGCTCTGCAGCTTTGGATTACCACCGACCTTCAATGTAACAAATTCTACCATTCTTCCACCCCTCTTTCTTGGGAAAAGACAGAGGGAACGAGACAACTCCAAACCGCTCTCTTTTATTTGATTTGCAGTGATCTGACAACCCCAGCCCTTCCCGCTGCCTTAGGCTTTGGGAAACAATTCAAGGGTCCTCAGCCACGAGTAAGGAACGAGCTGTTATTCATGGGCGAATCAGTAGAAACAGCAGCCCCGATCATTAGGAGAAAGTCTCATTTTTCAGTCATGGATTTTCACAGGTTTTGTTTTCAGGCCACCCAAACAGGGCGCACTTTTATAGCCATCAGCAATTAAGTTCTCTGTCCCCTCCAGAAAAGCCTTTTCCTAAAGGCGCTCTCCTTCCAAGGGCAGACCCACAAAAAGAAGCCCACACTGCTTAATCCATTTCACAGAGAATTTCAAATGCAAACAACAATTAAACAGGATGTATTTTCCCCGCTGCAGGGAAAGCCAGTAATACAGACCTTTGCAACATATTTAGCAAATCTATCATTTTAATGCCTTTGCATTTCCCACTTCCAGCTGGAGAGCAGGTTGCAAGGACTCATAACAAAAAACAAACCAACAGAACATATTCCTGTCTAGGGTGTAATTTTATGATAGTGAAGTTCCTGCAAAACAGAGGTGGTATGATTCTTAGGCCCTTAGGACCAGTTCCATGGGGCTTCGCTTGACCTGGAGCAGAACTCGAGGGTGTGAGGACAACGAGCCCCCTAAACAAAACCTAAAAAAAGGAAAAGTTCAATAAGATTTGCTGTTCCTCACCCACAAAACCCTAAACACTACAACTGGCCCTTTCACAACCAGGCCTGATCACAGGAGAAAACTGAAACATCCCAATTCCCGGTTCAAACACAAGGCGTGGAGCTGCCCAGACCCCACGTGTAGGCTGGGGAGACAGGACCTCTTCTTCTCAAAACCCGGAGGAAGAGAAAGGGCAGGAGTGTTTTCCTTAACACTCTGTTTGCTTAAACAACAGAGACACGACTTCTTTTGGATTGCCGGTGACAGTGACTGTCTGCAAAGCCCGTGCGAATACTACAGACGTCAGTAATGCAGCTCGGTTACAAATGCACTAAGCTATAAAGCCACTCTGTGGAGATCTCTAAGTGTCCCGGGGAAGTGTTCGAATCTTACCCAGGAGCGCCCTTCTGGGGGGAAGAGAGGCTCAGGCCGCCGACGGGTACCTGAGGCCCGGGCAAGCTGTGAGGGAGCCCTCCTCCACTGGTTCACCACGGGGTCTTCCCTCGCCGTGCCATTGGCCAGGGCTGAGCCAATCAGCGGAGCCGGTATTGGGCTGTCAGTCACAGCCATCCGGGGGCGGGGCCGAGGGGCCTGAGGAGGGGAGGGCCTGAGGGGAGGGAGGGGTGTGTGGGATATGTGGCTGTGAGTGCTGCTGGACTTTGAGCTGGAATTGCTCGCTGTGTAGGCGAATGGTGCCTTAATGTAATTTTGTGCATATAGGCAGGACCATGAGAGTGCTACTGTGCAGTCCCCAAGTTAGTGGGTGTCTGCTTTTCTGTGTTTGTGACTGACCTTTCTTGTTTCTTTGAGTCAGGAAAATCTTGATATGTACTCCGCAGGGAAGAAAGAAATACAAAGAACTGAGAAACACAGTTCTGGCAGTCAAAGGGGGAGTGCAGGTTAGTTCTGGTTTTAAATTGTCTCAACTGTCTTGTAGCTACAAGCCTTGTCTTAAATGAGTGAAACAAGTTGAATCACGGCGTATTTTTCATGCCTGTGCAATTCTGTATTGGAATCACGGAGTTTTCAGAGTTGGAAGGGACCTCTAGAGATCATCTAGCCCAACTCCCCTGCTAAAGCAGGATTGCCCAGAGCACATGACTCAGGACTGCATCCAGGCGGGTCTTGAAAAGCTCCAGAGAAGGGGACTCCACAACCTCCCTGGGCAGCCTGTGCCAGTGCTCTGACACCCTCACCGTAAAGAAGTGTTTCCCTGTATTTGAACGGAACTTCTTGTGTTCTAACTTGTGCCCATTACCCCTCGTCCTTTCACTGGGAACCACTGAAAAGAGCCTGGCTCCATCCTCCTTCAACCCACCCTTTAGATACTCATATGCCATAATAAGGTCTCCCCTCAGCCTTCTCTTCTCCAGGCTAAAGAGTCCCAGCTCTCTCAGCCTTTCCTCATACGGGAGATGCTTCAATCCCTTCATCATCTTAGTTGCCCTTCGCTGGACTCGCTCCAGCAGTTCCCTGTCCCTCTTGAGCTGGGGAGCCCAAAACTGGACACATTATTCCAGTTGTGGCCTCACCAGTGCAGAGCAGAGGGGGAGAATGACCTCCCTCGACCTACTGGCCACACTCTTCCCTATGCAGCCCAGGATTCCATTGGCTTTTTTGGCAACAAGGGCACATTGCTGGGTCATGGATAATTTACTGTCTACCAGGACCCCCAGATCCTTCTCCTACGAGCTACTTGTAGCAGGTCCGCCCCTAACCTATACTGGTGCCTAGCATTCTTCCTCCCCAGGTGCAGGACCTTGCACTTGCTTTTCTTGAACCTCATTAGGTTCTTCTCTGCCCAGCTCTCCAGCCTGTCCAGGTCACGCTGGATAGCAGCATGGCCCTCTGGGGTGTCAGCCACCCCACCCAGTTTGGTATCATCAGCAAACTTGCTGAGGATACACTCTGCCCCCTCATCCAGGTCATTAATGAATATATTAAACAAAATTGGACCCAGTATTGACCCCTGGGGGACACCACTGGTTACAGGCCTCCAACTAGACTCTGTGCCGCTGATCACAACCCTCTGAGTTCTGTCCCGCAGCCAACTCTCAATCCACCTCGCTGTCGCCTCATCTAGCCCATACTTCCTCAGCTTTCTAATGAGGATGTTATGGGAGACAGTGTCAAAAGCCTTGCTAAAGTCAAGGTAGGTGACATCTACAACTCTCCCCTCATCCAGCCAACCACTTATAACATCATAGAAAGCTATCAGATTGGCCAAGCATGATTTACCCTTGGTAAATCCATGTTGACCACTTCCAATAACTTCCTGCTCCTCAACGTGTTTGGAGATGACATCCAGAATGAGTCACTCCATTACTTTCCCAGGGACAGAGGTGAGACTAACTGGTCTGTAGTTCCCTGGGTCCTCCTTCTTGCCTTTTTTGAAGATCGGAGTGATGTCAGCCTTCCTCCAGTCCTCAGGCACCTCTCCTGTTCTCCATGACCTTTCAAAGATGATGGAGAGTGGTCCAGCAATAACATCCACCAGCTCTCTCAGCACTCGCGGGTGCATCCCGTCAGGGCCCATGGACTTATGAATGTCCAGCTTGGCCAAGTGGTCTCTGACCCGGTCCTCCTCAACTGAGGGAAAATCTTCCTCTCTCCAGACCTTCTCCTTTGCCTTCAGAGTATGGGATTCGTGAAGGACAGCTTTAGCAGTGAAGACCGAAGAAAAGGCGGCATTCAGGAACTCTGCCTTCTCTGTGTCTTCCACCACTAGGGCACCTGTCTCATTCGCCAGTGGGCCTACATTTTCCCTAGTCTTCCTTTTTCTATTGATATACTGAAAGAATCTCTTCTTATTGTCTTTAACTGCAGTGGCCAAGCTGAGTTCTGAAGTTCACTTGTGCTGTTGTCTGAAGTTTACTTGTGCTGTTTTCTTCTCCTGGCAATGCCAGCAGCAGAGCTGTCAGAGAAGGGTGAGTGCCAGGCTGGTGGTGCGGAGGGGCGTGTGAGTGTGATGTGCGCGGTGGCCCTGGAGGGCACTGAGAAGGGTCGGTTGGTCTGGCTGTGCGGGAGGATGCTCTGCCCGCGGCGACCGCCCGAGCAAGCGCGGCCTTGGGGAAGCGTCTGGTTGAGCGTTTGTTGGCGTATTGGAGAAGAGCTGAGCAGGTGTCCCAAAGGGCAGCGTTTGGTGGGACCCCCTTCAGCCCAAAACTTTGTGGGACCTTATTGAAGCCACCCTGGTGAGGCCTCTGCTCCTTCCACCCAAGTACTTTACGTTTCACACCTTGGAGTGGTCATTTCTGACTGCATCCTCAGCAGGACCTGGGGCCGGTGGCTGTAGCTTCAACTGTGGAGCTCTAGAGACCTGGCAAGGATGGAGGAGAAGGAATGAGCCTCCTGGTGAAGGGAGGGAAGTGAGGAGGTGCGATGTCCACACTGGCCTTGAGGACTGGCTGGGCAGGAGAGGACATGTTGGTGTAGGAGCCATGGAGCAGCCCGTGGCCAGAAGCAGAGGGTGGACACGGGGAGCGTGGGCTCAATGTGAGAGGGAGCACAACCTCGGCACAGCGGGTTTAACTAGAGGGCTGGGAGCGAGAGTGGCGTCCAGCCTGGGCAGGGGAGCTGGGTCTGCTCCTTCTCCACGTGAGAAATGGTGGTTTGCAGGTAGCATCTGGTTGCACTTGCTGGAATGCAGAGCAGGAGAGAGTTGTGTCTACTGCCAGGGGAGATTTCTGATGGATTTGAGACATGGAAGAGTTGACGAGGCTTTGGGTTGGGTTGACTTGGGTTGGAGTGCTGGCAAGCACCCCTTGCTGCTTTCCCCCCTGTCCCCAGCCCAGGTCTTGGGGGAACATCTTCCTCAGCCTTGGCTTTCTCTTCTCTTGGACCTGGAAAAGTGAAACGATGATGGAAATCAGAGCCAAACCAGACATGGTGCTCGGTTCTCACCAATCCCCTACTTTCTGTGCAGGGGACCGATGGTGGTCAGAGCACAGTTTCAGCTTTGCGGGGTTTTGGCTGCTCTGAAAGGCTGTTTGGGCCGTTTTTCCCCTACAAAGGCAGGACACAGGCAGAAAGATGGCAGCGGGGAGGAACTGGGGGTACCTGGGTGCTGAGTCGGGGCTGCAGCTCACCCCAATGCACCCTCGGGTGCCCCCGTGCTCTGTGAGGGGGGGTTTCAGGGCCTGCTGGGCTCACGGTGGTGGCATGCTGCTCTGCGTCGGGCTGGGGGTGGCGGGGAAGGGTCTGGCACGCTGGGGCCGTCACTGACCCTCGTTTTCTCTCCCACCATAGAGCTCCTGGGCGTACCTCTCAGGTCTGTACGGAGCCCCCCCGGCTGGCACCTGCTCCAGGCTGAACAACCCCAACTCTCAGCCTGTCCTCCCAGCAGAGGGGCTCCAGCCCTCACAGCATCTCCGTGGCCTCCTCTGGCCCCACTCCAGCAGGTCCATGTGTTTCCTATGTTGGGGGCTCCAGAGCTGGACGCAGTACTCCAGGTGGGGTCTCCCCAGAGCGCAGCAGAGGGGCAGAACCACATCCCTCGCCCTGCTGGCCCACTTCTGATGCAGGCTGGGATATGGATGGCTTTCTGGGCTGCGATCACGTGTTGCCGGCTCATGTTGAGCTTCTCATCAATCAGCACCCCCAGGTCCTTCTCCCCAGGGCTGCGCTCCATCCATTCTCCGCCCAGCCTGGATTTGGGCTTGGGATTGCCCCGACTAAGCTGCAGGACCTTGCACTGGGCCTCATTGAACTTCATGAGGTTGGCATGTGCCCACCTCTCCGGCCTGTCGTTAGTAGAAGGCCAGGCCTGCAGCACCCGGTTATCACCCCGGCTCGGGTGGGAGGGGATGCTCCTGCATGGGGGGGTTGCCCTGCGCTGGGGGGGAAATGCCACAGAGGGAAGGTCTTGCCGAAGTGGGGGCTGCGCTCATGCTCCCTCTCCCCCATCCCTCCCCAGCTCACCCCGACAGAAGGTCCCGAGGGCAGCGAGCAGATGGTCATCATCACAGGGCCGCCCGAGGCTCAGTTCAGGGTGCTCTGGGTGGGGGCTATGAGGGGGGGGGACAGTAAGGGACAAGTCACAGGCGTCCCTGTGATCACCACTGTGCTGCCAGCCTGGCTTGGCCTCCCTCAGCACCAGGGGAGCTCTTTGCTGGGTACCATGGTTTTGATGCTGCTGGACATGGGGACATTATCAGCTTTGGGGATGGAGAGGCACAGCGGGCGCTGCCTGATGGTTTTCCTTCGCATCCGTCTCCTCCCCAGACCCAGGGGTGAATATTTGGGAAGCTGAAAGAGGCAAACTTCTTTAACGCGAAAGAAGAAGTGAAGCTTGAAGCCCACATCAAGGTGCCTTCCTTCACAGCAGGCTGTATGATAGGCAAAGGTGGCAAGATGGTAGGTGGTGGTGCCCTGGGGACGCAGAGTTGGGAATCATCCATCACCCCTGCCCAACCCAGGGGGACAAATCCCGGGTGCTCAGTGGTTTCAGCGACGTCTTGACCCTCAGCCCCCATGTCCTGGTGGTGGTTCTCGTTGGTCCCAAGGAAGGGGGAGACACACAAGTGGTGACACCAGCAGTGGAGGATTTTGGCTCTTCCACAACAGAAGCCTCTTGTGGTTCGCTCCAGGTGAACGAACTGCAAAACTTAACCAGTGCGGAAGTCATTGTGCCATGAGACCAAACCCCAGACGAGAACGAGGAGGTCATCGTTAAAATCATTGGTCATTTCTTTGCCAGTCAGGTACGGTTTGGCCGTGGCTTTACCTGATCTTCCCCGGCCGCTTTCATCCACCAAGGAAAGGTGTGGGGCTTGCTGAGCCCAGCACCACCCAAGCACCCTGCCACTCTTCTTTTGGGAGGTCCCTGTGTCCCCAAGAGTCACTTGAAGGTGTTTCGGTAGCTTCCCCCTGGCTGTGCAAGTGCTGAAATTGAAGATTGGCTCGATTGATCTAAAAATGTGTGTTCTGGAGGCCGTGTAGAGCAGCGCCCAGGGTGTGAATGGACTCCTCTGTGCAGGCAAAGCCACCCGCATCCCACCTGGGTGCATCTTCCATAACTGCACAGCGCAAGATGAGGGAATTGCTCCAGCAGGTGAAGCAGCAGGAGCAGAAACACACTCCGGGAGCCCCGGCCTCGCAGCACAGCAAGGGAGGCTCCCGCCGTGCCGCCCAGCACCGCCCGATGACTGTAACCCCGCCGCCAGACATCCCCCCCCCTTCCCCCACCCCCAGCAGGTCAGGGGAGCAAACCAAAGACCCCCCCAAACACACAGCCCCCCATTCCCCGCGGCGCTGCGAGGATGCACAGCCGAGGGGTACGGGGAGGGCTCTCTCCATCCCACAGCCTCCCCCTTCCTCCTCCCTCGCCTCCCGACGCTATCCCTTTAGTTGGACTAACGTGGGCAGGTTTGGGTACCTCAGCACCTCACGCTTGTGTCTCCCTTTTAGAGATTTTGTATGCCTTGGAAACCTGAGAGTTGGAGGGTTTTTTTATTAATTTTCTAATAAAAAAAGAAACGAGTTGGACAAAACGATGGGAATAGGCAGCACTCTGGTCATTCTCTCCGGGGCGTTGTGGAGGAAGGCTGCCAGTCTTCCTCCCAGTGTACTTTTCCCCGTTGGCTCCAGACTGCTGCTGGGGCTGAGCTCTGAGCCGCCAGAGCGGTTCTCAGCAGACGGTCACTCGGCGCAGACAATGAGGCCCTGAATAGCCCTTCCTGTGCTCTTGATGGCTCCGGACGGCTCTGCTCCTCTGCTGCTTCTAAGGTGGGGCTGCCCCAGTGCCCTCACTCAGGAGCCTTTTGTCTGTGCAGGTCTCACTTGTGACAGGGTGTGGGGTGTTGCCAAACTAACTGCTGTGTTGCGATGTGTGAGTGGGTGTTCCTGCCCGTGTCAGTGCCAGAGCTCTTCCGTAGGCTCCTTCTGCCAGCGGAGAGCCAGGGGCCGCTCCTTCGGGAGAGAGCTTGTTTAAAAAGAGAAAAAAAAAAGGGAGTGGGGGGTGGGGGGAAGGAGAAAAAAAAATGGGGGAAAAGAAAAAAGGGGAAAAAGAGGAAAAAAGTAGAAAGAGAGAAAAAGTAAAACGGGGGGACAGGAAACAGAAAAAACGGGGAAAAGGCAAAAAAACAAAAAGGGGAAAAAGAAAAAAGGGGAAAGAAGTGAAAAAAGAGAAAAAGAAAAATGGGGGGAAAAGGGGAAACAGAGAAAAAAGGGGGGAAAAGCAAAAAAAAGGGAAAAAGAAGAAAAGGGGAAAAAGGGAAAAAAGGAGGGGGAAGTGAAAAACAAAAGGGAGAAAGAAGAAACCCCCCACATATTAAAAAATAATGGTAGAAAGGAAAAAAAAAAAGCAAACCAAGGAAGGAAAGTGGGAACAGCCGCCGGGCAGGAGGAGGGACAGGAGCCGGGGGAGGATGGGGGGCCGTGGGGGGAGGTGGCGGTGCCAGCGCCAGCCCCGGGGGCTGCGACACCACGTTTTTGTCCTCTACTGCAAAGTGTTCTGTGAAAAACAACCAACCAAATCCCACCCACCGACAACATCAAAACCCAAAGAGAAATCTCTCCAGCTCACACGAGCCTGAGCTCGCTCTCCGTTGCTCTCTTTCCAGTGTCGCGGGGGGGTCACGGCCGAGCTGAGATTGGGGGGTGGTGGTGGTGGGAGTTTGCCCCATGGCTGTGATGGGGGGAAAAGGGGTGGGTGGGGAGTGGGGGATGTGCTGTGGGTTTTTTTTGGGGTGGTGGTGGTTTTTTGCCAGGTGTCGCTTTACCCAGTGGCTGTGGGAGGTGTTGGCATCAGGAAGCCTGTGCTAAAGCGGGGTGGGGGCCTCGCCGCAGTTGGTTAGCAGAGCCAAAGTGGTTATTAATGGTTATTAACAGCACAGTAATTAGGCCCGTGTAATGGGTGTGATAAGCCCAGCGCTGTTTGTTCACCAAACCTAGAAATTTACATTGTCACATTGTTTTACAAAAAGGCAATTGCTGAACCGGATGTTGCAAGATAGCCAGCACAGCATCCTGTGAGCGGGCAAGGTTAAAAACTGCAAAGGTCAGGTTATGCAAACAAAGTAGGATGTGAAAAGACTTGAAGGAGGGGAGGGAGGCTCATGAAGACGAAGAGTACATGATGTGAGGAAGACATGAATCTTTCATCCCTGCGACCACCGGAGGAAAAGGAAAGCAGAAAACGACCCCCTAGCAACAAGTCGTGTCGTGCAAATGCGGAGTACGCCTATACCGGAAAAAGAAGAGTATAAAACCAAAAGATTTTCGGGAACCAGGCGCATGCCGTCGGCGGAGTGAGTCTCCCAGGCCGCCCAGCGCTGTTTTGCTTGTTGCCGCTTGCTAAATAAATATTCCAAATTTTAATTGACTCTATCTCACATCAATTTGTGGGATCAACTTATAACAATGGGGAAGCTCAGATGCCCCCTAAGCACCCCCCGGTGCTTCTCTAGCCAGGCGAGCGCTGGGCGTCCCCCCCGCAGGAGAGGAGCGCACCTCTGGGGTGGGTGGAAGGGCATCACCCAACAGGGAGAGGACCAAGATGGGGCTTGGGTGTCCCTTGGGGTGGCCGGGTGGCCAGGTAGGGCTGCTGGGGGCTGCCACGACGAGGGACACCCCCATGCCTTTCTCCATGGCTCCCAGAGCTCTGCTCCCTCCCTCCCTCCCACCCATCCAGTGCCACCGGAGAGGTGGTGTCCCCCCTCCCGGGGTGGGCAGGGGCTGTGCCACCCCATCTAACACCTCAACGCACCAAAGCACCTCACTGGGGGAGGGACCCTGTGCCTGGTAGCCCCGTGCGCCCCAGCACTGTAAGGATGGGGCTGAGCCCCCACCACGGCCACCCTGTGCAAACCAAAGACCCCCCAAACACACAGCCCCCCATTCCCCGCGGCGCTGCGAGGATGCACAGCCGAGGGGTACGGGGAGGGCTCTCTCCATCCCACAGCCTCCCCCTTCCTCCTCCCTCGCCTCCCGACGCTATCCCTTTCGTTGGACTAACACAGGCAGAGAGACAGAGAAAGAGAGTTTTTATTATTCTTTTTTTTTTTTAAATTTTTCATTTCCTAAAAGCCACCCGGTTTTCATCCCAGGCATGGCCAGAGGAGCTCGCCCAGCATTGAGGGGGGGAGGTTGGGCTGCGTCACGCAGCGCAGCGACTCATCAGTTTTTAGAATTAATGTAACGATAACGAAACTAACGGCGATTTTTAAGTTTTGTAAGTATTTTTTTTTATTATTATTTATTTCATTTCAGAGGGGGTGGGGGAGGGAGGGGGATGTTTGTTTTTTAGCAAATGCCGGCTTTTCTAGAGGTTAAAGGAAAGGCTGTGCTTGGATAAAAATGGTTTGGGGAAAGATCCCGGTTGCAAAGAGAGAAGGGGGGCAAAGCCAAATTTCCAACAGGTTGTCAGCTCAGGGCTGGGGGAAAAAAAACAACACACTAGCAAAATTATTATTTTTTTTTTAATTTCAAAAGTAACACAGACACAACCCCCAACCCCAGATGACACACACACATCCACACACAAAAACTACCTCAGGTTTTCATACCTCAGCACATTACGCTTCTGTTTCCCTTTTAGAGATTTTGTGTGCCTTGTAAAACTGATAGCTGGAGCATTATTTTTGTTTATTTTCTTAATAAAAAAAAAAAGCGAGTTGGAAAAGACACTCTCTACTGAGTGCAAGGCGGGAGAAGGAAAGCAATCCCACGGGTGCCAGAGCTCTTCCATAGTCTCCTTCTGCTGGCTGAGAGCCAGGGGCCGTTCCTTCGGAGAAAGCTTGAGAGATGTTTAAAAAGAGAAAAAGGAAAAAAACAAAAGAAAAAAATGGGGGGAGAAAAAAAAAGAGGGGAAAGAAGAACAAAGAGAAAAAGAGATAAAAGGGGGGAAGAAAAAAGGGGGAAACGGAAAAAAAGGGAAAAGGAAAAAAAGGGGGGGGGAGAGAAAAAAAAAGGAAAAGGAAACAAAAACCCTAAATATAAAAAAAAAGAAAGGTAGAAAGGAAAAAACAAACAACCAAACCAAGCAAGGAACGGGGTGAAAGCCACCAGGCAAGAGGAAGGACGAGAGCCGGGGGTGAGGTGGCGGTGCCAGCGCCGGCCCCGGGGGCTGTGACACCACACTGCAAAGTGTTCTGTGAAAAAAACCAACCAAACCCCACCCAACGACAACAACATCAAAAAACAAAGAGAAATCTCTCCAGCTCACACGAGCCTGAGCTTGCTCTCCGTTGCTCTCTTTCCAGTGTCTCGGGGGGGTCACGGCCGAGCTGAGATTGGGGGGGTGGTGGTGGGAGTTTGCCCCATGGCTGTGATGGGGGGAGAAGGGGTGGGTGGGGAGTGGGGGATGTGGTGTGGGGGTTTTTTTTGGGGTGGTGTTTTTTTTGCCAGGTGTTCCTTTACCCAGTGGCTCGGGGAGTGGGACGAAACGGGAAAAAGGGCTTCACTGAGAGGTTCAAATTAACAATTTCTTTGGACTTCACTCACGGGCCCAATACGTCACTATTGCAAGTTCTGTGTGTGCGATGGCGATTACACTATTGCGGTTTAAAAGCAATTAGTGGGATCCACTATTGCGAGCTACAAATGCCCCCGACAAGTAGCAACGCAAACCACAAGGGCGCTAGATATTAATGCCTTAGAAGAGTGCACCAGTCACAAACTCAATCGCATGCCCTATACCGTACAGGTGTTTCTTAGTCACTTACCCTCTCTCTCTCAGGTGAGGTCGCTCCATCCCTGGGAAGTTACCCTGTACAGCGTCCTGGATGGGGGGGACGGATCTCCTAGGGGCCAGCTGTATCCTTGGAGGATTCCCCATTTGTCTCCCCAGACCCTGCGGTTTATATTTCCTGACTCGGTGAGGGTGCAGGATTATGCCCGAGTGGATTACACTGTCTGGGATATTTCCCTCTGGTGGTGCCATAGCAAAGTCTCTGTTGCCAGTTTGTGATGTCCGGCACTCAACATCACGGGAAGAGTGGTGGGATGGGACTCGGGGCATTTTGATTGTTAAGGGCCATTTGGTCTTGGTTGTTCTGTGCCATCTGGAGATAAGCCCGGGCTGAGCTGTTTTGCAGCTCCCCCCAAGTTCTCTCTGCACAGCCAAGGCACGGCGGGGATGGAGCTGAGTGGGATGGCAGCTCCCTGCCTCTCACCTCTTGTGCTCTGAAACCGGCTGGGCTGGCTGCTCCCACACAGCGTGTTACTGGCTTGCCCAGCAGGTAAAGAACCCAGATTTGGGATGCCACTGGGGTGTCCGTAAGGGGTCCTGGGGGGGACTCTTGCAGGCCAGAGGGAGTCTGGGGCAGCCCTTCAAGGATCTGGGGGTCCCCTCTGGTGCCTCTGGGGAGGGTTTTGTGGCTGGAGAGGGCCCAGCTGGTTTCAAGAGGTGCTTCCTCCCTTTCTCCAGCCCACCCAGCTCCCCCGACACCACCACCCCCCCAGGTTGGTGGGTGCCAGCAGTGCCAGCCTGTCCCACTGGGTCGGGCACTGAGGGGGGCACAGCCCCAGCCGCGGGATGGCAGGATGAACCACAGCACCAGGGATAGAGACCAACATTTTATTTCTTTAACATTTCCCATGGGGGGCACCCCAGGGTTGCGCGGCTGCACTGCAGCTGGTGCCAGGAGGGACTCCAACTTCCCCCCCACAGCTCACCTGGCTCCGCGCGTGATGCTTTTGATGGGGCTCAGCGCGGTCTCTTCTGTGCTACGGACCAAGCGGCTCCAGGTAGGCGACTGCTGCACCGCACTGTGCCGCAGCGTGGGGAGGGGTGGGGGGCTGCGGCGCGGGGCTGGGAGCTGCTCCCGTCTCACCCAGCTCCCGGGGTCCTGCAGAGGGACTGGAAGAAGCCAAAGCAAGGGATGACGCACGTGATAGCCCGCCCGCAGGAGCAGAGCGGTGAGTGGCCCTGGCACCGAGCACCGGGCAAACAGCACACACCCCACAGCAGCCCTGAGCCGGGGCTGTGCCAAGGGCTGCCGGCTGCTCACTCCGTCCCCTCCCTCAGCAGCTTCTCGGCTAGCGGATGAAGGATGGGAGCTCAAGTCAACACAGGAGAAGCAGGGAGTGTGGGGGAGACCCCCAGATCCTGCCCCAGACCCTCAGCCCGTGCCCTGCCCTGCCTGTGCTGGGCAGCCCTGCCCGCCTGCTGAGGAGGGGGTGCTGCCCGTGGGCCCCGACGGAGTAGACAGGGTGCAGCGGGTCTCTTCTCTCTCCTCCTCTGCAGGGCAACCGAGGAGGCAGCGAGGAGGAAGCACCGGGCCCCACAGGACCCACTGGGCTCCCTGCCAACCATATACCATCTGAGCAGTGATGCCTCTCTCTACCCCCCACCCCCCCAAGCCCCCACGTCCCCCTGCCCTCCTCTGCCGCCTATAGGTCCTATCAGTGGGGACAGCTGCTTCTGGTCCAGGCACCCCCTGGGCTCCTGGGCCCCCCGAGGGCCACCCCAAGAGCCCCTGCAGCCTGTGCTCGCTGGCCAACTCGGAGGACTGCAGCAGCCTGTTGAGGAGCAGCTCCTCTTCCCACAGCTCCCTCTACCACTTCCTGGAGCCCTGGCCCAGTGCAGCAACAGAGCCAGTGGTGCTCACACACTCAGGACAACCCCGCTCTCCCATGGCTGCTGGTGGGGCAGTGCGGAAACTGGGGCCGGTCCTCGGCCAGGAGCCTCCACAGGAGCTGCCAGCAGGGACCGAGAAAGAGTGGGTTCCCCAGTAGGGGATGGACAGGGCACAGGGGCCCACGGATGAGCACCTGTCCCCCAGAAGGCCCCCAGCCATGGACATGGACAAGGTGGAGCGGGTGCAGGAGATCACCTGTGCTTTCCAGGCCTTGAACGCAAAGACGGAGGAGTCCTGCAAGACCACGGGCAGGGAGTGTGGCCAGGCAGACCCAGGGCTGTGCAGGGCAGGAAGGTGCCTGCGGCAGGGCTGCGCCCGGCTGTGGGGCTACCTGAAGGGCTGGTGGAGATGCCACTAGCCGTGTCTGCTTCTGCCAGCCCTGCAAATGGTGACAGCGCCAGGCCCAGAAGACCAACAGTGCCCCGAATACTGAGCGGCTGTGGGGAGTGGGGCCGGGAACCCCTCTGGGGTGCTGCGTATGTGAACGTTAAAGAAATAAAATGTTTGTCTCTAGCCCTCGTGCTGTCCTTCCTCCTCCCATCCCACGGCTGCGGGTGCTCCCCCGAGGGAGCAGGCTGCAATCAGCAAGCACTGTGTGTTGAGCTCCCCTGCTCACAGCCATGCTCCGCAGGCGGTGAGGCAGGAGCAGTCCCCAGCCAACTTGGGTGCAAAAAGGTTCATCTGACTCAGCGGGTGAGGAACAGCCCGTTTCAACTCTGTACCTTTGGCATTCTCAGGTCAGAGGATTTGATGGAGCCAACTGAGAGCGGCAGCATACGCTGTGGGGCTCTGAGCTGCTGCGTGGTGCCAGGTCTATCCAACGTCAGGCAGTACGTTCCCAGGAGATGTCACCGCTGACAACTCTTCCGAGGAAGTGGGGCCGTTTCTGCAGTCGTAGCCTGCCTGGAGAAACAGCCCCACGGAGCTAATAGTCTGCTGAGCAGCAAGGGAGCAGAGTCGCTGACTCTCAACCAAGGACTGAAATACAGCAACCCACTCTATTGCCTTCCCCCTTCGCCCGCTGCCTCCCACAGTTGAGAAGAAACCAACCAGGGAGCTCCAAAGGAGGGGACCCCTCCCCCACTCCCCCAAATCTGCTCAACACCCCCAAACCTCCCTCAAGACACGGGACTCCTCCCACACACCTCCACTCCCCACACCGCCAACCCTCCCCCTCCCCCAACACTCCAAAAAGCAGCAGTCCTTAGGGCAGACTCCTTAAGCTGACTCCACAGCTACGGCTCCCCGTCGGCTCCGGGGGACACAAGGGGGCCCCGGGGCTCTCCGTGGGCTTTAAGGGGGTCCCAGGGCTGCCCACGGGCTCCCAGCAATGCCCGTGCCCACCACCCACCCCCGCTTCAGGGGGCCCAGCGCTGACAGCCCCCGACCCATCTCGGGGGTACCTGGGGGGGCTCGGCCGTGGGCTGGAGGCGGGCGAAGGGGGCACGGCCGGGCTGACCTGCCGGGGGGGGCTGAGAGCGGAGCCCAGAGCGGAGCCAAGCGCCCGGCCAGGCCGGCCCCGGGCACCCTGCGCTGCGGCCGGGGCTGCCGCCACCTGCGGGGAGCGAGCGGGGGGTGAGGGGGCGGCAGCGGGGGACGGGGGAGCCTGAATCGGCCCTGTCCTCCCCGGGGACCCCCCACTCGGCTCTGCCCCCCCCAAACAGGCCCAGACCGCCCCCCGTGCCCCCCAGCCCGGTCCCGCCACCCCACAAACCTCCCAAACTGGCCATGGACTCCACCGCCACCGCCCGCCCGCCCGCCCGCTCCTGCTCTCCTCGGCCCCCGTCCCCCCCGGTACCGACCGTCACAGCTCCCGACCGCCGCCGTACACCGGAAGTGCTCCCCATCACGTCCGCCCAACCGCGCATGTGCCGAGGGGCAGACCCGGGCCACGCCCCCCTGCGTCGCCGCGGCAAACGCGAGCGAGAGGGGCGGGGCCGCGCCGAGGAGAACGAGCTCCACACCAGCGCTTCTCTCCGCGTCGGGCAATGCGAGGCCGAAACCATCCCAGCCCTCCTCCAAAAGATCCGGGACCCCCCGAAACCAGCCCAGCCTTCTCCAAAATGAGACGGACATCCGCCTGCAGAGCTCCGCCAGCCCCCCCGACGGACATCACGGGGATGGGGGGAAAGAAAACAACCAGAAAGGTACTGAAAAGAACGTGGAGACGGTGCTTAGAGATCCTTCCGAGAGGCAAAACACGGCCTTTGTTCTCATTTTTGAACACGGGGTTTCGCAGTGCTTCGCGGGCAGTGGTTATCCAGGGGCATCAGCTATCCCGGGAAGCGAACGTTCCCATCCCGTGTGGCAAAAGTCCACTCGCATGAATAACTTAGACAGAACCCGCCCACAAAAGGACAAGAGGCACCTTTGGTCACCCTTTGCTTGAAGCTTCGCTAAAACTGTATCCTCAGATTGGCCCTGTCCTGCAGTTTCTTTCCCAGAGTTTTGCCCCAAACCCACGCTTCTAGCCCCGCTCCCCAAGCCCTCCCTCGGGGCCCACCGCCTTTCCCCAGCCCAGCCTGTCCTTAAAGCTTTTCTTTCCACACACAGCCCTTTCCACTCACCTCCCTCCGGGGCGGTGTTTTGTTTTGGTGGTTTTTTTTTTTTTTTTCCTAGCTTTGGAGCAAAAAGCGGCTTTTAAAGGTGGGAAATGAGGGGGTCTCCCAGCTTCCCGGTGGAAAAAAGCCGGTTTTAGCACTTCCTTAAAGCAGCTTTTAACCCTTCCTATAAAGTGTTGTTCGTTCCCCCCCCGCCCCTTTTCAGTTTTTTTTTCCTTCCTCCTTTTTGGGGCAGTTTCCCCCCATTTCTCCCCCTTTTTTGGGGGTGCTTTTTCCTACTTTTTTTTGGGGCAGTTTTCCCACCTTCCTAAATACAATTTTCTTCCTTGGTGGTGAATCTATAAAAAGCTCTTTTTCATAGTGTTTTAAAACGCATTAAATCCCCACAACGCTGCCTCTACCTCCTTTTTTTCAGGGCTTAAAACCAGAGTTTTGGACAAATACACAGAGGAGCGCTCCTCTCACCACCAAACCCCCTTCTCCCTCCCCGCTTTTATTCCCCAGTTATTTTTTTATTATTATTTTTTTCTACCCAGGATTCAGGAAATATCATTGGACAAATCTAAACAATTTGGGGGGAAGAAAGCTGGGAATTGTTGAGTGCTGCAAATCCTTTTGTCAGCGACATTTGTGTGTCCCTGTGCGTGTCGTCTTTGTCTGGGTGGTGCTGTCACCGGCGCCTTGAAAGGAATCGGGAGTAATTTGGTGCTTTATTTGTCTATAACATAACTTGGGGAACTGGATTTTTTTAATACAAATGGGGCCTGGGAGAAGCTACCAGCGCAATTTGGGATTTTTTTCCCATCCCCAACTCCATTCGGACGCCCGTTCCGCACTTTCAGTGCAGCACCTCTGGAAAACCCCTCAAAAACTAAACTATTCTGGAGCTTTGATACTGCCTGAGCGCCTTTGGGTGAATTCGGGCCCAAAAATTATGTTTAAAACCCCCTTTTTTCCCTTTTTTGGGCTGTTTCATCCAAAAGTGAAAGTTGGAATAGGCCAAGAATGGGATGGAGGGGAGGTCTTTCCCCAAACGCGGAGCCTTCCGGGACCCCGAGCGGGAGGAACCGGCTGCCCGGTCTTCCCCGGGCCCGCTGCGGGTTTTGCTCGCCCCGTTCCTCGCCCGGGGTGAGTGGCCTCTGGCAGTGGAGGTCCACCCTGGCTTATACTCCTACCTCTCGTGCCTATTGGGGTGCCTCCAACAGCCGAGAAATAGTTCTGCTTGGCAGCGAGTCCAGAGGCCAACCTGGTCTTGCCCTCCCTCCTCTTTAGTCCGGTATCTCTGATTCTTGTGGCACAATAGGGTCCTTTCTTCGGTCCCAGAACTCGTATTGGAGCTGATATTTCGAGGATCTATGAACATTCTGGTTGGGTCGGTCCACATTACGTAATTCTCTGTGGGTTCTGCAACAATAATGTCTAATCCACTTACACTTATCTATTGGGGTTGTATTCCCACATCGGATACACTAAAGATCGAAGACTTGGGAGAGGTACTGCTCCTGTCTGCCACGGGGACCTCAAATGACCTTATTACAATTCTTACACTTAACCTGTGTAATTTATAACACGCAACAATTACAACTGCAGCAAAGTAGGGTCGAAGGGGTTTGGTGCCACCCCAGTCTGAAGGCACTCTCAAGGCTTTTGCTGTCTGTTGCTCTCATGCAGCAGCACTGACTCTTATGCGCCTTCTGAAGGCTCTCCAGGGCTTTTTCCTGTCAAAGCAAAATCACGAGACTTCCTTTCCATGGTTAATTTCCATATGCGTACTTTGAATCTGTATAGATAATGCCTTCTTTTCCCTGGAGATAATCTAAAGCTCTCTTCAGAGCATATAGTTCACAACTCTGGGCTGACTAATTTGCTGGTAATCCTCCTTCTTCAATTACTGCTTTTTCTTCCCCATCAATGACGACATAACTCCTTGCTCTCTTTCCAACTATACATCAGGAGGAACCATCTATAAAAAGTTGTTGGATAGTTTTTTGGGTTTGTTTGTTTTTGTTTTATTACATAGGGCATTGGTGTGTTTATTAGGTCTTCTCTTACCCTGGTTTGGTAATTTATAAAATCTAATCAATCATGATGCGGCTCCCCACTGCCCATTCCTACAGGAGTTGTGAAGGATTCAGGTTTCTGTCTACCACCAGGGTCAAATCATTCTTTTCTATTAAAATCGTTTCGTGCTTCAAAGTTCTGAAATCTGTTAACCACCGGCCAGACTTTTGAGATAAGATAGTTCTTACAGTGTGTGTGTGGATGTACAATTAGGGTTCTTCTAGAGGTTAATTTTTGGCTTTTTTCTACTAATATTGCTGTGGCCACTACTGCCTGTATGCATGTGGGCCACCCCCAACATACCGGGTCCATTCATTTTGGATAGGTATGCCACCGGTTTCCTTTCTCCGCCCCGTTCCTGCATTACAACTCCATGTGCTATCCCTTCTTCCGTGTTTATAAAAACGTGAAATTCTTTTTTTTTTTTCTAGGGAGGGGAGGGCTAAACCTGGGGTTTCTATTAACTTCTGCTTTAATTCTTTAAATTGCTCTTGTTTGTCTTCTGTCCGCTGTAGTGGACTGTCTTTTACAAGTTTGTCATAGACTCAGTCACTAAAATTTCTGTATCCTTTAGCCCATAATTTACAGTACTCTAGTAACCTTAAAGTCTTTATTCGTTCTTGGGACACTTAATGCTGTAATTCGTTCTGGATTGATTTTTCTTTTTCTTTTGTTAATTAGATGCCTTAAATACCTTACCTCTTTTTGTACAAACTGCAGTTGTGTCATTGAGACTCTTAATTCTTTTTCTCCAAAAAAAACCATTCAGCAAACGTATCGATGTCTCTTTCTGACTTTTTGCTCCCTCTCTCCTGATACCAACAGATCATTTCCATATTGCAAGATTCTTACTGCGGGTTCTGCCTGGAACTCCCCTAAAATTTTCTCTTGCGTCTGTTCAAATAGATTTGGGGATTTTGTGAATCCTTGAGGCAGGGAGGTCCAGCGGAGTTGCTGCTTCTTCCCATTTATTCCCATTTATTCCCATTTATTCCCGTCTGGATTTTCCCATTCAAAGGCAATTTCATAGTACAAGACTTCTCAGCTCCTGAGTCTACTAAAAAGGTGTAAATTTCCTCCTGGGGGCCTGATTTTAAGTTTATCAAGGGCTCACTAATTCTTTCTTCCCCCAGCAGGCAGAGCCCTTGACACCCTTACTCGGGAGCGTATTCTTCCTGTTGACAGATTTTAAACACTCGTTGATCTCTCTTTTGCCTGGGACACTCTCTCTTAAAATGTTCTCCCTGCCCACAATGGTAACACTTTCCGCCCTCTGGGGCTCCTGATTTCATTCACATGGGCTTTTTGAGCGGCAGCAGATGGGCTCCCTGTATCTTGTGTGCTCTCATCCCTGGCCCCGGATTCTGGGGCGCTTTATCTTTAGTCTTTGTTATTTCTTTTACAGTCGCCACCATTAGTTTTGCTTTTGCCCTCTGCTTCTCCTCATCGCGCCTCACATATACTCTTTGTGCTTCTCGTAACAACTCATTGATTCCTCTCTCATGCCAGTCTTCCATCTTTTTCATTTTTTTCCTAATAGCTGGCCAGGCATGGGTGACAAAATTTATTTTTTAATAATTGCTGGCCAGCCACAGTCTCTGGATCAGTCACAGAAAACTGCTGAATATTCCTTCAGAGCCTCTTCAACCATTCCATCAGCGATTCCTCTTTCCCTTGTTTACTGCCAACGGCTTTGCTCACATTTGACCCCCTCGGGGCTGCCTCTTTAATTCTCCTTATAATTAACGTCCGATAATCAGACATGTTTCTTCTCCTTGCGGAGTCATTTTGATTCCAATCAGGTCTTTGTAGGGGTAACTTTTGGTCCCCCACCACCCCATGAACGTTTTTCCTTTCCCATATTCTCGTCCCTGCTACACGGATCATTTGTCTTTCCTCAAGGGAGAACAAAGTTCCCATTTCTTCCCAAGTGTATACATTTGGACCTAAAAATTGGTCTAATTGTTTTGACAAACCTAGGGGATCTTCCAACAATTTCTTCATTTCTTTTTTAAAGTTCCTGACTTCCGTACTGGTTAGGGGCACATTCAGAAATCCTGCCCCATTTTGAACTCCTGGCATCGGGACCTCCCGTAAAGGATGCAGCCCAATTGGTTCCGTCATCTCCTCTTTTTCTTCCACTATGGACCTCCCCACTTCCCGCCTCCGTCTCCTCTGGCATTCCCTTCTAACGGGGGCCTGAGGCTCTCTTGTGCCTTCCGGAGGGTCCGGGTTATATGGGGGAGGTAAGTATTCAAGAGGATCCCAGACTGGTCTCTGGTCCTCCTCCTTCTCCTTCTCCTTTTGTGTCTCCCATTTAAAAACCCCTGCAGCTCCTTTCCAACACGCTGCATACTCGCTTTCTTCTTGATCAAATGATTCTATAGAGTTAACGTATACATTTAGTGCTTGACACAGCTGTCCCTCTACAGAACCATACTTTGGCCAATACAGCCTGTCTGGCCTCATGGGCTCTTTGGTCCATTTAAACATACAGTAATTGATCATCTTTGCTTTATCCTTACCCCGGGTGCAGGACTCTCCTTCCTGCCCCCGTTGTAACAACATCCTCCCGAATGGACTGTCCGGAGGTATTTCTGGAATTCCCTAATCAGCTTTTCCCTTAGATTCCTTTTTACTTTTCCCTTGTCCCATTTTTTTACCCCGGGGGATCTCTCAACTCCAGCCTTTCGCTTCGTCTCTTCACCGGCCGGTCTCCTCGCGGAGATACGGAACCGCAGTTAGAAAGACTCCGCACTCGCTTCGCAGATCTAGTCCGCGTCTCACTCACACCACTCTCAATCCCCCGTCACCCAGCCGCCCGAGCAATACTTAACAGTCAATTTTCTTACCCGGGTCTCGTGCACAAGTATTATCGGCTGCCGCGGTTATCCCTGGGACCCCTCTTTGGTCCACGAGCCCCTTCACCGGGCTGTTGCCGCTGGTCCGTCACCGAGGGCGGGGAGAATCCGAGGATTGCTGAAATCAGCAGTGGCGCGCCGTCCCGGTCTACTCACCCGTCCAAGGCTCCGAACGTGGGCTTCAGGTCTCCTGGACGAGCCCCCAAATTGTGAGAAACACACTCACTGTATTGAATTTTAGTCTGGGGCAAATTCGGTGGAGCTAACACCCCAAACACGCCCCCACCACACATGGAACACCCCACGTCATGCACACAGTGCTCGTGCACGTCATGCACAGAGCGTGGAAGGCATGCACATGCAGCACGCACACACACACACAGTGCGGGCACACACAGCCTGCCAGCATACGCACAAAATGCCCGCACACACGGCACGCGCTCGACCCAGTGAACGCATACCTGCAGTGCGCACGCTCACAGGCTCATCTACACCACACTGCACGTAAACAGTGTGCACCCACCGTGTGGGTACCGGGACACGGAGTGCACCCAGACACCGAGTGCACCCACACACAGGGCACACACGATGCGTGCACACACAGAGTGCAGCACACAAACTGACGCGCCGGCATTTCCCAGTCCCTGAAGGGCCGACAGGAGAGCTGGGGAGGGACTTTTTACAAGGGCGTGTAGTGACAGGATGAGGGGGAAGGGCTTCAAACTGGAAGAGGGGAGGTTTAGAATAGATCTTAGGAAGAAATTCTTGACTGTGAGGCTGTTGGACCCTGGGGCAGGTTGTCCAGAGAAGCTGTGGCTGCCCCATCCCGGGAAGTGATCAAGGCCAGGTTGGACGGGGCTCTGGGCAACCTGGTCTGGTGGGAGGTGTCCTTGCCCAGGCTGGGGGGGTTGGAACTTGATGGTGTTCAAGGTCCCTTCCAACCTAAACCATTCTGTGATTCTGTGTGTGCGCCCAGGCGTGCGCATGGGTACGGAGTGCAGCATGTGGGTGTGCTGGACTCGTCCCGCTCGCACATCACCGCTTGCCTGCTGTGGCTGTAGCCAGATGGGCCCCTCAACACCCCAAACCGTGCATGCTGCCTGTAGCAGTTCTGTTCTCTGGTGTATGTGTTTTGGGAAGGCCCTGGTGGCAAAGGGCTGCAGAGAGCGGGGTGGCAGTGAACTTCCCCAAGAGGCCGCGATGCCACACGGGGTTTTTTGCTGCCAGCTGTCAGCAGGCAGCGCTCGCAGCCAGGCGCTGCTGCCTGCCGCGGGGCCTGCACAGCCTCGTCCCGCAGGCAGAGCGTTCAGCGGGGGTCTGTCGGGGGTGTCCCATGCCGGCTTCTGCCTCCCCTCCTGCCGGGAACCCCCCATGGTGCCCCCCCTTCTGCCAAGAGGCCACCGGGCCCGGTGCCCGGAATCAGCGACTCTGTGACATCAGCCCCGGGAACAAGAGCACCGTGGGCAGCGTGAGCACTGCGGGCACTACGTCGGCTGCGGCACTGGTGGCGACAGGCCCTCGGTTCGCTTCTTGCAGGTGCCACGTGCCGCCACTGGCAGCAATGAAACTGCTCCTCGTCGTCGTCCTGCTGGCCCTGTGCTGGCCTGTGCAAGGCGCGTGGGACAGCTGTGGGTAAGTGGCCCCAGGCTCTGGGGGGGAGCTTGGGCAACCCTGACGGGGTTCACTGGAGGGAGCCCGCTTGTCCCCCGTGGCCACAGCTTCCCCAACCCCGCCTGGGAGCCTCAGATCCTGGCCAGCACCCCGGCTGCTGGCACAGCTCCTCTGCGGGGCTCAGGCAGAAACAGGGGCGCACACACGCACGCCCCAGGGGGTTCCCTGGCCCTGCTGTCCGTGCAGCGCCTTGTGGGGAGGGAAGAGGGCTGACCTTCAGCCTGAACCGCAGCACGCGTGGAGCAGGACAGTCATGAGTTTCTGGTTACAGAGGGACCTGCGGGCTCCGGCCCATGGCTTACCAGTACGGCATGTCGCGCGTGGTGGGTGGCACCGATGCCCGTCCAGGAGCCTGGCCCTGGATCGTCAGCATCCAGGACCCCTGGGAAGCAGGCACGGGGCACATATGTGGAGGGTCCCTCATCAGCCCACAGTGGGTCCTCACGGCGGCACACTGCTTCATCGAGGCCAGGTAAGGAGGGCCAGGGAAGGGGGCTGTCCCCACCACCCTCGCGGGTGCCCTGTGCGCAGCACCGCCTGCTACTCCCATCCGCGTTCCTGCCAGTACGCCCAGTGCCTGGGCACTGCCGAGCCCAGCCCAGAGACTGCTGAGGAGAAGGCTGGGCTCGGGCCACTGCTTCCTAGCAGCCTCCAGCGCCACATGGCTCGTGCCTAAGGCATGCCAGGGCGGTGGCAGCCTGCGTGGCACTGCTCTCCTCTCTGCCTTGGGAAGCAGAAGGCAGGGAACGGCGGGGCTGCTGCAGCGCGTGGCTCCGCTCCCTCTGACCCCCCTCTCCATCTGCTTTCCAGGCACATCAGCATGTGGCGCGTGGTGATCGGGGCCACCCAGTTGACTCGGCTGGGCCCCGGGACCCAAGTGCGCCATATTAAGCGGCTGCTGGTTCACGAGCACTACAGGAATATCACGCAGAGGAATGACATCGCCCTGCTGGAGCTGGACCAGCCGGTCCAGTGCAACTACTACACCCAGCTTGCCTGTGTGCCCGACGCCTCACTTAGAGTGTCAGAGCTGCGCACCTGCTACGTCAGCGGTTGGGGCGCCACCACTGCAAGATGTGAGTTCCCCAAAAGTGCTGGTGTCCTGAGTGCAAGCTTGGCACACTGGGGAGAGGGGTTGGGCTTCCCGAGAGCAGAGGCGAAAGCCGCAGTCAGGCTGTGGGGACGTATGCCTCCGGAGAGAATGGGCTGACCCACCGCCCAAAGCCAGACAGAGGGGAAACACGGGCACAGTGCCTTCAGGACGCAAAGCCAAGCCCTAGGGAAGGGGTTCACCCAGGCAGGGTGGGAGCTGCTGGGGCTTCATTGCTTTCTCTGCTCACAGCTGCAGGGTCAACGGATGTCCTGCAGGAGGCCAAGGTCCAGCTCATTGATGTCAACCTCTGCAACAGCAGCGGGTGGTACAGAGGGGCCATCCACAGCCACAACCTGTGTGCTGGCTATCCGCAGGGTGGCATCGACACCTGCCAGGTAGGACGTGCTGCAAGTCAAGCCCCAGCAGCACCGGCAGCCCTCTCACAACGCCCAAACATCGCCCGGCACGTGCTTGGCCTGGCAAGTCACCCTGCCACCGCTGGGTCTCCACCGCTGCTGGGGCTCACCTCCCCTTCCCCAGCTGCAGGTCCTTGCCCAGTGCCCACCTTGTCCCAGAGCCCGGGGACGCTGCCCAGAAAGCCCATCCCGTGCTCCCGGCAGCCCATAGGTCCAGATCCCAAAGCATCCCCCTTCCACACAGCCGGGAGCACTGTGCAGAGATGAGAGAGCGCCCGACCTTACAGGCCCTCCACCCTCTCCCAGATGAGGCTCTGTAGGCTCCAGCGCCGGAGCAGCGCCGTTGTGTGCAGTGAGCAGAGCTCTGGCAGGTGCTGGGAGAGAGAAGGAGCCGGCCAGAGCGCTGACAGCAGCCACCCAACACCACCTCAACCCTCTCTCCTCCCCTGCAGGGTGACAGCGGTGGTCCTCTGGTGTGCAAAGACAACAACGCGGACTACTTCTGGCTTGTTGGGGTGACCAGCTGGGGGAGAGGCTGTGCCAGAGCCAAACGGCCCGGAGTCTACACCTCCACCCAGCACTTCTACGACTGGATCCTGATCCAGATGGGACTGAGCCCAGCAGTAAGGGGTACTCCAACAGCACGGGCTTGGAGTCATTTTCTCACCACCTCAACCCCTTATCAGAGGCCAAGGCCAACACCAACACCACCGGGCACGATTAGCTCCTGCCCATTTCCACTCCAGAAGTTGGTGGAATTCTTTACTCGGGTGCAGGAGCTGCTGCAGGTCCTGTGGGGGAAAAAGGCTTGAGCAGCGTGACGAAGAGGCTCCAGAGCAGGCCGCCCTGTTCCACGACCATTTCCTTCCGGGGCAATCCCTGCTGAGCCAAAGGCAGCCTCAGAGCCAAGGCCTGCTCTGTCCTGCCCGCGCTCCTCTGAGTGCAGAAGGGCTGATGTTGACTCGGTTGTAGAAATAAAGTTCCTGATTTTCACAGCTGAGCGTGCTTGAGTCCAATTCAGTCTCCGGTGCAAGGCAAGGACTTGCGTGCCCAGCGCCTGCCGACGAGGCTGCAGGCAGACAGCAAGGCACGAAGGGAGAGTGACTCCGAAGGGCTGAAACGGTGCCTGGTCAGAGAGGAGGGTGCTCAGAGCCACCATGGGGTGGAGAAGACTGGCACATGGAGGATAGGAAACAGTGATGTGCAGACAACTTTAGGCGGACGCTTTAAGGCACACAGCTGGAGATTAGGGTCCAGCGTAAGCCGTAGCTAATTGAACATGGGCACAGCAGGTTTAAATCAAGGGCTGGGAGCAAGAGCGGCGTCCAGCATGGGCAGGGGAGCTGGCTCTGCTCCTTCTCCACATGAGAAATGGTGGTTTGCAGGTAGCATCTGGTTGCACTTGCTGGAACACAGAGCAGGAGAGAGTTGTGTCTACTGCCAGGGGAAGTTTCTGATGGATTTGAGACATGGAAGAGTTGACGAGGCTTTGGGTTGGGTTGAGTTGGGTTGCTTGCTGCTTTCCCCCCTGTCCCCAGCCCAGGTCTTGGGGGAACACCTTCCTCAGCCTTGGCTTTCTCTTCTCTTGGACCTGGAAAAGTGAAACGATGATGGAAATCAGAGCCAAACCAGACATGGTGCTCAGTTCTCGCCAATCCCCTACTTTCTGTGCAGGGGACTGATGGTGGTCACAGCACGGTTTCGGCTTTGCGGGGTTGCGGCTGCTCTGAAAGGCCGTTGGGGCCAGTTTCCCCCTACAAAGGCAGGACACGAGCAGAAACATGGCAGCGGGGAGGAACTGGGGGTACCTGGGTGCCCCCGTCCGCCTCCCAGCCCCGTTGTGCTGGGTTGGGGCCACAGCTCACCCCAATGCACCCTCGGGTGCCCCCGTGCTCCGTGAGGGGGGGTTTCAGGGCCTGAAGGGTTGTCCCCGTGTCCCTGCCGGGCTCATTGTGGTGGCACGCTGCTATGCGTTGGGCTGGGGGTGGCTGGGAAGGGTCTGGCACGCTGGGGCCGTCACTGACCCTCGTTTTCTCTCCCACCATAGAGCTCCTCGGCGTACCTCTCGGGTCTGTACGGAGCCCCCCTGGCCGGCGCCTGCTCCAGGCTGAACAACCCCAACTCTCAGCCTGTCCTCCCAGCAGAGGGGCTCCAGCCCTTCCAGCATCTCTATGGCCTCCTCTGGCCCTGCTCCAGCAGGTCCATGTCTTTCCTATGTTGGGGGCTCCAGAGCTGGACACAGTACTCCAGGTGGGGTCTCCCCAGAGTGCAGCAGAGGGGCAGAACCACATCCATCGCCCTGCTGGCCCACTTCTTCTGATGCAGCCTGGGATACTTTCTGGGCTGTGATCACTCGTTGCCATCTCATGTTGAGCTTCTCATCAGTCAGCACCCCCAGGTCCTTCTCCCCAGGGCTGCACTCCATCCATTCTCCACCCAGCCTGGATTTGTGCTTGGGATTGCCCGAACCCAGGTGCAGGAGCTTGCGCTTGGCCTGGTTGAACTTCATGAGGTTGGCATGGGCCCACCTCTCCAGCCTGTCATTAGTAGAAAGCCAGGCCTGCAGCACCCTGGTTATCACCCTGGCTCGGGTGGGAGGGGATGCTCCTGCATGGGGGGGTTGTCCTGCGCTGGGGGGGTACATCCCACCGAGGGAAGGTCTTGCTGAAGTGGGGGCCGCGCTCATGCTCCCTCTCCCCCATCCCTCCCCAGATCGCCCCGGCAGAAGGTCCCGAGGCCAGCGAGCGGATGGTCATCATCATGGGGCTGCCCGAGGCTCAGTTCAAGGTGCGCTGGGTGGAGGCTGTGGGTGGGGGGACAGTAGGGGCCAAGTCAAGAGCGTCCCTGTGGTCACCACTGTGCTGCCAGCCTGGCTTGGCCTCCCTCAGCGCCGGGGGAGCTCTTTTCTGGGTACCATGGTTTTGATGCTGCTGGACGTGGGGACATCATCAGCTTTGGGGATGGAGGGGCACAGCGGGTGCTGCCGGATGGTTTTCCTTCCTGTCCGTCTCCTCCCCAGGCCCAGGGGTGAATATTTGGGAAGCTGAAAGAGGCAAACTTCTTTAACTCGAAAGAAGAAGTGAAGCTTGAAGCCCACATCAAGGTGCCTTCCTTCGCCGCCGGCCGTGTGATACGCAAAGGTGGTGGTGCCCCGGGGACGCAGAGTTGCCCATCACCCATCACCCCTGCCCACCCCAGGGGGACAAATCCCGGGTGCACAGTGCTTTCAGCGATGTCTTGACCCTCAGCCCCCATGTCCTGGTGGTGGTTCTCGTTGGTCCCAAGGAAGGGGGAGACACACAGGGTGCCTGGTGTCGTGGTGACAGCAGCATTGGAGGATTTGGGGTCTTCCACAACAGAAGCCTCTTGTGATTTGCTCCAGGTGAATGAACTGCAAATCTTAACCAGTGCGGAAGTTCATGTGCCACGAGACCAAACCCCGGACGAGAACGAGGAGGTCATCGTTAAAATCATTGGGCATTTCTTTGCCAGTCAGGTACAGTTTGGCCGTGGCTTTTCCCGATCTTCCCTGGCCGCTTTCATCCACCGAGGAAAGGCGCGGGGTGGCTGAGCCCAGCACCACCCAAGCATCCCGCTGCTCTTCTTTTGGGTGGTCCCTGTGCTCCCAAGATGCACTGAAGGTGTTTCGGCAGCTCCCCCCGGCTGTGCGAGCACTGAAATTAAAGATTGGCTCGATTGAGCTAAAAATAAGTGTTTTGGATGCCGTGCAGAGCAGCATCCAGAGTATGAATGGAATCCTTGGCGCTGGCAAAGCCACCCGCATCCCACCTGGGTGCAGCTTCCATAACATTGGTTCCTGTCCACTTGAGCAGGATGGCAGCCCCCCTAAAAAATTCAGGTGCTCTTGAGGAGTGATGGAGGAAGGACAAGTTAAAAAAACAAAACAAAACAAAACACCCAAAAAACGCCCCCGGAATTAATTACGGCTTGTCCAGAGTGACAAGTTGGGAGCGGTGAGATGCTCGGGGGTGGGTGGTGGTAGGAGAAGCGGTGCCCTGACCCCCACCTCTTGCTTTTCCCCTCCCCTCCCCTCCCCAAGACTGCACAGCGCAAGATGAGGGAAATGCTCCAGCAGGTGAAGCAGCAGGAGCAGAAACACGCTCCGGGAGCCCCGGCCTCGCAGCACAGCAAGGGAGGCTCCCGCCGTGCCGCCCAGCACCGCCCAATGAATGTAACCCCGCCGCCAGACATCCCCCCCCCCTCCCCCACCCCCAGCAGGTCAGGGGAGCAAACCAAAGACCCCCCCAAACACACAGCCCCCCATTCCCCGCGGCGCTGCGAGGATGCACAGCCGAGGGGTACGGGGAGGGCTCTCTCCATCCCACAGCCTCCCCCTTCCTCCTCCCTCGCCTCCCGACGCTCTCCCTTTAGTTGGACTAACGTGGGCAGGTTTGGGTACCTCAGCACCTCACGCTTGTGTCTCCCTTTTAGAGATTCTGTGTGCCTTGGAAACCTGAGAGTTGGAGCGCTTTTTTTAATTAATTTTCTAATAAAAAAAAGAAACGAGTTGGAAAAGCGATGGGGAGAGGCAGCACTCTGGTCATTCTCTCCGGGGCGTTGTGGAGGAAGGCTGCCAGTCTTCCTCCCAGTGTACTTTTCCCCGTTGGCTCCAGACTGCTGCTGGGGCTGAGCTCTGAGCCGCCAGAGCGGTTCTCAGCAGACGGTCACTCGGCGCAGACAATGAGGCCCTGAATAGCCCTTCCTGTGCTCTTGATGGCTCCGGACGGCTCTGCTCCTCTGCTGCTTCTAAGGTGGGGCTGCCCCAGTGCCCTCACTCAGGAGCCTTTTGTCTGTGCAGGTCTCACTTGTGACAGGGGGTGGGGGTGTTGCCAAACTAACTGCTGTGTTGCGATGTGTGAGTGGGTGTTCCTGCCCGTGTCAGTGCCAGAGCTCTTCCGTAGGCTCTTCTGCTAGCGGAGAGCCAGGGGCCGCTCCTTCGGGAGAGAGCTTGTTTAAAAAGAGAAAAAAAAAAAAGGGGGGGGGGGGGGGAGGGGAAAAAAAAAAGTGGGAAAAGAAAAGAGGGGGGAAAAGTGAAAAAAGGGGGAAAAAGTGAAAAAAGAGAAAAACAAAAACAGGGAAAAAAAGGGAGAAACAGAGAAAAAGGGAGGGAAAAGGAAAAAAAAAGGAAAAAGAGAAAAAAGGGGAAAAAGTGAACAAAGAAAAAGAAAAACAGGGGGGAAGGGAAAACAGAAAAAAGGGTGGGAAAGCAAAAAAAAAGGGAAAAAGAAAAAAGGGGAAAAAAGGAGGGGGAAGCAAAAAACAAAAGGGAGAAAGAAGAAAAAGGGAAAATGGAAAAAACCCCCACATATTAAAAAAGAAAGGTAGAAAAGAAAAAAAAAAAACCAAACAAACCAAGGAAGGAAAGTGGGAACAGCCGCCGGGCAGGAGGAGGGACAGGAGCCGGGGGAGGGGGGAGGCCGTGGGGGGAGGTGGCGGTGCCAGCGCCGGCCCCGGGGGCTGCGACACCACGTTTTTGTCCTCTACTGCAAAGTGTTCTGTGAAAAACAACCAACCAAATCCCACCCACCGACAACATCAAAAACCAAAGAGAAATCTCTCCAGCTCGCACGAGCCTGAGCTTGCTCTCCGTTGCTCTCTTTCCAGTGTCTCGGGGGGGTCATGGCCGAGCTGAGATTGGGGGGTGGTGGTGGTGGGAGTTTGCCCCATGGCTGTGATGGGGGGAGAAGGGGTGGGTGGGGAGTGAGGGATGTGGTGTGGGTTTTTTTGGGGGTGGTGGTGGTTTCTTGCCAGGCGTCGCTTTACCCAGTGGCTGTGGGAGGTGTTGGCATCATGAAGCCTGTGCTAAAGCGGGGTGGGGGCCTCGCCGCAGTTGGTTAGCAGAGCCAAAGTGGTTATTAATGGTTATTAACGGCACAGTAATTAGGCCCATGTAATGGGGAAGCTCAGATGCCCCCTAACCAACCCCCCGCGGTGCTTCTCTAGCCAGGCGAGCGCTGGGCGTCCCCCCCGCAGGAGAGGAGCGCACCTCTGGGGTGGGTGGAAGGGCGTCACCCAACGGGGAGAGGACCAAGATGGGGCTTGGGTGTCCTTGGGGTGGCCGGGTGGCGGGGTAGGGCTGCTGGGGGCTGCCACGATGAGGGACACCCCCACGCCTTTCTCCATGGCTCCCACAGCTCTGCTCCCTCCCTCCCTCCCACCCATCCAGTGCCACCGGAGAGGTGGTGTCCCCCTCCCGGGGCGGGCAGGGGCTGTGCCACCCCATCTAACACCTCAACGCACCAAAGCACCTCACTGGGGGAGGGACCCTGTGCCTGGTAGCCCCGTGCGCCCCAGCACTGTAAGGATGGGGCTGAGCCCCCACCACGGCCACCCTGTGCACAAGGACCATGTCACAGGGCACATGGCAGTGTGCCAAGTGTGCAAAGCCAGAGGAGGAACATCTCCTCCAGCCCCGCTGAGGGCAGCAGCGGTGTCACTCGCGCTGTGGCTCTACCCACGCTCTCCCGGCAGCACGGGAAAGCGCAAGCTCGTCACCTCCCAAAGGCCACTTCCTAACGAGAAGTGAGGCCCAGCTCATGCACAACACGGCTGGCCCAAAGCGGGATGATTCTGCCCCCTGGGGTGGTCTCAGGGGAGCTGGTGGGCACATATGGACATGCCGAAGGGCCAGAGCCCACCCTGTGACGCTGTAGGCAGAGGGGACAGTGGTACCTGGACAATGTCCCCACCGCCTCACACACGGAGGCTTTCAGCAGTCACAGCCACCCGGGCGCTGCCAAGGGGGCAGCAGGGGCTCCCCACAGGGGGCTTACAGAACACAGAGAGCGTCCGTACACCACTAACCCCTCTCCAGGGGCGGATTTTCGGGATGCTGCTTGCTCATCTTGCCGCTGAACGACACCCCGATTGCCCCTTCAGCACGTTGTGACCATCGCTTCGTGGCTTTTGTGCTCCGATACTCATCCTGGCTCCAATCCTCTTCCTGGGGGATTGTGAGGGAGCGAAAATCCACATCGCTACATCCAACTTTTTTTCAGTTAAATAAAAAAAGAAGAATAAATCACCCTCTCTCATTACCAGGTAGAGGTTCGTTCCAGTCAGGCTCTTTTTATTAAAATAAATATTTTAAACATATAAAGAAATAAATACTTCTCTTTTCACATTAAATAACTCCCTGGAGACAGCAAAAAAAAAAAAAAACACCACCAGAGTTACTGTCTCCAAAATAAGGGGGGGGAAGGGGGGGGAAAAAACCATCTTAATTTCTACTTCATAACCTAAAGAGGAAAATTCGTCTAAGAAATGTAACTAAAGCTCTAAGAAATGCAACTAAGATCTAAGAAATGTAACTAAAGGTCTAAGAAATGTAACAAAGGTCTAAGAAATGTAACAAAGGTCTAAGAAATGTCACTAAATAAGAACTCTAATTGTCCACGTGTCACAGCAGCTGTTGATGGATTATCTCCCACACCATCTTCTTGCGGAAGTACGGCATGTGACTCTGAAAAGAGAAGAGAAATCCATTAAATAACGACGTCACGGCAGAAAGAGGCGGCAAACAGGCATAAACGCCCAGCGGAGTCCTTAATAGGAAGTTCCCTTTAAGAACTGTCAACCGTTTGGGTACAACACCCCACGCGGCCCCTAAGAGGGTGACAAGACAACCCGACAAAAACAGATTGACTTGACCGCGCGACAGCTTACAAGCACACTAACAAAAGACCGGTATAAAACAAAATCAATAAAAATAAGCGGCGGCAGTATCTTGCCCAAGAGGAATCTCACCGGCAGCAGCTCCCAAAGGCGGGGATGGAGAACCACAACTCTGCCCTGCCCAGGCCACTTGGAAGTTCTGACCCCAGCAACTACGCACCGAAACGGGGCACGAAACCTCAGCCCCTGCCCCGGACACAATTAAGAGCTGCTGCGTAACCTCCCCGGCTCCTGTCCCTGCGCGAAAGGGGCTGGAGGGGTTTATGACCTTCACTCACCTGGGTAAAGTTGAACGGTTTCTCTCTGGCGATGTAATCTGCGTATTTGCACATAAAGACACCGCAGTCGCTTCCATTCAGCTGCTGAGGGATCTCCTAAGGAATCCAAAGAAGATGGAGGATTTCCCTCTGTCTCAAAAGAAAAGCAACTCGGAAGTAGCGCACATTACCCACACCGACACTGTGCTCACCGCACACTCCTGACCCTACTTGCGTAATCCCGAATACCCACTCCCGCCCACGAGGAACAGACCCAGTTCACTGCACACCATCCCTCCCCTCTGCCTCCTGGACTCGGACACTACAATCCAAATTCTTGGCAGGCCCAGAAGGGGCAGCAGCCCTCCTCCCTGCGAGGCCTCTCGAGGTTCACACGGCGTCTTTCTCAAGTGACCTTTCTTAAATCCAGTCTTTAGGGACCGCTTTTTACTATTAACTCCTCGAGAAACATCAGCTCAACCCTTTGCTTTGTCACGTGCCAGGATCTGGGCCCCAAAGAAGCACTGACAGTTCCCATTTCAAACCCAAGTGGTGCTCACGTACACGTGGCTCCATGCTGTGAAGAGTCCACTCCGAAACATTCAGCTCCAGGTTTCTTTTTTCCCGGCTTTCTTTTTGCAGGTATCGGCTGGTTAAAACAAAAGGGAAAAAAAAAAAATCCCTTTTCATCTCTGTAATTTAGGCCAACAACAAAACAAAGTGGCTGAAGGATCACAGGAAGACGAACGGCAGGATGGTAAAACATCAGAGGATCCTCACAGCAGCTGATTTAAGGCTGATTTGGGAGGAAACTTCCCAATCTTCAATTTACAAACACGGGGAGAGGCTGTGAGCTAATGGTCAAGAACGAGACCAACAATTCCAACAGAGACTTCCACACAAACCTAAGTTCATTGCTTCGGAGAGGTCAAAAAACCCCAAATCACATGTTACTAGAGGAAAAAGAGAAAAACCAAGCAAGGAACCGTAATGCCATAATTCCACCGAGTGCCTTGATCCCACAACCTGCGCGCACCTCTGGAAGAACTAATACAGAAGCTTTTGGGCCAACCCCTCTGGCTGAGGAAGTTCTCAAGCCACGGGGTGCTGGAAGAACCCTCTCGAGGTAAAAAACTATTTGATGCAGACCTATTGTTATGCCCTTTCCCAGGCACGGGCTGTTAACTGTTCAGGAGAGCACCGGACTGAAGCAACACGCGGTTCGTCTCTGTGGGGCGGCTCTCGGGCTACAAAGCTGTCGGCTTAAGGGTTTTGACTACTCCTGCATCAGCAGCAAAGACATCTAAGGATGCCCGCTTGCAGAAGCCGCACCCATTCCATTGGAGGTGTATCCGTGCCAGCTGATAACACCCGGAAAGGTGTATGATGGAAACGTGCCACACGGTATCCAACTCGAAGGGGAATGTCAGAAATACAAGTAAAACCCAGTAGGGACACAAAGGTGGCTTGCTGGGGGACGCCGGAGGGAAATACGGTGGCTTTGTGTAAGACACTGAACAGAAGAGGTAGAGGCAACCTGAGAAGGAGCACGTTACAGAGCTCACTACTGTAGAAAGGACGAACAGCACAAGTAGGGGGGGGAAACAGGTCTTGAGAGAAGAAAAGGCTAAAAGAGCGTAGCTGAGAGTAAGAGTGTCGGCGCAGCTGATCACAAAGAGGAGCGTATATACCCCGGGACACCAACATTACTGAGCTGCCATCTGAAAGTTCTTAAAGAAGGAGGAGTGAAAAAGCTCTTGGAAGAACCACATTCCTTTTACAGTCTGGTTGGTATCTTGAAACATCCTGAAATCCCTGAAATCCTTCCCTCCCATCAACAGCCCGGTTTTACTGATTACTAACAAAGTCAGCACATGTGTGCCATGGGGCTATGGCGTATTTGGCTGTGCCTATCACGGGAAGGTGGCAGAATCCAGGCACCCCAGACCCTGGGCGGAGGGGTCGCTGTGACACCAGATAAGCAGTTGATGCCAGACAACTCGCAGCAAGCAACTCCAAGATTCCTGGTTGGTTATCTACAAGCCATGTGAAAACTTGCAGTCGCCTTACAGGGACTAAATCTAAAAACCCTCTCCTCATTCACACCATAAAAGCAGTGACGGAGCGGTTACTTACAGCAAAGTCTGACAAATCTTGTCCCCTTTCTGTCCCAGTGAGTCCAAGTATGTGATGGTCTTCTTCCTGAGATCTATGACCTGTTATTAAAAGGTGATCGTGAGACAAAGCACAACCTTGTGCCGCACACCCTCCAACACCTAAATGACTTCTCTTGCCAGTTTTTGCTCCCTGTCCAATTCTAAAGAAAAAGCCTGTGGGACTCACGGCTAGTGTCCAGTGGGCTCGCAAGTTCACAGGCACGAAGATGATGTCCTGCTTGAAGACATCCACACTTCTGGTCCATCTTCTTACTGCGTCGTAGCCCCCAGATGTTAGTTTGGGATAAAAGAAAGTACTGAAAGCGTGGACCGCTGGATAGCCTTCCTTCTTGCCTCTTTCCATCAGAAGACCCATGTAGAAATTAACGACCTGTACCATAAAGAGGAAACGTGAGGTGTAAACATATGACGCTGCCTTCCCCAACCAAAAATACAGCACCACCTCTTTTCTGGCCACCCTTAAGCACACAGCGGAGAGAACTCCAGCCTCAGCTGTCAGCTTTTGTTCCCAGAATTTCACACGGGGCTACATCGGCAGTTTGATCAAAACACCTGCCCCCCATGCCAATAACCCGGACAAACTCCTGGAAGCTGCGTCATACAAGAAGTAACGGAACTTCCAGAAACGCTCGACCCTTCGATACCTCAAATAAGACCTGTACAGAGATTTCTAGGCTCTGCTGCGGAGGTCGTCAAAGAACGTTGACGAGACTTCTGTACACGGCGGAGGGGTATTTTTCAATAAAGGCTGAATGAGACTGTCCCTGTGCTGCAGCTGGTTTTACCTCATCATTTAGCCAGCAAAGGTTCCTGAGCGTGCGGATGTCCTCACGAGTGACCTTTAGTTTGAAGGCACTGCTCATGATCTCATCTGGCTCACCTCTGCCAAATGCGGCACTGACCTCTCTCTCCATAGCCTGAAAGGAACAATTCAATGGGGAAGGACTTGTGAAACAGAGCATGGAGCACGCTGACCTGGGGGCAGCTTTCCACTGAAACACGGCCTGTAAATTCAGCTCAGGTGACAAAGCAACTGCCTCCGACGGTTTCTTGGCTAAGTCAGCGATAGCGCTTTTGCCTTGCTTGGGTGGTTTCAGCATCCTAACTTTGAACTTTAGAGCCCAGGCTTGCTGCCATTTCTTTTCACCAAGGACGTTGGGATAAAACCCATAAACTCAGCAAACACGCTAAAGCAGCTGAAGATGGAACACAACTCTGGCAAACCCCTTTCCCACGTGCTCCCGCAGCCCTCGCAATACCCAGGTTTAAGCCAACCCCAGGGGGCATCCTCCGTACCGAGGCAGCTAAGTCAGGAGCCTGAAAGAGTGTGAAGGTGGGGGACTTCAAAGGGAACAGCAAAGGGGGAAACTGAGGCAGCTACACTGGAGTCAGGCAATGAGGAGTCCAGCTTGTGCACGCAACTGGTCCCAATTTGAACGTTCCCATCTAAGTCTGCCTAGGGAATGCAAAGAAACCACTACAAATGGTGGTATAAAACACTCTGATCTGCAATAGCATCTCCTTGCTTGAATCTGGGCGAGCAAAATAAGAAAACCACCCGGTTTCCCTTGTACCCAGCATCAACGCTGCAGACTTTGTAAACTCTGCATTTGCTCGCCCTTTCCAAGTCAATCTTCAACAGGCAGGAAAAGGTGGGGGGAGCTCAATTAGACTGCAACTCCGAAGAATAAAAGCAGCCAAAATTCATACAAGCAGGGGAAACTGAACTCCCACTCCCCGGTGGACGGCACCACAGATCAGCACAAGCTGATCTTTCAGGTTCTATCACCACTGTAGGACAAGAGGCACATCCAATATAACTGGATGAGTCGGGTTAGCACTGCTCTGGAGACTGGTGTTCAACCTGGACTCATTTTTTGTCCTGGTAACAGAAGGCCCACAAACCCTCAGGGCAGCACAACTGAAGGAGCGCTGGAGCACACGAAATCCTTCAAACCAGCTTTAGTGCTGACCCTCGCACTGCAAAGTCACAGCCGCAGACACTCACTAACAGGTTCAATGCAAGTTCTTCAGATTTCAAAGAGCCTTAAGAACCACCGAGAATAAGAGGAGTTCCCTGCAGCTCTGTCACAACCTTCTCTTTTGTCTCACAGACTGTCGGCTACGGTACCTCTGTGAGCGGAGGAAAGCATTCCGCTGTTTTTCCCAGGCTTGGCATTTTCTTTTCTTCCACATTGAGGCTGGCTGACTTTGTGGACCGAACACATGTAGGATGTCCTTGGAATAACGCATCTTCTGAGATTTCAGCTCCACGCTGCCTCTGTTAGACAAACGGACGTTAAGCTAGCAATCAAGCACAGATTTGTTTGCTCGGGGACAGGACAGAAAATCTTGCTTATATAGAAAACTGGAAGGGTTTTTATACACACATCCAAACAGCAAACTCCAAAGTTACTTTTTATTGACAACTGCATTCCAACTGTGCACCCATGGAGTGCTGCACTCGGAGGCAAGAGAGGCAGAGAGCTCGTTTGGCTTGGGCTAGCGTTAAGAACCCCAGCAAAGCCTCCACGTGTAGGTATCAAGTTGAGAGTGAGATTACGATTTCTGATTTCCATGATTAAAATTTTATTTTTGACCTCAGTCCTGACCAGAGGTGAAAGTCGGAGATGTACTTCCCATCCCAGCAAACAAGATACGACTAAAGACACCCCAGTCCAGCTTTGCAGGTCAACTAAGGCTGTGCGCTAAAGATTTTGAGGCTATACCCAACACATTAAAGGGGAAGAATCAAAATGCTATAGTGTAGTGTGCTCCTAATAGTCCAGAAACAAAATTAACGGCAGAGGAAAACACTTTGCCATAGCGCTACTCATCTAATAATGCTCCCGCTTTCCCGGGGAAAAACAACCTGGGCAAATACAGATATTGTTGAGTAAGTCATGTGAAGTGAAGAGTGCTGAAGTTTCTGATCACAAATAGCTGTATTTTCCTTGTGAAAAACACAAGCTTACCCCTGCGATGGTTTGTTTTGCTGCTCCTTCCTCTTCCTCAGAGTTTTCCTCTGGTGTGCAGTACCTGCCAGGAGAGGGAGAGACAGAAGTGAGCTTTGTATCCGTCCTCTCCCACGGAATTCTCGAGAATTCACCTTCTGGACAAGAAAGGCTTTTTCAAGGCTTATTCTGACTACAGCCCCGGTTGCACACATCAACATGTGACAATATCGTCTCAACTTCCAGCACCGTTCTTTCTTAGCAGCAAGACTGGGATAGAATGAAGAGCTGGGAGCTTTGGAATTATTTTTTTTTTCCATCTACTTGTACAAGACTTCTTTTGTTTCTCTTTATCAGTTGCATTATTTAGAAAACAGAGAAGCAACCAGCACTTCCTCTATCGAGGGCTTTGTGATCTACTGCTGATAAACACTGCACGCTGGGTGTTCTACTGCAAGGTGTAACAGGAACATCTGCAACTCGACTTGCATCCAAACAGAGTGAGCTTCGGGAAACTAAGACCAGTACATTGAATTCCAAATGGGACAGCCACAGGATGTTTACTTGCCTTCTACAGGCCAGTCAAGAGAGTGACTATCCCCATTTGGAGAGCGTTATCATTCAAACCACACAGACTCTGAAGAGCAAACAAATACACAGACATTGAAGTTGTCCAGATATATGTCCCTGCTTCAAAAACAAGAATTCGCATTGTCACCAAAAGACCCCTTCCAGAGAGGCCACTGGCCTCTCAAACCCAACTGCACGCTGCCTTTTTCCCCCTCCTAGTCAAACCCCACGCATCCTCTAAGTCCCAAAAACTGCCTCAAGTCCCACCAGGCTTTACAAGCTCTCTCATCCTTATGCTCAGGATGCGGGTTTCCAAGTGAAAGAAATGAAACGTCAACTCCTTGATGGCTCGGCAGAACGACTCACAAACAAAAACGGATTCTGCAAATCCAAGGACAACTTGGGACGGCCACCACTCGCACCCTTACTGGCTTTCTTCCCACAGCAAACACCACACCAGCACAACCCTCTTTGTCACGCAGCACGGCTCTCGCATGGCAGCTGTGTTGGAGATGCAACTGGCTTGCGAGCAATTCCAGAGCTGCAAGGTAGCTACTCCTCTTTCACAGCACTGAGACGATCACGTACCATCGGTCATCTTCGAGACTCTACCAGAGGCTGAGAGACACACGCATGCAGAGCCAAAAGAAACAAGAACCATCATTAAAAGAGACTCTACCTGATCATATCACCTCTCTGCGACCACTGTGGGCAGCAAACATCTATACATTCGACACCTGCACAGAAAAGCAGTAGGAAGAAAACAAGAAGTCGACTTTGAATCACCATCAGATATAGACAGCTCTCCATTTCTGAGTGATAAATAAAAAAACCCAAAACTTTTAATGCTGACTGTATGGTCAGGAGGTTTGAATTCTGGCAAGCACTTTGAACTTGGAACATCATCTGCCAGTGTATAAGAAATGCCCTATTCTGATTTGAAGTCTACCTACAAAGTGTAACGGATTGGAATCATGGGGATACTCACTGGTCCTTAGTGTTGGACGTGGATAGACCTCTCCTCCGTATTTTGGTTCTTCCAGGTGACTCACAGTCGTCACTGGTTCCTTAGAGGAGGCTTGAACACTTTGGGGCAGGAAACAAACAACAGAGGAGAATCACAATTTTTATATGCGGGGCATTTGTTATCAGTGTATACCAATTCACGGTGGCTTTTGGGGTTTTTCTTTGAAAAGAAAAAAATATTCTTTGCACATCCGACAAATATCTGCATCAACCTGAGGAGGCCACTTTACTCTGTGGGACAAGACAGCGTTCATTTCAACCAGCCTTGACCAATTCTGCTCAATCTATTTGTTAAAGATTATGCTGACAGTGAGAATGGCAATGTCCACAACATCCACACTGCTGGGACATTTTACTTCAGACCTGCCCTGCTCTGACCTCAGGGACTATATGCTCAGTAGCAGTTGGAGTGCATTAGACACGTTCCCCAGGAACCTTCTCTGGTTTAGCTTCCTCTGAAAGGAATCTCTTTCTCATGCTCCAGATCTGCTCCAAAATATGAGCCAAACCACAATAAGCAACGACTGGCAGATTAGACGCCCAAAGCAGAGTCTTGACCCGCTCTCAAATGCTATTGCCATTGCACTTAAAATTACATGAGATACTGTTTTCTCTATCATTTTCATGGTATGGATTTTCATCTGAAGTGGCAGATTATGGCGCAGCGCGCTCCTTCATGGGCGGCCTCAGTGGTAAGAAGCTGTCTGGAGCAGCTTTGATGCTCTGTTTGCCTTTCCGGCTTGTGCTGAAAACATCAACAGCAAAATAAATCGTATCCAGAGAACATTCCAATATGCACCTCCACCACCAACTACTTTGTCAAGCACGTACACCGATGACGATGGAGACAGACAAGAGATGTTCATGACTTTCAGATGAAGACCTGCTGTCTTCAACTGGGGAAGTACAGAGAAGTAAAAGTGAAAATCACAACTGCCTTGAAGATACGCTGTTGATTGTGTCCTCAGCCTCCTCTCAAGTTCAACACTTCCTCTTACCGCAGACCTTTAATCTCTAGCTAATCTCCTGTGTCAATTAAGTAGCTGGGTTTAAAGAAAAAGTTGAAAATTGGTTCTTCGGGGGGGAAGCAGCTGGAGACCTCCCTTACCATAGGCAGTAAACCTTTCGGGGAAGAAGTTCAAAGAAAACAGAAGGATTTTTACCTCAGACGTGGAATTATCTTGTGAGGATGGGATAGTGTTTCCTTAGTCAAGTAAGCATGGGTTCCACACGGCATTTGACCTACGAGAGAAGAGTGTAAGGCATCAGGAACTATGAAAGGGAACTGAAGAGGTTCATGAGTTTACAGTAACGAGCTTCACCAAAGATAAATTTTCATTGTCTCTCTCACATCATAATATCATTTGTGTTATGTCACTTGACGACATTTTCAGGTTTTCACACCGGCAACTACAGCAAGTTGTGCGCACAAGGTATTGCCAGCCAAAACCTGAAATACAAAAGGCTTCTCGGGATCTACTACCTAAAAGGAGCATTGAAAACAATCTACTTCTGGCAAGCTAACAGTGGACCTATCAGAATGGAAGGACTGCATCCAAGGCAGCTCTGGCACTGAGATGACAAGACAAACGCCCGGCCCCGCTCCAGAAGCAATGCAAGGATGCAGGTAAGAAACAGAGGTCACGCTCAAGTCTTCCCAGATGCTGCCTCGTCCCGTGCCTGCAATAATCCGTACAGAACCCTAGGGGTAGGCTTGGACGGTACACAAGGTAGGGTGAAAATGAAACAAGTCGTATAACTTGATGTCAGCCTTACCAATTTGCAGCATTGCTACATCGAGCGATGAAAATCTTGGTCTTTTACTTGAAGGCTCAAAAGAAGTGGACCGAATCTTAAAAGAAAACATAAAAAGTACCAACGTGAGTGTAACCTGAATGTGAATCCTAGCAAACACACTTCCTGAAACTTAGTCAGCTCTGCTATGACTTGGGGACCATGACTTGCTGGTTCAGATTGCAGTAGAATGCCAATCTTTGCAGGACCTTTGACAGGGACACTTTAATTTTTGAATACAGGCTCTCATACGTGCAGTCAGCTCCTAAACATTCCAAAGTGTGATAGCTCAGCCCTTGAAAAATATATTTTGTACAAATAAGAGTTAACGACTCTCTCAGGAATGAAGAATTAGAGCCCGACAGTCTCTTAGCCCTCTTACCCCATGGGGCAATAAGAAAAATAGCACTACACCTTTGAACCAAACTAGGGAGTCAAGCAGTCGGTGGCTCATTTTTACAGAGCCAAAGTCCTACAGGAATCCTCTCATGGACTGATGGAGCAGAAAGAGGTCTATCCACAGGAAGTATGCAGTTTTTCTTGTCAGGTAGTGTATTTTGATGCCTTAACCGCAAGCTCGAGAAAGAGAATAACAGTTTACAAACACACTAAAACTATAAACTTGAACAAGTGTCAAGTATCTGGAAGACAACACACATTTTGCTCCTTCCGCAGCTGCCAGTGCCGGAGTAGAGGACACAGACTTGAGTAAGGCAAACCCAGCCCACATTATAGCTGCCTGCTAGAAATGGAAAAGAACCACCTACTGCTGTACAGGCTCCGAGCAGGCTCAACCTCAAGATGCATTAGGGAGAGCCGCTTGCTCTCGCACCTTGCACAGATCCTAATATTTCAAACCCCTCGCTAACCTCTTCTGCAGACTCTGTGCCTGGAGCATCTTCGCTGACGGAAGCCGCCAGGCGTTTGGTTGCCTTGGTTGGCAACTGCACCACAGCAGAAACTTCTTCAGCTTTCTCCTTCCGCTCAGAGATGGCATAATCTAAAAAACAAAGACAGGCCATAGAAGAACATGATAGAAAACCAACAAAGGTACATTGCGAATACAGCCAGGAGGGAGCACACAGCTTTGATTTAAAATACTCTTTCTGCTGACACGCACGGGCTCACCGCCAGAGACCTGGGCTATCTCCTGCTGGCAGTAAAAGGACTGTGCCCTGCCACAGTCACCGCAGATAATGTCACACATAGGGCTAAGGGCTACCGTACACCCTCAAGCCATTGGCTATAGGGATAGATAGCCACAAGGAAAGAACAGCTTGAAAAGCCACAGTTTCAGGAACAATGCCAGAGCACAAAAGCCAGACTTTTCCAAGGGACACGAAACCTCAGGAAAATCAGGCATATTCAATACTTCTGTAATGTGCAATACCTGATGTTCTCTTTTTCGGCAGACTCTCGTCACCATCGTCCACAGGTATCCAAACGCTGAGGAAAGAACACACACAACAGTGTTTTGCAGCCCTAGGGAAGCTCCCAACAGGCTGACTTCCCTTCACAGGGCCCAAACTTCCAAAGTTACTTTTCCTATCCCGAAGGTCTCCCCCTCCAAGCGCCCCTGGGATCATCTCAGGCACATACACCTAACTGCACCCCTCCTCAACACCCCCCAACCTCTCCCAGCCAACGACCGCTCTCAGAGAGCTAATTATCCCGCTGGAGCACATTAGGCCTCTTTTTCTCATTCTGTTAATGCTTCCTAACATTTTACATTTGTTCCCATCGCCAAAAACTTAAGTTCATATGTAAAGCTCTCCTCTTTCCTCGGGGAAAGCAGCACACCAGAGATTACTACGCCATCTCATTTCGTAAATCACTACACTGAGTTGCAAAGAAAAGTCTAAGGAGGATGGGAAATAAAAGGTGGCAAAGCAACTCGTGCATACACCCACTTCAATAACTTTTTCCTTTGGGAATGGAGCACAAAGGTTGCTCCTAGGTGGGTTTTTGCCTCTATTTGCCCTCCCAAATGTCATGACAGACGGCAAGGATTCTTTGAAGAATTCTATGGTCTTTCTTACACAAAGGAATTTCTTTTAAACTGTTACGCCCCCGAACCCTGCTGATATCATTGCTTCTGGACTATCTTCTCTCTGTATCAGGAGCACAAAGAAGTCCCTAACGGCACCTTTCATACAATGTCAAAAGTATTGGCTATTTCTATGCTATTAAAGTCAGGCAGAAAATATTGGGGGGTAGGCATTAGAGGCAAATATCTTCCCTTAAAATGCATTCTTCCTCAGCGTATTTCATACTTCAGAAGGCAAAAGTAAAGAAGGCAAAATCTTTGTATCCTCCTGCTCAATTGTTCGCAGGAGCTAACTCCTTCTGAGCTGCTCTCCAGGCTCAAGGCTACGTCCTGAGAGAAGCGCAGTTTCAATACCTGACGGCACTTACGGCAACTGCCTGTGAACAGAAATGCCGCTTTCTCCAGCTTTACCAGAGCACCCGGCACCTGGGAGAGCATTGTTTTGTCCTTTTTTACTTTACCAGACACTTGGAGGTTTAGAATCAGTTTGAGGGCGAGAAAAGAGGAATTCTCTCCTGGGAATTTGTACTAAGCTGCTCCCCGCTCCTTCACCACTCCAAGTCTCCACCCCCTCTTTTTCCCTTTTCAAGCCCCCGCTGTGCAGACGGAAAGCCAACGAGGGGGTGGCTTTGACCACGGATTTGGGGGGAACATCTGGAAGCCACAGTCATCTCAGCATCACAGGGGAACGACTCTGACTGCGGCCCGGGGCGAGCCCACAGCGGCAGGAGCCACAGCCGCCGCACAGGGCCGGAAGGACGGGGCTGCCGGGCTGGGAGAGGGCGGGGGGGGCACGGGGCTGCCGGGGCCCACCACGAGCCCCACCGCCCCGGAGGGGGGGCTCTGGGCGGGCAGAGGGGCCGAGGCCAGAGCCAGGGGAGCCCCAGAGCAAGACCCCGCCCTGCACCCGAGCCCACAGAGCGACTAACGCCGCTCCCGGCCGAGGCGCCGGGCGGGCTCCCGCCAAGGAGGCCCCGGGGGTCCCGCAGGCCCCAGGCGGGGGGGGGGGGGGGAGGGGGAGTGGGCGCCGGGGCGATGCCCGGGGGCGGCCCTGAGGCGGCGGGGCGGCTCGCTGACCTGGGGGGCGGCCTCTTGCGCGGCGGCGGGGCCGGGGGCGGCGAGGAGGGCGACGAGGGCCCCCCACAGCCGTCGGTACAAGGGAGGCTGAGGGGGGAGAGAGGGGCGGGGCGGTGGGTGCGCGCAGGCGCGCCGCCGTCTGTGCTCTGCCTGAGGGAGCCGTTAGCGGCCGCCCGGCCCGCTTCTGCCTCTGCCCTGCGGTGGGGCCGGGCCGGCGCCGTCCCGCCTCGCCCTCCTGTGTCTGGGGGAGGCGCTGGCCCTTCTCCGAAAGCCCCGAGCCGGGCCCCGGCTGGCAGCTGGGCGCCGGGGGGTGGCCGGAGGAGGGGAAGAGGCCTGTCTGCCCTCAGGGAGAGGCCCCCACAGAGGCCGGAGGGGGCCCCCCAGAAGCCCTCCAGAGACGGAGGGGCCCCCCAGAAGCCTCCCAGAGAGCGGAGGGCCCCCCCAGAGAGCGGAGAAGCCTTTCAGCGTCCCGCAGGACTGAGGCGAGCGGCAGCGCCCGGCGGCGCGGGCTCTTGCGCGCCCCCTCCTGCCTCCTCTGCCCGCGGTGGGTGAGGGAATGCCAATCCCGGGCTTACCGAGCCCTTTCCTCTTCGCTCGCACGGCGCTTTGCGCCCCTCTGGCGCGGAGCTCCGGTGGCCGCACCCGGCTGCGCCATGGCTGCGGCGCGACTGGAAGGACGCGGACTGCGTTCGGCGTTCCACCATGGTGAGCGGCTGCGATGGAGCAGCGCCCAACCGCCGGCCGCGGGCAGCCCCGCTCGAGCCGCTGCTGCGGGGGCCGGCGAGCGTGTGGTGAGCGCTGAGCTGTGTGCGGGGGGTTGGGCTGGCTCTTGGGGCGCTGCCTCGCCCTGCCCTTGCTCCTAAGGGGGCTTTTCAATGCGGTGCTCGCCCGTCGTTAACGGGGGGTGGACATGTGCGGGTGTTGCTGCAGCCCCGTGGCGGAGAGGCTTTCCCAGAGGGGTTTTTAAGTGTAAGAGGAGCAAATGTCCTGAGCAGGAGCTGGTGTCGGTGGCTGTAGCTTCGTCTGTGGAGCTGTAGAGTCGTGGGAAGGATGGAGGAGAAGGAACGAGGCTCCTGGTGAAGGGAGGGAAATGAGGAGGTGCAGTGTCCAGCCCGGCGTCGAGGAGTGTCTGGGCAGGAGGGGACACGTTGGTGTAGGAGCCGTGGAGCAGCCCGTGGCCCGAAGCAGAGGGTGGACACGGGGAGCATGGGCTCGCTGCGAGGAGGAGCACAAAACCTCGGCGTGGGTGGTTTAAACGGAGGGCTGGGAGCGAGAGCGGCGTCCAGCCTGGGCAGGGGAGCTGGGTCTTGTCCTCCACGTGAGCAATGGTGGTTTGCAGGTAGCATCTGGTTGCACTTGCTGGAATGCAGAGCAGGAGAGAGTTGTGTCCTGGTTTTCCCCTACAAATGCAGGACACAGACGAAAACATGGCAGTGGGGAGGGTGTGGGGGTAACTGGGAGTCCCTGTCTGCCTCCCAGCCCCATCGCGCTGGGTCAGGGCTGCAGCTCACCCCAATGCACCCTCAGGTGCACCCACGCTCTGTGAGGGGGTGTTTCAGGGCCTGAAGGGTTGTCCCCGTGTCCCTGCTGGGCTCACGGTGGTGGCACACTGCTCTGCGTGGGACTGGGAGTGGCCGGGAAGGGTCTGGCACGCTGGGGCCGTCGCTGACCCTCGTTTTCTCTCCAACCATAGGGCTCCTCGATGTACCTCTTGGGTGTGTATGGAGCCCCCCCCGGCCGGTGCCTTCCGCCATCAGCACCCAGTAAGTGCCTGGTACCCCTTTCCAGGAGATCTTCACTTGGGCACCTTGGGAGGGTGAGCAGCTACTACCATGGGATGGTAGCATGGGGACAGCCACCTCCCTTGTCCCTTGTCCAGCCAGTCCCCTGACCCTCTCGCTCTTCTGTGCCCCTTCAGCTGCCGGAGCAAGAGTTTGTGAACCTGTTCATCGGGATGCAGGCGGTGGGGGCCATCATCGGGAAGAAGGGGCAGCACATCAAGCAGCTGGTGCGGTTTTTGGGTGCCTCCATCAAGGTGAGGAAGGGGCCGCGGGGCTGGTCCTGCGTTTTGTGCCTCAGTTTCCCCTCCCCACTGCCGAGGGCAGGGAATGGGAGTCTGCGGGTTACAGTGTTGCTCCCCAAATTATCATAGAATGGTTTCGGTTGACAGAGACCTTGAAGACCATCCAGTCCACCCTGCTGCCCTGGTCAGGGACACCTCCCACCCGCCCAGGTTGCTCCAAACCCTGACCAACCTGGCCTTGAACACCTCCAGGAATGGGGCAGCCACAGCTTCTCTTGCCATCTCATGTTGAGCTTCTCATCAATCGGCACCCCCAGGTCCTTCTCCTCAGGGCTGCACTCCATCCATTCTCCGCCCAGCCTGGATTTTTGCTGGGGATTGCCCCGACCCATGTGTAGGACCTTGCACTTGGCCTCCTTGAACTTCATGAGGTTGGCATGTGCCCACCTCTCCAGCCTGTCATTAGTAGAAGGCCAGGCCTGCAGCACCCTGGTTATTAGCCCAGCTCAGGTGGGAGGGGATGCTCCTGCATGGGGGGGTTGCCCTGCGTTGGGGGGGTACATCCCACCAAGGGAAGGTCTTGCTGAAGTGGGGGCTGCGCTCATGCTCCCTCTCCCTCATCCCTCCCCAGCTCGCCCCGGCAGAAGGTCCCGAGGCCAGCGAGCGGATGGTCATCACGGGGCTTCCCGAGGCTCAGTTCAAGGTGCGCTGGGTGGGGGCTATGGGGGGGGCGACAGTAAGGGACAAGTCGAGGGCATCCCTGTGGTCACCACTGTGCTGGCAGCCTGCCTTGGCCTCCCTCAGCGCCAGGGGAGCTTTTTGCTGGGTACAGTGGTTTTGATGCTGCTGGACGTGGGGACATCGTCAGCTTTGGGGATGGAGAGGCACAGTGGGCGCTGCCTGATGGTTTTCCTTTCTGTCCGTCTCCTCCCCAGGCCCAGGGGTGAATATTTTGGGAAGATGAAAGAGGAAAACGCGAAAGACGTGAAGCTTGAAGCCCACATCAAGGTGCCTTCTTTCGCCACCGGCCATGTTATAGGCAAAGGTGGCAAGATGGTAGGTGGTGGTGCCCCGGGGACGCAGAGTTGGGCATCAGCCGTCACCCCTGCCCACCCCAGGGGGACAAATCCCGGGTGCACAGTGGTTTCGGCGATGTCTTGACCCTCAGCCCCTATGTCCTGGTGGTGGTTCTTGTTGGTCCCAAGGAAGGGGGAGACACACAGGGTGCCTGGTGCCGTGGTGACACCGGCAGCAGAGCATTTTGGCTCTTCCACAACAAAACCCTCTTGTGGTTCGCTCCAGGTGAATGAACTGCAAATTTTAACCAGTGTGGAAGTCCTTGTGCCACGAGACCAAACCCTGGACAAGAACGAGGAGGTCATCATTAAAATCATTGGGCACTTCTTTGCCAGTCAAGTACGGTTTGGCTGTGGCTTTACCCAATATTCCCCGGCTGCTTCCGTCCACCGAGGAAAGGTGTGGGGTGGCTGAGCCCAGCACCACCCGAGCGTCCTGCCACTCTTCTTTCAGGTGGTCCCTGTGCCCCCAAGAGGCACTGAAGGTGTTTCGGTAGCTCCCCCCGGCTGTGGGAGTGCTGAAATTGAAGATTGGCTCGATTGAGCTAAAAATGGGTGTTTTGAATGCTGTGCAGAGCGGCACCCAGGGTGTGAATGGAATCCTCAGTGCGGGCAGAGCCACGCGCATCGCACCTGGGTGCATCTTCCATAACCTTGTCTCCTGTCCACTCGAGAGGGATGGTGGCCCCCCAGAAAAATTCAGGTGGTCTTGAGGAGAGATGGAGGAAGCACAAGTTTAAAAAAAAAAAAAAAAACCCAAACCCCAAAAAACAAACAAACAAAAAAACCAACCAAACAAAACCCCTTGAAATTACTTGCAGCTTGTCCAGAGTGACAAGTTGGGAGTGGCGAGATGCTCGGTGGGGGCTTGGGGGTGGGTGGTAGGGGGAGAAACCGTACCCTGACCCCCACCTCTTGCTTTTCCTCTCTCCTCCCCAGGACTGCACAGCACAAGATGAGGGAAATGCCCCAGCAGGTGAAGCAGCAGGAGCAGAAACACGCTCCGGGAGCCCCGGCCTCGCAGCACAGCAAGGGAGGCTCCGGCAATGATGCCCAGCACTGCCCAATGAATGTAACCCCACTGCCAGACTTTGCCCCCCCTCCCCCACCCCCAGCAGGTCAGGGGAGCAAACCAAAGACCCCTCCCAAACACACCTCCCCCCCCCCCCCCCCCCCATTCCACGTGGCACTGTGAGGATGCGCAACCGAGGGGTGTGGGGAGGGCTCTCTCCATCACCTCCCGACACTATCCCTTTAGTTGGACTAACATAGGCAGAGAGAGAGAGAAAGAGAGGTTTTATTATTCTTTTTTTAAAATTTTTTTATTTCCTAAAAGCCACCCGGTTTTCATCCCAGGCATGGCCAGAGGAGCTTACCCAGTGTTGAGGGGGGGAGGTTGGGCTGCGTCACGCAGCGCAGCGGCTCATCAGTTTTTAGAATTAATGTAACAATAACAAAACTAATGGCGATTTTCAAGTTTTTTAAGGATTTTAATTCTTTATTTATTTCATTTCAGAGGGGGTGGGGGCAGGAGGAGGATGTTTATTTTTTAGCACAAGCCGGATTTTCTAGAGGTTAAAGGAAAGGCCATGCTCGGCTGTAAACACTTTGGGGAATGATCCCGGTTGTAAGGAGAGAAGGGGGAAAGAGGGGCAGGGGTGGAAAGCCAGATTTCCAAGAGGCTGTCAGCCCAGGGCTGGGGGAAAAAAAAAAACACACTAGCAAAATAACTTATTTTTTTTTTAATTTCAAAAATAAAACGCATACAACCCTCAACCCCAGATGACACACACACAACCACACAGAAAAACTACCTCAGGGTTTACCTCAGCACATTGCGCTTCTGTTTCCCTTTTAGAGATTTTGTGTGCCTTACAAAACTGATAGCTGGCACGTTATTTTTGTTTATTTTCTTAATAAAAAAAAAAAAAAGAGTTGGAAAACACGCTCTACTGAGTGCGAGGCGGGAGAAGGAAAGCAATCCCACGGGTGCCAGAGCTCTTCCATAGTCTCCTTCTGCTGGCTGAGAGCCAGGGGCCGTTCCTTCGGAGAAAGCTTGAGATGTTTAAAAAGAGAAAGAGAAAAAAAAAATAAAAGAAAAAAAGGGGGGGAGGAAAAAAATGAGGGGAAAGAAGAAAAAAGGGAAAAAGAGATAAAAAGGGGGGAAAAGAAAAAAAAAGGGAAAAAAAAACAACAACCCCAAATATAAAAAAAGAAAGGTAGAAAGGAAAAAAAAACCCTAAAAAAACCCAAGCAAAGTAAGTGGTGAAAGCCTTCGGGCAAGAGGAGGGACGAGAGCCAGGGGGTGAGGTGGGTGAGGTGGCGCTGCCAGCGCCGGCCCTGGGGGCTGTGACACCACACTGCAAAGTGTTCTGTGAAAAAAAAACAAACAAATCCCACCCAACGACAACAACATAAAAAAACAAAGAGAAATCTCTCCAGCTCACAAGAGCCTGAGCTCGCTCTCCGTTGCTCTCTTTCCAGTGACTCGGGGAGGGTGGTGGGGGGGGGGTCATAGCTAAGCTGAGAGTGGGGGGGGTGGTGGGAGTTTGCCCCATGGCTGTGATGGGGGGAGAAGGGGTGGGTGGGGAGTGGGGGATGTGGTGTGGGGTTTTTGAGGGTGGTGTGGGTTTTTTTGCCAGGTGTCGCTTTACCCAGTGGCTCGGGGAGTGTGACGAAACGGAAAAAAGGACTTCACTGAGAGGTTCAAATTAACAATTTCTTTGGACTTCACTCACAGGTCCAATACATCACTATTGCAAGTTCTGTGTGTGCGATGGCGATTGCACTATTGCGGTTTAAAAGAAATTAGCGGGATCCACTATTGCGAGCTACAAATGCCCCCGACAAGTAGCAACACAAACCACAAGGGCGCTAGATATTAATGCCTTAAAAGAGTGCACCAGTCACAAACTCAATCGCATGCCCTATACCGTACGGATGTTTCTTAGTCACTTACCCTCTCTCTCTCAAGTGAGGTCGCTCCATCCCGGGGAAGTTACCCTGTACAGCGTCCTGGATGGGGGGGCGGATCTCCTAGGGGCCAGCTGTATCCTTGGAGGATTCCCCATTTGTCTCCCCAGACCCTGCGGTTTATATTTCCTGACTCGGTGAGGGTGCAGGATTATGCCCGAGTGGATTACACTGTCTGGGATATTTCCCTCTGGTGGTGCCATAGCGAAGTCTCTGTTGCCAATTTGTGATGTCCGGCGCTCAGCGTCAAGGGAAGAGTGGTGGGATGGGACTCGGGGCATTTTGATTGTTAAGGGCCATTTGGTTTTGGTTGTTCTGTGCCATCTGGAGATAAGCCTGGGCTGAGCTGTTTTGCAGCTCCCCCCAAGTTCTCTCTGCACAGCCAAGGCACGGCGGGGATGGAGCTGAGTGGGATGGCAGCTCCCTGCCTCTCACCTCTTGTGCTCTGAAACCGGCTTGGCTGGCTGCTCCCACACAGTGTGTTACTGGCTTGCCCAGCAGGTAAAGAACCCAGATTTGGGACGCCACTGGGGTGTCCGTAAGGGGTCCTGGGCTGCCCTTATGGGGTCCTGGGGGGGAACTCTTGCAGGCCAGAGGGAGTCTGGGGCAGCCCTTCAAGGATCTGGGGGTCCCCTCTGGTGCCTCTGGGGAGGCTTTTGTGTCTGGAGAGGGCCGAGCTGGTTTCAAGAGGTGCTTCCTCCCTTTCTCCAGCCCACCCAGCTCCCCCGAAACCACCACCCCCCCAGGTTGGTGGGTGCCAGCAGTGCCAGCCTGTCACACTGGGTCGGGCACTGAGGGGGGCACAGCCCCAGCTCGGGATGGGAAGATGAACCACAGCACCAGGGATAGAGACCAACATTTTATTTCTTTAACATTTCCCATGGGGGGCACCCCAGGGTTGTGCGGCTGCACCGCAGCTGGTGCCAGGAGGGACTCCAACATCCCCCCCACAGCTCACCTGGCTCCGCTCGTGATGCTTTTGATGGGGCTCAGCGCGGTCTCTTCTGTGCTACGGACCAAGCGGCTCCAGGTAGGCGACTGCTGCACTGCACTGTGCCGCAGCGTGGGGTGGGGTGGGGGGCTGTGGCATGGGGCTGGGAGCTGCTCCCACTCACCCAGCTCCCGGGGTCCAGGAGACGGACTGGAAGTAGCCAAACCAAGGGACGGGGCTGTGCCCAGGGCTGCCGGCCGCTCACTCCATCCCCTCCCTCAGCAGCTTCTCGGCTAGCGGATGAAGGATGGGAGCTAGAGTCAACACAGGAGAAGCAGGGAGTGTGGGGGAGACCCCCAGATCCTGCCCCAGACCCTCAGCCCATGCCCTGCCCTGCCTGTGCTGGGCAGCCCTGCCCGCCTGCTGAGGAAGGGGTGCTGCCTGCGGGCCCCGACGGAGGAGACGGGGTGCAGCGGGCTCTCTTCACTCTCCTCTTCTGCAGGGCAACCGAGGAGGCAGAGAGGAGGGAGCACCGGGCCCCACAGGACCCACTGGGCTCCCTGCCAACCATATACCATCTGAGCAGTGATGCCTCTCTCTACCCCCTGCACACCCCAAGCCATCACGTACCCCTGCCCTCCTCTGCTGCCTATAGGTCCTATCAGTGGGGACACCTCCTTCTGGTCCAGGCAACCCCCGGGCTCCTGGGCCCCCCGAGGGCCACCGCAACAGCCCCTGCAGCCTGTGCTCGCTGGCCAACTCGGAGGACTGCAGCAGCCTGTTGAGGAGCAGCTCCTCGTCTCAGAGCTCCCTCTACGACATCCTGGAGGCCTGGCCCAGTGCAGCAACAGAGCCAGTGGTGCTCACACACTCAGGACAACCCCGCTCTCCCATGGCTGCTGATGGAGCAGTGGGGAAACCGGGGCCGGTCCTCGGACATGAACCTCCACAGGAGCTGCCAGCAGGGACCGAGAAAGAGCGGGTTCCCAGGCAGGGGACAGAACTGAGTGTGGAAGCACACGCTGTGGGGCTCTGAGCTGCTGCGTGGTGCCAGGTCTATCCAACGTCAGGCAGTACATTCCCAGGAGACGTCACCGCTAACAACTCTTCCGAGGAAGTCGGTCCGTTTCTGTAGTCGTAGCCTGCCTGGAGAAAGAGCCCCACGGAGCTAATAGTCTGCTGAGCAGCAAGGGAGCAGAGTCGCTGACTCTCAACCAAGGACTGAAATACAGCAACCCACTCTATTGCCTTCCCCCTTCGCCCGCTGCCTCCCACAGTTTGGAAGAAAAGAACCAGTGAGCTCCAAGTGAGGGGACCCCTCCCCCACTCCCCCAAATCTGCCCAACATCCCCAAACCTCCCTCACGACACGGGACTCCTCCCACACACCTCCACTCCCCACACCGCCAGCCCTCCCCCTCCCCCAACGCTCCAAAAAGCAGCAGTCCTTAGGGCAGACTCCTTAAGCTGACTCCACAGCTACGGCTCCCCGTCGGCTCTGGGGGAGACAAGGGGGCCCCGGGGCTCTCCGTGGCCTTTAAGGGGGTCCCAGGGCTGCCCACGGGCTCCCAGCAATGCCCGTGCCCACCACCCACCCCCGCTTCAGGGGGCCCAGCGCTGACACCCCCCGACCCATCTCGGGGGTACCTGGGGGGGCTCGGCCGTGGGCTGGAGGCGGGCCAAGGGGGCACGGCCGGGCTGACCTGCCGGGGGGGGCTGAGAGCGGAGCCCAGAGCGGAGCCAAGCGCCCGGCCAGGCCGGCCCCGGGCACCCTGCGCTGCGGCCGGGGCTGCCGCCACCTGCGGGGAGCGAGCGGGGGGTGAGGGGGCGGCAGCGGGGGACGGGGGAGCCTGAATCGGCCCTGTTCTCCTCGGGGACCCCCCACTCGGCTCTGCCCCCCCCAAACAGGCCCAGGCCACCCCCGAACCCCCCAGCCCGGTCCCGACACCCCACAAACCCCCCGAAATGGCCCTGGACACCTCCACACCACCGCTCCTGCCGCCACAACCCCCGCTCCCCCGTCTCCCCCGGTACCGACCGCTGCACCTCCCGACCGCCGCCGCACACCGGAAACGTTCTCCTTCGCGTCCGCCCACCCGCGCATGCGCCGAGGGGCAGACCCGGGCCACGCCCCCCAGCGGGGGGGGTGGGGGGAGTGGGGCCGCGCCGAGGAGAACGAGGGCCCCTCAGCCCCGCGCCACCGCTTTCCTCCGCTCCGGGCACTGCGAGGCCGAAGAAACCAGCCCAGCCCTTCCCAAAAAGAGCCGGAACCCCCCCCCAAACCAGCCCAGCCCTCCCCAAAATGAGCCGGGACCCCCCCCAAACCAGCCCAGCTCTCCCCCAAATGAGGGTGTGTCGTTGTTGGGACGGACACGACACTGGACATCAAGTTGCAGCAATCCAATTTCTTTATTTAACAAGCAGTGCTTTTTTATATTCTTTTACCCAGGTGCTTATCTATGCATATATTCAGCATTCTACTTTTGCCCGATACGCTCTCACATCACACACTGTTCATGCTCTGGTCAGAGCCAGGATGTTTGCCAACCCTTATCCTTTTACTTAGCTCTTCTCAGGACTCCCCAGTCTCTTCAAGGGTCCACGGGTATCTGCTCAAGGTCAATGTTAAACTCGCATTCTGATCCCTCGGACCAGCCGAGGTTTCCCACAGGGGACAAGAGTCCCCTGGTCCATGGTGCTGCACTGCCTCAGCTAAGCAGCGTTGGGTTTTGTTTGCAGTACAACCTGTGCAAAGCGAGGAAGATCTTCATGGGCACCAAAGGAATCCCTCATCTGGTCACCCACAATGCCCGCACCATCCGCTATCCAGTCCCCCTCATCAAGGTGAATGATACGGTCCAGACTGACCTGGAGACAGGCAAGATCACAGATTTCATCAAGTTTGACACAGGTGGGTCTTGCACCCCATGTGGCAGTTCCCCACTGTGGAGAGCAGTACAGGAGTTAAGTACAAATGCCAAACAGCTTTTCTCTAAAATAAAGAAGCAGTGGTGGCAGTCTTGGGAAAGGGGTGGTTTCCCAAGAAACCACCTGGAGCAGGGTTTCCTCCCGTGTAGGAGGCGTTTGGCATAGGGACTTGGAGGGATTCCAAAAGCAAGCAGGCACCAGGTAAAAGCAATGAGCTGGTGGAGGGGTTGCTTGAGTCTTGGGACCAGAGAGCTCTTTGGCTCCTCGAAGTGTGCCAGTGTTCCTGTGGGACACGCAGGTGTCCCCAGGTGCTCTGGTGGCCGCTCTGTGGGCCAGTGTGGCCCTGTCGCTGCCCTTCTCCAGTGGTGCTCCTCAAGGAGCCAAGCGGAAGGCTTTCACCACGGCTCCTGGTGCCAGCTCTTCTCACACCTGTATTCCGTGCCAACTTGGGCCATACTGGAGTGATCACCAACTGGGAGAGACACCCCGGGTCATTTGACATGGTTCACGTGAAGGATGCCAATGGCAATAGCTTTGCTACCAGGCTCTCCAACATCTTCATTATTGGCAAAGTAAGGCTGCGCGGGCATAAGGCGGGTGGGTACTCTCCTAGTTCCCCAGGGCTCGGTGCTGGGGCTGGTTCTGTTTAATGTCTTTATCAACGATGTGGAGGAGGGGATCGAGTGCAGCCTCGCTAAGCTTGTAGAGGACACCAAGTTGGGTGGGAGTGTTGATCTAGTGGTGGGTAGGAAGGCTCTACAGAGGGATCTGGACAGGCTGGCTGGCTGGGCTGCAGACGATGGTACGAGTTTCAACAAGGCCAAGTGTCAGGTCTTGCACTTGGGTGACAACCCCGTGCAGTGCTACGGGCTTGGGGAAGTGTGGCTGGAAAGCTGCCTGGCAGAAAGGGACCTGGGGGTGTTGGTCAATAGCCATCTTTCTCCTGAGATGGGCCAGGCACAGACAAGCATTGGGGGAAAATTGTCATCTTTTATTGGCCTCAGAAAGCCTCCATAGCCGAGCGGAGGCTGGCAGCACGATGTCCTCAGGGCAGATGAATGTCTGGGGTGCTGTCCATGCACCCATCCTTCGGTTGCCTGGATGCTGTGCAGGCTCAGGGCCAGATGCCACCTCTGGGGACCCGCCTGGCACTGGCAGCAGGACACTACTGTTCTTTCTGTCCCGCTATGCAGGTACAGCGGAAAGCCCTGCGCAGAGCCCTGAGCGCCCTCCTGAAGAAGGAGGGCCGTCGCTGTCGAGCCGGGGTGTGTGGCAGGGCCACGATGCCTGCGGGGAACAGAGAGCTGTAGGTGAGGGGCTGGGCAGGCAACGGGCAAGCCGCTGCCAGCCCCCTGCCACCGAGGCGGTTCCCCAGGGAGGGGTGGCCACAGCACGGCCAGTCCCCGTGTGTGCAGTGCTGCCGACCTGCCCTGGGTGCCGCTCGCCGGGATGAGCAGCACCCAGCCAGGCCTGCCCTTGGCTCAGGGACCTACCTGGGACATCCTCCGGCACGTCCCTGCAGCCGCAGGAGGGCTGTGCACTGCCTGGATGCTCGGAGAGCGCCTGCAGGGGAAGAGCAAGAGCAGAGGTAGGGGAGGGAGGGGATGTCAGCGGGAGACCTGGAGGGCACCAGGCAGCAGCCTGGGCGCTGCGCCTGCCTTTGGCAACTCAGGATGCCCGGTGCTGGCCACGTGCGCCTGGCTCACCTGGTGCTGAGGTTCCCGAGCCACGGGAGAAGCTGCTGCACCTCCCTGGTCGTCTGCGGCTGGGGTGAGAGGGGCTGTGCTGGCCTCTACGTGAGGCTCTGCAGCCAAGAGACGCTCGGTGTCTTGGTGTGCTGCAGGTGTTCTCGCAGCCATCTCTGCATCCGCGCGCTGTGCCTGCTCCTGCTGGATCACAAGCACAGCACCGGCCACGGCCTCCCGCACAGTGTGCCAGGCAACGTCCTGCAGAGCCTCCTCATATGCTGTGGGGCTGTGCGGGGCAGGTGCCTGGCTCTCTGCCTCTTCTGCTGGGGCAAAGTGGGGTGCGCCAACGTCTGCCGGAGCGTTTTGGAGCACTGAAGCAGCCACTTCATCCTCCTGCGCTGCCGGGGAGACAACAGCTGTGCTGTCCTCTCCATGAGCCTTTGCGGTCACCGGACCCTCGGTGCCCTGAGGTACTGCCGGTGTTCTTGCTGCCTGTTCTTGTTGGAATACAAGCACAGCGCTGGCCACAACCTCCCTCACAATGCACCAGGCTGCGTCCTGCAGTGCTGCCTCGTAGCCTGCGGGGTTGTGTGGGGCAGCTGCCTGGCTCTTTGCCTCTGCTGCTGGGGCCTGCTCGCCAAAGGCTTCTGCTGGCTCCTCTGCCTCCTCTTGTGCCACAGGAGCGAGTGGTGCACGCTGCCCCTCTTCCTCATGAGCTCCGGCCAAGCCAGAAGCTGTTGGTTCAATGTCCCTGGGACCATAGCTGGGACTTTGCAGATCCCCAGCTCTGTCTCCGGTCCCCTCTGTGTCCATGCTGCTGGGCCAGCCAGGCCCCTCCTGAGGACTAGAGTGGGCATCCTGGAAGAGCTCCTGGACCAAGGAGTTGTTGACACAGATGCTGGGGATGTTGATGTCTTCCCCCTGTGTCAGCTCTTTGTCCCTGTTGTTCTGACACTCCTCCTCGGCCAAGGCCTTTTCCTCTGGGCAGTCCCGCTGACACTGCAGGCTGGCATTCCTGAGCTGGGCCATACTGTGCCCGGTGTGGGCCAGGAAGCTCCTCCCCAGCTCCTCCGGAGCCTGCATCTTGATGGATAGGATGGCGAGATGCTCTGCAGAATCCTGGTGGTTCACCCCCGGTGATCTCTTGTAGAGGTCGCACCTGATCCACATCGCCCACATTGCTGGGTTGTGCTCCGCTGCGTGTCCCCAGCACCCTGGCCTCATATGCTGTCCCCGGGCAGCTGGTGCAGGGCCCCTGATGGCAGCATCAGTGTCCCCCCCATGCATGGGGATCAGGCGAGAGCTGAGCTGCAGGAGCCTTGCTCCCATTGACACCTGGACCTCGTCTGTTCTTGCTGTTATTGACAGGGCCCTGTTACGTGCCCAGTCCCACGGTGCCACTGCCTGCTGGCTGTGACTCCAGCTCCCACGGAAAACCTTGCCTGGGACCTCACTGGTGAGGCACGGAGCTGTCCCCTTCACAGCTGGTGTATAGGCCGCAGGGCTCTGCGTGGCAGGCCTGAATCTCCTGACCCTCGCAGGTCTGCCCCACTCACCGCAGGTGCCCCAAGGAGGTGGGACTGGCTGTGGGTGTCTGATGGCTGCACTGCTGCTGGCCGTGTCCCATGCCCCGGCAGAAGGTGCAGCGGGTGCTGCTGGCAGAGCAGGCAGCCTGCAGCGGGTGCTGTCAGCTGCTGGTAGCCGAGCTGCGGGTGCGTATCTGGGTGCCGCTGCCCGCCCGGGCAGAGTCTCCAGTTTCTCCACGATGCTGGGCAGTACCATCGGGTTGCAGGGCAGTGCCTCCATGTGTGCCACGCTGTCTGTCTGCAAAAGAAGCTGAGGAGAGAGGCTGTGAGACGGTGGCCCTTGTCCCCCTTGTAACAGCTGGAAGAGCTCCTGTGTCTGGGCTCCCCCGCCAGCCCCCAGGGCAGCGCTCAGCCCCACAGGCAGCTGCCGCCCTGTTCCCACAGCCGGCTGGGAGAGGGCTGGTCCCGCAGGAGCATCCCCAGCATGCCCAGGCAGCCTGCTGGGCATGGCACAGGGGGTCTAGCTTGCTACAGGGGCCGAGCCCGCCTGTCCTCTCCTGCACCTCCCACCTGCCCGTTGGCAGCTCCCCAGGGTCGGGAAAACATTCAGCCCCGTCTCTCGCAGGTTCCCTACCTGTGCGTGGCGACTCCCAGCGGCCTGCAAGCTCTCTGGGCAGTGCAGGTCTGGCAGCCTGACCCCGTGGAGGGACGAGGCCGGGCTCTGCCTGCCCTGCGGCGCTGGCGTTGGTGGCCTCTGGCCCACCTGCGGGCAGAAGAAGGAGAAGGCATGGGATGGAGGTGGCTGCCTTGGCACAGTGGCCCCCAGAGTGCCATCCAGCTCGGCCTCGGCACGAAGGCAGCTCGGTGTGGCCCCGTCCCACCAGCAGCCTCTCCCTCCTGCCCTATCCCTCACCTGACGCCTCTTCCGCAGGCTCGGCAGCCCCTTGTTGGGCTGAGATGGCGTGTTCGCCTCTCTGTCCATGGGCATCTTCGGCGTCCTGTGCCGTAGAGCTGCCGTGGGCACCCAGGGGAGATGCTGCCTCCTGAGGCAGGTGCTCTCCTGGGAGTGGGCACCCCAGGGCTCTGGCCCCTTCTATACCCCACGGTCACCGTGGCCACCCGTGTCACAATGGCTGCTGGGCATGATGCGGTGCCCCCGTCACAAAGCGCTGGCAGTCGCCATGGTGATGCCCATGCCCGTGACAGGCTGGGACCAGCTGGGACTGGTTGTGCCATGGCTCCGAGGTGGCCATGCCTGGCATGGGTCAGCCCCTGCTCTCCCCTCAGAGAGGCCCTGGGAGGCCCGAGCCAATGCCTCCTGCACAGCTCGGTGCCAGCGGCCTCTGCAGAGCTCAGACCTGGGTGCCTTCAGCAGCTCGGAGTGCCACCGCCCTGGGCCTTGTCCCCCGGCATTGCTCCTGTCCGGCTCCTGGAGGTGTGCCAGCGTTCCTGCGGGACATGTAAATTGAGCCCGGTGGTGAACTGGTTGAGCCTGGTGATAAACTGGATTTTCCTCTCCCTGAACTTACTGGCCTGTCTGGATCTACTGGCTCTCCACGACAGCAACCATCAGACAGGCACCAGGAGCATGTTCGGTGTCTGCGCAGCTGTCGCACTGCTGGCTGTTGGCCGCCTCTTTGCCCTCAGCTGCCACAATGCTGAGCTCTGCACTGCCGGACAAGCTGATGCCAACACCACACGTGAGCTGTGATGGGGTCCTGCGATGGGTGTCACCCCCTGAGGGATCGGGAAAGGGTCATGGGGACACCCTGACCCGCTGCTACAGGATGAGTGGCCCCCCCTGGGTGGCTGGTGACCCCCAAAGCATCCTTGTCCCCAGTGCCTCTGTGGTGGCAGGGGGGGTTGGAAGCATGTGGGGAGGTGTATTCTCCCTATTTAAAAAAAAAAAAAAAGGTGTTTCTGCAGATCCCCACCCTTCCTCTGCATGTTTTTTTTTGGGGGGGAACCTACTCCAGATCTGCCCCCTGCCCAGCACGGGGCTCTGTGCACGTGCGAGTTGCACGGTGGAACCGTGTTGTCCCGCGCAGTGGTGCCGGAGTCAGGCTCACATGAGTGTTCCTGGTACACGGGGCTCCTCTGTGCACACCCGCTGTTGTGTTGCACAATCGCCCCTGGTGCAGGGTGGGGGTTCTGTGAGCACCAATGCTTCTGTTGCACAATGGTCCCTGGTGCACGGGGGAGTTTCTGCGTCCACAGACACCACACAAACACGCGCCAGCACCACGCTCCGCCCGTTCCACTCCCGAGCCCTAGCGGCTCTGCCCCGGGCAGCGCGGTACAGCGGGGACGGCGTGAGGCGTCGTGCGGATGCGCACCCCAAGGGAATGGCACGGGGACTACAACTCCCGGCGTGCCCCGCGCCGCCAGCCGGCCGAAACCGCACTCGAGGCTGCGAGTGGGGCTCTGTGTGTGTCAGAGTGGGCGATGGTGTCATTTGGGGCAGCCCAAGGTCACCGGGGGTGGGGGGTGGGGGGCAGTGCTGCGGTGGAGGAGCAGGTGAGTGGGGGATGGGGAGGGTCACGCGGGGGTCGCTCCAAAAGAGGTGGGTCACAGCCCCAAAATGTCTGGAAGTTCATGGGGGGATTAAATACCATTAAAACCTGTGAATGTGGGTGTGAGGCACTGAAATGGAGAAAAAGCCTTTATTTTAATCTATGTTGATAAATGAGCATTCATTTATGTATATCGAAGGAGTTCAAAATAAAAACCTACTCTAAAAAAAAATATCTACTCTATTATATAGGAGAAAAGTTAACAAAACTGCCACCTTAGATTTCCAGAGGGCAAATTTTAATCTGTTCAGAAGACTGCTAGACAGAATCCCTTGGGAGGATGCCCTGATGGATACAGGAGTCCAGGAAGGATGGACATACTTCAAGAAAGAAGTCTTAAAGGCACAGGAGCAGGCTGTTCCCATGTGCCGAAAAACAAGTAGGCGGGTGTCCTGGTTTGAGAGACACAGGACTAATTTCTCTTCTAACACTTGGGAAAAGTGCACTTTCAGAAGACTCCAGTGTCTGAATTTGTGAAAATATTGACTTTACAGCCAGCTGTGGTGTGTGGGTCTCAAGGTCTCAGTGTTTTCGAGCTAGCCAGGTGCAGGGATGAGGAGGAGCGAGACCCGGGCACTTGACCCAAGCTGGCCAACAGGATTATTTCATACCATCAGCGTCACACTCATTATAAATTAGAAAGTTTGCTGCAAAGTTCGCTCTCTCCCTTGATGGCTGCCATCCTGAGAACTTCGTGCCCTGGTGCCGGAGCCCTGAGCCCTTCCCTTCCTCCTGAAGCCGTAGCACTCGCAGTGTCCCACATTTGCTGTCCACTGCTGGGAGTGCACAGCTTCCTACTGATAGAATTGGCTGAGTATAATCTTTGCATATTCTGTATTGGTGTCGGGATCAATATCAGCTCTTTAGTGCTGTTAATGTTAATTATCTAATCTTATTCTATTAAATCTGTTTATACTTCAGCTCTCGGGTTTTCTTGTTTTTCCCAATTTCCCTTTCCCAGGTGGGGAGGGGTCATCGGGTGATAGAATGATTGTCTAAATGACAACAAATTGTTATGGGTCTCTCAAACCATAACACTCCTGAAGACACCATTGCAAACTGAAATTAACATCACCGTGCACCAGTTATTCTTTATGTTGTCTCTATTTTTTCAGTCTTTCCCTGTCTGTTTTGTGCTGGGGTTGTGTCTTTCGGATGGCCAGAAATGGCCTTGTCATTACAATTCTCAGAGAAGGACTGGCAGTGTAACGTGCTCTTGTTGTTGTTTCCCCAGCATCATCTTTTTGCCACTCCAGCATCTTTTTGGTGGAAAGAACTGACCTGGAAGCACTGATTGTTGTGGAAAGGTAAACTTGTAGTGTGACTGTTTGGTGGTATTGTTTCTTGTGTAACTCTGCTTTTCACATTGCTGGTCTCAGCTAGTGAATGCTTTAAGTGAAATGCTACTTTGTTTATGTTTCCAAATTGATGTACTGAAGGTGTTGGGTTGGAATGTGTTTTTCTGCACAACCTAGAGTTTTGGGGAAAAGAGCAACAAGCTTTAAGATTTTGATCCTTGCGTGTCACAAAGTGGCAATGTGCCTTTGAAAAACTGTTCTATGGGATTCTAATAAAAGAAGCAGCAACTTGGAACTTGGTGTTATTTTAATCAGTCTTTAATCAGTCTTACCCCGGCAGAAAACACTCATTCCCTCCAAGAAGCAGCAGAGGTTTCTAGTATGAGCCGGGCCTCTGCTTCCCAGCAGGAAAAGGTCAAGATTGGTGAAGATACGGCGGCCTTGTGGAAGGAAAGGGAAAGGTACTGGAAGCAGAGGAGCCGCAGCAAGGCAGCGGGGCTGCGTCTGGGGGCCTCTTCCCGCTCTTGCCCTCGGCATCCCGTCGGGGCGGGAAGAGGCGGACGCCTCCAGCGGCGGGGCCCGGGGCAGGCAGGAGGGGGGGATGGCCGCCGGGACAGAGCCGGCCCCAGCCCAGCCCAGCCCCGGGGCTGCCCCGACGCCCGGACAGCGGGGACCCGAGGGACACCGAGCGGCTGCCCCGGACCGGCCGGGACCTCGGGGCAGCGCAGGAGGGGAGCGCCCCGCGGCCGCCTCCCGGGGCGGCTCGGCCCCTCCGCCCGCCGCTCCTCTGCCCGCCCTGCGCCAGCCCGGCCCCGCCGCCGCGCTCGGGGACGGCCCTGACCGGCCGAGAGGGGCCGCGAGATGACGAGCCGATCCGAGCGGGGCCGAGTGTTGCCGAGCGGAGCCGAGCGGCAGCCGGTACCTCTCGCCACAGCCGCTGGCGAGACCTGGGCGTTGCCCGGGCAACGGCGGGAGGCTCAAACGCGCCGCAGCGGAGGGAGCGGCCGGTGGCCGAGGGAGCCGCTCTGGGGCCGGCCCGCTCCGCGGCGGAGAGCAGCGCAGCGTGAGGGGGGAGCAGGGGGACGGTGCGCTCGGCCTGGCGGCAGAGCCGGGGGGGAAGGAGAAAGGCTGAGGAGCAGTCGGGAGCGTGAGCGAGAGAGAGAGGGGCCGCTGGAGCCACGCTCTGCCCTCCCGGAGACGGGGACGGGAACAGAGGACCCGATCTGCCGGGCAGACCCTCCTCTTGGAGAAGTCTGCTGCCCCCCTGGGCCCGGGTTAAGGACGTCACTAGGAAACTTCCCGGCCTGGTGCGGCCCTCGGACTATTGCCCAGCGCTGCTCTTCCCTGTGGGTGGCCACGAAGCCACAATGCGTAGTCCGAGGGCGATCCGGAGAGACTTCAGGGCCTTGGGATGGGTGGTAAGGGAATCTGGAGCACCGGCTATTTTTCCTCTCTCCTTCCAGTTATGCGCAGCGACACTGGAAGGAACAGATGGACCTGGTCTCAATACATGGCTCCGTGGCTGCTGTCACCACCACAATTTTCGTTTTTTTGCACAAATAGGGTGGCCTCCATGGTGCCAGGCCTGCTGGGGTCAGATGGGATTGAGCTTTCTGAAAGGGGGAAGAGGGTCTTTGCTCAGGAGCCAGTGGGGCTCATTGGCAGAGCTTTAAACTAGACTTGAAGGGGTCAGGGATATGATCAGGCTTGCCCATGACAAGCTGCGGGAACATGCTAAGGTCAGGGGGACGGGGCGCCAGCGAGGACCCTCAGCCTGTTGGTCTGAGACGTGCTGGGTGCAGCAGACTCGCAGTCTTATGGAGATGAGCCAGGGGCTTCTGACGGAACAGAAGCCAACAGGGAAACATCAGTGAAACCACAGTGTCATAGAATCATTTGGGTTGGAAGGGACCTTTAGAGGTTGTTGAGTCCAACCCCCTGCAATAAGCAGGGATGGGGCATCTGGGAAGATTATGGTTTTTGATGATGAGGGTGGGGAGACACTGGCCCAGGTTGCCCAAAGAGGTGGGAGATGGCCCATACCTGGAAACATTCCAGGTCAGGTTGGATGGGGCTCTGAGCAACCAGATCCAATTGAAGACGACCCAGACCATTCTATGATTAACTACTGCTTGGAAAAAACATACAAAGGAAAACTGAGTTAGAATCAGGTTAGGCTGATTCACACGGGGACTGGAGACGCAAAGAGTAAGGAAGACCCTCCCATTGAGTCACGAGGTCCAGAGTGGATCCCCTTGCCTTCTAAACTCCTTATGGAGCCCAGGTCTCACACTTGGAGAACAGCTTATGTCTAACGGAATTACCTATACAATGTTTGCAATAATATTGAGTAGCTGCATGGATTAGTAATGTCTCATTAGTACTAATTCAGCACGCTCTCAGTCACTTACTGAGGATCTGCCGCAGCTAAGGCATCTCTCCGCCGTGGGTGAGGAAGGCTCTCAGTCTCAGGTAAGGAATCTCTAACCTTGAGAGTCGCCCCTGCCCACGGGGAGAGTCGCCTGGCGTGCAGTCCAGCTGCCATTCAGGGAGAGGTCAAATTGGGCTCCTCCTGACGGTGATATTTATCGAGGGGAGTAGTTGGCTGCTAGGCGATAGCACAGACGAGAGAGATGTCTTTTGTTTAGCTCGGGGATCTCGTTCTGTACTTTCGTTATCTTGCATTTTTAGGGTTTGAAACCGCCTTTAGTTCTTCAAGCAAACAAATAAACTTCTCCTGTACAATAGAATTTTACATTGTGTAACAGTTCTTTGGTTCCTTTTCCTTTCAGAATTCCTCCAAAGAAAAGGAGTGTGACTTTAGTCCAGCATCCCTCAGCGTGGGCTGTATCCAAGTGAGATTCTGTAAGTAAAGAATTCCTGGATTGTTTCATTCAGTTCGGTCATATTAGACTGCTTGCCCTCACTATCCCTTGGCGGCACTTTCACAGCCCGACCAACACTGGGGCTCTGCGCTTTCCTTGCACCGTAACGCTCCCAACACTCTCTCCCACACTCGCCAGAGCCCCGCTCCAAAATGGAAAACATCCAGCGACTGCTCCTACACAAAAGGAGCAAGGATGGAAAGCTGTTCCTGCCTTCACCATCCCGTAGCAGCGCTTTGACAGGCAGCTAATGGCAGCGTGGGCTGAGGCTGAGGTCCCCAGCAGCACGGGTGGCCCAGAGGAGAGAGGTGTCTGTTGCGGATGGAGCGATGCACTTCACTCGTAGAGAGAAGCAGCGACACGTTTATTGATACAAAACAGGGATTTAACAAAGTTTGAGAGTAAATGCGACAGTGCTTTAGCAGGATTCGATGGCAAGGTACACTTGGTTATTTCCTGCATGGAGGACAGGGTCAGGCAGAACTGCCAGGGAGACCCTCCTGTTGGGCTGAGGTTCGGAAAGGAGCCCCTTGCTTTCTAACCTCCTTCTCAGAGAGGAGTCTGGGTGCGGCTGGATCCAATCCTGGTCCCGGACTGGGTCAACGGTTTATGTCTAAGGGATTATATATGTGCAATCAATCCTTTCTATCACTTAGCTAAGATTTCACAGTTTCGCGTGCTATTAGTCACTGACCGAGGATCTCTTGCGGCAAAGAATCTGTGAAGCTCAGGGAGTAACCTTGAGAGGCGTCCCCGCTCATGGGGAGATCCTGGCGTGCAGGGGAGCTCAAAGGGCTCTTGGGCTGTTCACTATTGATGTGGGTGAGATGATTGACCTATAGTCATATCTGCATACTGGCCACAGTACCAGCACTGCCAAAGTTAGCCCCTGGCTACTGTGGTGTTATGTGTTTCCCCGAAACCACATCGAGCCGGGGGCAGCCATCACATGTACACGTGCCCATTGTGACCACCACAGGTGTTAGTGCTTGGGCAGGGTCACGGGAGATAAAGGTCAGGTTGGAAGGCGGGGAGGGGGAGCACACCATCACAGTGTCAAGGGAGTGATGTTGGTGCAATGCCGTTCCCTCCTCGACATACCTTTTCCAGCCACGTGTCCCTGGAGCTGTGGGATTCTCATACAGAACGCACACCCTAACCTAACGCTAATGGGAGGGTTGGATGGATCCAGGAACAGAGACCTATTAGCAAAACAGAAGGAAGTTTCCTTGGAGGAGTCTTGGTAGCTACCTGTGATATCAGGTCCCTCAACTAGAGATCAAAAGTCTCTGGGAGATGCCTGGGAGGAGCCATGGGTTTCCTGCGGGGTAAAAAGCTTTGCCTAAAAGAGAAAAAACATGATAGGTTACTTCCCAGTGAGAAAAAAAAATCACGGTTATCTCCCTTTGGAGAGTCTGGAGGTACTACCAGGGATCTGAGGTCCCTAAAATACATGACAAAAGACAACAACAGAAGCCTGGAAGGAGTCTCGGGTGAAACCCAGAGGATGGAACATTGTCCAAGGAGAAAAATCATCTCAGGTATCTTCCCTGGAGGAGTCTGGGGTTGCTACCCGGGATCACAGGGCCCCAAAACACCGGAATAAACACTCAGGGACATACCTGCAAGGAGTCTCGGATGCTTCCCAGAGGATGGAGCATTGTCCAAAGAGAAAAATCATCTCGGGTATCTTCCCTGGAGGAGTCTGGGGTTGCTACCCGGGATTACAGGGACCAAAACCACAGGAAAAATGTCTGTGGGAGACGCCTGGGAGGAATCTCAGATGCATCCCAGAAGATGGAGCACTGTCCAAGGAGAAAATTCATCTCGGGTATCTTCCCTGGAGGAGTCTGGGGTTGCTACCCTCGATTACAGGGACCCAAACCACAGGAAAAATGTCTGTGGGAGACGCCTGGGAGGAATCTCAGATGCATCCCAGAAGATGGAGCATTGTCCAAGGAGAAAAATCATCTCGGGTATCTTCCCTGGAGGAGTCTGGGGTTGCTAACCGGGATTACAGGGACCCAAACCACAGGAAAAATGTCTGTGGGAGAAGCCTGGGAGAAATCTCAGATGCATCCCAGAAGATGGAGCATTGTCCAAGGAGAAAAATCATCTCGGGTATCTTCCCTGGAGGAGTCTGGGGTTGCTACCCGGGATCACAGGGCCCCAAAACACCGGAATAAACACTCAGGGACATACCTGCAAGGAGTCTCGGATGCTTCCCAGAGGATGGAGCATTGTCCAAGGAGAAAAATCATCTCGGGTATCTTCCCTGGAGGAGTCTGGGGTTGTTACCCGGGATTACAGGGACCCAAACCACAGGAAAAATGTCTGCGGGAGACACCTGGGAGGAATCTCAGATGCATCCCAGAAGATGGAGCATTGTCCAAGGAGAAAAATCATCTCGGGTATCTTCCCTGGAGGAGTCTGGTGTTGCTACCCGGGATTACAGGGACCCAAACCACAGGAAAAATGTCTGTGGGAGACGCCTGGGAGGAATCGCAGATGCATCCGAGAAGATGGAGCATTGTCCAAGGAGAAAAATCATCTCGGGTATCTTCCGTGGACGAGTCTGGGGTTGTTACCCGGGATTACAGGGACCCAAACCAAAGGAAAAATGTCTGCGAGAGACACCTGTGATGAATCTCATATGCATCCCAGAAAATGGAGCATTGTCCAAGGAGAAAAATAATCTCGGGTATCTTCCCTGGAGGAGTCTGGGGTTGCTACCTGGGATGACAGAACCCTAAACCGCGAGAAAAAAGACTCGGGGACATAGCTGCAACAAGTCTCGGATGCATCCAAGAGCATGGAGCATTGTCCAAGGAGAAAAATCATCTCGGGTATCTTCCCTGGAGGAGTCTGGGGTTGCTACCCGGGATCACAGGGCCCTAAAGCACTGGAGAAAACTCTGCGGGAGACGCCTGGGAGGCGTTCTGGGTACATCCCGCAGGATGGACCACTGTCAAGAGAGAAAAATCATATTGGGTGTCTTCCCTGGAGGAGTCTGGGGTTGCTACCTGGCATGACAGAACCCTAAACCGCGAGAAAAAAGACTCGGGGACATAGCTGCGACAAGTCTCGGAAGCATCCCAGAGGATGGAGCATTGTCCGAGGAGAAAAATCATCCCGGGTATCTGTCCTGGAGGAATCTGGGTTTGATATCTTGGATTACATGGACCCAAGCCACAGGAAAAATGTCTGCGGGAGACGCCTGGGAGGAATCTCAGATGCATCCCAGAAGATGGAGCATTGTCCAAGGAGAAAAATCATCTCGGGTATCTTCCCTGGAGGAGTCTGGGGTTGCTACCCGGGATTACAGGGACCCAAACCACAGGAAAAATGTCTGCGGGAGACGCCTGGGAGGAATCTCAGATGCATCCCAGAAGATCGACCATTGTCCAAGGAGAAAAATCATCTCGGGTATCTTCCCTGGAGGAGTCTGGGGTTGCTACCCGGGATTACAGGAACCCAAACCACAGGAAAATGTCTGCGGGAGACGCCTGGGAGGAATCTCAGATGCATCCCAGAAGATGGAGCATTGTCCAAGGAGAAAAATCATCTCTGGTATCTTCCCTGGAGGAGTCTGGGGTTGCTACCCGGGATTACAGGGACCCAAACCACAGGAAAAATGTCTGCGGGAGACGCCTGGGAGGAATCTCAGATGCATCCCAGAAGATGGAGCATTGTCCAAGGAGAAAAATCATCTCGGGTATCTTCCTTGGAGGAGTCTGGGGTTGCTACCCGGGATCACAGGGCCCTAAAGCACTGGAGAAAACTCTGCGGGAGACGCCTGGGAGGAGTTCTGGGTACATCCCGCAGGATGGACCACTGTCAAGAGAGAAAAATCATATTGGGTGTCTTCCCTGGAGGAGTCTGGGGTTGCTACCTGGGATGACAGAACCCTAAGCCGTGAGAAAAAAGACTCGGGGACATAGCTGCGACAAGTCTCGGATGCATCCCAGAGGATGGAGCATTGTCCAAGGAGAAAAATCATCTTGAGTATCTTCCCTGGAGGAGTCTGGGGTTGCTATCCGGGATTACAGGGACCCAAACCACAGGAAAAATGTCTGCGGGAGACGCCTGGGAGGAATCTCAGATGCATCCCAGAAGATGGAGCATTGTCCAAGGAGAAAAATCATCTCGGGTATCTTCCCTGGAGGAGTCTGGGGTTGCTACCCGGGATCACAGGGCCCCAAAACACGGGAATAAACACTCAGGGACATACCTGCAAGGAGTCTCGGATGCTTCCCAGAGGATGGAGCATTGTCCAAGGAAAAAAATCATCTCGGGTATCTTGCCTGGAGGAGTCTGGGGTTGCTACCCGGGATCACAGGGACCCAAACCACAGGAAAAATGTCTGCGGGAGACGCCTCCGAGGAATCTCAGATGCATCCCAGAAGATGGAGCATTGTCCAAGGAGAAAAATCATCTCGGGTATCTTCCCTGGAGGAGTCTGGGGTTGCTACCCGGGATCACAGGGACCCAAACCACAGGAAAAATGTCTGCGGGAGACGCCTGGGAGGAATCTCAGATGCATCCGAGAAGATGGAGCCTTGTCCAAGGAGAAAAATCATCTCGGGTATCTTCCCTGGAGGAGTCTGGGGTTGCTACCCAGGATTACAGGAACCCAAACCACAGGAAAAATGTCTGCGGGAGACTCCTGGGAGGAATCTCAGATGCATCCGAGAAGATGGAGCATTGTCCAAGGAGAAAAATCATCTCGGGTATCTTCCCTGGAGGAGTCTGGGGTTGCTACCCGGGATCACAGGGCCCTAAAGCAGTAGAGAAAACTCTGCGGGAGACGCCTGGGAGGAGTTCTGGGTACATCCCGCAGGATGGACCACTGTCAAGAGAGAAAAATCATATTGGGTGTCTTCCGTGGAGGAGTCTGGGGTTGCTACCTGGGATGACAGAACCCTAAACCGCGAGAAAAAAGACTCGGGGACATAGCTGCGACAAGTCTCGGAAGCATCCCAGAGGATGGAGCATTGTCCGAGGAGAAAAATCATCTCGGGTATCTTCCCTGGAGGAATCTGGGTTTGCTATCTTGGATTACATGGACCCAAACCACAGGAAAAATGTCTGCGGGAGACGCCTGGGAGGAATCTCAGATGCATCCCAGAAGATGGAGCATTGTCCAAGGAGAAAAATCATCTCGGGTATCTTCCCTGGAGGAGTCTGAAGTTGCTACCCGGGATTACAGGGACCCAAACCACAGGAAAAATGTCTGCGGGAGACGCCTGGGAGGAATCTCAGATGCATCCCAGAAGATGGAGCATTGTCCAAGGAGAAAAATCATCTCGGGTATCTTCCCTGGAGGAGTCTGGGGTTGCTACCCGGGATTACAGGAACCCAAACCACAGGAAAAATGTCTGCGGGAGATGCCTGGGAGGAATCTCAGATGCATCCCAGAAGATGGAGCATTGTCCAAGGAGAAAAATCATCTCGGGTATCTTCCCTGGAGGAGTCTGGGGTTGCTACCCGGGATCACAGGGCCCTAAAGCACTGGAGAAAACTCTGCGGGAGACGCCTGGGAGGAGTTCTGGGTACATCCCGCAGGATGGACCACTGTCAAGAGAGAAAAATCATATTGGGTGTCTTCCCTGGAGCAGTCTGGGGTTGCTACCTGGCATGACAGAACCCTAAACCGTGAGAAAAAAGACTCGGGGACATAGCTGCGACAAGTCTCGGAAGCATCCCAGAGGATGGAGCATTGTCCGAGGAGAAAAATCATCCCGGGTATCTGTCCTGGAGGAATCTGGGTTTGCTATCTTGGATTACATGGACCCAAACCACAGGAAAAATGTCTGCGGGAGACGCCTGGGAGGAATCTCAGATGCATCCCAGAAGATCGACCATTGTCCAAGGAGAAAAATCATCTCGGGTATCTTCCCTGGAGGAGTCTGGGGTTGCTACCCGGGATTACAGGGACCCAAACCACAGGAAAAATGTCTGCGGGAGACGCCTGGGAGGAATCTCAGATGCATCCCAGAAGATGGAGCATTGTCCAAGGAGAAAAATCATCTCGTGTATCTTCCCTGGAGGAGTCTGGGGTTGCTACCTGGGATGACAGAACCCTAAGCCGCGAGAAAAAACACTCAGGGACACAGCTGCGACAAGTCTCGGATGCATCCCAGAGGATGGAGCTTTATCCAAGCAGAAAATTCATCTCGGGTATCTTCCCTGGAGGAGTCTGGGGTTGCTACCCTGAATTACAGGGACCCAAACCACAGGAAAAATGTCTGCGGGAGATGCATGGGATGAATCTCAGATGCATCCGAGAACATGGAGCATTGTCCAAGGAGAAAAATCATCTCGGGTATCTTCCCTGGAGGAGTCTGGGGTTGCTATCCGGGATCACAGGGCCCTAAAGCACTGGAGAAAACTCCGCGGGAGATGCCTGGGAGGAGTTCTGGGTAGATCCCGCAGGATGGACCACTGTCAAGAGAGAAAAATCATCTTGGGTGTCTTCCCTGGAGGAGTCTGGGGTTGCTACCTGGGATGACAGAACCCTAAACCGCGAGAAAAAAGACTCGGGGACATAGCTGCAACAAGTCTCGGATGCATCGAAGAGCATGGTGCATTGTCCAAGGAGAAAAATCATCTCGGGTATCTTCCCTGGAGGAGTCTGGGGTTGCTACCCGGGATTACAGGGACCCAAACCACAGGAATAATGTCTGCGGGAGACGCCTGGGAGGAATCTCAGATGCATCCCAGAAGATGGAGCATTGTCCAAGGGGAAAATTCATCTCGGGCATCTTCCCTGGAGGAGTCTGGGGTTGCTACCCGGGATCATAGAGCCCCAAAACACCGGAATAAACACTCAGGGACATACCTTTAAAGAGTCTCGGATGCTTCCCAGAGGATGGAGCATTGTCCAAGGAGAAAAATCATCTCGGGTGTCTTCCCTGGAGGAGTCTGGGGTTGCTACCTGGGATGACAGAACCCTAAACCACGAGAAAAAAGACTCAGGGACATAGCTGCGACAAGTCTCGGATGCATCCCTGATGATGGAGCTTTGTCCAAGGAGAAAAATCATCTCGGGTATCTTCCCTGGAGGAGTCTGGGGTTCCTACCCGGGATCACAGGGCCCTAAATCACTGGAGAAAACTCTGCGGGAGACGCCTGGGAGGAGTTCTGGGTAGATCCCGCAGGATGGACCACTGTCAAGAGAGAAAAATCATCTTGGGTGTCTTCCCTGGAGGAGTCTGGGGTTGCTACCTGGGATGACAGAACCCTAAACCGCGAGAAAAAAGACTCTGGGACATAGCTGCGACAAGTCTCGGATGCATCCCAGAGGATGGAGCATTGTCCGAGGAGAAAAATCATCCCAGGTATCTGTCCTGGAGGAATGTGGGGTTGCTACCCGGGACTACAGGGACCAAAACCAAAGGAAAAATGTCTGCGGAAGACGCCTGGGAGGAATCTCAGATGCATCCCAGAAGATGGAGCATTGTCCAAGGAGAAAAATCATCTCGGGTATCTTCCCTGGAGGAGTCTGGGGTTGCTCCCCGGGATCACAGCGCCCTAAAGCACTGGAGAAAACTCTGCGGGAGACGCATGGGAGGAGTTCTGGGTAGATCCCACAGGATGGATCACTGTCACGAGAGAAAAATCATATTGGGTGTCTTCCGTGGAGGAGTCTGGGGTTGCTACCTGGGATGACAGAACCCTAAACCGCGAGAAAAAAGACTCAGGGACATAGCTGTGACAAGTCTTGGATGCATCCCAGGGGATGGAGCTTTGTCCAAGGAGAAAAATCATCCCGGGTATCTGTCCTGGAGGAATCTGGGGTTGCTACCCGGGATCACAGGGCCCCAAAACACCGGAATAAAGACTCAGGGACATACCTGCAAGGAGTCTCGGTTGCTTCCCAGAGGATGGAGCTTTCTCCAAAGAGAAAAATCATCTCAGGTATCTTCCCTGGAGGAGTCTGGGGTTGCTACCCGGGATCACAGGGCTCTAAACCCCAGGAAGAAAATACTCGGAAACAGAGCTGAGAGGAGTCTCGGGTGCATCCCGCAGGATGGACAATAGTCCAAGGAGAAAAATCATCTCGGGTATCTTCCCTGGACGAGTCTGGGGTTGCTACCTGGGATCACAGGGCCCAAAACCACTGGAATAAAGACTCAGGGACATACCTGTAAGGAGTCTCGGATGCTTCCCAGAGGATGGAGCATTGTCCAAGGAGAAAAATCATCGCGGGTATCTTCCCTGGAGGAGTCTGGGGATGCTACCCGGGATCACAGGGCCCTAAAGCACTGGAGAAAACTCTGCGGGAGACGCCTGGGAGGAGTCAGGGGTACATCCCAGTGGATGGAGCATTTTCTAAAGAGAAAAATCATCTCGGGTATCTTCCCTGGAGGAGTCTGGGGTTGCTACCTGGGATCACAGGGCCCTAAAGCCCAGCAAGAAAACTCTCAGAAACAGAGCTTGGAGGAGTCTCAGGTGCATCCCGCAGTATAGACAATAGTCCAAGGAGGAAAATCATCTCGGGTATCTTCCCTGGAGGAGTCTGGGGTTGCTACCCGGGATCACAGGGCCCTAAAGCATTGGAGAAAACTCGCGGGAGACGCCTGGGAGGAGTTCTGGGTAGATCTTGCAGGATGGAGTACTGTGAAGAGAGAAAAATCATCTTGGGTATCTTCCCTGGAGGAGTCTGGGGTTGCTACCTGGGATGACAGAACCCTAAAAGGCGAGAAAAAAGACTCGGGGACATAGCTGCGACAAGTCTCGGATGCATCCCAGAGGATGGAGCATTGTCCAAGGAGAAAAATCATCTCGGGTATCTTCCCTGGAGGAGTCTGGGGATGCTACCCGGGATCACAGGGCCCTAAAGCACTGGAGAAAACTCTGCGGGAGACGCCTGGGAGGAGTCAGGGGTACATCCCAGTGGATGGAGCATTTTCTAAAGAGAAAAATCATCTCGGGTATCTTCCCTGGAGGAGTCTGGGGTTGCTACCTGGGATCACAGGGCCCTAAAGCCCAGCAAGAAAACTCTCAGAAACAGAGCTTGGAGGAGTCTCAGGTGCATCCCGCAGTATAGACAATAGTCCAAGGAGGAAAATCATCTCGGGTATCTTCCCTGGAGGAGTCTGGGGTTGCTACCTGGGATCACAGGGCCCTAAAGCATTGGAGAAAACTCGCAGGAGACGCCTGGGAGGAGTTCTGGGTAGATCTTGCAGGATGGAGTACTGTGAAGAGAGAAAAATCATCTTGGGTGTCTTCCCTGGAGGAGTCTGGGGTTGCTACCCGGGATCACAGGGCCCTAAAGCATTGGAGAAAACTCGCGGGAGACGCCTGGGAGGAGTTCTGGGTAGATCTTGCAGGATGGAGTACTGTCAAGAGAGAAAAATCATCTTGGGTGTCTTCCCTTGAGGAGTCTGGGGTTGCTACCTGGGATGACAGGGCCCTAAACCACCGGAAAAAACTCTCAGACACATAATTGCGAGGAGTCTCAGATGCATCCCAGAGGAAGGAGCATTTTCCAAGGAGAAAAATCATCTGGGGTATCTTCCATGGAGGAGTCTGGGGTTGCTACCCGGGATCACAGGTCACCAAAACACTGGAAAAAAAGACTCAGGGCCATACCTGGGTGGGGTGTCGGGTGCATCGCAGAGAATGGAGCATTGTATAAGGACAAAAATCATCTCGGGTATCTTCCCTGTATGAGTCTGGAATTGCTTCCTGGGATCTCAGGTCCCTAAAGCAGTGATCAAATGGCTCCAGGAGTTGCCTGGGAGGAGTCTTGGGTGGACCCTGGAAGATACATTTTCATAGAAAAAGAGTGTTTTGGTAGAGAAAACCATGTCAGGTTTCCGTGCTGGGATTGCCCTGAGGTGCCCCCAGTGGAAGCAGGGGAGGGGTTGGGCAGTGCTGGTGTCCCCTGGAGCCACGGCTGCCCCGAGGGCCGGGGAAAAGGTCTTGCTCAGGGAACAGCCCATCGCCACTTTTGGGGTCAGGAAGGAATTTTTCCCCCGGGGCACACTGGCACGGGCCCCCGGGGGTCTTTCGCCTTCCTCTGCAGCCCCGAGCACGGCCCCTTGCCAGGGCTCCTCGGGGCCAGTTGTGGCCAGCGGTTCCCTGTCCTGGCAGGAGCGGGAGTCCAGCGGTGCCCTCCATCCCTCCGCCTCTCCTCCCTGTGCCAGCTTGGCAGGGGCACCTCCGGGACCTCCCTGCACGAGCCCCCCGGGGGTCTTCTGCCCTGGGCCGGGCACGGCCTGCTTGCACAGGCTGCAGGCGCCATGCTGCCTCAGGACGGAGCGGGCAATCGAAGCGGAGCCTCCGTCTCCTCTGCCAGAGCCGCCGGCTGTGCCTCGTCTGTCCCGGCCGCAGCCCGAGAGCGTCTCCACCGGCCCGGGCCCGACCCTGTGCCCCGGGGGAGCCCCGCAGCCTCTGCCCCGCCGCCAGCCCGCCTCTCCCCGTCTCCGTCCCCGTCCCCGACCCCGCCGGCACCGGGGGGAGCGCCGCCAGCGGCCGCAGCCCGGCCCCTCTCCGCACCCCCGCTGCCCGCCGACGGCCGCCCCGCCAGACCCCCGGCAGCCGCGGGCAGGGGCGGGGCCGCGCCCGGGGGACGCCCGACGGCTGCGCCGCTGCCCGCTCCCGCGGGGACCCGCTCCCGGGCCCGCCGGCCCCGCGCTTCTGCCCTCGGGCCCCGCCGCGGCCTCCGCAGCCTGCGCGGAGCGAGGCCCACACGCCCCCTGCCCGCAGCCCCCGCACGCACCCACCGGGACCCCCGGCCCCCTCCGCGCCCACACCTGCCCCGCCGCTCCGCCGGGGCTCCCGCCGCACGGCCCGGCCCGGGCCCGCAGGGCCGCAGCCCACTCGAGCCGAGCCCAGCCCAGCCCAGCCGAGCGCAGGCCGGCCCAGCCGATCCAGCCAGCCGTGCGGGCAGAGCCGGGCCGAGCCGGGCGGGGGGAGCAGGCGGCAGGCGCGGCCGGAGCGAGGCAGTGCCGCCTCCCCGGGACTCCCTCCCGCCTCTGCCGGGGATGGGGGGCGGGTGGCCGAGCAGCGCAGCGTCCCCGCAGGGCCCTCCCTGCCCTCTGCACCTGCGGGAGCAGACAAGTCCCCCCCAGGAGAGGCACTCGACGCTGTTCCATCCTTCCCCCGCTCTCTGCCCCCCTGCCCGTCCCCAGCGTCTTCCCGTCCTTTGGGACCTGCTCCTTGCTGCCCGGCCAGCTCTTCTGGGAAGCCCCTTCCCGGGCACTCTTGGGCCAGCAGGCAGTGCCAACGGCGTCCCTGGCAAGGGCCTGTGGCCCAACGCCTGTGGCAACCCAGCCCCGTCCTGCTGGGGAGGGCGAGGATGGGGCTGTGCTCGTGGCCGGGCGAGAGCAGTGTGGGTTGGGGGGATGCTGCATGCCCCCAGGGATGCCATAGCCGTGGACATGCTGTGCCCGCAGGGATGCCATGGGGGTTGCCATGCCCATTGGGGTGCTGTGCCTGGGGGATTGCCATGTCTGTGGAGATTCTACGCCCGCAAGGAGGTAGGTGCTGTATCCCATGGGGATGCCGTGCCCCTGGAGATGCTGTGACCATGGTGGTGCCGTGCCCGTTAGAATGCTGTGCGCGCAGCGTGCTGGCACTGTGCAAGGTCTGCTGGTCCCTGCTGCAGGACTGGGTGATCAGTGTGACCATCAGCTGGAACTGCAACCTGGACCTGTCCGACAGCGAGTGCCGCCCTCGCTACTCCTTCCACCACCTTCACCCCAAAAGGACTTCGGCTTCCCCTTGGCTACAGCTACAGGTGATGGCCCTGGCCCTGCCCTGGCCCCACATCCTTTATCCAGCCCTGCCCCACCATCCCCACAGCGCCCATTGGTCTGAGGATGCTCTGTGGTGGGGGGGCATCATCCTGGGGTGCTCCAGCCTCAGGCCAGCCCATCCCGTCCCTGCCCGGGTACCGCCGGAGCTGCAAAGGGCCATGGTGGCAGGCTGGGGTAACACTCGCTCTGCCCAAGACCATCCAAGTCCCCCCCAGCTCTCAGTGACATGCTGCCCCCAGAAGGAATTGCACCCCTGCCTGGGTGGGACATGTCCTACAGCCCCCATGTGTCACCACTGCCAGCCCCAGGCCTGTCAAGAAACCCCCGTGCTCAGCATCCCTGCCTGGGGCTGCTCCCTGCAGGCAGAATGGAGGGGGGGATGGGACGGGACAGGACGGGACGGGGGGGGGGGGTGTCGTCCCCATCCTTGAGCCCTGCAGTGCTGACGTGCGGAAACAAACTCCACAACTCACGCAGAGTTATAAAGCAGCTATGTCTATTGCAGCGCTGGGTGCAAGGGGGATCGCTCCTCCAAACTCGCACACCGTAAAGGGTTAGTTATACAGCTTATAGACATGCCATATATACACATTCACAAGGGTTTCGGGAAATGATTAACATGTTCGTGACTTTTCCGGGAACTCATTACCATAGGCTACTACCCGCCCCGGTATGCGCATTATAGTCTCCCGGTGGTCCTTCAGAATCCTCTGGGAGTCGTTGACTCCTTTTCAATCACTCTATTGTTTTGGTCAACTGTCCTTATCTGGTTGCCAAAGCCGCTGCTCTATGGTTCCAGATGGCTCTGCTCCTCTGCCACCTCCAAGGTAGAGCTGCCCCAGGGTCACCATTCAGGAGCCTCTCAGCTACGACTCTCGCTATGCATTTTGCCATGTTGCAATGTCTCTCTGGATGTTGTTTCCCCGTAGCGGTGCCATGGTGGGGACAGGCACATCCCCCGGCGCTCGTGGGGGGCTGGAGGGTCCTGGGGCTGCTTGCCCTGCTGCAGGCATGTGGGAAGAGCGCGGGGTCCCCCCAGCCCCCTCCGGGCACCGTCCCTGCCCACAGGCTGCCTGCAGAACCTGACACAGGCAGGCACCTTGGTTCGGGCGGCATTGCCCCCCCCGCTGCTACTGCAAGAGGAGGTCGCCCCTGACGGCACCTTGGCGTTGTCCCGAGAGCCCCCGGGGAGCACAGGAGGGGCTCTGCCCGCAGCCCCGGGGACCCTTTTCCCCCGGAGGGGGGCAGGAGCAGGAGCCGCCTGTCCCGACGCTGGCAGCCCCTTCCCCTAGAGCTGCAGGGGGACAGCCGGGGGGGCTGCAGGGGTCAGACACGGACGGGTCCGTGGTCCTTCCTGCCCAGCAAGGTCACAGCTCCACCCCCTCAGCTGCATGCACCCCCCCACGGCCACAGCTCCTGCTTCCCCCCTCCCCAAATCTACACCTGCCTTCTACAAGCCAGTCATTTACAGAAATTCAACACTAAAACCACACCTGGGGGCCAGCACAGCCCTGCGGAGCACAGCTCCAGCCCTCGGTGCCCCCAGACCCCCGTGCCCGGCAGCGGGGGGCAGGACAGCCCCATGGTCCAGCTCTTCTCCCGCAGCTCCTCCGCGTTCGGCTCCCCTTCCCCCTCCTCTTCTGCCCCCGCCACCTCCTCCTCCCACACTCCTCTCTTGCCGCTGTCCTTCTGGAGGGAGACAGGGACGGCGCAGCAGTTCCTCCTGCCCGGCCAACACCTCCCTGCTCAGCTCAACCCCCCCCGCTGCTGCCGGGGTACGGAGCGCTGCCCAGCTCTGACCTCCCCGTAGCGGACGCGAGAGTCCAACTTCCCTCGGTACCTCCATAACCGGCTGGATCCATCCAGAGCAGGAACTCCCCGCAGCGGGAGCAGGAGATGGTCAGAGAGCGGAAGATCCCCTCGGAGTGGGTGCGGGAGGGCAGAGACTGCAGTCCCCCCCCGCGTTGGCATCGTCCCGAGTTCAGAGCCTTCTCTGGGGGACACTGTGGGGAGGAGGCGGTGCTGGCAAAGAGGGGGGGTTCCCTTCTCCCCTCCCACCACTGGGGGATGGATGGGCCGTACCCATCCGACCCCATCCGAGCGGAGCCGAGCCCCGCCGGTGCCCGCGGGCGCGGTGCGGCTCCTCCCGCCGCGGGTGACGGCGCGCAGGAACCGGCCCCGCGGCACCGGGCGCTGCAGCTGCTCGTCCCGCTGCGCTCCGGCGGGGCGGCGCGGGCTCGGGGAGCTCCTGCCCAGGGCGGGGGCGGGCGGGCGGAGCGGGGCGCTGCCGGGGCCGGGGGGCGGCCCGCGGGGGAGGGGGCGTGTGGCGATGGGAACGCGCGGACTGCGATATGCAGGGTCGAAACCGGAATCCGCTGTATTAAGCAAGCGTGCTCTTTACATACCTTTCTACCAAGGCAGTAATTGCCTACTGTACTTGTTTACACCATCGCGTACTCCAAAAGATCACGTTCCCACCGAAAAGGGAATCTCTCTTCCCTGTGAGCAGCACCTCCTTATCTCGGGAGGAGCTTCACACAGCTTCATCGTCTGCCAGAACAGTGCTGCAGCTGCTTATTCCTCCCTATTAGTTCTACCCCACTTAACCCTTCTTTTGCCTCAGTCCCCACATCTCGTGATCATGTGTTGCCATCTCATGTTGAGCTTCTCATCAGTCAGCACCCCCAGGTCCTTCTCCCCAGGGCTGCTCTCCATCCATTCTCCGCCCAGCCTGGATTTGGGCTGGGGATTGCCCCGACCCAGGAGCAGGACATTGCACTTGTCCTGGTTGAACTTGATGAGGTTGGCATGGGCCCACCTCTCCGGCCTGTCATTAGTAGAAGGCCAGGCCTGCAGCACCCCGGTTATCAGCCCGGCTCGGGTGGGAGGGGATGCTCCTGCATGGGGGGGTTGCCCTGCACTGGGGGGGAAATGCCACCGAGGGAAGGTCTCGCCAAAGTGGGGGCCGCGCTCATGCTCCCTCTCCCCCATCCCTCCCCAGATCGCCCCGGCAGAAGGTCCCGAGGGCAGCGAGCGGATGGTCATCATCACAGGGCCGCCCGAGGCTCAGTTCAAGGTGCTCTGGGTGGGGGCTGTGGGTGGGGGGGACAGTAAGGGACAAGTCGCGGGCGTCCCTGTGGTCACCACTGTGCTGCCAGCCTGGCTTGGCCTCCCTCAGCGCCAGGGGATGCTCTTTGCTGGGTACAGTGGTTTTGATGCTGCTGGACGTGGGGACATTATCAGCTTTGGGGATGGAGAGGCACAGCGGGCGTTGCCTGATGGTTTTCCTTCCCGTCCGTCTGCTCCCCAGGCCCAGGGGTGAATATTTGGGAAGCTGAAAGAGGCAAACTTCTTTAACGCGAAAGAAGTGAAGCTTGAAGCCCACATCAAGGTGCCTTCCTTCACTGCTGGTCGTGTGATAGGCAAAGGTGGCAAAACGGTAGGTGGTGGTGCCCCGGGGATGCAGAGTTGGGCATCACCCATCACCCCTGCCCACCCCAGGGGGACAAATCCCGGGTGCACAGTGGTTTCAGCGACGTCTTGACCCTCAGCCCCCATGTCCTGGTGGTGGTTCTCGTTGGTCCCAAGGAAGGGGGAGACACACAGGGTGCCTGGTGCCGTCGTGACACCGGTAGTGGAGGTTTTTGGCTCTTCCACAACAGAAGCCTCTTGTGGTTCCTCCAGGTGAACGAACTGCAAAACTTAACCAGTGTGGAAGTCATTGTGCCATGAGACCAAACCCCGGACGAGAACGAGGAGGTCATCGTTAAAATCATTGGGCATTTCTTTGCCAGTCAGGTACTGTTTGGCTGTGGCTTTACCCGATCCTCCCTGGCCACTTTCATCCACCGAGGAAAGGTGTGGGGCTTGCTGAGCCCAGCACCACCCGAGCGACCTGCTGCTCTTCTTTTGGGAGGTCCCTGTGTCCCCAAGAGGCACTGAAGGTGTTTCGGTAGCTCCCCCCGGCTGTGCGAGAACTGAAATTGAAGATTGGCTTGATTGAGCTAAAAATGTGTGTTTTGGATGCTGTGCAGAGCAGCACCCAGGGTGTGAATGGACTCCTTGGTGCGGGCAAATCCATGCGCATCCCACCTGGGTGCATCTTCCATAACCTTGTCTCCTGTCCACTTCGGCGGGATGGCGACCCCCCAAAAAATTCAGGCTCTCTCGAGGAGTGAAGCACAAGTTAAAAAAAAAAAAGAACAAAACAAAACAAAAAATTAACAAAAAAAAACCCAAACACACACCAGCACCACTCCCACGAAATTAATTACAGCTTGTCCAGAGTGAAAAGTTGGGAGTGGCGAGATGCTCAGTGGGGGCTCGGGAGTGGTTGGTGGGGGGAGAAGAGGTGCCCTGACCCCCACCTCTTGCTTTTCCCCTCTCCTCCCCAGGACTGCAGAGCGCAAGATGAGGGAAATGCTCCAGCAGGTGAAGCAGCAGGAGCAGAAACACGCTCCGGGAGCCCCGGCCTCGCAGCACAGCAAGGGAGGCTCCCGCCGTGCTGCCCAGCACCGCCCGATGAATGTAACCCCACCGCCGGACATCCCCCCGTCCCAAACCCTCCTCCCCCACCCCCAGCAGGTCAGGGGAGCAAACCAAAGACCCCCCCAAACACACAGCCCCCCATTCCCCGCGGCACTGCGAGGATGCACAGCCGAGGGGTACGGGGAGGGCTCTCTCCATCCCACAGCCTCCCCCTTCCTCCTCCCTCGCCTCCCGACGCTCTCCCTTTAGTTGGACTAACGTGGGCAGGTTTGGGTACCTCAGCACCTCACGCTTGTGTCTCCCTTTTAGAGATTTTGTGTGCCTTGGAAACCTGCGAGTTGGAGGGTTTTTTTATTAATTTTCTAATAAAAAAAGAAACGAGTTGGACAAAACGATGGGAATAGGCAGCACTGTGGTCATTCTCTCCGGGGCGTTGTGGAGGAAGGCTGCCAGTCTTCCTCCCAGTGTACTTTTCCCCGTTGGCTCCAGACTGCTGCTGGGGCTGAGCTCTGAGCCGCCAGAGCGGTTCTCAGCAGACGGTCACTCGGCGCAGACAATGAGGCCCTGAATAGCCCTTCCTGTGCTCTTGATGGCTCCGGACGGCTCTGCTCCTCTGCTGCTTCTAAGGTGGGGCTGCCCCAGTGCCCTCACTCAGGAGCCCTTTGTCTGTGCAGGTCTCACTTGTGACAGGCTGTGGGGGTGTTGCCAAACTAACTGCTGTGTTGCGATGTGTGAGTGGGTGTTCCCGCCCGTGTCAGTGCCAGAGCTCTTCCGTAGGCTCTTCTGCCAGCGGAGAGCCAGGGGCCGCTCCTTCGGGAGAGAGCTTGTTTAAAGAGAGGAAAAAAAAAAAGCGGGGGGGGAAGTGGGAAAAGAAAAAAGGGGAAAAAAGAGAAAAAAAGGGGAAAAAAGTGAAAAAATGAGAAAAGTGAAAACGGGGGGAAAGGGAGAAACAGAGAAAAAAGGGAGATAAGGAAAAAAAAAGGGAAAAAGAACAAAGGGGAAAAAGAGGAAAAAAGTAAAAAAAGAGAAAAAGTAAAACGGGGAAAAGGAGAAACAGAAAAAAGGGGGAAAAGGCAAAAAAAAGGGAAAAAGAAAAAAAGGGAAAAAAGAGAAAAAAGGAGGGGGAAGCGAATAACAAAAGGGAGAAAGAAGAAAACCCCACATATTAAAAAAGAAAGGTAGAAAAGAAAAAAAAACAAACAAACCAAGGAAGGAAAGTGGGAACAGCCGCGGGGCAGGAGGAGGGACAGGAGCCGGGGGAGGGGGGGGCCGTGGGGGGAGGTGGCGGTACCAGCGGCGGCCCCGGGGGCTGCGACACCACGTTTTTGTCCTCTACTGCAAAGTGTTCTGTGAAAAAACCCCAACCAAATCCCACCCACCGACAACATCAAAACCCAAAGAGAAATCTCTCCAGCTCACACGAGCCTGAGCTCGCTCTCCGTTGCTCTCTTTCCAGTGTCTCGGGGGGGTCACGGCCGAGCTGAGATTGGGGGGTGGGGGTGGTGGGAGTTTGCCCCATGGCTGTGATGGGGGGAGAAGGGGTGGGTGGGGAGTGGGGGATGTGGTGTGGGGGTTTCAACAGCACAGTAATTAGGCCCGTGTAATGGGGAAGCTCAGATGCCCCCTAAGCACCCGCCCCGGTGCTTCTCTAGCCAGGCGAGCGCTGGGCGTCCCCCCCACAGGAGAGGAGCGCACCTCCGGGGTGGGTGGAAGGGCGTCACCCAACGGGGAGAGGACCAAGATGGGGCTTGGGTGTCCCTTGGGGTGGCTGGGTGGGGCTGCTGGGGGCTGCCACGATGAGGGACACCCCCACGCCTTTCTCCATGGCTCCCACAGCTCTGCTCCCTCCCTCCCACCCATCCAGTGCCACCGGAGAGGTGGTGTCCCCCCTCCCGGGGCGGGCAGGGGCTGGTGCCACCCCATCTAACACCTCAACGCACCAAAGCACCTCACTGGGGGAGGGACCCTGTGCCTGGTAGCCCCGTGCGCCCCAGCACTGTAAGGATGGGGCTGAGCCCCCACCACGGCCACCCTGTGCAAACCAAAGACCCCCACACAGACCCCCCCCACCCCCATTCCCCGTGGCACTGTGAGGAGAGAGAGAGAGAGAGGTTTTATTATTCTTTTTTTTTTTTTTTTAATTTTTTATTTCCTAAAAGCCACCGGTTTTCATCCCAGGCATGGCCAGAGGTGCGCCCAGCGTTGAGGGGGGGAGGTTGGGCTGCAGTGTACAGCACAGCGGCTCATTAGTTTTTAGAATTAATGTAACGATAACGAAACAAATGGTGATTTTTAAGTTTTGTAAGGACTTTATTTTATTTATTTATTTATTTCATTTCAGAGGGGGTGGGGGCGGGAGGGGGATGTTTGTTTTTTAGCACAAGCCGGCTTTTCTAGAGGTTAAAGGAAAGGCTGTGCTCGGCCGTAAACGCTTTGCGGAAAGATCCCAGTTGCAAGGAGAGAAGGGGGGAAAGAGGGGCGGGGGGGAAAAACAGATTTCCAAGAGGTTGTCAGCCCAGGGCTGGGGGAAAAAAAAACCCAACACTAGCAAAAATATTAATTTTTTTTTTAGTTTCAAAAGTAACACACACACAACCCCCAACCCCCGATGACACACACACATCCACACACAAAAACTACCTCAGGCTTTCATACCTCAGCACATTGCGCTTCTGTTCCTTTTAGAGATTTTTTGTGCCTTACAAAACTGATAGCTGGAGCATTATTTTTGTTTATTTTCTTAATAAAAAAAAAAAAAAGACTTGGAAAACACGCTCTCTACTGAGTGCGAGGCGGGAGAAGGAAAGCAATCCCACGGGTGCCAGAGCTCTTCCATAGTCTCCTTCTGCTGGCTGAGAGCCAGGGGCCGTTCCTTCGGAGAAAGCTTGAGAGATGCTTAAAGAGAGAAAAAGAAAAAAACCAAAAGAAAAAAATGGGGGCGAAAAAAAAAGAGGGGAAAGAAGAACAAAGAGAAAAAGAGATAAAAGGGGGGGAAGAAAAAAGGGGGAAAAAGAAAAAAAGGGAAAAGGAAAAAAGGGGGGGGAAGAGAAAAAAAAAGGAAAAGGAAACAAAAACCCCAAATATAAAAAAAAAGAAAGGTAGAAAGGAAAAAACAAACAACCAAGCCAAGCAAGGAAAGGGGTGAAAGCCCTCGGGCAAGACGAGGGACGAGAGCCGGGGGTGAGGTGGCGGTGCCAGCGCCGGCCCCGGGGGCTGTGACACCACACTGCAAAGTGTTCTGTGAAAAACCCAACCATCACCCCCCGACACCATCACCCCCCCAGGTTGGTGGGTGCCCGCAGTGCCAGCCTGTCCCACTGGGTCGGGCACTGAGGGGGGCACAGCCCCAGCCGCGGGATGGGAGGAGGACTCCGTCCCCTCCCTCAGCAGCTTCTCGGCTAGCGGATGAAGGATGGGAGCTCAAGTCAACACAGGAGAAGCAGGGAGTGTGGGGGAGACCCCCAGATCCTGCCCCAGACCCTCAGCCCGTGCCCTGCCCTGCCTGTGCTGGGCAGCCCTGCCCGCCTGCTGAGGAGGGGGTGCTGCCCGTGGGCCCCGACGGAGTAGACAGGGTGCAGCGGGTCTCTTCTCTCTCCTCCTCTGCAGGGCAACCGAGGAGGCAGCGAGGAGGAAGCACCGGGCCCCACAGGACCCACTGGGCTCCCTGCCAACCATATACCATCTGAGCAGTGATGCCTCTCTCTACCCCCCACCCCCCAAGCCCCCAGGTCCCCCTGCCCTCCTCTGCCGCCTATAGGTCCTATCAGTGGGGACAGCTGCTTCTGGTCCAGGCACCCCCTGGGCTCCTGGGCCCCCCGAGGGCCACCCCAAGAGCCCCTGCAGCCTGTGCTCGCTGGCCAACTCGGAGGACTGCAGCAGCCTGTTGAGGAGCAGCTCCTCTTCCCACAGCTCCCTCTACCACTTCCTGGAGCCCTGGCCCAGTGCAGCAACAGAGCCAGTGGTGCTCACACACTCAGGACAACCCCGCTCTCCCATGGCTGCTGGTGGGGCAGTGCGGAAACTGGGGCCGGTCCTCGGCCAGGAGCCTCCACAGGAGCTGCCAGCAGGGACCGAGAAAGAGTGGGTTCCCCAGTAGGGGATGGACAGGGCACAGGGGCCCACGGATGAGCACCTGTCCCCCAGAAGGCCCCCAGCCATGGACATGGACAAGGTGGAGCGGGTGCAGGAGATCACCTGTGCTTTCCAGGCCTTGAACGCAAAGACGGAGGAGTCCTGCAAGACCACGGGCAGGGAGTGTGGCCAGGCAGACCCAGGGCTGTGCAGGGCAGGAAGGTGCCTGCGGCAGGGCTGCGCCCGGCTGTGGGGCTACCTGAAGGGCTGGTGGAGATGCCACTAGCCGTGTCTGCTTCTGCCAGCCCTGCAAATGGTGACAGCGCCAGGCCCAGAAGACCAACAGTGCCCCGAATACTGAGCGGCTGTGGGGAGTGGGGCCGGGAACCCCTCTGGGGTGCTGCGTATGTGAACGTTAAAGAAATAAAATGTTTGTCTCTAGCCCTCGTGCTGTCCTTCCTCCTCCCATCCCACGGCTGCGGGTGCTCCCCCGAGGGAGCAGGCTGCAATCAGCAAGCACTGTGTGTTGAGCTCCCCTGCTCACAGCCATGCTCCGCCTGAAGGCGGTGAGGCAGGAGCAGTCCCCAGCCAACTTGGGTGCAAAAAGGTTCATCTGACTCAGCGGGTGAGGAACAGCCCGTTTCAACTCTGTACCTTTGGCATTCTCAGGTCAGAGGATTTGATGGAGCCAACTGAGAGCGGCAGCATACGCTGTGGGGCTCTGAGCTGCTGCGTGGTGCCAGGTCTATCCAACATCAGGCAGTACGTTCCCAGGAGACGTCACCGCTAACAACTCTTCCGAGGAAGTGGGGCCGTTTCTGCAGTCGTAGCCTGCCTGGAGAAACAGCCCCACGGAGCTAATAGTCTGCTGAGCAGCAAGGGAGCAGAGTCGCTGACTCTCAACCAAGGACTGAAATACAGCAACCCACTCTATTGCCTTCCCCCTTCGCCCGCTGCCTCCCACAGTTGAGAAGAAACCAACCAGGGAGCTCCAAAGGAGGGGACCCCTCCCCCACTCCCCCAAATCTGCTCAACACCCCCAAACCTCCCTCAAGACACGGGACTCCTCCCACACACCTCCACTCCCCACACCGCCAACCCTCCCCCTCCCCCAACACTCCAAAAAGCAGCAGTCCTTAGGGCAGACTCCTTAAGCTGACTCCACAGCTACGGCTCCCCGTCGGCTCCGGGGGACACAAGGGGGCCCCGGGGCTCTCCGTGGGCTTTAAGGGGGTCCCAGGGCTGCCCACGGGCTCCCAGCAATGCCCGTGCCCACCACCCACCCCCGCTTCAGGGGGCCCAGCGCTGACAGCCCCCGACCCATCTCGGGGGTACCTGGGGGGGCTCGGCCGTGGGCTGGAGGCGGGCCAAGGGGGCACGGCCGGGCTGACCTGCCGGGGGGGGCTGAGAGCGGAGCCCAGAGCGGAGCCAAGCGCCCGGCCAGGCCGGCCCCGGGCACCCTGCGCTGCGGCCGGGGCTGCCGCCACCTGCGGGGAGCGAGCGGGGGGTGAGGGGGCGGCAGCGGGGGACGGGGGAGCCTGAATCGGCCCTGTCCTCCCCGGGGACCCCCCACTCGGCTCTGCCCCCCCCAAACAGGCCCAGACCGCCCCCCGTGCCCCCCAGCCCAGTCCCGCCACCCCACAAACCTCCCAAACTGGCCATGGACTCCACCGCCACCGCCTGCCCGCCCGCCCGCCCGCTCCTGCTCTCCTCGGCCCCCGTCCCCCCCGGTACCGACCGTCACAGCTCCCGACCGTCACAGCTCCCGACCGCCGCCGTACACCGGAAGTGCTCCCCATCACGTCCGCCCAACCGCGCATGTGCCGAGGGGCAGACCCGGGCCACGCCCCCCTGCGTCGCCGCGGCAAACGCGAGCGAGAGGGGCGGGGCCGCGCCGAGGAGAACGAGCTCCACACCAGCGCTTCTCTCCGCGTCGGGCAATGCGAGGCCGAAACCATCCCAGCCCTCCTCCAAAAGATCCGGGACCCGCCGAAACCAGCCCGGCCTTCTCCAAAATGAGACGGACATCCGCCTGCAGAGCTCCGCCAGCCCCCCCGACGGACATCACGGGGATGGGGGGAAAGAAAACAACCAGAAAGGTACTGAAAATAACGTGGAGACGGTGCTTAGAGATCCTTCCGAGAGGCAAAACCCGGCCTTTGTTCTCATTTTTGAACACGGGGTTTCGCAGCGCTTCGCGGGCAGTGGTTATCCAGGGGCATCAGCTATCCCGGGAAGCGAAAGTTCCCATCCCGTGTGGCAAAAATCCACTCGCATGAATAACTTAGACAAAACCCGCCCACAAAAGGACAAGAGGCACCTTTGGTCACCCTTTGCTTGAAGCTTTGTGAAAACTGTATCCTCAGATTGGCCCTGTCCTGCAGTTTCTTTCCCAGAGTTTTGCCCCAAACCCACGCTTCTAGCCCCGCTCCCCAAGCCCTCCCTCGGGGCCCACCGCCTTTCCCCAGCCCAGCCTGTCCTTAAAGCTTTTCTTTCCACACACAGCCCTTTCCACTCACCTCCCTCCGGGGCGGTGTTTTGTTTTGGTGGTTTTTTTTTTTTTTTTTCCTAGCTTTGGAGCAAAAAGCGGCTTTTAAAGGTGGGAAATGAGGGGGTCTCCCAGCTTCCCGGTGGAAAAAAGCCGGTTTTAGCACTTCCTTAAAGCAGCTTTTAACCCTTCCTATAAAGTGTTGTTCGTTCCCCCCCCGCCCCTTTTCAGTTTTTTTTTCCTTCCTCCTTTTTGGGGCAGTTTCCCCCCATTTCTCCCCCTTTTTTGGGGGTGCTTTTTCCTACTTTTTTTTGGGGCAGTTTTCCCACCTTCCTAAATACAATTTTCTTCCTTGGTGGTGAATCTATAAAAAGCTCTTTTTCATAGTGTTTTAAAACGCATTAAATCCTCACAACGCTGCCTCTACCTCCTTTTTTTCAGGGCTTAAAACCAGAGTTTTGGACAAATACACAGAGGAGCGCTCCTCTCACCACCAAACCCCCTTCTCCCTCCCCGCTTTTATTCCCCAGTTATTTTTTTATTATTATTTTTTTCTACCCAGGATTCAGGAAATATCATTGGACAAATCTAAACAATTTGGGGGGAAGAAAGCTGGGAATTGTTGAGTGCTGCAAATCCTTTTGTCAGCGACATTTGTGTGTCCCTGTGCGTGTCATCTTTGTCTGGGTGGTGCTGTCACCGGCGCCTTGAAAGGAATCGGGAGTAATTTGGTGCTTTATTTGTCTATAACATAACTTGGGGAACTGGATTTTTTTAATACAAATGGGGCCTGGGAGAAGCTACCAGCGCAATTTGGGATTTTTTTCCCATCCCCAACTCCATTCGGACGCCCGTTCCGCACTTTCAGTGCAGCACCTCTGGAAAACCCCTCAAAAACTAAACTATTCTGGAGCTTTGATACTGCCTGAGCGCCTTTGGGTGAATTCGGGCCCAAAAATTATATTTAAAACCCCCTTTTTTCCCTTTTTTGGGCTGTTTCATCCAAAAGTGAAAGTTGGAATAGGCCAAGAATGGGATGGAGGGGAGGTCTTTCCCCAAACGTGGAGCCTTCCGGGACCCCGAGCGGGAGGAACCGGCTGCCCGGTCTTCCCCGGGCCCGCTGCGGGTTTTGCTCGCCCCGTTCCTCGCCCGGGGTGAGTGGCCTCTGGCAGTGGAGGTCCACCCTGGCTTATACTCCTACCTCTCGTGCCTATTGGGGTGCCTCCAACAGCCGAGAAATAGTTCTGCTTGGCAGCGAGTCCAGAGGCCAACCTGGTCTTGCCCTCCCTCCTCTTTAGTCCGGTATCTCTGATTCTTGTGGCACAATAGGGTCCTTTCTTCGGTCCCAGAACTCGTATTGGAGCTGATATTTCGAGGATCTATGAACATTCTGGTTGGGTCGGTCCACATTACGTAATTCTCTGTGGGTTCTGCAACAATAATGTCTAATCCACTTACACTTATCTATTGGGGTTGTATTCCCACATCGGATACACTAAAGATCGAAGACTTGGGAGAGGTACTGCTCCTGTCTGCCACGGGGACCTCAAATGACCTTATTACAATTCTTACACTTAACCTGTGTAATTTATAACACGCAACAATTACAACTGCAGCAAAGTAGGGTCGAAGGGGTTTGGTGCCACCCCAGTCCGAAGGCACTCTCAAGGCTTTTGCTGTCTGTTGCTCTCATGCAGCAGCACTGACTCTTATGCGCCTTCTGAAGGCTCTCCAGGGCTTTTTCCTGTCAAAGCAAAATCACGAGACTTCCTTTCCATGGTTAATTTCCATATGCGTACTTTGAATCTGTATAGATAATGCCTTCTTTTCCCTGGAGATAATCTAAAGCTCTCTTCAGAGCATATAGTTCACAACTCTGGGCTGACTAATTTGCTGGTAATCCTCCTTCTTCAATTACTGCTTTTTCTTCCCCATCAATGACGACATAACTCCTTGCTCTCTTTCCAACTATACATCAGGAGGAACCATCTATAAAAAGTTGTTGGATAGTTTTTTGGGTTTGTTTGTTTTTGTTTTATTACATAGGGCATTGGTGTGTTTATTAGGTCTTCTCTTACCCTGGTTTGGTAATTTATAAAATCTAATCAATCATGATGCGGCTCCCCACTTGCCTGTCCCTACAGGAATTGTGAAGGATTCAGGTTTCCGTCTACTATGAGGGTCAAATCATTCTTTTCTATTAAAATCGTTTCGTGCTTCAAAGTTCTGAAATCTGTTAACCACCGGCCAGACTTTTGAGATAAGATAGTTCTTACAGTGTGTGTGTGGATGTACAATTAGGGTTCTTCTAGAGGTTAATTTTTGGCTTTTTTCTACTAATATTGCTGTGGCCACTACTGCCTGTATGCATGTGGGCCACCCCCAACATACCGGGTCCATTCATTTTGGATAGGTATGCCACCGGTTTCCTTTCTCCGCCCCGTTCCTGCATTACAACTCCATGTGCTATCCCTTCTTCCGTGTTTATAAAAACGTGAAATTCTTTTTTTTTTTTCTAGGGAGGGGAGGGCTAAACCTGGGGTTTCTATTAACTTCTGCTTTAATTCTTTAAATTGCTCTTGTTTGTCTTCTGTCCGCTGTAGTGGACTGTCTTTTACAAGTTTGTCATAGACTCAGTCACTAAAATTTCTGTATCCTTTAGCCCATAATTTACAGTACTCTAGTAACCTTAAAGTCTTTATTCGTTCTTGGGACACTTAATGCTGTAATTCGTTCTGGATTGATTTTTCTTTTTCTTTTGTTAATTAGATGCCTTAAATACCTTACCTCTTTTTGTACAAACTGCAGTTGTGTCATTGAGACTCTTAATTCTTTTTCTCCAAAAAAAACCATTCAGCAAACGTATCGATGTCTCTTTCTGACTTTTTGCTCCCTCTCTCCTGATACCAACAGATCATTTCCATATTGCAAGATTCTTACTGCGGGTTCTGCCTGGAACTCCCCTAAAATTTTCTCTTGCGTCTGTTCAAATAGATTTGGGGATTTTGTGAATCCTTGAGGCAGGGAGGTCCAGCGGAGTTGCTGCTTCTTCCCGGTGTCTGGATTTTCCCATTCAAAGGCAATTTCATAGTACAAGACTTCTCAGCTCCTGAGTCTACTAAAAAGGTGTAAATTTCCTCCTGGGGGCCTGATTTTAAGTTTATCAAGGGCTCACTAATTCTTTCTTCCCCCAGCAGGCAGAGCCCTTGACACCCTTACTCGGGAGCGTATTCTTCCTGTTGACAGATTTTAAACACTCGTTGATCTCTCTTTTGCCTGGGACACTCTCTCTTAAAATGTTCTCCCTGCCCACAATGGTAACACTTTCCGCCCTCTGGGGCTCCTGATTTCATTCACATGGGCTTTTTGAGCGGCAGCAGATGGGCTCCCTGTATCTTGTGTGCTCTCATCCCTGGCCCCGGATTCTGGGGCGCTTTATCTTTAGTCTTTGTTATTTCTTTTACAGTCGCCACCATTAGTTTTGCTTTTGCCCTCTGCTTCTCCTCATCGCGCCTCACATATACTCTTTGTGCTTCTCGTAACAACTCATTGATTCCTCTCTCATGCCAGTCTTCCATCTTTTTCATTTTTTTCCTAATAGCTGGCCAGGCATGGGTGACAAAATTTATTTTTTAATAATTGCTGGCCAGCCACAGTCTCTGGATCAGTCACAGAAAACTGCTGAATATTCCTTCAGAGCCTCTTCAACCATTCCATCAGCGATTCCTCTTTCCCTTGTTTACTGCCAACGGCTTTGCTCACATTTGACCCCCTCGGGGCTGCCTCTTTAATTCTCCTTATAATTAACGTCCGATAATCAGACATGTTTCTTCTCCTTGCGGAGTCATTTTGATTCCAATCAGGTCTTTGTAGGGGTAACTTTTGGTCCCCCACCACCCCATGAACGTTTTTCCTTTCCCATATTCTCGTCCCTGCTACACGGATCATTTGTCTTTCCTCAAGGGAGAACAAAGTTCCCATTTCTTCCCAAGTGTATACATTTGGACCTAAAAATTGGTCTAATTGTTTTGACAAACCTAGGGGATCTTCCAACAATTTCTTCATTTCTTTTTTAAAGTTCCTGACTTCCGTACTGGTTAGGGGCACATTCAGAAATCCTGCCCCATTTTGAACTCCTGGCATCGGGACCTCCCGTAAAGGATGCAGCCCAATTGGTTCCGTCATCTCCTCTTTTTCTTCCACTATGGACCTCCCCACTTCCCGCCTCCGTCTCCTCTGGCATTCCCTTCTAACGGGGGCCTGAGGCTCTCTTGTGCCTTCCGGAGGGTCCGGGTTATATGGGGGAGGTAAGTATTCAAGAGGATCCCAGACTGGTCTCTGGTCCTCCTCCTTCTCCTTCTCCTTTTGTGTCTCCCATTTAAAAACCCCTGCAGCTCCTTTCCAACACGCTGCATACTCGCTTTCTTCTTGATCAAATGATTCTATAGAGTTAACGTATACATTTAGTGCTTGACACAGCTGTCCCTCTACAGAACCATACTTTGGCCAATACAGCCTGTCTGGCCTCATGGGCTCTTTGGTCCATTTAAACATACAGTAATTGATCATCTTTGCTTTATCCTTACCCCGGGTGCAGGACTCTCCTTCCTGCCCCCGTTGTAACAACATCCTCCCGAATGGACTGTCCGGAGGTATTTCTGGAATTCCCTAATCAGCTTTTCCCTTAGATTCCTTTTTACTTTTCCCTTGTCCCATTTTTTTACCCCGGGGGATCTCTCAACTCCAGCCTTTCGCTTCGTCTCTTCACCGGCCGGTCTCCTCGCGGAGATACGGAACCGCAGTTAGAAAGACTCCGCACTCGCTTCGCAGATCTAGTCCGCGTCTCACTCACACCACTCTCAATCCCCCGTCACCCAGCCGCCCGAGCAATACTTAACAGTCAATTTTCTTACCCGGGTCTCGTGCACAAGTATTATCGGCTGCCACGGTTATCCCTGGGACCCCTCTTTGGTCCACGAGCCCCTTCACCGGGCTGTTGCCGCTGGTCCGTCACCGAGGGCGGGGAGAATCCGAGGATTGCTGAAATCAGCAGTGGCGCGCCGTCCCGGTCTACTCACCCGTCCAAGGCTCCAAACGTGGGCTTCAGGTCTCCTGGACGAGCCCCCAAATTGTGAGAAACACACTCACTGTATTGAATTTTAGTCTGGGGCAAATTCGGTGGAGCTAACACCCCAAACACGCCCCCACCACACATGGAACACCCCACGTAATGCACACAGTGCTCGTGCACGTCATGCACAGAGCGTGGAAGGCATGCACATGCAGCACGCACACACACACACAGTGCGGGCACACACAGCCTGCCAGCATACGCACAAAATGCCCGCACACACGGCACGCGCTCGACCCAGTGAACGCATACCTGCAGTGCGCACGCTCACAGGCTCATCTACACCACACTGCACGTAAACAGTGTGCACCCACCGTGTGGGTACCGGGACACGGAGTGCACCCAGACACCGAGTGCACCCACACACAGGGCACACACGATGCGTGCACACACAGAGTGCAGCACACAAACTGACGTGCCGGCATTTCCCAGTCCCTGAAGGGCCGACAGGAGAGCTGGGGAGGGACTTTTTACAAGGGTGTGTAGTGACAGGATGAGGGGGAAGGGCTTCAAACTGGAAGAGGGGAGGTTTAGAATAGATCTTAGGAAGAAATTCTTGACTGTGAGGGTGTTGGACCCCGGCGCAGGTTGTCCAGAGAAGCTGTGGCTGCCCCATCCCAGGAAGTGTTCAAGGCCAGGTTGGACGGGGCTCTGGGCAACCTGGGCTGGTGGGAGGTGTCCCTGCCCAGGGCAGGGGGGGTTGGAACTTGATGGTGTTCAAGGTCCCTTCCAACCTAAACCATTCTGCGATTCTGTGTGTGCGCCCAGGCGTGCGCATAGGTACGGAGTGCAGCACGTGGGTGTGCTGGACTCGTCCCGCTCGCACATCACCGCTTGCCTGCTGCGGCTGTAGCCAGATGGGCCCCTCAACACCCCAAACCGTGCATGCTGCCTGTAGCAGTTCTGTTTTCTGGTGTATGTGTTTTGGGAAGGCCCTGGTGGCAAAGGGCTGCAGAGAGCGGGGTGGCAGTGAACTTCCCCAAGAGGCCGCGATGCCACACAGGGCTTTTTCTGTCAGCAGACAGCGCTCGCAGCCAGGCGCTGCTGCCTGCTGCGGGGCCTGCACAGCCTCGTCCCGCAGGCAGAGCGTTCAGCGGGGGTCTGTCGGGGGTGTGCCATGCCGGCTTCTGCCTCCCCTCCTGCCGGGAACCTCCCATGGTGCCCCCCCTTCTGCCAAGAGGCCACCGGGCCCGGTGCCCGGAACCAGCGACTCTGTGACATCAGCCCCGGGAACAAGAGCACCGTGGGCAGCGTGAGCACTGCGGGCACTACGTCGGCTGCGGCACTGGTGGCGACAGGCCCTCGGTTCGCTTCTTGCAGGTGCCACGTGCCGCCACTGGCAGCAATGAAACTGCTCCTCGTCGTCGTCCTGCTGGCCCTGTGCTGGCCTGTGCAAGGCGCGTGGGACAGCTGTGGGTAAGTGGCCCCAGGCTCTGGGGGGGAGCTTGGGCAACCCTGATGGGGCTCACTGGAGGGAGCCCGCTTGTCCCCCGTGGCCACAGCTTCCCCAACCCCGCCTGGGAGCCTCAGATCCTGGCCAGCACCCCGGCTGCTGGCACAGCTCCTCTGCGGGGCTCAGGCAGAAACAGGGGCGCACGCACGCCCGCCCCAGGGGGTTCCCTGGCCCTGCTGTCCGTGCAGCGCCTTGTGGGGAGGGAAGAGGGCTGACCTTCAGCCTGAACCGCAGCACGCCGTGGAGCAGGACAGTCATGAGTTTCTGGTTACAGAGGGACCTGCGGGCTCCGGCCCATGGCTTACCAGTACGGCATGTCGCGCGTGGTGGGTGGCACCGATGCCCGTCCAGGAGCCTGGCCCTGGATCGTCAGCATCCAGGACCCCTGGGAAGCAGGCACGGGGCACATCTGCGGAGGGTCCCTCATCAGCCCACAGTGGGTCCTCACGGCGGCACACTGCTTCATCGAGGCCAGGTAAGGAGGGCCAGGGAAGGGGGCTGTCCCCACCACCCTCGCGGGTGCCCTGCATGCAGCACCGCCTGCTACTCCCATCCCCGTTCCTGCCAGTACGCCCAGTGCCTGGGCACTGCCAAGCCCAGCCCAGAGACTGCTGAGGAGAAGGCTGGGCTCGGGCCACTGCTTCCTAGCAGCCTCCAGCGCCACATGGCTCGTGCCTAAGGCATGCCAGGGCGGTGGCAGCCTGCGTGGCACTGCTCTCCTCTCTGCCCTGGGAAGCAGAAGGCAGGGAAAGTCGGGGCTGCTGCAGCGCATGGTTCCGCTCCCTCTGACCCCCCTCTCCATCTGCTTTCCAGGCACATCAGCATGTGGCGCGTGGTGATTGGGGCCACCCAGTTGACTTGGCTGGGCCCTGGGACCCAAGTGCGCCATATTAAGCGGCTGCTGGTTCACGAGCACTACAGGAATATCACGCAGAGGAACGACATCGCCCTGCTGGAGCTGGACCAGCCGGTCCAGTGCAACTACTACACCCAGCTTGCCTGTGTGCCCGACGCCTCACTTAGAGTGTCAGAGCTGCACACCTGCTACGTCAGCGGTTGGGGCGCCACCACTGCAAGATGTGAGTTCCCCAAAAGTGTCCTGGTGTCCTGAGTGCAAGCTCGGCACACTGGGGAGAGGGGTTGGGCTTCCCGAGAGCGGAGGCGAAAGCCGCAGTCAGGCTGCGGGGACGTACGCCTCCGGGGAGAATGGGCTGACCCACCGCCCAAAGCCAGACAGAGGGGAAACACGGGCACAGTGCCTTCAGGATGCAAAGCCAAGCCCTAGGGAAGGGGTTCACCCAGGCAGGGGGGGAGCTGCTGGGGCTTCATTGCTTTCTGTGCTCACAGCTGCAGGGTCAACGGATGTCCTGCGGGAGGCCAAGGTCCAGCTCATTGATGTAGCAGCGGGTGGTACAGAGGGGCCATCCACAGCCACAACCTGTGTGCTGGCTATCCGCAGGGTGGCATCGACACCTGCCAGGTAGGACGTGCTGCAAGTCAAGCCCCGGCAGCACCGGCAGCCCTCTCGCAACGCCCAAACATCGCCCGGCACGTGCTTGGCCTGGCAAGTCACCCTGCCACCGCTAGGTCTCCACTGCTGCTGGGGCTCACCTCCCCTTCCCCAGCTGCAGGTCCTTGCCCAGTGCCCACCTTGTCCCAGAGCCCGGGGACGCTGCCCAGAAAGCCCATCCTGTGCTCCCGGCAGCCCATAGGTCCAGATCCCAAAGCATCCCCCTTCCACACAGCCGGGAGCACTGTGCAGAGATGAGAGAGCGCCCGACCTTACAGGCCCTCCACCCTCTCCCAGATGAGGCTCTGTAGGCTCCAGCGCCGGAGCAGCGCCGTTGTGTGCAGTGAGCAGAGCTCTGGCAGGTGCTGGGAGAGAGAAGGAGCCGGCCAGAGCGCTGACAGCGGCCACCCAACACCACCTCAACCCTCTCTCCTTCCCTGCAGGGTGACAGTGGTGGTCCTCTGGTGTGCAAAGACAACAACGCGGACTACTTCTGGCTTGTTGGGGTGACCAGCTGGGGGAGAGGCTGTGCCAGAGCCAAACGGCCCGGAGTCTACACCTCCACCCAGCACTTCTACAACTGGATCCTGGTCCAGATGGGACTGCGCCCAGCAGTAAGGGGTACTCCAACAGCACGGGCTTGGAGTCATTTTCTCACTGCCTCAACCCCTTATCAGAGGCCAAGGCCAACACCAACACCACCGGGCACGATTAGCTCCTGCCCATTTCCACTCCAGAAGCTGGTGGAATTCTTTACTCGGGTGCAGGAGCTGCTGCAGGTCCTGTGGGGGAAAAAGGCTTGAGCAGCGTGACGAAGAGGCTCCAGAGCAGGCCGTCCTGTTCCACCACCATTTCCTTCTGGGGCAATGCCTGCTGAGCCAAAGGCAGCCTCAGTGCCAAGGCCTGCTCTGTCCTGCCCGCGCTCCTCTGAGCGCAGAAGGGCTGATGTTGACTCGGTTGTAGAAATAAAGTTCCTGATTTTCACAGCTGAGCGTGCTTGAGTCCAATTCAGTCTCCGGTGCAAGGCAAGGACTTGCATGCCCGGCGCCTGCCAATGAGGCTGCAGGCAGACAGCAGGGCACGAAGGGAAAGAGTGACTCCCAAGGGCTGAAACGGTGCCTGGTCAGAGAGGAGGGTGCTCAGAGCCACCATGGGACGGAGAAGACTGGCACATGGAGGATAGGAAACAGTGATGTGACCTGCAGACAACTTTGGGGGTATGCATTAAGGCACACGGCTGGAGATTAGGGCCCAGCGTAAGCCGTAGCTAATTGAACAGAAGGTGTGAAACTCCTGAGCGTGACAAGAGAAATTGCTGACCACAGCAAAGAGTGAGAAGCCAACAGGGCTCTCAGTCCCAGAAGGAAGAGCTGGATTTCAGGGGTAGTTAACGGGGGATTGATCGCCCCTTGTCTCCATTTTCCCTGCTTGAACATCCCCCTCATCTTCCTTGACTCCTCCCTTTCTCCTCCCTTGTCTCTCCTCCCAAACAAGGGACCCACCCCAGGTCACTTCCTCTCCTCCCAGGTTTGCTCCATCGGTGAAGAGATTTGGTGTTTCAGGTGCTGGTAGCTCGGTCGCCTGGGACCGCCATGGCATTACTGATGCGGCTTCCTGGGCACTGCTGGCCCTGCTAGATGCCTCTGCCCACACTGACCCCAACCATTCCTCCAGTTGTCTGTGCAGTGTGGCCACTCTCATCGTTCCTCCTTGACCACCTGCCAAACGTGGTGCTGGAATAGCAGAGTACCCACAGAAGAAGGTTTGCTCCATCGCTGAAGAGATGGGGTGTTTCAGGTGCTGGTAGCTCGGTCGCCTGGGACTGCCTCGGTCCCCGCCACTGCCTGCATGCATGTGGGCCACCCCCACGTACTGGGTCCATTAATTTGGATAGGTATGCCACTGGTTTCCTTTGTCCGCCCCGTCCCTCCATTAGGACTCCATGCGCTATCCCTTCTGCCACGTTTACAAGAAGGTGAAATGATTTTGGTTTCTTTTTTTTTTTTCTAGGGAGGGGAGGGCTAAAACCAGGGCTTTTATTAGCTTCTGTTTCAGTTTTTGTAATGGCTCCTGTTTGTCTTCTGTCCACTGTAGTGGACCTTCTTTTACTAGTTTGTCATACAGAAATTTTACTAATTGAGTGTAGCCCTCAACCCATAGTCTACAGTACCCTAGTAACCCTAAAATCTTCCTTATTTCTCTTTTTGTTCTTGGGACACTTAAAGCTGTAATCCCAGAAATTCGTTCTGGATTGATTTCTCTTTTTCCTCCACTAATTAAATGCTCTAAATACCTTACTTCCTTTTGTACAAACTGCAGTTTTGCCTTTGACACTCTTAATCATTATTCTCCTAAAAAATTCAGCAAATGTATCGATGTCTCTTTCTGACTTTCTGCTCTTTCTCTCCCAATACCAACAGATCATTTACATACTGCAAGATTCTTACTGGGGGTTCTGCCTGGAACTCCCCTAAAATTTTCTCTAGCCTCTGTCCAAATAGATTTGGGGATTCTGTGAACCCTTGAGGCAGGGAGGTCCAGCGGAGTTGCTGCTTCCTCCCAGTGTCCGGATCTTCCCATTCAAAGGCAAATAAGTTTCTACTCTCCTCTGCTAATGGACAGGCCCAAAAGGCATCTTTAAGGTCTATTACACTAAACCATTTACGATTATGCGATATTTTACTCAGGAGGGTATATGGGTTCGAAACCACAGGCTGCCGAGTCTGTACTCGTTTATTGACTTCTCGTAGGTCTGTGACTAATCTCTATCTCCCCTCAGCCTTCTTGACTGGTAGAATTGGACTATTGTAAGGTGACATCCAGGGTTCCAACAATCCATCCTTCAACAATGAATCGATTGCTGGTTTTAGACCTTTCCTCCCCTCATAAGATACGGGATATTGTTTTATCCTTACTGGCCGGTCCTCTTTAACTTCTGTTTTCGCGCGGGTTCATTTACTTGTGCTGTTTTCTTCTCCTGGCAACGCCAGCAGCAGAGCTGTCGGAGGAGAAGGGTGAGTGCCAGGCTGGTGGTGCAGAGGGGTGCGTGAGTGTGATGTGCGCGGTGGCCCCAGAGGGCACTGAGAAGGGTCGGTTGGTCTGGCTGTGCGGGAGGATGCTCTGCCTGCGGCAACCGCCCGAGCAAGCGCGGCCTTGGGGAACCGTCTGGTTGAGCGTTTGTTGGTGTGCTGGAGAAGAGCTGGGCAGGTGTCCCAAAGGGCAGCGTTTGGTGGGACCCCCTTCAGCCCAAAGCTTTGTGGGACCTTTTTGAAGCCACCCTGGTGAGGCCTCTGCTCCTTCCACCCAAGTACTTTATGTTTCACACCGTGGAGTGGTCATTTCTGACTGCATCCTCAGCAGGACCTGGGGCCGGTGGCAGTAGCTTCAACTGTGGAGCTCTAGAGACCTGGCAAGGATGGAGGAGAAGGAATGAGGCTCCTGGTGAAGGGAGGGAAGTGAGGAGGTGCAGTGTCCACGCTGGCCTTGAGGACTGGCTGGGCAGGAGAGGACATGTTGGTGTAGGAGCCATGGAGCAGCCCGTGGCCAGAAGCAGAGGGTGGACACGGGGAGCGTGGGCTCAATGTGAGAGGGAGCACAACCTCGGTGCAGCGGCTTTAACTAGAGGGCTGGGAGTGAGAGCTCGGTCTGCTCCTTCTCCACGTGAGAAAAGGTGGTTTGCAGGTAGCATCTGGTTGCACTTGCTGGAACGCAGAGCAGGAGAGAGTTGTGTCTACTGCCAGGGGAAGTTTCTGATGGATTTGAGACATGGAAGAGTTGAGGAGGCTTTGGGTTGGGTTGACTTGGGTTGGAGTGCTGGCACGCACCCCTTGCTGCTTTCCCCCCTGTCCCCAGCCCAGGTCTTGGGGGAACATCTTCCTCAGCCTTGGCTTTCTCTTCTCTTGGACCTGGAAAAGTGAAATGGTGATGGAAATCAGAGCCAAACCAGACATGGTGCTCGGTTCTCGCCAATCCCCTACTTTCTGCGCAGGGGACTGATGATGGTCACAGCACGGTTTCAGCTTTGTGGGGTTTTGGCTGCTCTGAAAGGCCGTTGGGGCTGGTTTTCCCCTACAAAGGCAGGACACAGGCAGAAACATGGCATCGGGGAGGAACTGGGGGTACCTGGTCGTGCTGAGTTGGGGCCGCAGCTCACCCCAATGCACCCTCGGGTGCCCCCGTGCTCTGTGAGGGGGGGTTTCAGGGCCTGAAGGGTTGTCCCCGTGTCCCTGCCAGGATCATGCTGGTGTCACGCTGCTCTGCGTTGGGCTGGGGGTGGCGGGGAAAGGTCTGGCACGCTGGGGTCGTCACTGACCCTCGTTTTCTCTCCCACCATAGAGCTCCTGGGCGTACCTCTCGGGTCTGTACGGAGCCCCCCTGGCCGGCGCCTGCTCCAGGCTGAACAACCCCAACGCTCAGCCTGTCCTCCCAGCAGAGGTGCTCCAGCCCTCACAGCATCTCCGTGGCCTCCTCTGGCCCTGCTCCAGCAGGTCCATGTCTTTCCTATGTTGGGGGCTCCAGAGCTGGACACAGTACTCCAGGTGGGGTCTCACCAGAGCGCAGCAGAGGGGCAGAACCACATCCCTCGCCTGCTGGCCACACTTCTGATGCAGCCCGGGATACGGGTGGCTTTCTGGGCTGTGATGACTCGTTGCCGGCTCATGTTGAGCTTCTCATCAATCAGCACCCCCAGGTCCTTCTCCTCAGGGCTGCTCTCCGTCCATTCTCCGCCCAGCCTGGATTTGTGCTTGGATTGCCCCGACCCAGGTGCAGGACCTTGCACTTGGCCTCCTTGAACTTCATGAGGTTGGCATGTGCCCACCTCTCCAGCCTGTCATTAGTAGAAGGCCAGGCTTGCAGCACCCTGGTTATCAGCCCGGCTCGGGTGGGAGGGGATGCTCCTGCATGGGGGGGTTGTCCTGCGCTGGGGGGGAAATGCCACAGAGGGAAGGTCTTGCCGAAGTGGGGGCCACGCTCATGCTCCTTCTCCTCATCCCTCCCCAGATCGCCCCAGCAGAAGGTCCCGAGGCCATCGAGCGGATGGTCATCACGGGGCTGCCCGAGGCTCAGCTCAAGGTGCACTGGGTGGGGGGGACAGTAAGGGACAAGTGGAGGGCGTCCCTGTGGTCACCACTGTGCTTCCAGCCTGGCTTGGCCTCCCTCAGCACCAGGGGAGCTCTTTGCTGGGTACAGTGGTTTTCATGTTGCTGGACGTGGGGACATCGTCCCCTTTGGGGATGGAGAGGCACAGCGGGCGCTGCTTGATGGTTTTCCTTCCGTCCATCTGCTCCCCAGGCCCAGGGGTGAATATTTGGGAAGCTGAAAGAGGAAAACTTCTTTAACTCAAAAGAAGAAGTGAAGCTTGAAGCCCACATCAAGGTGCCTTCCTTCGCCGCCGGCCGTGTGATAGGCAAAGGTGGCAAAACGGTAGGTGGTGGTGCCCCGGGGATGCAAAGGTGGGCATCACCCATCACCCCTGCCCACCCCAGGGGGACAAATCCCGGGTGCACAGTGGTTTCGGTGATGTCTTGACCCTCAGCCCCCATGTCCTGGTGGTGGTTCTTGTTGGTCCCAAGGAAGGGGGAGACACACAGGGTGCCTGGTGCCGTGGTGACACCGACAGTGGAGGATTTTGGCTCTTCCACAAGAAAAACCCTCTTGTGCTTCGCTCCAGGTGAATGAACTGCAAAACTTAACCAGCGCGGAAGTCCATGTGCCACGAGACCAAACCCCAGACGAGAACGAGGAGGTCATCGTTAAAATCATTGGGCATTTCTTTGCCAGTCAGGTACGGTTTGGCCGTGGCGTTACCCGATATTCCCCGGCCACCGAGGAAAGGCGTGGGGTGGCTGAGCCCAGCACCACCCGTGTGTCCTGCCGCTCTTCTTTTAGGAGGTCCCTGTGTCCCCAAGAGGCACTGAAGGTGTTTCGGTAGCTCCCCCCAGCTGTGCGAGCGCTGAAATTGAAGATTGGCTTGTTTGAGCTAAAAATGGGTGTTTTGGATGCCGTGCAGAGCAGCACCCGGGGTGTGAATGGACTCCTTGGTGCGGGCAGAGCCACCCGCATCCCACCTGGGTGCATCTTCCATAACCTTGTCTCCTGTCCACTTCAGCGGGATGGCGGCCCCCCAAAAAAATTCAGGCTCTCTCGAGAAGTGAAGCACAAGTTAAAAAAAAAAAGAACAAAACAAAAAATAAACAAAAAAAAACCCAAACACACACCACCCACCACCACCCCCGAAATTAATTACGGCTTGTCCAGAGTGACAAGTTGGGAGCAGCGAGATGCTCGGTGGGGGCTCGGGGTGGGTGGTGGGGGGACAAATGGTGCCCTGACCCCCACCTCTTGCTTTTCCCCTCTCCTCCCCAAGACTGCACAGTGCAAGATGAGGGAAATGCTCCAGCAGGTGAAGCAGCAGGAGCAGAAACACGCTCCGGGAGCCCCGGCCTCGCAGCACAGCAAGGGAGGCTCCCGCCGTGCCGCCCAGCACCGCCCGATGAATGTAACCCCACTGCCGGATATCCCCCCCTCCCCTTCCCCGCAGGTCAGGGGAGCAAACCAAAGACCCCCCCAAACACACAGCCCCCCATTCCCCGCAGCGCTGCGAGGATGCACAGCCGAGGGGTACGGGGAGGGCTCTCTCCATCCCACAGCCTCCCCCTTCCTCCTCCCTCGCCTCCCGACGCTCTCCCTTTAGTTGGACTAACGTGGGCAGGTTTGGGTACCTCAGCACCTCACGCTTGTGTCTCCCTTTTAGAGATTTTGTATGCCTTGGAAACCTGAGAGTTGGAGGGTTTTTTTATTAATTTTCTAATAAAAAAAGAAACGAGTTGGACAAAACGATGGGAATAGGCAGCACTGTGGTCATTCTCTCCGGGGCGTTGTGGAGGAAGGCTGCCAGTCTTCCTCCCAGTGTACTTTTCCCCGTTGGCTCCAGACTGCTGCTGGGGCTGAGCTCTGAGCCGCCAGAGCGGTTCTCAGCAGACGGTCACTCGGCGCAGACAATGAGGCCCTGAATAGCCCTTCCTGTGCTCTTGATGGCTCCGGACGGCTCTGCTCCTCTGCTGCTTCTAAGGTGGGGCTGCCCCAGTGCCCTCACTCAGGAGCCCTTTGTCTGTGCAGGTCTCACTTGTGACAGGGGGTGGGGGTGTTGCCAAACTAACTGCTGTGCTGCGATGTGTGAGTGGGTGTTCCTGCCCGTGTCAGTGCCAGAGCTCTTCCGTAGGCTCCTTCTGCCAGCGGAGAGCCAGGGGCCGCTCCTTCAGGAGAGAGCTTGTTTAAAAAGAGGAAAACAAAAGGGGGGGGGGGCGGGACAGGAAAAAAAAAAGTGGAAAAAAAAAGGGGGGGAAAAGAAAAAAAAAGAGAAAAGTGAAAACGGGGGAAAAGTGGGAAACAGAGAAAAAGGGGGAAAAGGAAAAAAAAAGGGAAAAAGAACAGAGGGAAAAAGAGGAAAAAAGTAAAAAAAGAGAAAAAGTAACACGGGGGGAACGGGAAACAGAAAAAAGGGGGAAAAAGAAAAAAAAAAAACAAAAAGGGAAAAAGAAAAATGGGGAAAAAGAGAAAAAGGGGAAAGAAGTGAAAAAAGAAAAAGAAAAATGGGGGGAAAGGGGAAACAGAAAAAAGGGGGAAAAAGCAAAAAAAAAGGGAAAAAGAAAAAAGGGGAAAAAGAGAAAAAAGGAGGGGGAAGAGAAAATATTAAAAAAGAAAGGTAGAAAAGAAAACAAACAAACAAACAAACCAACCAAGGAAGGAAAGTGGGAACAGCCGCCGGGCAGGAGGAGGGACAGGAGCCGGGGGAGGGGGGGGGAGGGGGGGGGAGGTGGCGGTGCCAGCGCCGGCCCCGGGGGCTGCGACACCACGTTTTTGTCCTCTACTGCAAAGTGTTCTGTGAAAAACAACCAACCAAATCCCACCCACCGACAACATCAGAAAACAAAGAGAAATCTCTCCAGCTCACACGAGCCTGAGCTCGCTCTCCGTTGCTCTCTTTCCAGTGTCTCGGGGGGGTCACGGCCGAGCTGAGATTGGGGTGGTGGTGGGAGTTTGCCCCATGGCTGTGATGGGGGGAGAAGGGGTGGGCGGGGAGTGGGGGATGTGGTGTGGGGTTTTCTTTGGGTGATGGTGGTTTTTGCCAGGCGTCGCTTTACCCAGTGGCTCAGGGAGGTGTTGGCATCATGAAGCCTGTGCTAAAGCGGGGTGGGGGCCTCGCCGCAGTTGGTTAGCAGAGCCAAAGTGGTTACTAATGGTTATTAACAGCACAGTAATTAGGCCCGTGTAATGGGGAAGCTCAGATGCCCCCTAACCAACCCCCCCGGTGCTTCTCTAGCCAGGCGAGCGCTGGGCGTCCCCCCCGCAGGAGAGGAGCGCACCTCCGGGGTGGGTGGAAGGGCGTCACCCAACGGGGAGAGGACCAAGATGGGGCTTGGGTGTCCTTGGGGTGGCCGGGTGGCGGAGTAGGGCTGCCACAATGAGGGACACCCCCACGCCTTTCTCCATGGCTCCCAGAGCTCTGCTCCCTCCCTCCCTCCCACCCATCCAGTGCCACCGGAGAGGTGGTGTCCCCCCTCCCGGGGCGGGCAGGGGCTGGTGCCACCCCATCTAACACCTCAACGCACCAAAGCACCTCACTGGGGGAGGGACTCTGTGCCTGGTAGCCCCGTGCGCCCCAGCACTGTAAGGATGGGGCTGAGCCCCCACCACGGCCACCCTGTGCAAACCAAAGACCCCCCCACAGACCCCCCCCACCCCCATTCCCCGCGGCGCTGCGAGGATGCACAGCCGAGGGGTACGGGGAGGGCTCTCTCCATCCCACAGCCTCCCCCTTCCTCCTCCCTCGCCTCCCAACGCTGTCCCTTTAGTTGGACTAACACAGGCAGAGAGAGAGAGAAAGAGAGGTTTTATTATTCTTCTTTTTTTTTTAATTTTTTATTTCCTAAAAGCCACCGGTTTTCATCCCAGGCATGGCCAGAGGAGCTCGCCCAGCGTTGAGGGGAGGAGGTTGGGCTGCGGCGCACAGCGCAGCGGCTCATCAGCTTTTAGAATTAATGTAACAATAAGGAAACTAACGGCTATTTTTAAGTTTTGTAAGGATTTTATTTTATTTATTTATTTATTTCATTTCAGAGGGGGTGGGGGCGGGAGGGGGATGTTTGTTTTTTAGCAAATGCCGGCTTTTCTAGAGGTTAAAGGAAAGGCCGTGCTCAGCCGTAAACGCTTTGCGGAAAGATCCCGGTTGCAAGGAGAGAAGGGGGGAAAGAGGGGCAGGGGGGGAAAAACAGATTTCCAAGAGGTTGTCAGCCCAGGGCCGGGGGGAAAAAAAACCCAACACTAGCAAAAATATTAATTTTTTTTTTAGTTTCAAAAGTAACACACACACAACCCACAACCCCAAATGACACACACACATCCACACACAAAAACTACCTCAGGTTTTCATACCTCAGCACATTGCGCTTCTGTTCCTTTTAGAGATTTTGTGTGCCTTACAAAACTGATAGCTGGAGCATTATTTTTGTTTATTTTCTTAATAAAAAAAAAGAGTTGGAAAACACGCTCTCTACTGAGTGTGAGGCGGGAGAAGGAAAGCAATCCCACGGGTGCCAGAGCTCTTCCATAGTCTCCTTCTGCTGGCTGAGAGCCAGGGGCCGTTCCTTCGGAGAAAGCTTGAGAGATGTTTAAAAAGAGAAAAAGAAAAAAAAAAAAAAAGAAAAAAATGGGGGGAGGAAAAAAAAGAGGGGAAAGAAGAACAAAGAGAAAAAGAGATAAAGGGGGGGAAGAAAAAAGGGGGAAGCGGAAAAAAAGGGAAAAGGAAAAAAAGGGGGGGGGGAGAGAAAAAAAAAGGAAAAGGAAACAAAACCCCCAAATATAAAAAAAGAAAGGTAGAAAGGAAAAAACAAACAACCAAACCAAGCAAGGAACGGGGTGAAAGCCATCGGGAAGAGGAGGGACAAGAGCCGGGGGTGAGGTGGCGGTGCCAGCGCCGGCCCCGGGGGCTGTGACACCACACTGCAAAGTGTTCTGTGAAAAAAAACAACCAAAACCCACCCAACGACAACAACGTCAAAAACCAAAGAGAAATCTCTCCAGCTCACAAGAGCCTGAGCTCACTCTCCGTTGCTCTCTTTCCAGTGTCTCGGGGGGGTCACGGCCGAGCTGGAATTGGGGGTGGTGGTGGTGGGAGTTTGCCCCATGGCTGTGATGAGGGGAGAAGGGGTGGGTGGGGAGTGGGGGATGTGGTGTGGGGTTTTTTTGGGGTGGTGTGGGTTTTTTTGCCAGGTGTCGCTTTACCCAGTGGCTCGGGGAGTGTGACGAAACGGGAAAAAGGGCTTCACTGAGAGGTTCAAATTAACAATTTCTTTGGACTTCGCTCACAGGTCCAATACATCACTATTGCAAGTTCTGTGTGTGCGATAGCCATTACACTACTGCGGTTTAAAAGAAATTAGCGGGATCCACTATTGCGAGCTACAAATGCCCCCGACAAGTAGCAACACAAACCACGAGGGCGCTAGATATTAATACCTTAGAAGAGTGCACCAGTCACAAACTCAATCGCATGCCCTATACCATACGGATGTTTCTTAGTCACTTACCCTCTCTCTCTCAGGTGAGGTCGCTCCATCCCGGGGAAGTTACCCTGTACAGCGTCCTGGATGGGTGGGACGGATCTCCTAGGGGCCAGCTGTATCCTTGGAGGATTCCCCATTTGTCTCCCCAGACCCTGCGGTTTATATTTCCTGACTCAGTGAGGGTGCAGAATTATGCCCGAGTGGATTACACTGTCTGGGATATTTCCCTCTGGTGGTGCCATAGCGAAGTCTCTGTTGCCAATTTGTGATGTCCGGTGCTCAATGTCACGGGAAGAGTGGTGGGATGGGATGGGCAGCTCCCTGCCTCTCACCTCTTGTGCTCTGAAACCGGCTTGGCTGGCTGCTCCCACACAGTGTGTTACTGGCTTGCCCAGCAGGTAAAGAACCCAGATTTGGGACGCCACTGGGGTGTCCGTAAGGGGTCCTGGGCTGCTCTTATGGGGTCCTGGGGGGGACTCTTGCAGGGCAGAGGGAGTCTGGGGCAGCCCTTCAAGGATCTGGGTGTCCCCTCTGGTGCCTCTGGGGAGGCTTTTGTGGCTGGAGAGGGCCGAGCTGGTTTCAAGAGGTGCTTCCTCCCGTTCTCCAGCCCACCCAGCTACCCCGACACCACCACTCCCCCAGGTTGGTGGGTGCCAGCAGTGCCAGCCTGTCCCACTGGGTCGGGCACTGAGGGGGGCACAGCCCCAGCCGCGGGATGGGAGGAGGAACCACAGCACCAGGGATAGAGACCAACATTTTATTTCTTTAACATTTCCCATGGGGGGCACCCCAGGGTTGCGCGGCTGCACTGCAGCTGCTGCCAGGAGGGACTCCAACGTCCCCCCCACAGCTCACCTGGCTCCGCTCGTGATGCTTTTGATGGGGCTCAGCGCGGTCTCTTCTGTGCTACGGACCAAGCGGCTCCAGGTAGGCGACTGCTGCACCGCACTGTGCCACAGCGTGGGGTGGGGTGGGGGGCTGCGGCGCGGGGCTGGGAGCTGCTCCTGTCTCACCCAGCTCCTGGGGTCCTGCAGAGGGACTGGAAGAAGCCAAAGCAAGGGATGACGGACGCGAGAGCCTGCCCGCAGGAGCAGAGCGGTGAGTGGCCCTGGCACCGAGCACCATGCAAACAGCCCACACCCCACGGCAGCCCTGAGCCGGGGCTGTGCCGAGGGCTGCCGGCCACTCACTCCGTCCCCTCCCTCAGCAGCTTCTCAGCTAGCAGATGAAGGATGGGACCTCAAGTCAACACAGGAGAAGCAGGGAGTGTGGGGGAGACCCCCAGATCCTGCCCCAGACCCTCAGCCCTGCCTGTGCTGGGCAGCCCTGCCCGCCTGCTGAGGAGGGGGTGCTGCCCGCGGGCCCCAACAGAGGAGACAGGGTATAGCGGGCTCTCTTCTCTCTCCTCCCCTGCAGGACAACCGAGGAGGCAGTGAGGAGGGAGCACCGGGCCCCACAGGACCCACTGGGCTCCCTGCCAACCATATACCATCGAAACAGTGATGCCTCTCTCTACCCCCTGCCCACCCCAAGCCCCCACGTCCCCCTGCCCTCCTCTGCCGCCTATAGGTCCTATCAGTGGGAACAGCTCCTTCTGGTCCAGGCACCCCCGGGGCTCCTGGGCCCCCCGAGGGCCACCACAAGCGCCCCTGCAGCCTGTGCTCGCTGGCCAACTCGGAGGACTGCAGCAGCCTGTTGAGGAGCAGCTTCTCTTCTCAGAGCTCCCTCTACGACATCCTGGAGGCCTGGCCCAGTGCAGCAACAGAGCCAGTGGTGCTCACACACTCAGGACAACCCGGCTCTCCCATGGCTGCTGGTGGGGCAGTGGGGAAACCGGGGCCGGTCCTCGGCCAAGAGCCTCCACAGGAGCTGCCAGCAGGGACTGAGAAAGAGTGGGTTCCCAGGTAGGGAACGGAACTGAGTGTGGAAGCATACGCTGTGGGGCTCTGAGCTGCTGCGTGGTGCCAGGTCTATCCAACGTCAGGCAGTACATTCCCAGGAGATGTCACTGCTAACAACTCTTCCGAGGAAGTGGGGCCGTTTCTGTAGTCGTAGCCTGCCTGGAGAAAGAGCCCCACGGAGCTAATAGTCTGCTGAGCAGCAAGGGAGCAGAGTCGCTGACTCTCAACCCAGGACTGAAGTACAGCAACTCACTCTATTGCCTTCCCCCTTCGCCCGCTGCCTCCCACAGTTTAGAAGAAACCAACCAGGGAGCTCCAAGTGAGGGGACCCGTCCCCCACTCCCCCAAATCTGCCCAACATCCCCAAACCTTCCTCACGACACGGGACTCCTCCCACACACCTCCACTCCCCACACCGACAACCCTCACCCTCCCCCAACGCTCCAAAAAGCAGCAGTCCTTAGGGCAGACTCCTTAAGCTGACTCCACAGCTACGGCTCCCCGTCGGCTCTGGGGGAGACAAGGGGGCCCCGGGGGTCTCCGTGAGCTTTAAGGGGGTCCCAGGGCTGCCCACGGGCTCCCAGCAATGCCCGTGCCCACCACCCACCCCCGCTTCAGGGGGCCCAGCGCTGACACCCCCCGACCCATCTCGGGGGTACCTGGGGGGACTCAGCCGCGGGCTGGAGGCGGGCGAAGGGGGCACGGCCAGGCTGACCTGCCGGGGGGGGCTGAGAGCGGAGCCCAGAGCGGAGCCAAGCACCCGGCCAGGCCGGCCCCGGGCACCCTGCGCTGCGGCCAGGGCTGCCGCCACCTGCGGGGAGCGAGCGGGGGGTGAGGGGGCGGCAGCGGGGGACGGGGGGGGACGGGGGGACGGACGACGGGGGTCTGAATCGGCCCTGTTCTCCCCGGGGACCCCCCACTCGGCTCTGCCCCCCCCAAAAAGGCCCAGACCGCCCCCCGAGGCCCCCAGCCCGGTCCCGCCACCCTACAAACCCCCCCAACTGGCCCCGGAGACCTCCGCACCGCTCCTGCCGCTGCTGCCGCCGCCGCCACCCCACCCCGCTCCCGCCCCCCTCGGCCCCGGTTCCCACATCTCTCCTGGTACAGAACGCCGCAGCTCCCGACCACCGCCGCACACCGGAAACGTTCTCCTTCGCGTCCGCCCACCCGCGCATGCGCTGAGGGGCAGATCCGGGCCACGCCCCCCAACGTCGCCGCGGCAACGGCGGACGAGAGGGGCGGGGCCGCGCCGAGGACGACGAGGGCCCCTCAGCTCCGCACCACCGCTTCTTTCCGCCCCGGGCACTGCGAGGCCGAAACCAGCGCAGCCCTCCCCAAAATCAGCCGGGACCCCCCTAAACCAGCCCAATCCTCCGCAAAATGAGCCGGGACTCTCTGAAATCAGCTCAGCCCTCCCCAAAATGAGCCACACATCCGCCTGCAGAGCTCCGCCAGCCCCCCCGACGGACATCACGGGGGTGGGGGGAAAGAAAACAACCAGAAAGGTACTGAAAATAACGTGGAGACGGTGCTTAGAGATCCTTCCGAGAGGCAAAACCCGGCCTTTGTTCTCATTTTTGAACACGGGGTTTCGCAGTGCTTCGCGGGCAGTGGTTATCCAGGGGCATCAGCTATCCCGGGAAGCGAAAGTTCCCATCCCATGTGGCAAAAATCCACTCGCATGAATAACTTAGACAAAACCAGCCCACAAAAGGACAAGAGGCACCTTTGGTCACCTTTTCCTTGAAGCTTCGCTAAAACCGTATACTCAGATTAGCCCTTTCCTGCAGTTTTCTTTCCCAGAGTTTTGCCCCAAACCCACGCTTCCAGCCCCGGTCCCCAAGCCCTCCCTCAGGGCCCACCACCTTTCCCCAGCCCAGCCTGTCCTTAAAGCTTTTCTTTCCACACACAGCCCTTTCCACTCACCTCCCTCCGGGGCCTCCTCTCTCACAGACACCTCACAGCCCTGCAAACCTCCTCTCCTTCGCCTCTCCCGCTCACGAAAACCCATTCCCCCCTCACAAACACCCATTCCCCTCACTCCCCCCTCACACGCTCACTCCCACACCCCCAACCCTTCCCCCCACCATTCTCCCCTCCCCCCTCGACCCACCTCTTCTCTTCTCTTCTCTTCTCTTCTCTTCTCTTCTCTTCTCTTCTCTTCTCTTCTCTTCTCTTCTCTTCTCTTCTCTTCTCTTCTCTTCTCTTCTCTTCTCTTCTTCTCCTTTTCTCTTCTCCTACCCCTCTCTCTGCCCGTGGGCAGCCCTGGGACCCCTTTAAAGCCCACGGAGACCCCCGGGGCCCCCTTGTCTCCCCCAGAGCCCACGGGGAGCCGTAGCTATGGAGTCAGCTTAAGGAGTCTGCACTAAGGAATGCTGCTTTTTGGAGCGTTGGGGGAGGGTGAGGGTTGGCGGTGTGGGGAGTGGAGGTGTGTGGGTCTCTTCTGCCAAAGTGCAGTGAGAACCACGTTCACTGAACCCCCGTTCTACATGGACAGGGTCAGTTGGATGTATAGGACCAAGTTGTTGGAATAACCTCAGCTCTTTTATTAGCAATTCCAAGGCATTGGTATGTTGGTCAGTCCATTCCCAGGATTTTCCCTTCCTGAGCAAATCATCAAGGGGCGAGCAATGATGGAAAAGCCAGGGGTGTGTTTACGCCAACAGCTTAAAGTTCCTAGAACTTGCTGTAACTCCTTCACACTGGGTGGATTCTGCCCCTGTTCTGTTTTTTTTTTAGGGTATCTTGAGGGACCGAAGCAGCTCCTTTAATCCACCAGAGCCCCGGGAATTGCACTTCCTGCGCCGGTCCTTGACACTTGGTGGGGAACGGCCCCAGTTTCAGATCTGACCTTGGGGGATGAAACCAGGCTTGGGTCTAGTGGGAGGTGTCCCTGCCCATGGCGGGGGGGTGGAACTCGATGATCTTCAAGGTCCCTTCCAGCCCAAACCGTTCCGTGAGTCTATGATGGTGTCTGTCCAGCTGATGAGGTCCCACCCGAGTTTCACTCGGCGAAAAGCAGCAGCCGGTGCTTGGGTACCCAAAGGCTTCTTTTACATTTTTCCTCTTCTTTGTTTCTTAACTTTTTCAACTCAAACCAAAGGTGTTGGAAAGGGCGGCCCCGTGGGCAGAGAAATCATTCCTCCCTGCGAGATGGGCTGTGGCACCACGGGGCCATCTCACCTGAAAGGAGGAAACCCACAGGTCACTCCTTTGGGCCAAAGAGTGGAAAAAAATAAAAAAGAGAAACAGCAACAACACCACACACACAAAAAAACCCCGAACCCAACCACCAAACCAGCCCCTCGCTGAAGGCGTAAGGTGGGAAATACTGCAACAACTGTATTTTTTGCAACAGCCCCACTTAAAAAACGCTGTAATGATTCATAACGACCCATCCAACTAAAACCAGGAGTAGCGGTGACCTACCCGTCAGCTTTTAGCATCCTGCTAACCAGCTTAAAGGCACCGGTGAGGAGAAGAGTTCAGCCACAACCAGCTCGAAGGAGGAAAAGAGGATATTGCTTTTAGGGGAACGGCTGTCTTTGCAGAAGGTAAGTGCCCCCGCGGCTCGACCACCCCTTCAAACCACGATTTCTCCGGCTCAGTTTTCTCTGTAACTGCTCCCACAGCACTGCGGATCCTGCAGCTTTCCCTAAATCGTAATAAAACCTTCCCTAAATCCGGCTGCCGGTTTCTGACGTCTCCAACGCCTCCGAGCATCGCGTGGGGATCCCACACACCACCGGTCTCCTGGGATTTCCAGGCTCTGACCCCTGGCTTGGCTCAGGTGCCCTCTTTTTTCACTCAGTTCCTCAAGTTTTAGGTAAAAGGGCACTGGGGATGCGCCTGCCTGACCCCACAGACCTGTGCCAGAGGGGGGTTTGAAAGAAATGAATAAAAAAAATACTATATGAAAGATAACTAGAATCTCTTTGGATTTAATGTAATGCTAATTAACTGTATTGCAGATGGGCAAAAATATACCCCCAAGAATGTAGGGAGGAAGAAATGCTCAATTTCTGTTGTGCGCCGGCCCCTCCCTCCCCCCAGTCCCCTTTCTGAGCTCCCTGAGCACCCCACGGTCTGGCAGAGGGGACACGTGTGACACTGCTGTCCCCTCCCTCCTGCAGCACAGAGCTCATTGCAATTACTTGCACAGAGAAACAACCAAAATTATATAAAAAAAAAAATTAAAAAATTTAAAACCCCAAATTAAAGTAAACAACAAAATTTAAACCCCCAAATAACCCAAATTAAAAAAAAAAAACACAAAATTTAAAAACCAAAACATAGTTAAGTCATTAAATTTTTCAAACCCCAGACCCGCTAATTTCAGCCCTTTCCCCAGTCAGCTGGTTCCCCACCCCCAGGCAAATGGGCTTTCCCCCAAAAATCAGTGCTGCCCACTCCCCCGTCCCCTCCAGCCCCCCCCCAAAAAGCTTCGCAGCCCCCTCCGCCTCCTCCCCACCCTCCCAAAGACACGGCAGCGGCGCAGTGAGACAAACGAGAGGTTTATTCCATTATTTTTCCCATAACGTTCAATGGGCAACAAGAGAAAAAGGGCCGACAGTCCCGGCTCCGGCGGGGGGAACCCCTCAGTCCACAGTGACGCTCCACCGACGGGACCCACGTGACAGCAACAGGGATTTGTGTCATTTGTGTTCCACATAATGAACCCAAAATAAATTAAAAAATCCCAATGAAACAAAAAAACTAAAACCAAACACAAAACCACACAAAGATTCAAAGTGATAACTAACACAGATTTGCTTGGGGGATTCCCCCACCCCCAGTTTTATTTACAACACGGAGCCTTTCCAAACTAGGTCATCTCTTACAATAAAAAAAAAATATATTTCAGCATCTGCGCAACAAAAAGAATTGCTGTATTTCGACATGTAGTGCACGGGGGGGGGGGGGGGGGGAGGAGGGGGAATTAAAATAATTAAAAAAAAAACACTCTTTTTTATTACCTTTTTACATTACCACCCCCCACCCCGCTTAAGGATCTCTATTATGCGCATCATTTTAGGAAACTTCTTTTGAGGGGCCCCCGGGGGTGGGAGGAGCTGTTTGAAGGCACCAAAGCGCACAGCAGCCCCCGTCCCGCCTCGCTGGGAAGGGGCTTTGCTGCCAACTAAAGCATTGCGGGTCACTGCAGGGATATCTCTTTTGGTTCCTAAAGCGACTCCAGCAGCAGCTTTGAGAGGGATTTTTCCTCCCGACTCCTCCCCGTAAAATTCTCCTCTGCACAGGGAAATATTAAATCCTCCCAAAATACGGAACCGGCTGTGGGATCACGGGGCACGAAGGGGGGGACAGGCGCAGCACTGTGTCCCACAGTCAGCCCGGGGGGTTACAGCCGCCTTTTAGGTGGCTCAGAGTCACGTTGTTAACCAAGACCTCAGCTTTCCTTTAACTAAAAATAAATACATAAATATATAAATAAATAAAAAATCTCACCCCGTAAGCAGCAAAAACCCCCGAGCTTCGAATGCAGAAGAGGGCCGCGCCGGGGAAATCTGCTTTGCTTTGTAAGTAAGGACTTTTGGAGGCAGCCGCCAAGGTTTTGTGGCCCCTGGGGAGGGGGGAGATGCGGAGCCGGACTCAGCCCGCTCTGCCCGAAAACCGGCCGCGTTTTCCCTCCAGGGTGATTTTCTTCCTTTCTGTCTCTGCTGGAGTGATGCCCGGCATGTGCCGAAAACCATCCCAGGCTCTGGCCCCGGTCCTGGCCAGGAGGGAGTGAAGCTCAGCCCCACTCCCTCCTTTTACAGGGAGGAAAACAAAATGGAAAAAAACACCCAAATTGTCCTATATTAGAAGTGTGTAATTCCATTTTAAGGGCAGGGCAGCAATAGGGCTGGTACCACAGCCCCCAGTCCCACAGCCACTGTGGGTCACCAGCGTAACGATTAAATTAAAGTTTCTTTTGGGAAGGGGGGAGAGACGGGGACTCTCCTGCTCTGGGACCTTTCCCCTCCGGGGAGGCAGAGCCGGAGCAGCGAGCACGGTCCTGCCCGGAGGGCAGCGTGGAGGGGACGCGCACGGGCATCCCGGAGGAACAGCAGCAAGGAAAGCCCGGCGCTGCACCTTTCCCTTCCTCCGAGCCTTTTTCTTTTCCTCTTTTTAAGGGCTCAACCAGTTTCTTCCCCCTCCGACCATCACCGTGGGGCACTGGCACCAGCCACTTTGCAAAACCCCATCCCGTAAAAGCCGCCTGATTTTGGCCCTGTTTGGGGATGCGCCGCTTCCATCCTTACAGAGCAAACTGATAGATGATTTGTTTTTCTCCCCCCTCCCCATTTAGCAAGAAGCACCAACGTGCCGTTGTCGCTTTGGGTCAGTTTGCTGCAGAAAAAGGCTCCCACAGGGGACGGGATAAGCCGATGGCAGGAGGGTCCCTGCACCCATCCCACCACTGCTGGTGGAGGGCGGCAAGGGGACCTTTTCTTCGGGGTTGTCCTCTCCTCCCGGGCTCTGCAGCCCCACGCCGCAGCCCAACGACCCCCCCGAGATGGGAAGAGAGCACGAGAACCATCTCTGCTCAACTGCTTCTTCCTGCAAAGGGGCAGGAAAAAGGAGGAGGAAAAGGCACCTTCCCACTTGCCTCCGGGCTCATCCCACCCTGCGAGAGAGACGCGGCTTTGTGAGGAGAGGGGAGGAGGAAAAAACACCACAGAGAGAGAGCCAGGGAGGGAAAAGGAAGGAAAGCGGAGGGACAGCGGAGGGGCAGCCCAGGGACACAGAGCCCCAGGTCTCGCCTGGCCGCTCCCGCCACCACCCGGCGGATTGGAGGGGTTTGATCTGAAGCGCTGACTTATATTAATTTAACAGCCGGGGGAGGAGAAGGCGCCATTTCTGCCTTTTGCAGCTTCCAGGCTGACGGCAGAGCCGAAGCAAGAAAAATAATTATCATAAACCAACCAACCAACCAAACAAAAATTCCAAAAAAACTCCAGTGTAAAACTGGAGCGCAGGGAGCAAATGCTTTTCCTTCGCCTCGGCCCAACCGCTCGGGCGCTCCGCGCTGCCCCGCCACGGAGGGCATCCCTCTCCTGCCAGGGAGAGACAGAAGGGCGAACTGAAGGCAGGACCCCAAACCAGACCCGAGAACCTGGTCGCGATGAAGAAGAAAGTGGAGAATGCGTCACATACAACAGAAACATTCAGAGTTTATTTTGGGGGAACAAAAAAAAAAAAGAGAAACAGAAGAGGAGTGAGATATTAAAAAAATAGCACTGAACGATGAAGCGGCAGCAGTCCCTCTACCGCTACAAAACGGCAACAACCCACACACGAACACACGGAGGCGGAACACCACTGAACTCCCACTGACTGTCATGTGCACCTCAGTTTGCTGCTCTGGAGAGAGGGAATGCCTGAAGCACACCAAGGACAGCTGAAACCATCGCCGTGGCTTAAAGGGGAATCCGCCAACTGGAAAACAAAATAAAAGCGGTTTCTGCCCATGTCTGCGTGGGCACATCCCCGAGTCACGTTCTCACGCCTCTCCTTCAAAGTCAAGATTCCTAAACATGAAAACTGGAGTTGGGGGGAGGGAGGAGAGAGAAAAGGAGGGAGAGCGTCATCAGTGGGGCTGTTGCCCCGCTCGTGGGACGGCGCCAGCAGAGAGGAGCTGGTTCGTGTGCCGCAGCCCTCGCCGCTTGCTCGGCATTGCCGGCAAAAAAAAAAAAAGCCGTAGGCACGTGCCACCGCTCACAAAGGAGCACGGCCACGTTCCCACACGATCCTTTACCTCTTTCCTCCCCAGATTCAGACTGTTTCCGTGCTCATAGTGAGAGCCTTCCACACGGGTGTTTTTGATATCTCATCCGAGATATTAATCTCCGAAGGATCAGTCCTGCAATAAATATTTGAGACAGCAATCCGTGACTGCGGGAACTGACGCCACCCAGCGCATCAGCACCAACAAGAGGAACAGGGGGGAGGAGAACCAAAGCTGCGCATAAGCACAGCGGGTTGGGCGGGAGGAGGAGGTTTGGAAGGCGAGCCGGAGAGCCGCAGAGCTACAGCTCTGTGCAAAGGCTCTGCACAGAATCCCAGACTGGTCAGGGCTGGAAGGGCCCTCTGGAGCTCCCCCAGTCCCACGCCTGTCAGAGCAGGGGCACCTACAGCAGTGGCACAGGACACCTCCAGGCGGGTTTGGAATGGCTCCCGAGTGGGAGACTCCCCCACCTCTCTGGGCAGCCTGTGCCAGCGCTCTGCCGCCCGCCCTGCCCATAAATTTGCTCTTCCCACCAAGCTGAGTGCATGGCGCTGGGATGCTCAGCAAAGAAACATGGAGAAAATTCTGCCAACCCACTTCAGGCTAATCTTGCCGGGGGTCCTGCTGCTTGGTGGGGCTTTACCTGTCGCTGCTTGGCTTTGGGATATCCGCGCTGCTGGTCTTGCCCACCTGCAGCCGAACGGAGTTTGCAGCAGCAGCTTCCATCATCTCCTGGGACTCCTGACATAAAAAGGGACAAATCAAAGTTCTCTGTCTATGATCGAAGTGGAGATAAACTAAACACCCAGCAAAACCCAGGTGCTGCCCTCTCCTTCTGACCTTCTGTTAGCGCAGCCGGGGAAGGACCTTTCACTCCAAACATTTTGGGGGGGGTTAAAACCACCCTTATGAGCAAATCTTTCCATCATAATTATAATGTTTATTATAAATGGCACCTTTAAAAATTATACCGCTATTCAAGTGTTAAGCTCACTGCTAATTTAAAAACAAGGTTATGATGCGGGATCCAGGCTGTCAGGATCTATTTCTATTGAGTTCGGATCTTCCCCCAACATTTCAAGAGAAGCTGTGACGGAAAGAGGCAATCTCAGAGCCCGAGGGAGACATCCAGCCCCGAGCACTCAGCAAGCATCACCTCTTCTTCTTTGGCTTCATTTTTGGCATCGGCCAACTTCTTCCTGCTTTCTGGCATAAGGTCATCCAAAAAGCTGAGCTCCCGCTTTGAGAAGCAGAAGTCCATCACTTTCCGGACAAACACGAGAGCCAAAACCTTCACAAAATAAGAAGGAAGAGGGGGTTGAGGTGTGAGATGATGCTACATTTCACTCCAACGCTGCAAACGTCCCACTGCCGAGCGGCACCGGCTCTTACCAACATGGGAAAGATGATGGCAGCACGGGACACCTTGATGGCCCAGAGCAGGACGAGGCAGATGAGCTGGATCAAGGTGAAGAAATGCACCTTCCGCAAGGGAACGTGCCGCAGGTAGATGAAATCCGGCTGGTGTTTTGCCGGCATCCAAAAGAGCTTCAAGCGATCGAAGAACTGCAAAATAAAAGCGGAAAAGTTACCCCTTGGGGCTGCGGAAAGTTTCCGGCCCTGTTGGGACGTGGAAGGAGTTTTCAGGATCTCGCGTGCAGTGAGAAATCCTGGATCCCACTTTGTTCCTCCCGGGAGCAGCACCCGTTTTCCCTTTGCTCCATCTATAAACCAGTGTGTCCATGAGAGCTGCCCACCAAATTGCAATTATTCCACATTCTTCTATTATAGAATCACAGAAGGGTTTAGGTTGGAAGGGACCTCGAAGACCAGCCAGTCCCACCCCCTGCCCTGGGCAGGGACACCTCCCACCAGCCCAGGTTGCTCCAAGCCCCGTCCAACCTGGCCTTGAACACCTCCAGGGATGGGGCAGCCACAGATTCTCAGGGCAACCTGCACTGGTGCCTCACCACCCTCACAGGGAAAAATTTCTCCCTGATATCTCATCTCAATCTGCCCTCTGTCAGTGTCAAACCATCCCCCCTCGTCCCCTTGCTCCCCTCCCTCATCCAGAGTCGATCCCCAACTCTCCTGGAGCCCCTTTAGGCACTGGACTCCCCAGAGACTTCTCTTCTCCAGGCTGAACGCCCCCAACTCTCCCAGCCTGTCCTCCCAGCAGAGGGGCTCCAGCCCTCGCAGCAGCTCCGGGGCCTCCTCTGGCCCCGCTCCACCAGGTCCATGTCTCTCCTGTGCTGTGGCCCCAGAGTTGGAGGCAGCACTGCAGGGGGTCTCCCCAGAGCAGAGCACAGCAGAGGGCACAATCCCCCCTCGCCCTGCCGGCCACACTGCTGATGCAGCCCAGGATGCGGTCGGCCTTCTGGGCTGTGATCGTGCATTGCCGGCTCATGGTGAGCTTCTCATCAGTCCGTACCCCCAGGTCCTCCTCAGACCATCTCACCCCGCCTCCCTGTTCTTCTATAAAAATATATTTTTAATATATTCTATTCTTCTGTTTGTTATTTGGCATTTCTCAGCCCACTCAATCCCCCAGTGAGGATTCCCACCGGCAGTAGAAATCGCCTTCGCTTTGCACTGAATTCCCCCATTTTCACCACACCAAACACTGCCCTGTCCCAAATTGTGACGCAGAGCGCGCTGAACTTGCCTGGTCCTCCCGCCCTACGTACCTCCTGTGCCCCCACCAATCTTTTCCTTATACAAAATACTTTCACTGCCTGCTTTTGGGGAGGTTTTCTCCCACACCACTGCTTTTTTCCTGCGTCTCTGGAGATGACACAGCAGGGAGCTGCACGCTGTAAGAGTCCGTACCTGAATCCCTCTGAGTGACGACACGCCCATGTAGAGAAAGACACCGTAAAGCACAGGCATGGGTATAAACTGGGAAATTAAAAAAAAGAATGCAATAATTTATTTTTTTAAATGCATTTCCAGTATTACTGCTCTCTTCTAGAGGCACTGCCTAAAATTGCCTAAAGCTTTCCAGTTTCCACAGGGTTAGAGATGTTTCAGCTCTCAACACGTAGAGGTTTTGTGTGTGTGTGTGTGTGAGTGAGTGAGTGAATGCTCTGCTTTAGGCAGAGCATTTAGTTACGTTTCATTAGAATAATCCTGTTTTCCTGAAAGGTTGGAGGAAAATAGGTCATTTCACCCATGAAACTGTACGCCACGTTCTGTGACGGCTGAAGAACATTTCTACACATTTTTGTGGCAACATGCAAAAGCGAAGTGCCTCCTTTTAGCCTAGAGCTGCAGTGACTTTGTGGGAGGAACACACAAGGAAGCCCACGGGGATGATTTTGGTGTGTTTAGCTACTGGGAACGGCTGTTGGGAGGCATTTGGGGGAGCAAATTGCATCCCATAAGGTGCTGCCTGCTTGAAAGACAGCAGTGTACTGGTCTGAATCCGCTTCGTTGTAACCCATAAACACAGGTGGGCCTGAGAGACACCTGGGAATTAAAGCAGTTGTCCTGCTCGCTTGCCTCGAGGACACCAAACTGGGGTGTGAAGGGCTGGAAAGCGTAACTGAGGCTGGTTCCCACCGTGGGCCAAGCCTCAAGGTTTGGGATCGCCTCCTCCTCTGCTCCACACCTACTCAGGCCTGGAGGGAGGGGATGGTTTTTGTCAAACCTCCAAAAAGCTCACGCTTGTTGGGCGTTTTGCATTTTCCTCTTACCTTTAACACCGAAGTGAAGAAGACAGAGCAGCCCATGAGCACAAAGATCATCAAGCCGGTGACTCTCTGCTCTCGTATCCCCAGAAACTTGGGTTGTTCTCCTGGAGCTGAGCAGCCAGACTCCACTTTGAGGCTATTGACGTGGGTGATGGACAGGACAGTCGCAGCCACAAACCAGGGCAGCCCCATCACGGAGCACACCCCGAGCATCACGGCCACCATGAAAAGGTCCAGGTGGTACCCGCATCCTTTCTGTGGGCAGCAAAACAAGGAACAGAGCATCCCACAGCACAAGAGCGAGGACAACGTCGCGACTCAGACTCAAACCCTACTTGGGCGCAAGTCACCCTCTTGAAAATTTAAGAGAAGAATTGGCAAAAATAAGGATGGATATGGTCTTTGCGCAAGCACCTTTCGTGAAAATCTGGCAGGGGTTCAGACCAAGTGGATTTGGGAGGTTTGTGCAATAGCTACTTCTCAAACAAACAAAAAGACTATTTTCATTCATAAAGAAATTTCTACTGCTTGCAAGCAAGATGTGACCCCGAGTTATCCCTGGCAGTGCGTCAAAACAGTTCGTTCCCCCAGCTCCTGCTGGCGTTTTGAAACAAAAATACGCTTCTATAGTGCTCGAAAATTAATTTGCTCCTCCAAAAGATTGCTCATCTGAACTGCCCTCGTTTGCTCCCTGTGACATCACTAATCCAGCAGAGCATCCTGCCACACAGCCTGACATTGTCCCAAACCAACGCCTTCACAAAGCACTTGGCATAGGAGCTTCTCCCCACACCTGCAGCCCAGAGTGGGGTGGGGATGGGGTCAGCTCTTGCAGCCCCTTACCTTCAGCTTGTGCTCCTTCCTGTTGACAATGACAGACGTGATCTGCTGGTCCATGAATATCAAGATGGTGCAGAGCAGAGCTGGGATGGGCGCGGCCAACACCGTCCACCAAGGGTTGGGCCCTATGGGGTTGACCAACCACCCGCGGTCGTCTCTGGTAGGCTGCAACAAAGCCAAAACACACATCAGGATCAACTCCCAGCCCAGCCACTTCACTGGCTTTGATTTTCCTCTCCATCGCTGTGCCGCCTCATCTCCTGGCCCTGCCTTCGTGTCACCCTCTCCTACGGGGTTCAGCAGTGCCAGCGTCCTCGTCGCAAGCACCTATAGATACTTCTGTAGGTATCAAGTTTTGGGGCTGGCGTCTTCTTTCCAGAAGGAAACGATGCATTCGGAGGTGGAAGAGGAGATAGTAACACCACCAGCATCCCCAGACTCAGCCCTGTCCTGTCCCAGCATCACCTTGTGGCATCCCCAAGGGCTGAAAGTGGCTCCACACCAAAACACCCCATTACCTTGAACATGTGGGGGACGTGGAGCTTCGGCGACGGGATCCCAACCAGGAAGTCAATGAGCACCATGACGACGATGGTGAGGAAGACACCAAAGTCACTTACTGCGGACCGTACCTGGGGCAAGAAAGCAGAGCTGAAAGGGACAGCACAAACGGGGCCATACCGTGAGATGGAAAAGTTAAAGACGTCAACAGCATTAAGGCTGGTTAACAAATTCCCACCACTCTGAGAAGATGCAGCCAAATCCCTCGGTTAGATACTGTTGCTGTGTTTGTACCTGCGAGATCTGGTGTCAGGCAACAAAAAAAGTTTAATTAGGTGGAAAAGGGTGGTTTAAATTCAAACCTTAAAAAAAAGCCAATAAATATTAAAAAATAAGGAAACAGATGTCTGCAACTACAGCTGCACTCACAGCTACAATGGGAATAAAGCACTGAGGCATCATTTGCTCCTCAAAAGGAAGAAACAGTGTCCTTTGTGACTTTTTCTATGGCAGTTCCTCATTTGAATCAACTTTCCATTTGAGCATATAAGGCACAGAAGGTGAAAAAAAAACACAAACAAAAAAACAACAAACAACCAACTTTGGAAGACCTGATTTCCCACTGCCTGGGCAAAAAACCGCTCCGGGGCAGGTCGCGAGGCAGGTGGGAAACACTACGATCGTTTTGCACTCCTGGAAACGAGTGAGGGACATCCAAGTTTGGCCTTCAAGGTCAACATTTCCCAGTTTGACCAAGCGGTGGCAAACACTGCTTAGTGCTCCGGGAAAGCCATTTTGGGAAATGAGTGTGGAGACTGCTGCTGGCCACCGTCTTCTACCTACTCTGGTCGGGAAGTAGCGGCTGGTTTTAAACTTCTTCAATAAGCCCGACAGGACAAAGGTGGAGAAGAAGAGGATGCAGCACCAGAAGAGGACATCGGGCGTGTAGGGGCCATCGTGTCCACAGGCAGGTCCACGAAACTCTCCATGCAAATACCGACATTCCTGGGGAAACAGCATCAGGACACAAAGGTAGTGCACATGCGGCAAGGAAACCTCGGATAACTAGGGGGTTTGAAGGATCTTGCTCCAAGATCCGTGACCTCGGGACTAATGCAGCTAGCGGAGATTTATATTTAACGATCAACAGCAGCTGAATAAGTGACACACGGAACTACACAGACAGCGGAGAGAGGAGATGTGATGGGACACTGTACCACAGACCCATGGCACATCCTCCGCTTGAACGGCAGGTAACCGTGGCTGAAGAAGACACCAGAGGGGAAGGAAACACTGGAAACTCTTGGGGAGAGTGAAAGAGGGAATGGGGAAGGAGGGCTAAGACAACAGTGACAGGAAAGGAGAAGAGACAAATTGTCCTTTCCCAGGGGCGGGCTCACAGGACACGGCCAAGGGGGGTGAAGATGTCCATAAGAGCGTCCCACCCTGTGCCTGAGCTCTGCTTCCAGCAACAACGGCCCAAGGGGCTGCTCAGACATGCAAGTTTATGCACGTACCTTCAGACAGCGCTGAGTAAGAAAGCAAGGCCTGGAGTTACTAGGAACCAATTAAGGAAGCTAATTACAGCCTTCAAGCATGAACTGAAGTCCTCCAACTTCTCCAATAACCAAAGCACCCACTGAACCTTGCTCCCAGACAGAACCGCTGTTCTGAGGATAACAGTTATTGCCCACCATGTCGGGGATGAGGTGGACTCTCCTTCCCAGGCCCAAGGGGGTTAAACACACTGAAGTAATGACTTTTCAGAGCAGCACTGGCACAGTTGGAAGCCCATCATCACCTGAAGGGCTCTGAGCTTTGCACCAGGCCAGTGCCCCTGGACCCCGCGGCCGCAGCACGAGGAAGCAGTGACTCGGGGCACTTACAGTCACCGTGAGGTTCTCCCAGGTGATGCCAGACACATTGATCTTGTTGCTCTCCCAGAACTGCAGGGTTTCGTTGCTGGGATGGGTCGGTGCCTCACACTTACAGCTGGGAGGAGAGAAGCCAAGACAGGGGTGAGGGGAAGGCGATGGAGGTGCAGCCCTGAGCTCCTGCCAAGGGGCAGCGGCGTTTTAGGAGGAAGAAACCCACTAGGAGATGGTGAGGAAGTCCAGCTTGCTGTGCGTGTGCACAGGGTAGGTCTCTCGCAGGTGACTCAGCTTCTCCAGAGCCTCGTAGATGAAGATGATGCAGATGAGGGAGGCGAAGGCTTCTTCGGTGAAGCGGGTGATGTAGCACACCAAAGAGCTAGCATCAGTGGCCACCAGCACTACGCAGAAGAAGGCGGTCCACAGACCGATGCATGCCCGGAGAGAGAGATAGGAGAGCGCGTAGTCCCTGGGAAAGCAAAAGAAAACGCAGGGTGGAGAGGGCAGCAAGAGGCTCCGAGCCGTGCCTTCCTTCGGGGAAAGTCGGCAGCAATTCAGGAGCGGGTCAAGGCTGCGGATGGTAAATGCAGTTTCGACAGACAGCCTTGGGACTGCAGCACAGGGTGTGGGCCCGCAGGAGAAGAGGCTAATTAATCCTTATTTAACAATGACCTTGTGTTAATGCCTCGGAGGCTAATTGAGGTCAGGTCCCTGTTGTGGAAGGTGGTGTTCTCCCACATCACCCCGATGCCCTAACAGCGAAACCGGCTGGGTTTGCACCCAGTTACCTGCTGCCAGCAAGTTGGGGCTTCATAATAAATTTAATTGCAATAAGGGGGTTAATCTCCCATCACAGTTGCCACAACAAAAAGACTGTCATGGAAAATATCCATTTCACATGAAAAGCTCCTGCTTTCTCAAAAATCATCAAAACATTGGACCAGAAAACTCTTTGGATATGTGGGTAAAATATATTTCCACTTCCAGCAAAAATCATGCAAAAATGTGCCCGAGTTTGTACTGAGAGGAAAGCAAATCTTCCCTCATTCCCAAACCAGAGTCATTTGTCTCGTCTTCCCTGTGCAGCCCAGCTCGGGCATCCACATCCTTGTGGTTTCTCCTCCTCCTGCTCTTTCACTTTAACCCTAAAAACCCTGAACCACCCATCCATCCTTCAGAGACCGAGGGCTCCTGCACCGTCACATACTAAAGCAGCAGCGCGTGATGTCTGTGACACAGAAGACAACTTCAATCTACCAACTACCACTAAGAAAAACATCTTTTCTCCATCCCTGCCTTCTTCCAAAGGCGCTCGCAGCACCTGGCCGCAGCAGCCAGCCTTACTTGCAGAATTTGTAGAGGATCTTCTCGAACACGAGGACGGGGCCGGTGCTGCCGAGGATGGTGAGAGGTTGGCCAGCAAAGAGGGAATACACCACGCCGGTCATGGATGCGCCCAGCAGCGACTCCATGGCACTCTGTCCGGGGAAGAGAGGCAGCAGCGAGTAATTAAATCATTAGGGGGAAAAAAACAAGTGCAAATTCACTGCAGCAAGGACTTTTGCATGAGTTTTGTCCTCCCCCGTGCCACCCAACAGAGAGAGGTGCTCACTATGTGGCCGTTGGTCGCCTCCCCCAGCAGTCCCCCGAAGGTGATGATGGGGGACATGCAGGCACAGTAGAGGAAGAGGAAGGACGCCAGACACTGCAGGCTCAGACCATCCCGAAAGTCACTCCAGAACCAGGGGGCTTTTCGCTTCACATCCCGGATCAAACCTCCAAAGAGCCTGGAGGAAGGAAAAAAAAAAACCAAACCATTTTCGTGGAAGACAGCGTTAAGTTTTCTTGGCTGAGGAAGGACAATCGCAAGCACAGAGTAACTTCCATTGCTAAAAAGAAGTCTCCTTCTCCCATTTTAGCCCCAGTAGAAACTGAGGCATATGAAAAAACCCTCCAACAAAAAGAAAAGGAGACCAAACCTGAGAGCCCGTCCCCTCTTATTGCAACAGTCCCTCACTTTGAGAAGCAGCAGAGCTCTACCTGGAGGTACTTACACATCTGCTTCCACCCCAAAGCAAGAAAACCTCTGTGCAACCACACTGCAGCTGAGCCCAGCTGCCCAAATCTCCCACCCACCCAGCCCAGGGGACCAAGCTGGTAACCTGGAGCCCCTTCACTGACCCAGTTAACCCCAAAACTCTGCTAGAAGGGAGGTGCGCACTCAGATTTTAGGGGCAAACAGAAAAACACCCCACCAAACTATTTCAGTTCACACCTTCCTGTCCGCTCCAGTTCAGGACCGCTGTGCTTCTCCGGCTTGCTGTGAGAAGCGCTGTCATCGAGAGCTTCTGGCACCTTCCTTTTTTCCTGTTAAAATGGAAATAAGATAAAGATATGTCTTTGCAGCCACTGGCTTGTTTTGCTTTTTGGGCTGGGTACGTGACCTATGAATTTGGGCCCCTGAGCAGCACCCCCAGCCGTGCTGCCCTCCTGCCCATCCCCCTCGTGCCTCCTTCTGCTGCAGCACCCACCTGCGAAGGGACGTTTTTCGGGGGCTCAATTCGGATGGAGGGATCCCACTCTCCTGGCGGCAAAACCATGACCTGATCCAGAAACTCATCGATGCCAGCCACCAGGTCAGCCCGGTTCTTGGCTTTATAGGCAACGTCGTGGAAAACCTGCCGTAGGAGACAACCTGGTGAGAGCATGACCCATCTCGGATGTCCTAACCAGTGCAATAAGCTCTTGGCTAAATGCAAGGTCATTTCCCCCAAATCGCCTGATGGAAGTGGCAGGAAATATTCCCCCCAAAGCAAAAATCTGTGCATCACAGTATTTGTAACCATCTCCACCAGGCTCCCGTCCCCCATGGCACACCACAGCCTTCTGCTTCAAGAGAAGTTTCACTGGCCCTGGCAATGCCACCACTGGGGACAGCGTGCTGGGGACCCTGGGGAGAAGGATGAGGCGCGGGCTGCAGCCCAGGTGGGATTTTAGCCTCCTGCAGGCAGCTAAGAGAGACAACAAACCCTCTTCCTCACTACTACAGAGACAGGGAGAGGTGAAGAAAGCCCAAAAAAATGACCCGGAGATATCTCTTATCTTGTCACACCTCATCTGTCATGATAGTAGCCATGGACCTGCCGATCTCGTGGTACTGATGGGCTTTTCCTCCTGGTCCAAGCAAAACAAACAGGAACCTAGGCAAGAAAACCAAAATGAGAGAGAAGAACATGGCCTCACTCAAAGGGCGCCCAAGGAAATCCCTGGGAGCTCCCAGCCCAGAGCGTGGCTCCAGGGGGGACGTGTAGGCTCACTGACTCCGGTGATGAATTTGAAACGCATCAAAACCAAATGCAAATTTGAGTTTGGGGCCAACTTTCATTAAAATTGGCCAATGGGTTTAAAAGCTCCAGCAGGGAAGGGAGGAATGAAAGCACAGAGATGTGGGTGGGAGAAACGTGCTTGCTCCCACTGGCTGTGTTCTCGAGACACCCAACTGATACGTGCAATTTGGTGTTTTGTTGTGGTGGGTTTTTTTTAAATAAAAACTTTGCGCTTCTCATTCAGACCTCGTTGGGATGGGAACTTCCGTCATGCCCGAGAGGAGGACAGCTGGGGTCAGGCGGACAAATGCCACGATGGGCTGGCGAAGGAAATCCAGCTCTCCTACGAGCACGTTGCACGCTTCAGCCCCGGTGGGAATTTTCTTCATGAAGCGCAGCTCCGCCTGGGCACGAGAAGGGATTTTCAGGCCATTACCCCAAAAGCAAAGCCCACAGCACTCTGCAGAACACTCTGCAGCCAAGTTTGCAAGAGCAAATCTGGCCTAAAAGCATAAGAAAGCTACGAGTGTCTCACCTTGCTTAGATCCATCGCATGGCTGTCACGGTTCACCCCATTTTTAGCTTCTGCAGTGGTGGGAGATGGATGAGGAATGAGTGTTTGGGTTGGGAGGAGAAAGAAAGACACTGAGAAAGACAGGCAAGGAGCAATCGGGACACTTCTCCTTTGCCGGGAGAAGTCTAATGGGGCCAAAGCCCTGCAGAAACCTTCACCTGGTGCCAAAGCCTGGCAGAAACCCTCACCGGGTACCAAACCCTGCAGGAACCCTCACCTGGCTTGTCGAGGGGAAGGACGTCTAACTGCTTCTTGCTCATGTCAGCAAATGAGCAGACGATGGGGAGAAGGTTGTTTCTTTTCTTCTCGTTCTGATGGTGATGCTTCTTCAAAAGCACTTCTCGAACTTTCACCCGCATGCGCTCATCAAACCCCGCGGACTGCTCTTGCTGGCCCAGGATCATATCTGGAGATGGCAACGGGAAACGAAGCCGTCAGAGCAGAAAGTCCCCAAGCCCCGACCCCTCAAGCCCCCGGCGAAGGCTGCGCCACGCAGGATACCCTAACGCGGGCTCAGCCTTGCTTAGCAAGATGTTTTAACGCAGTTCAGCCTTTGCAGCGAAAGGAAGAATTCTCTTTTGCTAAAAGCCATCATCAAAGTGCTTATTCATCACTCCGCTCAGATAATTATTCCCAATCCTAGATAATGACATTTTTTTGCCCAATCTGGCGTTTCTAGACAGACTCTCTAGACTCGACACATTTCAACAAATTATAAGCAATCTCTAGCACAGGCTTTCCCAGAGTTTCCTTTGCCCACTGACTGCAATTTGCCAAACACAGGGAGAAACGTGCTAATAACGGCTCCGATTTCTCCAGCTCTTGCAAGGGCTGAATGGAGACCTGCCAGTCAAAGATAATTTCTCCAAAGCCGCTTTTTCAATTAACTTCAATTATCTTCCCCACAGAAATATGCTGCTTGGTCACCTGCCATATAAACTCTGCCTTTAAAGCTCTTAAATCCTGGATGTTAAGGCAATAGGAAAAAAACAAAACAAAGAACGGGAGGAAACAGCTTGTAGTAAGTAGCTTATTTAAGGAGGTTCAGCTCTTACGCAGACTCCATGTTTCTGAGAGCAGCCTGCCAAGCCCTGACACTCCTTTCTGGCCAGAGAATATTCTCTAATCGCCTCTCTGACCCCACAAATTGCTTTCAAAAGGCTCCCATACTGGGAGAAAAAGCTGATGTGACTGTTGTACACCCAGTCTACATCCAAAAAGCAACCCACGATTTAAAAACACCGCGCGACTTCTGGAAAAGGATGTGCCATTGGGGCAGGGTTTGATACGGGAGTGAAGGGCACCACGGCAAATTGAGCTCAGCCGTTCCCGGCGGGACGCAGCGTGCTCAGTACCTGCGATCTCTTCGATGCTGTTGGCACAAACGTCCAGCAGCACCATCCCGTTGCTGATGCAGCTCTGCAGCTCAAAGAGGCTGTGCAAGGACAGCGTGGCCACGTAGGGCTTGCTCCAGCGCTCGCCACCATCTTCCACGTCCTCCTCAAACTTCAGCCACCTGCGGACATTGGGCACGATCAGCCCCGTTGCAAGAAAACAGCCTCAGCTCTGCAACCCCTTCGGTGCAGCTACGGGGCGGCAAGAGGAGAAGGCTCCGCGCATCGGCACCTGCAGCTGCAAAAGCTTCGCGTTCCAGACAGAGGAAGGCAGAGCCCACGGCCGCCACTGCAGCCGGCGGCAGGGATTTACCTTGCCGTTTCCTTCCACTCGGCATCTTCACCCGCCTTCAGGAAGATCTCATCCAGCTCGGTGAACAAGTGGTGGGGAACATGCTGCTCGTCCTCCTCGGTGCTGAGGATGAACTGCACCCGCTGGGATGGGGTGTCTGGGGGCAGAAGATAAATCCCGTTACCACACCTGCATTCGACCCGTCACGCTCACACGCAAAGTGGCCATCGATCGGCACCAGTTCAGCCCTAAATATTGGGCTAGCCCCTCTCCCCCAGGTCTGGCCAGGCTTGCACAGAGCCACGGAGAAGGAGAAGCATCTATTGCACCTCTGCATAAGGACGGGCCACTTTCCTTCCCCACGTTTCCATTTTTAAAGGCAGGATCCCTCTACGGAAGACCAGCCTCAATCCATTATGCCTTCAACTGCCTCCCAAATAATGCCACTTTCCCTCAGAAGAACAGCAAACCACACAAATCAGCCACACGGACCTGCTTGCAGAGGACCCCGGCACCCACGCAGCCCCGAGAAGGCTCGTGAACACTGCGGCGGGACTTACAGTGGTAGCCCTGCTCCATTGGGGCACAGTCCTTCTCCCGTTCCTTCTTCCGATGCTTCTGGCGGTGGGGTCGGTGGTGCCGGTGGCGCCGGTGGCTTTGCCTCACCAGCGGCATCCGCACGCCCACGGACAGGGTGCGGTGGCCTGCGAAAAAAGCAGTGTTCGCATCACTCTCGATATTGCGGAGATGGTTGATGCCGCTGCCACGATTAAACCAGCGCATCCATCCCAGGAGGAAACACCAACTTCTCTTCATTTTAGTTTCACTGCATCCCTGAATGTCAGAGACATCCTTTTTTCCAAGCCTGTTTTACTCTAACTTTGCAACAACAGAGCAACAACAAGCGATGGCTCCGGGTCACCTAAAAGTGCCCTGAAAATATCAACCCTTGTCTAAAATTCCAGCTTTGGCTGGACAACACTCAGACCTGCTCATTAAGCAGCGACAGAAGGTAATTATTTTTAAAATCTTTGTATGGCACAAGGCAACAAGAGGAGATCCAATCAGTCCTGTGATAATGAAGTCTGGAACAAAAAAAAAAGAAAATCACAGCCCTGTGTCTGCAGCCATCAAATTATTCTCCTGACCTCTCCAAGCCAAGAGCAGCCTCTGAGAAAACAAGCTGGGAACTACCAAGCTCTGTGGCCAACGCTCACACCGCAGATGCCATGGGGGCTTTTTCCCCTCTGTCTAAAAGCCATAATATTAAAACAATGTGAAAATAACTGTGCTTGTTTATTTAGAAGCACGCCACGTTTCGCTGCAGGTGATGCATACGCTGAGCACAGGACGCGGCAGGGACTTAGCGCGACGGAAAAACGCGTGGGGCTGGTGGCACCTCTCCCGACTCACCTTCCAGCTCCTCCTTCTCATAGTGAATAGTGACAGCGGTGCTCGTTCTTCCCTGGTCAATCACCGCCTCCTCGTCGTGTCTCTGTTTAGTGAGGAGAAGAAGATACAAGTTGGGACCAGGTGAGGAGAGCTCCCTTACGTCCTCCCAGTCATCACCCATCCCTGCGGCCACGTGAGCCCAAGAGCATCACACGTCTGTGTGTCTCCTCCTCCAGGCACAGCCCTAAAAACACAGACTTGGAGGTTTTTATTCCCATACCCAAATAAAACCACCTGTAATGTCACCTGTATTGTATATACCGTGAGTCTGGAAGGATTTACTAAAAGGGGAGACAGTTGAGTGTTTCAAACCAAACCCAAACCTCCTGCTTCGTTCTTGTGGTTCCTTTCGAAAAATTAAAATTAAAAAAGGGATTTCCAAACTGGGGGTGGAGTGGGGTGGGGGAACCCAACTCCACACTTTTGAGCACAGCCAGTTTCATTCTCCAAAAGTGATACCTGCAGGACTCACTAGATGGCACTTGGCCACAAGACATGGCCACCATCAACCTCCAAAGGCCCTCAAGAATCTGCAAGGGTGAAGCTTCGACTTCAGCCCAACCAGGCTCGGGCTTCTCTTGCTGCAAGCCTGCTTTCCACACAAAACTGCGTTTTTCTCCTCAAAAGAAAAGCCAAAGACTAACAGCTAATGCCCTCCTTGGCTGAAATACCACTGCCAGCGCTGCACAAAGAGCATCTGTGCCTTAAAAGCTGAAGGAGAATTACAGGCGTTCTCTTCTCCCCTTGCCCCTGGGCTGGGGAAGGGCATCACCGGGATCACCACGCTCAAAGAAATAAAAACCCAACCACGTCTCACACTCGAGTCGCAACTGCAACTTTGAAAGGGCCTCCAGGAAACACTTCTCTTTAGAGAAGAGCAAAACACCAGAAATCTGCTTTTTATCCCCCAAATCCCTGCTTCGACTGAATGGCATAATCTGCTGCCGCGCAGCAGCGACACTCGGAAAGCTCACACCTCCCGCTCACCAGTTAATTTAATGAGCAAAAGAAACAAACGTTCCCATCTGGGAATGAGTTTTTTCTGGCCCCCGAGTACTAATTTCAAAGCCGACTTGCTGCGACCTCCCCGCCACCTCCCGGCACTCGCCCGCGTCACCCGGCAGCCGGATTATGACGCGCCTGTGGCTTTCCCGTCCTCTCTCCCACGCCGATCTCCACCACCCTCCGTCCCTTCTTAGCAATGCGTCTACTCCCCTCCAGATTTACCGGAAAAAAAACTCAAAAACCCAAACCCCATCCTCAGAAAAGGCACGGGACAAAAGGGGCTTAATCAAATCGCTTTAAATGGCAATTTTAGTAAAATCATTACTTAAGTAAAACACCAATTTGAATTAAATCGCAATTTAAGTAAAATCGCCACCGAAATAAAACCCCAATTTGAATTAAATCACTGTTTAAATTAAATCGCAACTTAGATACAATCACAATTGAAATAAAATCGCAATTTAAATACAATAGCGAGCTTGAGTGTGTTACAGGGGTGTCAGAGTGGGAATAAACGGAGCGATTTGGGCATCACAGCTCCCCAAATCCCCCCCGAGCAACATGGGGAAAGTCTGCTTCTCTCTCAGAAACCATTTTGGCTCCGTGCTCCCACCCACGATGCTAAACCTGCCCCCGGCAGGGCACAAAGCATCGTCCCCCTGCATCCTTCCCTGCTCTGGCGACATGCCACTGGGATTTTGGGAAGTCTCCCCCCCTTTTTGGGGGATGCGCAGACCCTCGGCACAGCCCTCCCACCTGTAACTCTTCCAGAAGTGTCATTTTGGGACGCTCCTCCTGCTTCATCCTCAAGTCGGTCACCGGTTTTGGGGGATAACTGAGCCTCCAGATCAATCAGAGGACCAAACCCTCCGACTGCAGCCCAGTGACTCCCAGTCTGCACCATCTCCAGCACATAAACAGCGACCGTTGCTGGGATCGGAATGTTCAGGGTGACCCCGGCAGTTATTTAAAGCTATACACCCCAATACTGATCCCGCTTGGAAAACTTAGCGGATGGGGAGAAACCTGCTCTGTTTTGAGGAAAAACTATCCAGAATAGAGAAAAGGGGTGGAAACGCTGCATCTCGGCAGGGCAAAAGGTGTTACACAGTGTTTGGGTGTATTTGAAAGCCCAAACTGCCAAAAGACCACGTGAGGCACAAACCATTGGGGAAATGCCCGTTATGGGGCAGCCCTGATCTTCATCAACATTTCCTGCATCAAATCAGGGTGTTTCAGGGAGGTCTCCCTTCGGCACAGCCTCCGTCCCTTCGCGGCTTCCATAAACCCTCGTTAGCCAGACCAAGTCCTACGCCGTACGGAAATGTCCAGGGAAGCCCCATGTTTTACTCTCCTCGCTTCCGCCAGCTATCTCCAGCCCTACTTTATGTTCCGAGCGGAGCTAATCCCTCATTTCCAGCCTACAGATTCATTTGCTGTCATGAACTTCCTCCCCGGCGCTGCTCAGCACAAAGGTTGACAGCCCCGGCTCGCCCTGAAAGGTGACATGGGATGTAAAATAACACAGCGAAGGAGGGTGACAATGAGGTCTAATCCGTTAAAATCCCATCGGGATCCAAGCTCAGATCTCTGCTGCTTTTTTATTATTTAGTATTAAAGCTTCAGGCGCAAATACAGGAGAAAGAAGCCAAGCGGGTCCGTGGCAAGACACTCCGAGAATCCCATCGCCCTTCCCCAGTTGTTGCAGCAGAAATCGCGGCAAACCTCGCACAGAGATGCCACCGAAGGAAACGGTGCCACTCAAAACCCTCTTTTTCCCAATTAAGACACCCAAATGGACTCAGAAAGGTTATTTCATTGAGGAAATCGCTGGAGGATTTAAGGATTTAATAAGTCTATGGGATCTGTGGACGCGTGGGCTTGGGATGGGATGGAGCAGGATGGAGAGATGCCTCCAGAAAGCAAATTATCCTATCCCAGGATGGGTACCAGCACTTGCAGACACTTCGCCTTCCCTCTTTGTCCTTCTCCGCTGCTGCCAGGCGCCTGGAAAACATCAAATCATCGAAACTGGGCTGGGAAAGGGGATGGCAAGCTCACTTTTGAGTTTCGGAGCAGAGTGTTGTTCCCTCTCAAGAAAACTTCTCCAAATTATTATTTTGCTGCAGGGTTTTTTTTGTCCCAGCAGGAGAGAGAGGGACTTTTGAGTGTCCTGCCTCAGTTTACCTGTCTCAGTGCAACTCCTCCAGTTAGAAAGAAAAATCTTTCCCTGGGGGAGCTTTGGTGTAATTGAGGATGAGGAAAAGCACAAAGCAGAGGTTCAGGTCCGGCTTTGAGTCCTCCCGGTGCCAGGGGAGGCCAAAAGCATCGCACGAGCAGGCAAACTTCCCATCTCAGCCCCCTCATTCCGTCACTCGCAAGCTGGACTGGCCACCAGCAGCAGGAGGGAGGATTGATGTAATTAATCTCGCACAAAGTGTAATTAATAACACTGATCCCAGTGTTATAAGGGGATGAGGGGCCAAACTGGGGGAGCTGCTCTAGTGGTGGAGCAGGAGACCCCCCTCCTCGCCCCTCTCCATCTCCATCCTACCCAGACGAAGCCACCGGTCCTGTGGCTCCCTCCTTTGCTATCGTGGGGGTCAGCACCGTCCCCTGCAGGGACCCCTCCGGCTCCTGAGCCAGGATTTGGGCTGTGACGGGGACTGGACCTGGGAGAGGACACATCTCCAGAGCCCCAAAGTGGGGCTGTGAGGGGGGGACACATGCAGGTCACAGCTGAGCATCACCAGGACGTGACCGTCTTCCCTTGCTGGCAGAGACGCAAATTCCTCTCAGTCTTTCCTGTGAGCTGTAATTTCAGGGCAGATTAATTAATTCCCCACCTCTCGTTTGCCCCCAAGAGCACCTCCTGCAGCTGGGTCCCATGGGTGCAGCGGGGGGGCGGACAGGCCCTCCCCCGGGCCAAGGAGATGCAGAAAGAGGGGGGGACCACCCAGCCACCTCCTGCCTGCACCCCAACACCGGGCGCATCCGTGCAAGCGCCCGGTGGGACAATAGCTGAGGTGACCGGGTGGCATGGGGCTCTGTGGGGACAGTGGCCTTTGTCCCCCTGCTCTGAAGGGCCACAGCATCACCAGGGGGTCACATCGAGATGCGGAGGAGGGGGGGTCTGGTGGGGAGACCCCCAACAGGCATTGCCCAGGTGCCTTCCTCCCCTCCTCACATCCCTCCCGCACCCAACTTGGGTACCCCTCGCCTCCCCCTTTGAGCCCCCACCCCTCTGCCTTGCAGATGCCTTGCTGATGCCTTACACCCCCTTTCAGCGGCCTGCTGTCCCCCCTCCTTGCACACCCCCAGCACCCTATTTTAGACACCTACCACCCTCCTTACCCCCTCCAACCTTGCAGATGCCCTTCACTCCCCTTTCCATGGCCCTCACAGCCCCTTGCAGATGCTTTGCCTCCCCCATTCACCCCCACCCCCTGCTCCCAACGTGTTTCCCCCCAGCCATGAGAAATGCCGCAGTGAGCAGCCATGGAGCATCCTCCAGCCACACCAGCGGCACGGCCCGCCCGGGGGTACCAGGCATCGCCCTCCCTGCCCTGGTGCCGCTGCCCCCCACCTGACAGCTGAGGATCCCATCGGCCCGTTGCTGCTGGTGGGCATGGCGGGGCTGGGGGGGAGATAATTGCTTGATAACGATACTCTTAAGACATCCAAACAAAACACAAACAAAAATCACTACGATCACAAAAATGAGTAGGTTTCACAATAGGCTTTGCAGCTGTCAGCTCAGGGCAAACTCAAAGCCATGCAAGATTTTGTTCAACCATCCGACTTCTATTGCCTCTCGTAGATTTCTGCCATCCAAGTAGAAAACAAATTAATTTTTCTTATTTTCTCTTTTGACTGATTCCCTGTCCAATCAATACACCAAGGAGGAGATCGCGTGTAATGCCATTCTCCGTGTTCTGCCGTCTTCCAAACTGAAGGGAACTGCATTCGAGAAAGTGCTCGAAAGCCCAGCAGTTATCGCCTCTGTTTTGGACCCGCGCTTCAAGGAGATGCAGTTTCTCAGCCCCAGCCTGAGAAGCGAGTTGCACCAGCCAGTGAGAACCACGCTGTTGTGGGTTTGCAACCACCAGTCCCCATCTGCCACCCAGTTTGGGGTGCCAAACTCAGATTCCAAAGCCACGGGCGCAGATGCCGGCAGCCAGCTGCCTGCTCGCAAGGACCCATGCGCCAGCGCCCCGTCTCAGAGTAGCTACGACATCCTTCTGGGGTAGGACCCGATGGAGAGCATGCCCGAGATCCACCAGCAACTGGAAAACTACATCCTGGAGCCCCTCTGCAAGCGCAGCACCAGCTGCTGCGCTGGTGGAAGAAGAACGAGCATCGCTTCCCGGCCGTGGGGCGGCTGAGCCGGCAGTACCTCGCCATCCCCGCCACCGCCCTCCTGCCAGACCAGGCCTTCGCTGCTGGGGAAAGCGCCCTGGAGCATCGGTGCACTGTCCTGGTGCCGGAGAATCTGGTCCAAATTCTGTTCTTGCATCCACATTCTGATTTTTTAGAATCAATGTGAAACAGCAACAAGACTTGGAACAGGAACTGGCACGTGGAGCCCTTCCCTGGGTCAGTGGGGGGTTAAATCGACCCGCGGGGTTTTGGACACCACAGTTAGATAGGGTGCCGGGTATTTTTCCCAAACTCCCGCCTTTTTGGCATCGCTTGGGCAGCACCGGCAGTGAGGAGCAGGCTTAGGGAAGAGGTGTGAACACGCCGATGCCTCTTCTGACTTTTAGGGTAGTTTTTTTATAAATACAAGTGATGGGAAACAAAAGGAGAATGTTCGTACCCGCTCTGCAAAGCAGGCGCTTCGGGGAAAGAAGTTTACCATGGCCCAGACCTGAAGATCAATACTTTAAAGAGAAAACAGAACCAAAATACAGATTTGCTTCAACCGGGCGGGAATATTCAGCCACACAAAAAAAAAAACAAACCAAAACAAAACAAAAAAAAACAAACAAACAAAAAACCAAAGCCATGAAAATCAGGTGGCCTGGCAACGAAAAGTAAACCTTTTCTCCCTCCCGGTACACCGCCAGCAGAGACCAGCCCCCTTCTTTAGATGTCATTCCCTGAACTAACCCAACCACCATTGTCACTGCCAAACGCTGCGTTATTTGTGCAAACGAACACCGATGGGCGCTACAGCGCAGCACGAAAGGCCAACGCCGACTCTGGCAAATAACCAAGAGGCCTCGCAGACATCCAATGCCTTCACCCGCCCCAATCCTGCTGCCGGCTTTGTCATGGCAGTGCCGCTGCGCTCTCCAGTGGGAAAACCAACCCGGGAACAGCACTGTGTGGCGCAGGCCCAGGTTCTCCTTTGCTTCGCACCACCAACCGCACAGAACGGGTTTTGACGGCTTCGATTATTTCTGGCTCAAACCCAGCAAGAGCAGCCCCAGGACTTGAACGTTCAACAGCTCAATTTAATAAATTGAGGAGAACACATAAAAAAAAAACCTTACTCCTCTCAGAAGAACAACAAACCTTACTCCTATCAGAACAACACTAAAGCCTAAAACTAAGAGCTAAAAGATGCCTAACTAAGACCGAAAATCTATACGTCACTATCACCTAAGGGGGAAACACTATTAAATACAATACCTTATTCTCTGCTGTTCTTATCTTCTGGGTCTTTCTGGAGCGGGGGTGACCTCGTGGTGGTGGACCCTCCGCAGAGCTCAGGCGCTGCTGGAGGCGAGAGATGGTGGGTGGGGTTTTCTTAGTGGTGGAAAGGGACCTGGTTGCTGGGCTGAACCGGCAGTTGCCCAGTTGCCAAAGGGAGGAGGTCACCCTCTGGGCTTCTGCCGGCTTCGCCGCCCTTTGAAGACGTCCCCAGGGCCTTCCGATCCTCCCGTGGGCGATGGTATTTCACATGCGCGTTCCTCCCGTTGACTGTCCCAAACACCCTGGAAGGGAAAAAACAAACGGGGATTTTTAACTCCTTTTCTAAGAAAAAAAAATTTGTTAGACGACGTTTTATTACTTCTAATTTTGTGAGTTTCTTGTGCGTTTTGCTGCGTGGTGCCACACAGTCTCTGCCGGTACCCCCGGCTGGGTGGGACCTCGTTGGTTAAACACGGCAGATCATTGGGGATTAAAATAGGAGAATTAACATCACGATGGATCAAAATCGGGTCGGACTGAAACTCGAGTGGCTCTGCGTGGCACGAGCAATGTCGCTTGGCACGAGCGACTGCAGCGCGGGAGACCTCGGGCCGCAAACCGCAAGAAGGAACTTCAGTGGAACCTTTTTCTCAGCCAAACAAAGGAGAAACGCTGGGATTCTCGCCCAAGGAGATGAACCGCCCCGAGCCTGTAATGGGAGGAAAGGGCCTTCAAAGAGAGAGAGAGAAACCGTTGAGGCTGCAGTCAGCGGGAGACGGAGGAGCCCCGAGTGCAGGGGAGACGGGAGGAGGATGGAACTGAGCAGGAACAATCCCGACAGGTTCGTTGCTCCAACAGGCGCAGAGGAAAAGCGGCTATTAAACAAATGGTGGTGACAACACGTGGCCATGTGCGGCATGGGACAGGTGCCCCAACACCTCAGGGAAGAGACCGTGAGGCGTTCAAAGGCACAGGAAAACACAGCGGTTTCAGCTAAAAGTCCAACAAAAGCAGCAGGTGGCGGCGGGACAGTGGGAATCCTCCAGCTGCCCTTAGTTCTGCTCCCCCCCAGCCATCTCGGAGAGTTTCCATCTGTTTGAGCCCAAAGCAGTGAGTTTCAAGAAGAAAAAGCGAGCAGCTCACCTTCCACACTGCCCGCAGGGAAACCCAGCTGCATCGCCTGCGCCTCCAACCCCGCGCGGAGCGTCCCCGGGATGGCGGGAGGGACTGCCTGTGCCACGGGGCGTCTTTTCGCTGCTCTTCTGCTTCTTGGTGGGCCCAAGCCGGCGCCTCTTCTTTGGGCTGCAACCAGCCTGTAAACCAGACAGCTTGTGCTCATTTCTCCTGCTCCTCAGCAAGGGGGACAGCTAAAGCGAAAAACTGGCTGGAAACATCCCCAAACGGCCCAGGCAGTGAGGGGTTTATTTGTGTGCTGGGTGGAACGCGTTCTATCAGCCCCAGCCTGCCCCGCTGAGCTCCTCCGAACGCTAAAACAGCCAAAACAATGCTGAAATTCGACGGGGAGGATGGGGTGCAAAGACAGATGGTGAAAGCAAAACCATATTATTTCTACTGTCCTCAGCAGAACAGTAGAATTACAGAGAACTGAAGTGACATGCTTACCCAGTGGCTGCCATCAAAAAAACCCCTAAATAATATGTATTTCTGTGAGCCACATTTCTGCTTCCTGGCAAGGAACATTTTGGCAAGACCCACACAGAGGCGGATCACCGGCAGTTCCTGTGACGGAGCACTGGGACGTCATGAAACATCCCCGAAAATCATCAGAAGCAAGTTTAATGCGAAGGGGATCGTTTCCCAGAGCCCGAGACAATGCGTCCATGGGGCATCTCGCACCCACCCCCGGCAGTTCTCTTACCTTCTCTTCAGCCGCCTCCACCTCATCCGTGCCTCGCTGGAGCCTTTTGGCTGTCTGTCCTGGTCGGGTGGCGCCAAACCTGATGTATTTTTTCCAGGTGTAGTAATATTCCACACACTGGGCCACGGTCTTCGTCTGAATCTGTCAGGAAAAAAACAGAAGCGATCGATGAGGGAAATACTGCAGGAAAACACTGAAGGCACAGACCCACAACAAATCTATCCAGTGCTCTTTGTCTGTCCCCCCCTCTGTCTGCAGTCCCCACAGCACAATGCACAGGTGAGATCAGGCCGAAAACGAGCCCCCTTCTTCTGAAAGGGCCGTAAAGAAGCCTTGGGAGGGCAGAACTGTACGTTATACGCCGATGGTCAGCGGAATGTGTCATTATTCTTTTAATATTTCCCATATTTTGTACCGGAGAGATTCAATTTCTTTGGTAATTACACATTAGGAAAATTATGTTTCGTACCGGTGTCTTTTTAGCATGAAGCTGCATCCCAAGGACAGGATTCCGACACGCCGTTCAAAAGATGACTTTTCTGGGTTAAAACTCCCCTCCACACTAACAACCCGCAACCCGCCTTGGTCTAACGGCTTTACCTTCTTCTGGATCAGGTGGAAATTCTTCTTATGCACATAAAAAGCCTCTTTAAACAACTGCTCCTCCAGGGGCGTCCAAGTGTCTGAGCCTGGGAAGAAATAGCCACGTGCAAATGATTAGACCACTCGCAGCCTACCTGAAATCCGCACAAGTTATTCATCACACATCCACATCTCTCCTCCTGTGGAAAGTGATTAGCCAATGCCGCAGGGAGTTCGTTAGCACGAGCAGTTATGGCTGCCAGCAGAGCTGCCGTGAAGCCGGCATGCAAAAGGAGGAGCGTACAGCAGCGTGGGGCATCACTGTACAGGACAGCAGTGGGCTGGAACACAGGGACAAGGCACTCCCCATGCCAAAAGACCCCCGGAACAGATTAAAACAACTATTTTCCCTGCCCCGAAGAACATGAACCGTTGCTCGCACGTTTTTAAAAATCACTTCTTTCAATCAGAACAAAGGGAACGGCAGTACCCGCTCGCATTCACGGAGAAGCAACAAGCTCTGCTTCCACTTTACCTGCGTAATGATAATCAGCCAGGGGATGGGATTCAGGTCGCTGAGGTGCCCCAGACTGCAACATCTCCAGACCCTCCTGCAGGAGTTCAGAGAACAAGACTTAGATTCCCCCTCAGGAGGGACCTCAACTCTTCAGCCCACTGTGGGAAGACGGTGCTCAGTCGATGCTCAGCAACAGCGCGTCGGGGTCACCTCCGCCCACGGCAGTCGATGGGAATATTTCCTCAATCCACACTGATGTGTTTTAAGAAACCAGAACCCGCGCAGATCTCCGGGGACCAAGCTGTGGCACCCCAACGGCCACTGCTTGCTGCTGGAGTCCTTCTGGGCTCGTCCCTGCTGCAGGCAGAGCTGCCTGCAGGAGTAGGAGGACTTCTATTCTCCAAATTGTCAGAATTGACAAGAGACAGAACAAGCTCTTATTGATACACAGGGTCTGTCATCCCACAAGACCTTAATGCAGACGGCGGCCAACAGGCAGCACGCAAGAACTCTGCCCCTTTAGCAAAGGGACTGGAGCCTGTGGAACAGAAAACTCAGGAGCGACTCCCAGCTCACCCCAGTAATTAAGTCTGTCCTACTCCAGCAGGAATTCGAAAATAGCTGCTTCTTACCAGGGCTTCATGCAGGCGGTGCAAGGCGTGCTCCAGGTTGCCTCTTCCCCCCGGCACCACATTGGAGCAGGCGAAATTGAGCAGATTTGTCACTAGAAATGCAACAAAAACCAACAGAAAGTCAGTTCCCATCAAGAAAGAGGAAAAGGTACGATACAAGGCCGAGGGCAAACAGAGCACACAGACTGGAGACCCAGAAAAGCCACTGCAAAAAAGGCAGGTTATCCACTATCGCTCTCTCTCCCTTCAGAGCAGCTTTGGGACCAGAAGCTCCAGAGACAGATCTCCCCTCTACCGAGGTCGCTGCAGTTGAGGTGGGACAGCTACAAACACCCCTGACCGTCTCTCCCAGAGGACGCGACTGAGAGTGCCACCAGTTATCTGTTCACTGTCCCATCAGATCTGAGCACCCTCGGGTGCTACCAGCCACGAAGGCAGTCAAGGAAAGGAGGGAGAGGGTCCCAATGGACAAACAGCTGCTGTGAAAACGTGCAGTTTTCGACCCTTAGTATCTCGGGGGGGAACTGACAAGAAAAGCGTTAAGAGAAACCTCTGTCCTTTGTTTCCAGGTTCGTTGCGATGTCTCCCCAGGGCTTCCACACTAGCGATGCTCCCTCCTCCTCCTCTTCCAACCGGGATCTGTCCTGCAGGTCTGGGATCTCGGCCTGAAAGTCGCTGCCAATGTTGACATGACTGAAATTGTTAAGGCAGAGGAGGTGAGGAAGGAGAGCTGGGAACAGCACGATAGCACGCACCCGCTTCGAAAGAGGGGACGTGTCAGGTATGGCAGTTATTTCCCAGCACAGCATCACCAACTGCCCTCTGACAACTCCCACAGCCCCTTCTCGCCACCAACAGCATTACCGTTCCACCACGTGAGCCCTTTTGCGCCCCATCGGGCAAGAAAATTGCCGCTTCCTTCCTCAAAACGCTGAGCAAACTCGCAAAGTTCACTCCGAGACCGACAGCCAGCAGCAGAAGAGCTGCAACGGTGGGCCAAGACCACCGTCGGAATGTTGTGCAGAAGGCGGGAGGCCGGCAACCGGCATCATGAGGTCAGCCTGAGTGGCAAGCCCAGCCTGGGCTAGCTCTGGCCATTTCTGGCCAGCACAGGGGTATACTCCAGCCAAAAATAACCCTCCATGACCCTCCGCAGTGCTGTGGGGCAGTGGGAGAAGTGGCCGATCCACAGGGAGAAGGTCAACGGCAACAGTGACGGCTGGCAGAGCCCCGGCGCCGAACCAACCACGCACCCGCTCCTCAGCCCCCTTTCCCCAGGGTTTCCGGTTATTCTGACCGCTGGGCCGGAACTCATGGCCCAATGCGGATTTTAGAGTTGACCTTCATCGGCCTAAACACAAAGTCCCCGGCCATTCTGCCCAAAAGATATATGAAAAAACCCGCTCACGGTAAAAATCATCAAGACCATCCTTTAGCCTTCCTCGCCACCCTCATCATTGCACCACTCCCCATTCTCCCAGAACTTCCCTCTTTTCGGGGAAATCTCTCACTGGACACGGAAGGTGTGGAGATGGACCCTCCGGATCTCCTGGCACAGCTGCCCCTCACCTGGGTCACAGTCGGCCCCACAGGGATTGAGCCGTTTCGGGCTTTTTCCAAGCCAAAGCCAGGAGCGGAGCAAAACCCCAGTGGGCTGTTTCCATCCCCTCTGCCACAAAAGCAATCCCAAAGGAGAAAGGCACATCCTTTTTCACTTTTCCAGACTTTCTTTGCAAGGCAGGAGTCTTTTAACAATATAGTTTAATCACAGTCAACGTTAGATCTGCACTCGCATTCCCTCCGTAGAGCTCACTGCCTGTCTAGCTGGAAAATCTCTGCCGCTCAATTAGCCGCAAAAGATGGGAATTGGAGAAAAATCCCCAGCGGGACATCAATCCCTGGCGTTATCAGGATACAGCCTGAAATAAGAGAGGTGGTTAAGATCCCTTCTCCTTCCAGCGACTACGTGAATTGCACCCATTGACAAATATGTACAAATATTTGTTTCAAAGTTACAGACGTCACTTTTTAATTGCGACACCAAAAAGGAATGACCTGCATTAAAAGTTCCAGGAGCGTTTTCTTCCCATACCGTGCTGGAATTTCTGAAAAATCCTGTTTCCTGCACAGAAAATCGCATCATTTGTGGATAACAAATGGCAAACTCAGCGTTTGGGGAAGGTGAGCTCCAAAGTGCTGAGGATCCATCTCTCCATTCACAGGAGGAAGATAGCAAAGGCAGTCAAAGCTTCCCAGCACAGCATCCTTACTGCCTGCCTGTTCCTATAGCCCAGGAGATCCTCGGAGCCTTCCCACAGGGAAAGGGAGGAGGGGGCTGACCACTAAGGCCGGCTGGACTGGGTAACGATTGTCACCATATTCATTTCTTGCCAAAGAACAATAAAATTCATCCATCTAACAATATAGCAGGTCCCTTCCCTGCCATGGTTCCAGCGCTGGAGGAAAGGTGCCTCTCCCGAGGCTGCATTGGGATGGCAGTGCTGCACAGAAGGACAGAGATTTTTAAATCTCTTTTTTTCCTTCCAGGGAAAAACTTGCTTTCTCATTCAGTAAAGGACAAGCTCCCCAGGCCGGGCAGGAAGGCGGCACAGCCACAATTTACTTACAGAGAAAGGACCAGAGGGGTGTGCGGTCCCTGTGCCCAAGGAAAGCGGCCATTGCCAAAGCAGAGGGAAGGACGTGTCTCATCTTCAGCAGAGAGAACCGAGTCACAGACTCACTCTAAAAGAAAAAAGCATTAACCACAAAATTAGCTAATGGCTTCCCAAACCTAAACTCAGGGCCTGTCTCTGTGGTTATAATGCAGTAACGGTCTTAACAGGCAGGCAGCTCACCAGGAACGAGATGGAGAGTGACCCCCATATTCCCCTGGAAACCCTTCGATGAGGCAAATCCCTGAACGCCCTCCCAGATTGTCGGTTCTTTACCTCCACGAGGAACTTGTGGCCTTTTATTGTCATATTGGGTGACCAGAACAAGCCCTGCCATTCCTTATTCCAGCCTTAACAGCCTTCAGCGTTTCACTCCGGTCACCTCCCTGTCCCACTTCCGTCCCTGCACAGTTTTTAAGACGGCAACTGAGAAATTAGGTCTTGTGGTTCCCATTGAAACACCCATTAATTCATACAACCAAAAGCTAGGCAAATGAAAAGGCGATGTTAAACCTCAGCCCCCCCCAGGGAAAAGAAATGCGCCCGACGAGGTGCTAAAAGGCGCTCTGGCAAACCACCCCCCTCTCCAAACTGCAGTTTGCTCCAGGAAACTGACAAGTTTTCTTCCTCTGCGGCCTTAGCCAGGCTATAGAATTTTCCCACCCTGCAGGGAAAGAAACAATCCTCAAAAGCAGATGTCATTCTGCCTGCAAGGAAAGCTTTAAAATAGGCATTCTGCCTTTAAAAAAAGAAAAATAAAGGGAACATCTGAGCTGGTTTCTCCATGAAAATAACACTTTGCACTTGCGCAGCAAAGCAACGCTCATTAACCAATCTCGTAAAGCTTCACAGGCATTAAGAAACACTCCAAGTAACACACGTGTGCGCACCCTGTAAGCACACGTGCAAAGAGGAATCCCCGTTTACGCACCCCGGCTATATCAAACCACACTATTTCCCTCACAAGCCGTGATGGAAATGGGCCACGCTCCCATTCCTCAGCTCCAGAGCTCTGTCGATGCCGGGATCATGCCGACCCTCAGCTGCTGCGGGCATCAGCTCTGCTAACACCCCGCTGACGGGTCAGCGACAGGAATCTGGGAGCAGGAAGGGGATTGTACCACCCAGGCTCCCCAAAATCCCCCGCACTTAAGAGGAATGCAAATCTCAGGCTCCCCTAAGCCAACACATTTCTCACCGTGACCGCCGCACTAACACCCAGAGCAGTTTTTAAGCAGCACACACTGGGTTTAACCTCTGCACTTGAGAAAGTCCCTGTCCTGAAGGCTGCCGGTCCCCTCGGCCCAATGCAGGAGGCAGCAGCAAACCCCTCCAGACAGGGCAAGAGGTGCTTGTAAGAGTGACATCCAGCTAATAACCAAAGAGCACTTAAACCAACCCCAAAGTTTGGAGACATTTAGTCTCGGGCCGGCAGCAGCATGTTGCTCAGCAAGGCACGCTTCCACGACTCCCCTCAATTAACCGTCACCTCCAGAGTGCGACCTCTGAAGGTGAGAAGTTCCTTTAGGTTGACTCTTGACGGCCCTTTCCCTCCCACAGGCAACGAGACCCCAAGTATTTCCACTTGAGAGTGCAGTTCCCCTTCCACGGGCACCCAGCTCGCTCTGCAGTTTTGGATTATCACCGACCTCTGTGCCAGCTCCACCAAGAAGCCAGGTGAGAGGCTCCGAATCACGTTACTAAAGATCCCAAGGCTTGACCTTGTTCCATTTATTTCTAAACCTTTGGCCCTGGATTAATGAGTTCATTGTTTTCAGGGCGTTCCAGATGTAAGCGCTGAGTACTGTTATTGGTGAATCCAGAACTGTCAACAGTGATAAAAAACAGAGTGCAGGAAGACAGTAAGGCCTCCAAGTCCCAAACTCAAATAACAGATGGCTAAAAGGGAAGGAGGAGCACACAGACATACTCGAATCCTGCTGAAAATAGTCAGCCATGGCCAACAGGAGCCGAGGAGGCAGTGGCCGTGGCCACCTGGCTCGGGGGAGCCGCGCAGCTCAGCACGTATTTCGAGAGCTTTTCAGAACAAGTAATAAAAGCTTGACAGCAGCAGGGAGTGCGGGAGTCGCGGCAGCAGTTGCATCGATAAGCAATCTGTGCAACACTTCCTAAAACAGGGGCTGCCCACAATCAGAAGTTGACTCTTTGGTACAAACTCCCTCCACACCAGTCATCACACAGGGGAAAAAAAACCAACCAAGCTATTGTAGGGCTCAGTATTACCCATTTCTCTGCAGCTGGACAGAAATACACACTTCTGCGGCTTTTCCCACACTGGAAAATTCAAAGCACCCAAACAGGGCGCGCTTTTAGAGACATCAGCAATTAAGTTCTCTGTCCCCTCCAGAAAAGCCTTTTCCTAAAGGCGCTCTCCTCCCAAGGGCAGACCCACAAAAAGAAGCCCTCTCTGCTTAATCCATTTCACAGAGAATTTGAAATGCAAACAAGAATTAAACAGGACGTCTTTTCCCCGCTTCAGGGAAAGCCACTAATATAGACCTCGGCAACATATTTAGCAAATCTATCATTGTAATGCCTTTGCATTGCCCATTTCCACCTGGAGAGCAGGCTGAAAGGACTCTTATAAAAAAACCCAAACCAACCACAAAACATATTCCTGTCTAGGGGGTAATTTTATGAAACGATTTGAACACCTTAACGACTTGAACATCTTTTTACAGGTACAAGGCAACAAGAAACATTCTCGAGGTGAAAAAAAAAACAAACCACCTATTCACCTCTTTACCCCAAAGATCTTTTCACCACACGGATTCCACCACCAATACACAGCTGCTAAATATCCCCGGCTGCTGCCGATCCGTAAGAAACCCTTCAAAATACAAGAGAATGCCAAGCCTGGCGCGCTGACGGTGCTGCCAGGGCTGTGAGTCGGAGCCCCTGAGGACGGAGTCGCAGCCCCTGAGGTTGAAATCAGCCCCACACTCAGGCACAACCCGGGGTTTTAAGCCTCGCTACAAACCAGACCCCCGCTTTTCAAGAAAAACAGGGAGATTCACCTCAAAATAAACCACGTTCTCGACGCCAAAGGGGCGCTGGTCCATGGCCGCCGCCGCCCTTAGGGCCAGTTCCATGGGGCTTCGCTTGACCTGGAGCAGAACTCGCGGGCGCGAGGACAACGAGCCCCCTACACAAAATCTGAAAAAAAGGAAAAGTTCAATAAGATTTGCTGTTACTCACCCACCAAAGCCTAACCACTACAACTGGCCCTTTCACAACCATGCCTGATCGCAGAAGAAAACTGAAATATCCCAATTCCCGCTTCAAACACAAGGCGTGGAGCTGCCCAGACCCTACGTGTGGGCTGGGAAGACAGGGGGCTCTACTCAAAACCCGCAGGAAGAGAAAGGGCAGGAGTGTTTTCCCAGCCCTGGCAGAGGTGTGGGGAGAAGGTGGGAGGGAGGAAAAGGCTGCCCAGGAGTGGGGTAGGGGGAAGGAGAGGGCTCCATCCATGGGGGAAATGCCGTTCCTGGCCACACAGGCGGCTGTGGGACCACCCTGGGGATGGATTTGGGGGCTCTCCCTGAGGGAAACACTGCTCCCAGCCATGCAGAAGGCTGTGGGGCCGCCCTGGGGATAGGTTTGGGGATGAGGGGGGATCTATCCCTGAGGGAATCACTGCTCCCAGCCATGCAGGAGGCTGTAGGGCAATAACAGAGATGGATTTGGGGGCTCTCCCTGAGGGAAACCCCATTCCCGGACACACAGGAGGCTGTGGGGCCGCCCAGGGGACAGATCTGAGGGCTCTCCCTGAGGAGAGCCTGTGGGGAGGAGGGAGGCGGGGCCGCCCCAGGGCCGGGGCCACTCCTGGAAGGGGAGGGGGGGATCTCCAGCCGCCCACGCGGGGCTGCCCGAAGCCTGAGGAGATGAAAAGAAGAGGAAAAAAAATTCCCTCCCCGCCATCGCCTCTCACAGCCCCGGCCCTCCCCGCCGCGCCTCATGGCGGCTGTGTGCGGTGTCACCTGAGCGGGGGGCGGGGGCTGAGGCAGGAAAAGGCGAGAGGGGGAGGGAAGGGCCATTTTGAATGGGAGGAGAGGGGAAGGGGGGGCGAAAGATGGGGGGAGGGGGAGGAGAGAGGAAGAGAGGATGGTGGGGGGGGTGGGAGCGAGTGTGTGAGGGGAATAGGTGTTGCGTGAGGGGGGAGCGAGGGGGGAATGGGTTTTCGTGAGAGGGAGGTTTGCAGGGCTGTGAGGTGCCTGTGAGAGAGGAGGCCCCGGAGGGAGGTGAGTGGAAAGGGCTGTGTGTGGAAAGAAAAGCTTTAAGGACAGGCTGGGCTGGGGAAAGGTGGTGGGCCCCGAGGGAGGGCTTGGGGAGCGGGGCTAGAAGCGTGGGTTTGGGGCAAAACTCTGGGAAAGAAACTGCAGGACAGGGCCAATCTGAGTATACAGTTTTAGCGAAGCTTCAAGCAAAGGGGGACCAAAGGTGCCTCTTGTCCTTTTGTGGGCGGGTTTTGTCTGAGTTATTCATGCGAGTGGATTTTTGCCACACGGGATGGGAACGTTCGCTTCCCGGGATAGCTGATGCCCCTGGATAACCACTGCCCGCGAAACACTGCGAAACCCCGTGTTCAAAAATGAGGATAAAGCCCGGGTTTTGCCTCTCAGAAGGATCTCTAAGCACCGTCTCCACGTTATTTTCAGTACCTTTCTGGTTGTTTTCTTTCCCCCCATCCCCGTGATGTCCGTCGGGGGGGCTGGCGGAGCTCTGCAGACGGCTGTCCGGCTCATTTTGGGGAAGGCTGGGCTGGTTTCGGGGGGTCCCGGCGCATTTGGGGAAGCGCTGGGCTGGTTTCGGCCTCGCACTGCCCGAGGCGGAAAGAAGCGGTGGTGCGGTGATGAGGGCGGGGGCGGTGCTGGGGGGCGTGGCCCGGGTTTGCCCTTCGGCGCATGCGCGGGTGGGCGGACGCGAAGGGGAGCACTTCCGGTGTGCGTCGGCGGTCAGGAGCTGCGATGGTCGGTACCGGGCGAGACGGTACCCGGTCGGACCGGGGCCGAGGGGAGCGGGAGCGGGAGCGGGAGCGGGAGCGGGAGCGGGAGCGTGCGCGTGCGCGGGCGGGGCGGCGGAGGCGGCGGCGGCGGCGGCGGCGGCGGCGGCGGCAGCGGCAGCGGCAGGAGCGGAGGTGTCCAGGGCCAGTTCGGGGGATTTGTGGGGTGGCGGGACCGGGCTGGGGGGCTCGGGGGGTGGGCTGGGCCTGTTTGGGGGGGGCAGAGCTGACTGGGGGGTCCCCGGAGGGAACAGGGCCGATTCAGGCCCCCCGTCCCCCGCTGCCCCCCCTCACCCCCCGCTCGCTCCCCGCAGGTGGCGGCAGCCCCGGCCGCAGCGCAGGGTGCCCGGGGCCGGCCTGGCCGGGCGCTTGGCTCCGCTCTGGGCTCCGCTCTCAGCTCCCCCTGGCCGGTCAGCCCGGCCGTGCCCCCTTCGCCCGCCTCCAGCCCACGGCCGAGCCCCCCCAGGTACCCCCGAGATGGGTCGGGGGGTGTCAGCGCTGGGCCCCCTGAAGCGGGGGTGGGTGGTGGGCACGGGCATTGCTGGGAGCCCGTGGGCAGCCCTGGGACCCCCTTAAAGCCCACGGAGAGCCCCGGGGCCCCCTTGTCTCCCCCAGAGCCGACGGGGAGCCGTAGCTGTGGAGTCAGCTTAAGGAGTCTGCCCTAAGGACTGCTGCTTTTTGGAGCTTTGGGGGGGAGGCAGGGTTGTCGGTGTAGGGAGTGGAGATGTGTGGGAGGAGTCCCGTGTCTTTGGGGAGCTTTGGGGGTGTTGGGCAGATTTGGGGGAGTGGGGGAGGGGTCCCCTCACTTGGAGCTCCCTGGTGACTGTGGGAGGCAGCGGGCGAAGGGGGAAGGCAAAAGAGTGGGTTGCTGTATTTCAGTCCTTGGTTGAGAGTCAGCGACTCTGCTCCCTTGCTGCTCAGCAGACTATTGGCTCCGTGGGGCTCTTTCTCCAGGCAGGCTACGACTACAGAAACGGCCCCACTTCCTCGGAAGAGTTGTTAGCGGTGACATCTCCTGGGAACATACTGCCTGACGTTGGATAGACCTGGCACCACGCAGCAGCTCAGAGCTCCACAGCGTATGCTTCCACGCTCAGTTCCGTTCCCTGCCTGGGAACCCACTCTTTCTCGGTCCCTGCTGGCAGCTCCTGTGGAGGCTCCTGGCTGAGGACCAGCCCCAGTTTCCCCACTGCCCCACCAGCAGCCATGGTAGAGTGGGGTTGTCCTGAGTGTGTGAGCACCACTGGCTCTGTTGCTGCACTGGGCCAGGGCTCCAGGAAGTGGTAGAGGGATCTCTGGGGAGAGGAGCTGCTCCTCAACAGGCTGCTGCAGTCCTCCGAGTTGCCCAGCGAGCACAGGCTGCAGGGGCTCTTGGGGTGGCCCTCAGGGGGCCCAGGAGCCCGGGGGGTGCCTGGACCAGAAGGAGCTGTCCCCACTGATAGGACCTATAGGCGGCAGAGGAGGGCAGGGGGACCTGGGGGCTTGGGGGGGGGGGCAGGGGGTAGAGAGAGGCATCACTGCTTCGATGGTATATGGTTGGCAGGGAGCCCAGTGGGTGCTGCCTCCTCGGTTGCCCTGCAGAGGAGGAGAGAGAAGAGAGCCCGCTATACCCTGTCTCCTCTATCGGGGCCCGTGGGCAGCACCCCCTCCTCAGCAGGCGGGCAGGGCTGCCCAGCGCAGGCAGGGCAGGGCACAGGCTGAGGGTCTGGGGCAGGATCTGGGGGTCTCCCCCACACTCCCTGCTTCTCCTGTGTTGACTTGAGTTCCGTTCCTTCATCCGCTAGCTGAGAAGCTGCTGAGGGAGGGGACGGAGTCCTCCTCCCATCCCGCGGCTGGGGCTGTGCCCCCCTCAGTGCCCGACCCAGTGGGACAGGCTGGCACTGCGGGCACCCACCAACCTGGGGGGGTGATGGTGTCGGGGGAGCTGGGTGGGCTGGAGAAAGGGAGGAAGCACCTCTTGAAACCAGCTCGGCCCTCTCCAGCCACAAAACCCTCCCCAGAGGCACCAGAGGGGACCCCCAGATCCTTGAAAAACTGCCCCAGACTCCCTCTGGCCTGCAAGAGTCCCCCCCAGGACCCCTTACGGACACCCCAGTGGTGTCCCAAATCTGGGTTCTTTACCTGCTGGGCAAGCCAGTAACACACTGTGTGGGAGCAGCCAGCCAAGCCGGTTTCAGAGCACCAGAGGTGAGAGGCAGGGAGCTGCCATCCCACTCAGCTCCATCTCCGCCGTGCCTTGGCTGTGCAGAGAGAACGTGGGGGGAGCTGCAAAACAGCTCAGCCCGGGCTTATCTCAAGATGGCACAGAACAACCAAAACCAAATGGCCCTTAACAAACAAAATGCCCCGAGTCCCATCCCACCACTCCTCCTGTGACGTTGAGCGCCGGACATCACAAATTGGCAACAGAGACTTCGCTATGGCACCACCAGAGGGAAATATCCCAGACAGTGTAATCCACTCGGGCATAATCCTGCACCCTCACCGAGTCAGGAAATATAAACCGCGGGGTCTGGGGAGACAAATGGGGAATCCTCCAAGGATACAGCTGGCCCCTAGGAGATCTGTCCCCCCCTGATCCAGGACGCTGTACAGGGTAACTTCCCAGGGATGGAGCGACCTCACCTGAGAGAGAGAGGGTAAGTGACTAAGAAACATCCGTACGGTATAGGGCATGCGATTGAGTTTGTGACTGGTGCACTCTTCTAAGGTATTAATATCTAGCGCCCTTGTGGTTTGTGTTGGTACTTGTCGGGGGCATTTGTAGCTCGCAATAGTGGATCCCGCTAATTGCTTCTGAACCGCAATAGTGTAATCGCCATCGCGCACACAGAACTTGCAATAGTGACGTATTGGGCCCGTGACCGAAGTCCAAAGAAATTGTTAATTTGAACCTCTCAGTGAAGCCCTTTTTCCCGTTTCGTCACACTCCCCGAGCCACTGGGTAAAGCGACACCTGGCGAAAAAAACACCACCACCTCAAAAAAACCACCACCACCCCAAAAAAACCCCACACGACACCCCCCACTCCCACCCACCCCTTCTCCCCCCATCACAGCCATGGGGCAAACTCCCACCACCACCACCCCCCAATCTCAGCTCGGCTGTGACCCCCCGAAGACACTGGAACGAGAGCAACGGAGAGCGAGCTCAGGCTCTTGTGAGTTTGGTTTTTGATGTTGTCGTTGGGTGGGTTTTGGTTGGTTTTTTCACAGAACACTTTGCAGTGTGGTGTCACAGCCCCCGGGGCCGGCGCTGGCACCGCCACCTCACCCCCGGTTCTCGTCCCTCGTCTTGCCTGAGGGCTTTCACCCCTTTCCTTGCTTGGTTTGGTTGTTTTTTTTTTCCTTTCTACCTTTCTTTTTTTTTATATTTGGGGTTTTTGTTTCCTTTTCCTTTTTTTTTCTCTTCCCCCCCCTTTTTTCCTTTTCCCTTTTTTTCTTTTTCCCCCTTTTTTCTTCCCCCCTTTTATCTCTTTTTCTCTTTGTTCTTCTTTCCCCTCTTTTTTTTTTCTCCCCCCATTTTTTTCTTTTGGTTTTTTTCTTTTTCTCTCTTTAAGCATCTCTCAAGCTTTCTCCGAAGGAACGGCCCCTGGCTCTCAGCCAGCAGAAGGAGACTATGGAAGAGCTCTGGCACCCGTGGGATTGCTTTCCTTCTCCCGCCTCGCAGTCAGTAGAGAGCGTGTTTTCCAAGTCTTTTTTTTTTTTTTTATTAAGAAAATAAACAAAAATAATGCTCCAGCTATCAGTTTTGTAAGGCACAAAAAATCTCTAAAAGGAACAGAAGCACAATGTGCTGAGGTATGAAAGCCTGAGGTAGTTTTTGTGTGTGGATGTGTGTGTGTCATCGGGGGTTGGGGGTTGTGTGTGTGTTACTTTTGAAACTAAAAAAAAAAATTAATATTTTTGCTAGTGTTGGGGTTTTTTTTCCCCCAGCCCTGGGCTGACAACCTCTTGGAAATCTGTTTTTCCCCCCCTGCCCCTCTTTCCCCCCTTCTCTCCTTGCAACCGGGATCTTTCCGCAAAGCGTTTACGGCCGAGCACAGCCTTTCCTTTAACCTCTAGAAAAGCCGGCTTGTGCTAAAAAACAAACATCCCCCTCCCGCCCCCACCCCCTCTGAAATGAAATAAATAAATAAATAAAATAAAGTCCTTAGAAAACTTAAAAATCACCATTTGTTTCGTTATCGTTACATTAATTCTAAAAACTGATGAGCCGCTGTGCTGTGCGCTGCAGCCCAACCTCCCCCCCTCAACGCTGGGCGAGCTCCTCTGGCCGTGCCTGGGATGAAAACCGGTGGCTTTTAGGAAATAAAAAATTGAAAAAAAAAAAAAGAACAATAAAACCTCTCTCTCTCTCTCTCTGCCTCTGTTAGTCCAACTAAAGGGATAGCGTTGGGAGGCGAGGGAGGAGGAAGGGGGAGGCTGTGGGATGGAGAGAGCCCTCCCCGTACCCCTCGGCTGTGCATCCTCGCAGTGCCGCGGGGAATGGGGGTGGGGGGGTCTGTGTGGGGGTCTTTGGTTTGCACAGGGTGGCCGTGGTGGGGGCTCAGCCCCATCCTTACAGTGCTGGGGCGCACGGGGCTACCAGGCACAGGGTCCCTCCCCCAGTGAGGTGCTTTGGTGCGTTGAGGTGTTAGATGGGGTGGCACAGCCCCTGCCCGCCCTGGGAGGGGGGACACCACCTCTCCGGTGGCACTGGATGGGTGGGAGGGAGGGAGGGAGGGAGGGAGCAGAGCTGTGGGAGCCATGGAGAAAGGCGTGGGGGTGTCCCTCATCGTGGCAGCCCCCAGCAGCCCCACCCGGCCACCCCAAGGGACACCCAAGCCCCATCTTGGTCCTCTCCCCGTTGGGTGACGCCCTTCCACCCACCCCGGAGGTGCGCTCCTCTCCTGCTGGGGGGGACGCCCAGCGCTCGCCTGGCTAGAGAAGCACCGGGGGAATGGTTAGGGGGCATCTGAGCTTCCCCATTACACGGGCCTAATTACTGTGCTGTTGAAACCCCCACACCACATCCCCCACTCCCCACCCACCCCTTCTCCCCCCATCACAGCCATGGGGCAAACTCCCACCACCCCCACCCCCCAATCTCAGCTCGGCCGTGACCCCCCCGAGACACTGGAAAGAGCGCAACGGAGAGCGAGCTCAGGCTCGTGTGAGCTGGAGAGATTTCTCTTTGGGTTTTGATGTTGTCGTTGGGTGGGATTTGGTTGGGGTTTTTTCACAGAACACTTTGCAGTAGAGGACAAAAACGTGGTGTCGCAGCCCCCGGGGCCGGCGCTGGCACCGCCACCTCCCCCCACGGCCCCCCCATCCTCCCCCGGCTCCTGTCCCTCCTCCTGCCCCGCGGCTGTTCCCACTTTCCTTCCTTGGTTTGTTTGGTTTTTTTTCTTTTCTACATTTGTTTTTTAATATGTGGGGTTTTCTTCTTTCTCCCTTTTGTTTTTCGCTTCCCCCTCCTTTTTTCTCTTTTTTCCCTTTTTTTCTTTTTCCCTTTTTTTTGCCTTTTCCCCCTTTTTTCTGTTTCTCCTTTTCCCCGTTTTACTTTTTCTCTTTTTTTACTTTTTTCCTCTTTTTCCCCTTTGTTCTTTTTCCCTTTTTTTTTTCCTTATCTCCCTTTTTTCTCTGTTTCTCCCTTTTCCCCCGTTTTCACTTTTCTCATTTTTTCCCCTTTTTTTCTCTTTTTTCCCCTTTTTTCTTTTCCCACTTCCCCCCCCCCCGCTTTTTTTTTTTCCTCTCTTTAAACAAGCTCTCTCCCGAAGGAGCGGCCCCTGGCTCTCCGCTGGCAGAAGGAGCCTACGGAAGAGCTCTGGCACTGACACGGGCAGGAACACCCACTCACACATCGCAACACAGCAGTTAGTTTGGCAACACCCCCACCCCCTGTCACAAGTGAGACCTGCACAGACAAAAGGCTCCTGAGTGAGGGCACTGGGGCAGCCCCACCTTAGAAGCAGCAGAGGAGCAGAGCCGTCCGGAGCCATCAAGAGCACAGGAAGGGCTATTCAGGGCCTCATTGTCTGCGCCGAGTGACCGTCTGCTGAGAACCGCTCTGGCGGCTCAGAGCTCAGCCCCAGCAGCAGTCTGGAGCCAACGGGGAAAAGTACACTGGGAGGAAGACTGGCAGCCTTCCTCCACAACGCCCCGGAGAGAATGACCAGAGTGCTGCCTCTCCCCATCGCTTTTCCAACTCGGTTCTTTTTTTATTAAAAAATTAAAAAAAAAATACTCCACCTCTCAGGTTTCCAAGGCACACAAAATCTCTAAAAGGGAGACACAAGCGTGAGGTGCTGAGGTACCCAAACCTGCCCACGTTAGTCCAACTAAAGGGACAGCGTCGGGAGGCGAGGGAGGAGGAAGGGGGAGGCTGTGGGATGGAGAGAGCCCTCCCCGTACCCCTCGGCTGTGCATCCTCGCAGCGCCGCGGGGAATGGGGGGCTGTGTGTTTGGGGGGGTCTTTGGTTTGCTCCCCTGACCTGCTGGGGGTGGGGGAGGGGGGCTGGGGATGGGGGGAGGGAGATGTCCGGCGGCGGGGTTACATTCATCGGGCGGTGCTGGGCGGCACGGCGGGAGCCTCCCTTGCTGTGCTGCGAGGCCGGGGCTCCCGGAGCGTGTTTCTGCTCCTGCTGCTTCACCTGCTGGAGCATTTCCCTCATCTGGCACTGTGCAGTCTTGGGGAGAAGAGGGGAAAAGCAAGAGGTGGGGGTCAGGGCACCGCTTCTCCCACCACCAACCACTCCCGAGCCCCCACTGAGCATCTTGCCACTCCCAACTTGTCACTCTGGACAAGCTGTAATTAATTTCGTGGGGGTGGTGCTGGTGTGTGTTTGGTTTTTTTTTTGTTAATTTTTTGTTTTGTTTTGTTCTTTTTTTTTTTTAACTTGTGCTTCACTCCTCGAGAGAGCCTGAATTTTTGGGGGGCCACCGTTCCGCTGAAGTGGACAGGAGACAAGGTTATGGAAGATGCACCCAGGTGGGATGTGGGTGGCCTTGCCGGCACCAGGGAGTCCATTCACACCCTGGGTGCTGCTCTGCATGGCATTCAAAACACCCATTTTTAGCTCAATGAAGCCAATCTTCAACTTCAGCGCTCGCACAGCCGGGGGGAGTTACCGAAACACCTTCAGTGCCTCTTGGGGGCACAGGGACCATCCAAAAGAAGAGCGGCGGGATGCTCAGGTGGTGCTGGGCTCAGCCACCCCACGCCTTTCCTCAGTGGACGAAAGCGGCCGGGGAATATCGGGTAAAGCCATGGCCAAACGGTACCTGACTGGCAAAGAAATGCCCAATGATTTTAACGATGACCTCCTCGTTCTCGTCCGGGGTTTGGTCTCGTGGCACAAGGACTTCCGCGCTGGTTAAGATTTGCAGTTCGTTCACCTGGAGCAAATCACAAGAGGGTTTTGTTGTGGAAGAGCCAAAATCCTCTGCTGCAGCTGTCACCACAGCACCAGGCACCCTGTGTGGGCCCCCCTTCCTTGGGACCAACGAGAAACACCACCAGGACATGGGGGCTGAGGGTCAAGACGTTGCTGAAACCACTGTGCACCCGGGATTTGTCCCCCTGGGGTGGGCAGGGGTGATGGCTGATGCCCAACTCTGCATCCCCGGGGCACCACCACCTACAATCTTGACACCTTTGCCTATCACACGGCCAGCAGCGAAGGAAGGCACCTTGATGTGGGCTTCAAGCTTCACTTCTTCTTTCGCGTTAAAGAAGATTTCCTCTTTCAGCTTCCAAAATATTCACCCTTGGGCCTGGGGAGGAGACGGACAGGGAGGAAAACCATCAGGCAGCGCCCGTTCTGCCTCTCTATCCCCAAAGGAGACGATGTCCCCACGTCCAGCAGCATCAAAACCATTGTACCCAGCAAAGAGCTCCCCCGGCACTGAGGGAGGCCATGCCAGGCTGGCAGCACCGTGGTGACCACAGGGACGCCCGCGACTTGTCCCTTAGCGTCCCCCCCACCCATAGCCCCCACCCAGCGCACCCTGAACTGAGCCTCGGGCGGCCCCATGATGATGACCATCCGCTCACTGGCCTTGGGACCTTCTGCTGGGGCGATCTGGGGAGGGATGGGGGAGAGGGAGCATGAGCGCGGCCCCCACTTTGGCGAGACCTTCCCTCTGTGGCATTTCCCCCCCAGTGCAGGGCAACCGCCCCATGCAGGAGCATCCCCTCCCACCCGAGCCGGGCTGATAACCGGGGTGCTGCAGGCCTGGCCTTCTACTAATGACAGGCCGGAGAGGTGGGCCCATGCCAACCTCATCAAGTTCAACCAGGCCAAATGCAATGTCCTGCTCCTGGGTCGGGGCAATCCCAAGCCCAAATCCAGGCTGGGCGGAGAATGGGTGGAGAGCAGCCCTGAGGAGAAGGACCTGGGGGTGCTGATTGATGAGAAGCTCAACATGAGATGGCAACACATGATCACGAGATGTGGGGACTGAGGCAAAAGAAGGGTTAAGTGGGGTAGAACTAATAGGGAGGAATAAGCAGCTGCAGCACTGTTCTGGCAGACGATGAAGCTGTGTGAAGCTCCTCCCGAGATAAGGAGGTGCTGCTCACAGGGAAGAGAGATTCCCTTTTCGGTGGGAACGTGATCTTTTAGAGTACGCGATGGTGTAAACAAGTACAGTAGGCAATTACTGCCTTGGTAGAAAGGTATGTAAAGAGCACGCTTGCTTAATACAGCGGATTCCGGTTTCGACCCTGTATATCGCAGTCCGCGCGTTCCCATCGCCACACGCCCCCTCCCCCGCGGGCCGCCCCCCGGCCCCGGCAGCGCCCCGCTCCGCCCGCCCGCCCCCGCCCTGGGCAGGAGCTCCCCGAGCCCGCGCCGCCCCGCCGGAGCGCAGCGGGACGAGCAGCTGCAGCGCCCGGTGCCGCGGGGCCGGTTCCTGCGCGCCGTCACCCGCGGCGGGAGGAGCCGCACCGCGCCCGCGGGCACCGGCGGCGCTCGGCTCCGCTCGGATGGGGTCGGCTCCGCTCGGATGGGGTCGGATGGGTACGGCCCATCCATCCCCCAGTGGTAGGAGGGGAGAAGGGACCCCCCCCCCCCTTTGCCAGCACCGCCTCCTCCCCACAGTGTCCCCCAGAGAAGGCTCTGAACTCGGGACGATGCCAACGCGGGGGGGGACTGCAGTCTCTGCCCTCCCGCACCCACTCCGAGGGGATCTTCCGCTCTCGGACCATCTCCTGCTCCCGCTGCGGGGAGTTCCTGCTCTGGATGGATCCAGCCGGTTATGGAGGTACCGAGGGAAGTTGGACTCTCGCGTCCGCTACGGGGAGGTCAGAGCTGGGCAGCGCTCCGTACCCCGGCAGCAGCGGGGGGGGTTGAGCTGAGCAGGGAGGTGTTGGCCGGGCAGGAGGAACTGCTGCGCTGTCCCTGTGTCCCTCCAGAAGGACAGCGGCAAGAGAGGAGTGTGGGAGGAGGAGGTGGCGGGGGCAGAAGAGGAGGGGGAAGGGGAGCCGAACGCGGAGGAGCTGCGGGAGAAGAGCTGGAACGTGGGGCTGTCCTGCCCCCCGCTGCCGGGCACGGGGGTCTGGGGGCACCGAGGGCTGGAGCTGTGCTCCGCAGGGCTGTGCTGGCCCCCAGGTGCGGTTTTAATGTGGAATTTCTGTAAAGAACTGGCTTGTAGAAGGCAGGTGTAGATTTGGGGAGGGGGGAAGCAGGAGGTGCGGCCGTGGGGGGGTGCATGCAGCTGAGGGGGTGGAGCTGTGTCCTTGCTGGGCAGGAAGGACCACGGACCTGTCCGTGTCTGATCCCTGCAGCCCCCCCGGCTGTCCCCCTGCAGCTCTAGGGGAAGGGGCTGCCAGCGTCGGACAGGCGGCTCCTGCTCCTGCCCCCCTCCGGGGGAAAAGGGTCCCCGGGGCTGCGGGCAGAGCCCCTCCTGTGCTCCCCGGGGGCTCTCGGGACAACGCCAAGGTGCCGTCAGGGGCGACCTCCTCTTGCAGTAGCAGCGGGGGGGGCAATGCCGCCCGAACCAAGGTGCCTGCCTGTGTCAGGTTCTGCAGGCAGCCTGTGGGCAGGGACGGTGCCCGGAGGGGGCTGGGGGGACCCCGCGCTCTTCCCACATGCCTGCAGCAGGGCAAGCAGCCCCAGGACCCTCCACCCCCCACGAGCGCTGGGGGATGTGCCTGTCCCCACCATGGCACCGATACGGGGAAACAACATCCAGTGAGACATTGCAACATGGCAAAATGCATAGCAAGAGTCGTAGCTGAGAGGCTCCTGAATGGTGACCCTGGGGCAGCTCTACCTTGGAAGTGGCAGAGAGCAGAGCCATCTGGAGCCATAGAGCAGCGGCTTTGGCAACCAGTTAAGGACAGTTGACCAAAACAATACAGTGATTGAAAAGGAGTCAACGACTCCCAGAGGATTCTGAAGGACCACCGAGAGACTATAATGCGCATACCGGGGTGGGTAGTAGCCTATGGTAATGAGTTCCCGGAAAAGTAACGAACATGTTAATCATTTCCCAAAACCTTGTGAATGTGTATATATGGCATGTCTATAAGCTGTATAACTAACCCTTTACGGTGTGCGAGTTTGGAGGAGCGATCCCCCTTGCACCCAGCGCTGCAATAGACATAGCTGCTTTGTAACTCTGCGTGAGTTGTGGAGTTTGTTTCCGCACGTCAGCACTGCAGGGCTCAAGGATGGGGACATCCCCCACCCCCCACCCCGTCCCCTCCATTCTGCCCGCAGGGAGCAGCCCCAGGCAGGGATGCTGAGCACGGGGATTTATTGACAGGCCTGGGGCTGGCAGCGGTGACATTTGGCTGTAGGACATGTCCCACCCAGCCAAGGGTGCAACTCCTTCTGGGGGCAGCATGTCACTCAGAGCTGGGGGGGGACTTGGATGGTCTCGGGCAGAGCGAGTGTTACCCCAGCCTGCCACCATGGCCCTTTGCAGCTCCGGCGGTACCCGGGCAGGGACGGGATAGGCTGGCCTGAGGCTGGAGCACCCCAGGGTGATGCCCCCCCACCACAGAGCATCCTCAGACCAATGGGCGCTGTGGGGATGGTGGGGCAGGGCTGGATAAAGGATGCGGGGCAGCGGGGCCAGGGCAGGGCCAGGGCCATCACCTGTAGCTGTAGCCAAGGGGAAGCCGAAGTCCTTTTGGGGTGAAGGTGGTGGAAGGAGTAGCGAGGGCGGCACTCGCTGTCGGACAGGTCCAGGTTGCAGTTCCAGCTGATGGTCACACTGATCACCCAACCCTGCAGGAGGGAACAGCAGACCTCACACAGTGCCAGCACGCTGTGCGCACAGCATCCCAACGTGCACGGCACCACCATGGTCACAGCATCTCCAGGGGCACGGCATCCCCATGGGATACAGCACCTACCTCCTTGCGGGCGTAGAGTCTCCACAGACATGGCAATCCCCCAGGCACAGCACCCCAATGGCCATGGCAACCCCCACGGGCATGGCATCCCTGCGGGCACAGCATGTCCACGGGTATGGCATCCCTGGGGGTGTGGCAGCATCCCCCCAACCCACACTGCTCTCGCCCGGCCACGAGCACAGCCCCATCCTCGCCCTCCCCAGCAGGACGGGGCTGGGTTGCCACAGGCGTTGGGCCACAGGCCCTTGCCAGGGCCGCCGTTGGCACTGCCTGCTGGCCCAAGAGTGGCCGGGAAGGGGCTTCCCAGAGGAGCTGGCCGGGCAGCAAGGAGCAGGTCCCAAAGGACGGGAAGACGCTGGGGACGGGCAGGGGGGCAGAGAGCGGGGGAAGGATGGAACAGCGTGGAGTGCCTCTCCTGGGGGGGACTTGTCTGCTCCCGCAGGTGCAGAGGGCAGGGAGGGCCCTGCGGGGACGCTGCGCTGCTCGGCCACCCGCCCCCCATCCCCGGCAGAGGCGGGAGGGAGTCCCGGGGAGGCGGCACTGCCTCGCTCCGGCCGCGCCTGCCGCCTGCTCCCCCCGCCCGGCTCGGCCCGGCTCTGCCCGCACGGCTGGCTGGATCGGCTGGGCCGGGCTGGGCTGGGCTGGGCCGGGCTGGGCCGGGCTCGGCTCGAGTGGGCTGCGGCCCTGCGGGCCCGGGCCGGGCCGTGCGGCGGGAGCCCCGGCGGAGCGGCGGGGCAGGTGTGGGCGCGGAGGGGGCCGGGGGTCCCGGTGGGTGCGTGCGGGGGCTGCGGGCAGGGGGCGTGTGGGCCTCGCTCCGCGGAGGCTGCGGAGGCCGCGGCGGGGCCCGAGGGCAGAAGCGCGGGGCCGGCGGGCCCGGGAGCGGGTCCCCGCGGGAGCGGGCAGCGGCGCAGCCGTCGGGCGTCCCCCGGGCGCGGCCCCGCCCCTGCCCGCTGCTGCCGGGGGTCTGGCGGGGCGGCCGTCGGCGGGCAGCGGGGGTGCGGAGAGGGGCCGGGCTGCGGCCGCTGGCGGCGCTCCCCCCGGTGCAGGCGGGGTCGGGGACGGGGACGGAGACGGGGAGAGGCGGGCTGGCGGCGGGGCAGAGGCTGCGGGGCTCCCCCGGGGCACAGGGTCGGGCCCGGGCCGGTGGAGACGCTCTCGGGCTGCGGCCGGGACAGACGAGGCACAGCCGGCGGCTCTGGCAGAGGAGACGGAGGCTCCGCTTCGATTGCCCGCTCCGTCCTGAGGCAGCATGGCGCCTGCAGCCTGTGCAAGCAGGCCGTGCCCGGCCCAGGGCAGAAGACCCCCGGGGGGCTCGTGCAGGGAGGTCCCGGAGGTGACCCTGCCAAGCTGGCACAGGGAGGAGAGGCGGAGGGATGGAGGGCACCGCTGGACTCCCGCTCCTGCCAGGACAGGGAACCGCTGGCCACAACTGGCCCCGAGGAGCCCTGGCAAGGGGCCGTGCTCGGGGCTGCAGAGGAAGGCGAAAGACCCCCGGGGGCCCGTGCCAGTGTGCCCCGGGGGAAAAATTCCTTCCTGACCCCAAAAGTGGCGATCCGCTGATCACTGAGCACGCAAGCAATACCTTTTGCCCGGCCCTCGGGGCAGCCGTGGCTCCAGGGCAAATCAGCACTGCCCAACCCCTCCTCTGCTTCCACTGGGGGCACCTCAGGGGCATCCCAGCACGGAAACCTGACATGGTTTTCTCTACAAAAACACTCTTTTACTATGAAAATGTATCTTCCAGGGTCCACCCAAGACTCCTCCCAGGCAACTCCTGCAGGCATTTGATCACTGCTTTAGGGACCTGAGCTCCCAGGAAGCAACCCCAGACTCATACAGGGAAGATACCCAAGATGATTTTTCTCCTTGTACAATGCTCCATTCTCTGGGATGCACCCGACACCCCACCCAGGTATGGCCCTGAATCTTTTTTTCCAGTGTTTTGGTGACCTGTGATCCCGGGTAGCAACCCCAGACTCCTCCAGGGAAGATACCACACATGATTTTTCTCCTTGGAAAATGCTCCTTCCTCTGGGATGCATCCGAGACTCCTTGCAATTATGTGTCTGAGAGTTTTTTCCGGTTGTTTAGGGCCCTGTCATCCCAGGTAGCAACCCCAGACTCCTCAAGGGAAGACAACCAAGATGATTTTTCTCTCTTGACAGTACTCCATTCTGCAAGATCTACCCAGAACTCCTCCCAGGCATCTCCCGCAAGTTTTCTCCAATGCTTTAGGGCCCTGTGATCCCGGGTAGCAACCCCAGACTCCTCCAGGGAAGATACCCGAAATGATTTTTATCCTTGGACAAAGCTCCATCCTCTGGGATGCATCTGAGACTTGTCGTAGCTATGTCCCCGAGTCTTTTTTCCCGCGGTTTAGGGTTCTGTCATCCCAGGTAGCAACCCCAGACTCCTCAAGGGAAGACAACCAAGATGATTTTTCTCTCTTGACAGTACTCCATCCTGCAAGATCTACCCAGAACTCGTCCCAGGCGTCTCCCACGGAGTTTTCTCCAGTGCTTTAGGGCCCTGTGATCCCGGGTAGCAACCCCAGACTCCTCCAGGGAAGATACCCGAGATGATTTTTCTCTTTGGACAATGGTCCATCCTCTGGGAAGCATCCGAGACTCCTTGCAGGTATGTCCCTGAGTCTTTATTCCAGTGGTTTGGGTCCCTGTAATCCCGGGTAGCAATCCCAGATTCCTCCAGGGAAGATACCCGAGATGATTTTTGTCCTTGGACAATGCTCCATCTTCTGGGATGCACCTGAGATTACTCTCAGGCGTCTCCCGCAGACATTTTTCCTGTGGTTTGGTTCCCTGTAATCCCGGGTAGCAACCCCAGACTCCTCCAGAGAAGATACCTGAGATGATTTTTCTCTGTGGACAATGCTCCATCCTCTGGGAAGCATCCTAGACTCCTTGCAGGTATGTCCCTGAGTCTTTATTCCAGTGGTTTGGTTCCCTGTAATCCCGGGTAGCAACCCCAGACTCCTCCAGGGAAGATACCCGAGATGATTTTTCTCCTTGGACAATGCTCCATCCTCTGGGAAGCAACCGAGACTCCTTGTAGGTATGTCCCTGAGTCTTTATTCCGGTGGTTTGGATCCCTGTAATCCCGAGTAGCAACCCCAGACTCCTCCAGGGAAGATACCCGAGATGATTTTTCTTCTTGGACAATGCTCCATGTTCTGGGATGCATCTGAGATTCCTCCCAGGCGTCACCCGCAGACATTTTTCCTGTGGTTTGGGTCCCTGTAATCCCGGGTACCAACCCCAGACTCCTCCAGGGATGATACCCGAGATGATTTTTGTCCTTGGACAAAGCTCCATCCTCTGGGATGCATCCGAGACTTGTCGCAGCTATGTCCCCGAGTCTTTTTTCTCGCCGTTTAGGGTTCTGTCATCCCAGGTAGCAACCCCAGACTCCTCCAGGGAAGACACCCAATCTGATTTTTCTCTCTTGACAGTGGTCCATCCTGCGGGATCTATCCAGAACTCCTCCCAGGCGTCTCCCGCAGAGTTTTCTCCAGTGCTTTAGGGCCCCGCGATCCTGGGTAGCAACCCCAGACTCCTCCAAGGAAGATACCCGAGATGAATTTTCTCCTTGGACAATGCTCCATCCTCTGGGAAGCATCCGAGACTCCTTGCAGCTTTGTCCCTGAGTGTTTATTCCGGTGGTTTTGGGCCCTGTGATCCCGGGTAGCAACCCCAGACTCTTCCGTGGAAAATACCCAAGTTGATTTTTCACCTTGGACTATTGTCCATCCTGCGGGATGCACCTGAGACTCCTCCCAGCTCTGTTTCTGAGTGTTTTCTTCCTGGGGTTTAGGGCCCTGTGATCCCGGGTAGCAACCCTATACTCCTCCGTGGAAGATACCCGAGATGATTTTTCTCTTTGGACAATTCTCCATCCTCTGGGAAGCATCCAAGACTCCTTGCAGGTATATCCCTGAGTCTTTATTCCGGTGGTTTAGGGCCCTGTCATCCTGGGTAGCAACCCCAGACTCCTCCAGGGAAGATACCCGAGATGATTTTTCTCCTTGGACATTACTCCATCTTCTGGGATGCATCTGAGATTCCTCCCAGGCGTCTCCCGCAGACATTTTTCCTGTGGTTTGTGTCCCTGTGATCCCGGGTAGCAACCCCAGACTCCTCCAGGGAAGATCACAGAATCACAGAATCACAGAATTATCAGAGTTGGAAGGGACCTCTAGAGATCATGTAGCCCAACTCCCCTGCCAAAGCAGGATTGCCCAGAGCACATTACTCAGGACTGCATCCAGGCGGGTCTTGAAAATCTCCAGGGAAGGGGACTCCACAACCTCCCTGGGCAGCCTGTGCCAGTGCTCTGTCACCCTCACCGTAAAGAACTGTTTCCCTGTATTTGAACGGAACTTCCTGTGTTCTAACTTGTGCCCATTGCCCCTCGTCCTGTCACTTGGAACCAATGAAAAGGGCCTGGCTCCATCCTCCTTCAACCCACCCTTTAGATACTTGTATGCCATAATAAGGTCTCCCTTCAGCCTTCTCTTCTCCAGGCTAAAGAGTCCCAGCTCTCAGCCTTTCCTCATACGGGAGATGCTCCAAGCCCTTAATCATCTTAGTTGCCCTTCGCTGGACCCGCTCCAGCAGTTCCCTGTCCCTCTTGAGCTGGGGAGCCCAAAACTGGACACAGTATTCCAGTTGTGGCCTCACCAGTGCAGAGTAGAGGGGGAGAATGACCACGACCCCCAGATCCTTCTCCTCAGAGCTACTTCCCAGCAGGTCCGCCCCTAACCTATACTGGTGCTTTACATTCTTCCTCCCCAGGTGCAGGACCTTGCACTTGCTTTTGTTGAACCTCATTAGGTTCTTCTCTGCCCAGCTCTCCAGCCTTTCCAGGTCACGCTGGATGGCAGCACAGCCCTCTGGGGTGTCAGCCACCCCACCCAGTTTGGTATCATCAGCAAACTTGCTGAGGATACACTCTGTCCCCTCATCCAGGTCATTAATGAATATATTAAACAAAATTGGACCAAGTATTGACCCCTGGGGGACACCACTGGTTACAGGCCTCCAACTAGACTCTGTGCCGCTGATCACAACCCTCTGAGTTCTGTCCCGCAGCCAACTCTCAATCCACCTCACTGTCACCTCATCTAGCCCATACTTCCTCAGCTTCCTAATGAGGATGTCATGGGAGACAGTGTCAAAAGCCTTGCTAAAGTCAAGGTAGATGACATCCACGACTTTCCCCTCATCCAGCCAACCACTTATAACATCATAGAAAGCTATCAGATTGGCCAAGCATGATTTACCCTTGGTAAATCCATGTTGACCACTTCCAATAACTTGCTGTTCCTCAACGTGTTTGGAGATGACATCCAGAATGAGTCGCTCCAATACCTTCCCAGGGACAGAGGTTAGACTAAGCGGTCTGTAGTTCCCTGGGTCCTCCTTCTTGCCTTTTTTGAAGATTGGAGTGATGTCGGCCTTCCTCCAGTCCTCAGGCACCTCTCCTGTTCTCCATGACCGTTCAAAGATGATGGAGAGTGGTCTAGCAATAACATCCGCCAGCTCTCTCAGCATTCGCGGATGCATCCCGTCAGGGCCCATGGACTTGTGAATGTCCAGCTTGGCCAAGTGGTCTCTAACACGGTCCTCCTCAACTGAGGGAAAATCTTCCTCTCTCCAGACCTCCCCCTTTGCCTTCAGAGTGTGGGATTCCCGATACCCGAGATGATTTTTCTCCTTGGACAAAGCTCCATCCTCTGGGATGCATCCAAGACTATCACAGCTATGTCCCTGAGTATATTTTCTCGCGGTTTAGGGTTCTGTCATCCCAGGTAGCAACCCCAGACTCCTCCAGTGAAGACACCCAAGATGATTTTTCTCTCTTGACAGTGGTCCATCCTGCGGGATCTACCCAGAACTCCTCCCAGGCGTCTCCCGCAGACTTTTCTCCAGTGCTTTAGGGCCCTGTGATCCCGGGTAGCAACCCCAGACTCCTCCAGGGAAGGTACCCGAGATGATTTTTCTGCTTGGACAATGCTCCATCCTCTGGGAAGCATCCGAGACTCCTTGCAGCTTTGTCCCTGAGTGTTTATTCCGGTGCTTTTGGGCCCTGTGATCCCGGGTAGCAACCCCAGACTCCTCCGTGGAAGATACCCAAGATAATTTTTCTTCTTGGACAATGCTCCATCTTCTGGGATGCATCTGAGATTCCTCCCAGGCGTCTCGCGCAGACATTTTTCCTGTGGTTTGGGACCCTGTAATCCCGGGTAGCAACCCCAGACTCCTCCAGGGAAGATACCCGAGATAATTTTTCTGCTTGGACAATGCTCCATCGTCTGGGAAGCATTTGAGACCCCTTGCAGGTATGTCCCTGAGTTTTTATTCCAGTGTTTTCGGGCCCTGTGATCCCGGGTAGCAACCCCAGACTCCTCCAGGGAAGACACCCGAGATGATTTTTCTCCTTGGACAATGCTCCATCTTCTGGGATGCATCTGAGATTCCTCCCAGGCGTCTCCCGCAGACATTTTTCCTGTGGTTTGGGTCCCTGTAATCCCGGGTAGCAACCCCAGACTCCTCCAAGGAAGATACCCGAGATAATTTTTCTGCTTGGACAATGCTCCATCCTCTGGGAAGCATCCGAGACTCCTTGCAGGTATGTCCCTGAGTTTTTATTCCGGTGTTTTCGGGCCCTGTGATCCCGGGTAGCAACCCCAGACTTTTCCAGGGAAGATAGCCGAGATGATTTTTCTCCTTGGACAATGCTCCATCTTCTGGGATGAATCTGAGATTCCTCCCAGGCGTCTCCAGCAGACATTTTTCCTGTGGTTTGGGTCCCTGTAAACCCGGGTAGCAACCCCAGACTCCTCCAGGGAAGACACCCAATATGATTTTTCTCTCTTGACAGTGGTCCATACTGCGGGATCTATCCAGAACTCCTCCCAGGTGTCTCCCGCAGAGTTTTCTCCGGTGTTTTGGGGCCCTGTGATCCCGGGTAGCAACCCCAGACTCCTCCAGGGAAGATACCCGAGATGACTTTTCTCCTTGGACAATGCTCCATCTTCGGGGATGCATATGAGATTCCTCCCAGGCATCTCCCACAGACATTTTTCCTGTGGTTTGGGTCCCTGTAATCCCGGGTAGCAACCCCAGACTCCTCCAAGGAAGATACCCGAGATAATTTTTCTCCTTGGACAATGGTCCATCTTCTGGGATGCATCTGAGATTCCTCCCAGGCATCTCCCGCAGACATTTTTCCTGTGGTTTGGGTCCCTGTAAACCCGGGTAGCAACCCCAGACTCCTCCAGGGAAGATACTCGAGATGATTTTTCTCCTTGGACAATGCTCCATCCTCTTTGAAGCATCCGAGACTCCTTGCAGGTATGTCCCTGAGTGTTTATTCCAGTATTTTCGGGCCCTCTGATCCCGGGTAGCAACCCCAGACTCCTCCAGGGAAGACACCCAATATGATTTTTCTCTCTTGACAGTGGTCTTACTGCGGGATCTATCCAGAACTCCTCCCAGGAGTCTCTCGCAGAGTTTTCTCCGGTGTTTTGGGGCCCTGTGATCCCGGGTAGCAACCCCAGACTCCTCCAGGGAAGATACCCGAGATGATTTTTCTCCTTGGACAAAGCTCCATCTTCTGGGATGCATATGAGATTCCTCCCAGGCATCTCCCACAGACATTTTTCCTGTGGTTTGGGTCCCTGTAATCCCGGGTAGCAACCCCAGACTCCTCCAGGGAAGATACCCGAGATAATTTTTCTGCTTGGACAATGCTACATCCTCTGGGAAGCATCCGAGACTCCTTGCAGGTATGTCCCTGAGTTTTTATTCCGGTGTTTTCGGGCCCTGTGATCCCGGGTAGCAACCCCAGACTCCTCCACGGAAGATACCCGAGATGATTTTTCTCTTTGGACAATGCTCCATCTTCTGGGATGCATCTGAGATTCCTCCCAGGCGTCTCCCGCAGACATTTTTCCTGTGGTTTGGGTCCCTATAAACCCTGGTAGCAACCCCAGACTCCTCCAGGGAGGACACCCAATATGATTTTTCTCTCTTGACAGTGGTCCATACTGCGGGATCTATCCAGAACTCCTCCCAGGTGTCTCCCGCAGAGTTTTCTCTGGTGTTTTGGGTCCCTGTGATCCCGGGTAGGAACCCCAGACTCCTCCAGGGAAGATACCCGAGATGATTTTTCTGCTGGGACAAAGCTCCATCTTCTGGGATGCATATGAGATTCCTCCCAGGCATCTCCCACAGACATTTTTCCTGTGGTTTGGGTCCCTGTAATCCCGGGTAGCAACCCCAGGCTCCTTCAGGGAAGATACCCGAGATAATTTTTCTGCTTGGACAATGCTCCATCCTCTGGGAAGCATCCGAGACTCCTTGCAGGTATGTCCCTGAGTTTTTTTTCCGGTGTTTTCGGGCCCTGTGATCCCGGGTAGCAACCCCAGACTCCTCCAGGAAAGATATCCGGGATGATTTTTCTCCTTGGACAATGCTCCATCCTCTTGGATGCATCCGAGACTTGTCGCAGCTATGTCCCTGAGTCTTTTTTCTCACGGTTTATGGTTCTGTCATCCCAAGTAGCAACCCCAGACTCCTCCAGGGAAGACACCCAATATGATTTTTCTCTCTTGACAGTGGTCCATCCTGCGGGATCTACCCAGAATTCCTCCCAGGCGTCTCCCGCAGAGTTTTCTCCAGTGCTTTACGGCCCTGTGATCCCGGGTAGCAACCCCAGACTCCTCCAAGGAAGATACCCGAGATAATTTTTCTGCTTGGACAATGCTCCATCCTCTGGGAAGCATCCGAGACTCCTTGCAGCTGTGTCCCTGAGTTTTTATTCCGGTGTTTTCGGGCCCTGTGATCCCGGGTAGCAACCCCAGACTCCTCCAGGGAAGATACCCGAGATGATTTTTCTCCTTGGACAATGCTCCATCTTCTGGGATGAATCTGAGATTCCTCCCAGGCGTCTCCAGCAGACATTTTTCCTGTGGTTTGGGTCCCTGTAATCCCGGGTAGCAACCCCAGACTGCTCCAGGGAAGATACCCGAGATAATTTTTCTGCTTGGACAATGCTCCATCCTCTGGGAAGCATCCGAGACTCCTTGCAGGTATGTCCCTGAGTGTTTATTCCGGTGCTTTTGGGCCCTGTGATCCCGGTTAGCAACCTCAGACTCCTCCAGGGAAGATACCCGAGATGATTTTTCTGCTTGGACTATTGTCCATCCTGCGGGATGCACCCGAGACTCCTCCCAGATCTGTTTCTCAGTGTTTTTTTCCTGTGGTTTGGGTCCCTGTAAACCCGGGTAGCAACCCCAGACTCCTCCAGGGAAGATACCCGAGATAATTTTTCTCCTTGGACAATGCTCCATCTTCTGGGATGCATCTGAGATTCCTCCCAGGCGTCTCCCGCAGACATTTTTCCTGTGGTTTGGGTCCCTGTAATCCCGGGTAGCAAACCCAGACTCCTGCAGGGAAGATACCCGAGATGATTTTTCTGCTTGGACAATGCTCCATCCTCTGGGAAGCATCCGAGACTACTTCCAGGTATGTCCCTGAGTTTTTATTCCGGTGTTTTCGGGCCCTGTGATCCCGGGTAGCAACCCCAGACTCCTCCAGGGAAGACACCCAATATGATTTTTCTCTCTTGACAGTGGTCCATACTGCGGGATCTATCCAGAACTCCTCCCAGGAGTCTCCCGCAGAGTTTTCTCCGGTGTTTTGGGGTCCTGTAATCCCGGGTAGCAAACCCAGACTCCTCCAGGGAAGATACCCGAGATGATTTTTCTGCTTGGACAATGCTCCATCCTCTGGGAAGCATTTGAGACCCCTTGCAGGTATGTCCCTGAGTTTTTTTTCCGGTGTTTTCGGGCCCTGTGATCCCGGGCAGCAACCCCAGACTCCTCCAGGGAAGATACCCGAGATGATTTGTCTCCTTGGACAATGCTCAATCTCCTGGGATGCATCTGAGATTCCTCCCAGGCGTCTCCCACAGACATTTTTCCTATGGTTTGGGTCCCTGTAATCCCGGGTAGCAAGCCCAGACTCCTCCAGGGAAGATACCCGAGATGATTTTTCTGCTGGGAAAAAGCTCCATCTTCTGGGATGCATCTGAGATTCCTCCCAGGCATCTCCCGCAGACATTTTTCCTGTGGTTTGGGTCCCTTTAATCCCGGGTAGGAACCCCAGACTCCTCCAGGGAAGACACCCAATATGATTTTTCTCTCTTGACAGTGGTCCATACTGCGGGATCTATCCAGAACTCCTCCCAGGAGTCTCCCGCAGAGTTTTCTCCGGTTTTTTGGGGTCCTGTGATCCCGGGTAGCAACCCCAGACTCCTCCAGGGAAGATACCCGAGATAATTTTTCTGCTTGGACAATGCTCCATCCTCTGGGAAGCATCCGAGACTCCTTGCAGGTATGTCCCTGAGTTTTTATTCCGGTGTTTTCGGGCCCTGTGATCCCGGGTAGCAACCCCAGACTCCTCCAGGGAAGATACCCGAGATGATTTTTCTCCTTGGACAATGCTCCATCTTCTGGGATGCATCTGAGATTCCTCCCAGGCGTCTCCCGCAGACATTTTTCCTGTGGTTTGGGTCCCTGTGATCCCGGGTAGCAACACCAGACTCCTCCAGGGAAGATACCCGAGATGATTTTTCTCCTTGGACAATGCTCCATCCTCTTGGAAGCATCCGAGACTCCTTGCAGTTATGTCCCTGAGTGTTTATTCCGGTATTTTCGGGCCCTCTGATCCCGGGTAGCAACCCCAGACTCCTCCAGGGAAGACACCCAATATGATTTTTCTCTCTTGACAGTGGTCCATACTGCGGGATCTATCCAGAACTCCTCCCAGTAGTCTCCCGCAGACATTTTTCCTGTGGTTTGGGTCCCTTCAATCCCGGGTAGCAACCCCAGACTCCTCCAGGAAAGATATCCAGGATGATTTTTCTCCTTGGACAATGCTTCATACTCTGGGATGCATCTGAGACTTGTCGCAGCTATGTCCCTGAGCCTTTATTCTCACGGTTTATGGTTCTGTCATCCCAGGTAGCAACCCCAGACTCCTCCTGGGAAGACACCCAATATGATTTTTCTCTCTTGACAGTGGTCCATCCTGCGGGATCTACCCAGAATTCCTCCCAGGCGTCTCCCGCAGAGTTTTCTCCAGTGCTTTAGGGCCCTGTGATCCCGGGTAGCAACCCCAGACTCCTCCAAGGAAGATACCCGAGATGATTTTTCTCCTTGGACAATGCTACATACTCTGGGAAGCATTCGAGACTCCTTGCAGGTATGTCCCTGAGTGTTTATTCCAGTGTTTTCGGGCCCTCTGATCCCGGGTAGCAACCCCAGACTCCTCCAGGGAGGACACCCAATATGATTTTTCTCTCTTGACAGTGGTCCATACTGTGGGATCTATCCAGAACTCCTCCCAGGAGTCTCCCGCAGAGTTTTCTCCGGTGTTTTGAGGCCCTGTGATCCCGGGTAGCAACCCCAGACTCCTCCAGGGAAGATACCCGAGATGATTTTTCTGCTGGGACAAAGCTCCATCTTCTGGGATGCATATGAGATTCCTCCCAGGCATCTCCCGCAGACATTTTTCCTGTGGTTTGGGTCCCTGTAATCCCGGGTAGCAACCCCAGACTCCTCCAGGGAAGATACCCGAGATAATTTTTCTGCTTGGACAATGCTCCATCCTCTGGGAAGCATCCGAGACTACTTCCAGGTATGTCCCTGAGTTTTTATTCCGGTGTTTTCGGGCCCTGTGATCCCGGGTAGTAAACCCAGAGTCCTCCAGGGAAGATACCCGAGATGATTTTTCTCCTTGGACTATTGTCCATCCTGCGGGATGCACCCGAGACTCCTCCCAGCTCTGTTTCTCAGTGTTTTTTTCCTGTGGTTTGGGTCCCTGTAAACCCGGGTAGCAACCCCAGACTCCTCCAGGAAAGATACCCAGGATGATTTTTCTCCTTGGACAATGCTCCATCCTCTGGGAATCATCCGAGACTTGTCGCAGCTATGTCCCTGAGTCTTTTTTCTCACGGTTTATGGTTCTGTCATCCCAGGTAACAACCCCAGACTCCTCCAGGAAAGGTACCCGTGATGATTTTTCTCCTTGGACAATGCTCTATCCTCTGGGAATCATCCGAGACTCCTTGCAGGTATGTCCCTGAGTGTTTCTTCCGGTGTTTTGGGGCCCTGTGATCCCGGGTAGCAACCCCAGACTCCTCCAGGGAAGATACCCGAGATAATTTTTCTGCTTGGACAATGCTCCATCCTCTGGGAAGCATCCGAGACTCCTTGCAGGTATGTCCCTGAGTTTTTATTCCGGTGTTTTCGGGCCCTGTGATCCCGTGTAGTAACCCTAGACTCCTCCAGGGAAGATAGCAGAGATGATTTTTCTCCTTGGACAATGCTCCATCTTCTGGGATGCATCTGAGATTCCTCCCAGGCATCTCCCGCAGACATTTTTCCTGTGGTTTGGGTCCCTGTAAACCCGGGTAGCAACCCCAGACTCCTCCAGGGAAGATACTCGAGATGATTTTTCTCCTTGGACAATGCTCCATCCTCTTGGAAGCATCCGAGACTCCTTGCAGGTATGTCCCTGAGTGTTTATTCCAGTATTTTCGGGCCCTCTGATCCCGGGTAGCAACCCCAGACTCCTCCAGGGAAGACACCCAATATGATTTTTCTCTCTTGACAGTGGTCCATACTGCGGGATCTATCCAGAACTCCTCCCAGGAGTCTCGCGCAGAGTTTTCTCCGGTGTTTTGGGGTCCTGTGATCCCGGGTAGCAACCCCAGACTCCTCCAGGGAAGATACCCAAGATAATTTTTCTGCTTGGACAATGCTCCATCCTCTTGGAAGCATCCGAGACTCCTTGCAGGTATGTCCCTGAGTTTTTATTCCGGTGTTTTCGGGCCCTGTGATCCCGGGTAGCAACCCCAGACTCCTCCAGGGAAGATACCCGAGATGATTTTTCTCCTTGGACAATGCTCAATCTTCTGGGATGCATCTGAGATTCCTCCCAGGCGTCTCCCGCAGACATTTTTCCTGTGGTTTGGATCCCTGTAAACCCGGGTAGCAACCCCAGACTCCTCCAGGGAAGACACCCAATATGATTTTTCTCTCTTGACAGTGGTCCATACTGCGGGATCTATCCAGAACTCCTCCCAGGTGTCTCCCGCAGAGTTTTCTCCGGTGTTTTGGGGCCCTGTGATCCCGGGTAGCAACCCCAGACTCCTCCAGGGAAGATACCCGAGATGATTTTTCTCCTTGGACAAAGCTCCATCTTCTGGGATGCATATGAGATTCCTCCCAGGTATCTCCCACAGACATTTTTCCTGTGGTTTGGGTCCCTGTAATCCCGGGTAGCAATCCCAGGCTCCTTCAGGGAAGATACCCGAGATAATTTTTCTGCTTGGACAATGCTCCATCCTCTGGGAAGCATTTGAGACCCCTTGCAGGTATGTCCCTGAGTTTTTTTTCCGGTGTTTTCGGGCCCTGTGATCCCGGGCAGCAACCCCAGACTCCTCCAGGGAAGATACCCGAGATGATTTGTCTCCTTGGACAATGCTCAATCTCCTGGGATGCATCTGAGATTCCTCCCAGGCGTCTCCCGCAGACATTTTTCCTGTGGTTTGGGTCCCTGTAATCCCGGGTAGCAAGCCCAGACTCCTCCAGGGAAGATACCCGAGATGATTTTTCTGCTGGGAAAAAGCTCCATCTTCTGGGATGCATCTGAGATTCCTCCCAGGCATCTCCCGCAGACATTTTTCCTGTGGTTTGGGTCCCTTTAATCCCGGGTAGCAACCCCAGACTCCTCCAGGGAAGACACCCAATATGATTTTTCTCTCTTGACAGTGGTCCATACTGCGGGATCTATCCAGAACTCCTCCCAGGAGTCTCCCGCAGAGTTTTCTCCGGTGTTTTGGGGTCCTGTGATCCCGGGTAGCAACCCCAGACTCCTCCAGGGAAGATACCCGAGATAATTTTTCTGCTTGGACAATGCTCCATCCTCTGGGAAGCATCCGAGACTCCTTGCAGGTATGTCCCTGAGTTTTTATTCCGGTGTTTTCGGGCCCTGTGATCCCGGGTAGCAACCCCAGACTCCTCCAGGGAAGATACCCGAGATGATTTTTCTCCTTGGACAATGCTCCATCTTCTGGGATGCATCTGAGATTCCTCCCAGGCGTCTCCCGCAGACATTTTTCCTGTGGTTTGGGTCCCTGTAATCCCGGGTAGCAACACCAGACTCCTCCAGGGAAGATACCCGAGATGATTTTTCTCCTTGGACAATGCTCCATCCTCTTGGAAGCATCCGAGACTCCTTGCAGTTATGTCCCTGAGTGTTTATTCCGGTATTTTCGGGCCCTCTGATCCTGGGTAGCAACCCCAGACTCCTCCAGGGAAGACACCCAATATGATTTTTCTCTCTTGACAGTGGTCCATACTGCGGGATCTATCCAGAACTCCTCCCAGGTGTCTCCCGCAGAGTTTTCTCCGGTGTTTTGGGGCCCTGTGATCCCGGGTAGCAACCCCAGACTCCTCCAGGGAAGATACCCGAGATGATTTTTCTCCTTGGACAAAGCTCCATCTTCTGGGATGCATATGAGATTCCTCCCAGGCATCTCCCACAGACATTTTTCCTGTGGTTTGGGTCCCTGTAATCCCGGGTAACAATCCCAGGCTCCTTCAGGGAAGATACCCGAGATAATTTTTCTGCTTGGACAATGCTCCATCCTCTGGGAAGCATTTGAGACCCCTTGCAGGTATGTCCCTGAGTTTTTTTTCCGGTGTTTTCGGGCCCTGTGATCCCGGGCAGCAACCCCAGACTCCTCCAGGGAAGATACCCGAGATGATTTGTCTCCTTGAACAATGCTCAATCTCCTGGGATGCATCTGAGATTCCTCCCAGGCGTCTCCCGCAGACATTTTTCCTATGGTTTGGGTCCCTGTAATCCCGGGTAGCAAGCCCAGACTCCTCCAGGGAAGATACCCGAGATGATTTTTCTGCTGGGAAAAAGCTCCATCTTCTGGGATGCATCTGAGATTCCTCCCAGGCATCTCCCGCAGACATTTTTCCTGTGGTTTGGGTCCCTTTAATCCCGGGTAGCAACCCCAGACTCCTCCAGGGAAGACACCCAATATGATTTTTCTCTCTTGACAGTGGTCCATACTGCGGGATCTATCCAGAACTCCTCCCAGGAGTCTCCCGCAGAGTTTTCTCCGGTGTTTTGGGGTCCTGTGATCCCGGGTAGCAACCCCAGACTCCTCCAGGGAAGATACCCGAGATAATTTTTCTGCTTGGACAATGCTCCATCCTCTGGGAAGCATCCGAGACTCCTTGCAGGTATGTCCCTGAGTTTTTATTCCGGTGTTTTCGGGCCCTGTGATCCCGGGTAGCAACCCCAGACTCCTCCAGGGAAGATACCCGAGATGATTTTTCTCCTTGGACAATGCTCCATCTTCTGGGATGCATCTGAGATTCCTCCCAGGCGTCTCCCGCAGACATTTTTCCTGTGGTTTGGGTCCCTGTAAACCCGGGTAGCAACACCAGACTCCTCCAGGGAAGATACCCGAGATGATTTTTCTCCTTGGACAATGCTCCATCCTCTTGGAAGCATCCGAGACTCCTTGCAGTTATGTCCCTGAGTGTTTATTCCGGTATTTTCGGGCCCTCTGATCCCGGGTAGCAACCCCAGACTCCTCCAGGGAAGACACCCAATATGATTTTTCTCTCTTGACAGTGGTCCATACTGCGGGATCTATCCAGAACTCCTCCCAGTAGTCTCCCGCAGACATTTTTCCTGTGGTTTGGGTCCCTTCAATCCCGGGTAGCAACCCCAGACTCCTCCAGGAAAGATATCCAGGATGATTTTTCTCCTTGGACAATGCTTCATCCTCTGGGATGCATCTGAGACTTGTCGCAGCTATGTCCCTGAGCCTTTATTCTCACGGTTTATGGTTCTGTCATCCCAGGTAGCAACCCCAGACTCCTCCTGGGAAGACACCCAATATGATTTTTCTCTCTTGACAGTGGTCCATCCTGCGGGATCTACCCAGAATTCCTACAAGGCGTCTCCCGCAGAGTTTTCTCCAGTGCTTTAGGGCCCTGTGATCCCGGGTAGCAACCCCAGACTCCTCCAAGGAAGATACCCGAGATGATTTTTCTCCTTGGACAATGCTACATACTCTGGGAAGCATTCGAGACTCCTTGCAGGTATGTCCCTGAGTGTTTATTCCAGTGTTTTCGGGCCCTCTGATCCCGGGTAGCAACCCCAGACTCCTCCAGGGAGGACACCCAATATGATTTTTCTCTCTTGACAGTGGTCCATACTGTGGGATCTATCCAGAACTCCTCCCAGGAGTCTCCCGCAGAGTTTTCTCCGGTGTTTTGAGATCCTGTGATCCCGGGTAGCAACCCCAGACTCCTCCAGGGAAGATACCCGAGATGATTTTTCTGCTGGGACAAAGCTCCATCTTCTGGGATGCATATGAGATTCCTCCCAGGCATCTCCCGCAGACATTTTTCCTGTGGTTTGGGTCCCTGTAATCCCGGGTAGCAACCCCAGACTCCTCCAGGGAAGATACCCGAGATAATTTTTCTGCTTGGACAATGCTCCATCCTCTGGGAAGCATCCGAGACTCCTTGCAGGTATGTCCCTGAGTTTTTATTCCGGTGTTTTCGGGCCCTGTGATCCCGGGTAGCAACCCCAGACTCCTCCAGGGAAGATACCCGAGATGATTTTTCTGCTGGGACAAAGCTCCATCTTCTGGGATGCATCTTAGATTCCTCCCAGGCGTCTCCCACAGACATTTTTCCTGTGGTTTGGGTCCCTTTAATCCCGGGTAGCAACCCCAGACTCCTCCAGGAAAGATATCCGGGATGATTTTTCTCCTCGGACAATGCTCCATCCTCTTGGATGCATCCGAGACTTGTCGCAGCTGTGTCCCTGAGTCTTTTTTCTCACGGTTTATGGTTCTGTCATCCCAGGTAGCAACCCCAGACTCCTCCAGGGAAGACACCCAATATGATTTTTCTCTCTTGACAGTGGTCCATCCTGCGGGATCTACCCAGAATTCCTCCCAGGCGTCTCCCGCAGAGTTTTCTCCAGTGCTTTAGGGCCCTGTGATACCAGGTAGCAACCCCAGACTCCTCGAAGTAAGATACCCGAGATAATTATTCTGCTTGGACAATGCTCCATCCTCTTGGAAGCATCCGAGACTCCTTGCAGGTATGTCCCTGAGGGTTTTTTCCGGTATTTTCGGGCCCTCAGATCCCGGGTAGCAACCCCAGACTCCTCCAGGGAAGACACCCAATATGATTTTTCTCTCTTGACAGTGGTCCATACTGCGGGATCTATCCAGAACTCCTCCCAATAGTCTCCCGCAGACTTTTTTCCTGTGGTTTGGGTCCCTGTAATCCCGGGTAGCAACCCCAGACTCCTCCAGGGAAGATACCCGAGATGATTTTTCTGCTGGGACAAAGCTCCATCTTCTGGGATGCATATGAGATTCCTCCCAGGCATCTCCCACAGACATTTTTCCTGTGGTTTGGGTCCCTGTAATCCCGGGTAGCACCCCCAGACTCATCCAGGGAAGATACCTGAGATAATTTTTCTGCTTGAACAATGCTCCATCCTCTGGGAAGCATCCGAGACTCCTTGCAGGTATGTCCCTGAGTTTTTATTCCGGTGTTTTCGGTCCCTGTAATCCCGGGTAGCAACCCGAGACTCCTCCAGGGAAGATACCCGAGATGATTTTTCTGCTGGGACAAAGCTCCATCTTCTGGGATGCATATGAGATTCCTCCCAGGCATCTCCCACAGACATTTTTCCTGTGGTTTGGGTCCCTGTAATCCCGGGTAGCACCCCCAGACTCATCCAGGGAAGATACCCGAGATAATTTTTCTGCTTGAACAATGCTCCATCCTCTGGGAAGCATCCGAGACTCCTTGCAGGTATGTCCCTGAGTTTTTATTCTGGTGTTTTCGGGCCCTGTGATCCTGGGTAGCAACCCCAGACTCCTCTAGGGAAGATACCCGAGATGATTTTTCTCCTTGGACAAAGCTCCATCTTCTGGGATGCATCTTAGATTCCTCCCAGGCGTCTCCCGCAGACATTTTTCCTGTGGTTTGGGTCCCTGTAATCCCGGGTACCAACCCCAGACTCCTCCAGGAAAGATATCCGTGATGATTTTTCTCCTTGGACAATGCTCCATCCTCTGGGATGCATCCGAGACTTGTCGCAGCTATGTCCCTGAGTCTTTTTTCTCACGGTTTATGGTTCTGTCATCCCAGGTAGCAACCCCAGACTCCTCCAGGGAAGACACCCAATATGATTTTTCTCTCTTGACAGTGGTCCATCCTGCGGGATCTACCCAGAATTCCTCCCAGGCGTCTCCCGCAGAGTTTTCTCCAGTGCTTTAGGGCCCTGTGATCCCGGGTAGCAACCCCAGACTCCTCCAGGGAAGATACCCGAGATAATTTTTCTGCTTGGACAATGCTCCATACTCTGGGAAGCATCCGAGACTCCTTGCAGGTATGTCCCTGAGTGTTTATTCCGGTATTTTCGGGCCCTCTGATCCCGGGTAGCAACCCCAGACTCCTCCAGGGAAGACACCCAGTATGATTTTTCTCTCTTGACAGTGGTCAATACTGCGGGATCTATCCAGAACTCCTCCCAGGTGTCTCCCGCAGAGTTTTCTCCGGTGTTTTGGGGCCCTGTGATCCCGGGTAGCAACCCCAGACTCCTCCAGGGAAGATACCCGAGATGATTTTTCTGCTGGGACAAAGCTCCATCTTCTGGGATGCATATGAGATTCCTCCCAGGCATCTCCCACAGACATTTTTCCTGTGGTTTGGGTCCCTGTAATCCCGGGTAGCAACCCCAGACTCCTCCAGGGAAGATACCCGAGATAATTTTTCTGCTTGGACAATGCTCCATCCTCTGGGAAGCATCCGAGACTCCTTGCAGGTATGTCCCTGAGTTTTTATTCCGGTTTTTTCGGGCCCTGTGATCCCGGGTAGCAACCCCAAACTCCTCCAGGGAAGATACCCGAGATGATTTTTCTCCTTGGACAATGCTCCATCTTCTGGGATGCATATGAGATTCCTCCCAGGCATCTCCCACAGACAATTTTCCTGTGGTTTGGGTCCCTGTAATCCCGGGTAGCAACCCCAGACTCCTCCAGGGAAGATACCCGAGATAATTTTTCTGCTTGGACAATGCTCCATCCTCTGGGAAGCATCCGAGACTCCTTGCAGGTATGTCCCTGAGTTTTTATTCCGGTGTTTTCGGGCCCTGTGATCCCGGGTAGCAACCCCAGACTCCTCCAGGGAAGACACCCAATATGATTTTTCTCTCTTGACAGTGGTCCATACTGCGGGATCTATCCAGAACTCCTCCCAGGTGTCTCCCGCAGAGTTTTCACCGGTGTTTTGGGGCCCTGTGATCCCGGGTTGCAACCCCAGACTCCTCCACGGAAGATACCCGAGATGATTTTTCTCCTTGGACAAAGCTCCATCTTCTGGGATGCATATGAGATTCCTCCCAGGCATCTCCCACAGACATTTTTCCTGTGGTTTGGGTCCCTGTAATCCCGGGTAGCAACCCCAGACTCCTCCAGGGAAGATACCCGAGATGATTTTTCTCCTTGGACAATGCTCCATCTTCTGGGATGCATCTGAGATTCCTCCCAGACGTCTCCCGCAGACATTTTTCCTGTGGTTTGAGTCCCTTTAATCCCGGCTAGCAACCCCAGACTCCTCCAGGAAAGATATCCGGGATGATTTTTCTCCTTGGACAATGCTCCATGCTCTGGGATGCATCCGAGACTTGTCGCAGCTATGTCCCTGAGTCTTTTTTCTCACGGTTTATGGTTCTGTCATCCCAGGTAGCAACCCCAGACTCCTCCAGGGAAGACACCCAATATGATTTTTCTCTCTTGACAGTGGTCCATCCTGTGGGATCTACCCAGAATTCCTCGCAGGCGTCTCCCGCAGAGTTTTCTCCAGTGCTTTAAGGCCCTGTGATCCCGGGTAGCAACCCCAGACTCCTCCAGGGAAGACACCCAATATGATTTTTCTCTCTTGACAGTGGTCCATACTGCGGGATCTATCCAGAACTCCTCCCAGGTGTCTCCCGCAGAGTTTTCACCGGTGTTTTGGGGCCCTGTGATCCCGGGTAGCAACCCCAGACTCCTCCAGGGAAGATACCCGAGATGATTTTTCTCCTTGGACAAAGCTCCATCTTCTGGGATGCATATGAGATTCCTCCCAGGCATCTCCCACAGACATTTTTCCTGTGGTTTGGGTCCCTGTAATCCCGGGTAGCAACCCCAGACTCCTCCAGGGAAGATACCCGAGATAATTTTTCTGCTTGGACAATGCTCCATCCTCTGGGAAGCATCCGAGACTCCTTGCAGGTATGTCCCTGAGTTTTTATTCCGGTGTTTTCGGGCCCTGTGATCCCGGGTAGCAACCCCAGACTCCTCCAGGGAAGATACCCGAGATGATTTTTCTCCTTGGACAATGCTCCATCTTCTGGGATGCATCTGAGATTCCTCCCAGGCGTCTCACGCAGACATTTTTCCTGTGGTTTGGGTCCCTTTAATCCCGGGTAGCAACCCCAGACTCCTCCAGGAAAGATATCCGGGATGATTTTTCTCCTTGGACAATGCTCCATCCTCTGGGATGCATCCGAGACTTGTCGCAGCTATGTCCCTGAGTCTTTTTTCTCGCGGTTCATGGTTCTGTCATCCCGGGTAGCAACCCCAGACTCCTCCAGGGAAGACACCCAATATGATTTTTCTCTCTTGACAGTGGTCCATCCTGCGGGATCTACCCAGAATTCCTCCCAGGCGTCTCCCGCAGAGTTTTCTCCGGTGTCTTGGGGCCCTGTGATCCCGGGTAGCAACCCCAGACTCCTCCAGGGAAGATACCCGAATTGATTTTTCTCCTTGGACAATGCTACATCCTCTGGGAAGCATCCGAGACTCCTTGCAGGTATGTCCCTGAGTGTTTATTCCGGTATTTTCGGGCCCTGTGATCCCGGGTAGCAACCCCAGACTCCTCCAGGGAAGACACCCAATACGATTTTTCTCTCTTGACAGTGGTCCATACTGCGGGATCTATCCAGATCTCCTCCCAGGAGTCTCCCGCAGAGTTTTCTCCGGTGTTTTGGGGTCCTGTGATCCCGGGTAGCAACCCCAGACTCCTCCAGGGAAGATACCCGAGATAATTTTTCTGCTTGGACAATGCTCCATCCTCTGGGAAGCATCCGAGACTCCTTGCAGGTATGTCCCTGAGTGTTTATTCCGGTGTTTTCGGGCCCTGTGATCCCTGGTTGCAACCCCAGACTCCTCCAGGGAAGATACCCGAGATGATTTTTCTGCTGGGACAAAGCTCCATCTTCTGGGATGCATCTGAGATTCCTCCCAGGCGTCTCCCGCAGACATTTGTCCTGTGTTTTGGGTCCCTTTAATCCCGGGTAGCAACCCCAGACTCCTCCAGGAAAGATATCCGGGATGATTTTTCTCCTTGGACAATGCTCCATCCTCTGGGATGCATCCGAGACTTGTCGCAGCTATGTCCCTGAGTCTTTTTTCTCACGGTTTATGGTTCTGTCATCCCAGGTAGCAACCCCAGACTCCTCCAGGGAAGACACCCAATATGATTTTTCTCTCTTGACAGTGGTCCATCCTGCGGGATCTACCCAGAATTCCTCCCAGGCGTCTCCCGCAGAGTTTTCTCCAGTGCTTTAGGGCCCTGTGATCCCGGGTAGCAACCCCAGACTCCTCCAAGGAAGATACCCGAGATAATTTTTCTGCTTGGACAATGCTCCATCCTCTGGGAAGCATCCGAGACTCCTTGCAGGTATGTCACTGAGTTTTTATTCCGGTGTTTTCGGGTCCTGTGATCCCGTGTAGCAACCCCAGACTCCTCCAGGGAAGATACCCGAGATGATTTTTCTCCTTGGACAAAGCTCCATCTTCTGGGATGCATATGAGATTCCTCCCAGGCATCTCCCACAGACATTTTTCCTGTGGTTTGGGTCCCTGTGATCCCGGGTAGCAACCCCAGACTCCTCCAGGGAAGATATCCGAGATGATTTTTCTGCTGGGACAAAGCTCCATCTTCTGGGATGCATATGAGATTCCTCCCAGGCATCTCCCACAGACATTTTTCCTGTGGTTTGGGTCCCTGTAATCCCGGGTAGCAACCCCAGACTCCTCCAGGGAAGATACCCGAGATAATTTTTCTGCTTGGACAATGCTCCATCCTCTGGGAAGCATCCGAGACTCCTTGCAGGTATGTCCCTGAGTTTTTATTCCGGTGTTTTCGGGCTCTGTGATCCCGGGTAGCAACCCCAGACTCCTCCAGGGAAGATACCCGAGATGATTTTTCTGCTGGGACAAAGCTCCATCTTCTGGGATGCATCTGAGATTCCTCCCAGGCGTCTCCCGCAGACATTTTTCCTGTTGTTTGGGTCCCTTTAATCCCGGGTAGCAACCCCAGACTCCTCAAGGGAAGATATCCGGGATGATTTTTCTCCTTGGACAATGCTCCATCCTCTGGGATGCACCCGAGACTTGTCGCAGCTATGTCCCTGAGTCTTTTTTCTCGCGGTTCATGGTTCTGTCATCCCGGGTAGCAACCCCAGACTCCTCCAGGGAAGACACCCAATATGATTTTTCTCTCTTGACAGTGGTCCATCCTGCGGGATCTACCCAGAATTCCTCCCAGGCATCTCCCGCAGAGTTTTCTCCGGTGTCTTGGGGCCCTGTGATCCCGGGTAGCAACCCCAGACTCCTCCAGGGAAGATACCCGAGATAATTTTTCTGCTTGGACAATGCTCCATGCTCTGGGAAGCATCCGAGACTCCTTGCAGGTATGTCCCTGAGTTTTTATTCCGGTGTTTTCGGGCCCTGTGATCCCGGGTAGCAACCCCAGACTCCTCCAGGGAAGATACCCGAGATGACTTTTCTCCTTGGACAAAGCTCCATCTTCTGGGATGCATATGAGATTCCTCCCAGGCATCTCCCACAGACATTTTTCCTGTGGTTTGGGTCCCTGTAATCCCGGGTAGCAACCCCAGACTCCTCCAGGGAAGATACCCGAGATAATTTTTCTGCTTGGACAATGCTCCATCCTCTGGGAAGCATCCGAGACTCCTTGCAGGTATGTCCCTGAGTTTTTATTCCGGTGTTTTCGGGCCCTGTGATCCCGGGTAGCAACCCCAGACTCCTCCAGGGAAGATACCCGAGATGATTTTTCTCCTTGGACAATGCTCCATCTTCTGGGATGCATCTGAGATTCCTCCCAGGCGTCTCCCGCAGACATTTTTCCTGTGGTTTGGGTACCTGTAATCCCGGTTAGCAACCCCAGACTCCTCCAGGGAAGATATCCGAGATGATTTTTCTGCTGGGACAAAGCTCCATCTTCTGGGATGCATATGAGATTCCTCCCAGGCATCTCCCACAGACATTTTTCCTGTGGTTTGGGTCCCTGTAATCCCGGGTAGCAACCCCAGACTCCTCCAGGGAAGATACCCGAGATAATTTTTCTGCTTGGACAATGCTCCATCCTCTGGGAAGCATCCGAGACTCCTTGCAGGTATGTCCCTGAGTTTTTATTCCGGTGTTTTCGGGCTCTGTGATCCCGGGTAGCAACCCCAGACTCCTCCACGGAAGATACCCGAGATGATTTTTCTCCTTGGACAAAGCTCCATCTTCTGGGATGCATATGAGATTCCTCCCAGGCATCTCCCACAGACATTTTTCCTGTGGTTTGGGTCCCTGTAATCCCGGGTAGCAACCCCAGACTCCTCCAGGGAAGATACCCGAGATGATTTTTCTCCTTGGACAATGCTCCATCTTCTGGGATGCATCTGAGATTCCTCCCAGACGTCTCCCGCAGACATTTTTCCTGTGGTTTGGGTCCCTTTAATCCCGGGTAGCAACCCCAGACTCCTCCAGGGAAGATACCCGAGATGATTTTTCTCCTTGGACAATGCTCCATCTTCTGGGATGCATCTGAGATTCCTCCCAGGCGTCTCCCGCAGACATTTGTCCTGTGGTTTGGGTCCCTTTAATCCCGGGTAGCAACCCCAGACTCCTCCAGGAAAGATATCCGGGATGATTTTTCTCCTTGGACAATGCTCCATGCTCTGGGATGCATCCGAGACTTGTCGCAGCTATGTCCCTGAGTCTTTTTTCTCACGGTTTATGGTTCTGTCATCCCAGGTAGCAACCCCAGACTCCTCCAGGGAAGACACCCAATATGATTTTTCTCTCTTGACAGTGGTCCATCCTGTGGGATCTACCCAGAATTCCTCCCAGGCGTCTCCCGCAGAGTTTTCTCCAGTGCTTTAAGGCCCTGTGATCCCGGGTAGCAACCCCAGACTCCTCCAGGGAAGACACCCAATATGATTTTTCTCTCTTGACAGTGGTCCATACTGCGGGATCTATCCAGAACTCCTCCCAGGTGTCTCCCGCAGAGTTTTCACCGGTGTTTTGGGGCCCTGTGATCCCGGGTAGCAACCCCAGACTCCTCCAGGGAAGATACCCGAGATGATTTTTCTCCTTGGACAAAGCTCCATCTTCTGGGATGCATATGAGATTCCTCCCAGGCATCTCCCACAGACATTTTTCCTGTGGTTTGGGTCCCTGTAATCCCGGGTAGCAACCCCAGACTCCTCCAGGGAAGATACCCGAGATGATTTTTCTCCTTGGACAATGCTCCATCTTCTGGGATGCATCTGAGATTCCTCCCAGACGTCTCCCGCAGACATTTTTCCTGTGGTTTGGGTCCCTTTAATCCCGGGTAGAAACCCCAGACTCCTCCAGGAAAATATATCCGGGATGATTTTTCTCCTTGGACAATGCTCCATGCTCTGGGATGCATCCGAGACTTGTCGCAGCTATGTCCCTGAGTCTTTTTTCTCACGGTTTATGGTTCTGTCATCCCAGGTAGCAACCCCAGACTCCTCCAGGGAAGACACCCAATATGATTTTTCTCTCTTGACAGTGGTCCATCCTGCGGGATCTACCCAGAATTCCTCCCAGGCGTCTCCTGCAGAGTTTTCTCCAGTGCTTTAGGGCCCTGTGATCCCGGGTAGCAACACCAGACTCCTCCAAGGAAGATACCCGAGATAATTTTTCTGCTTGGACAATGCTCCATCCTCTGGGAAGCATCCGAGACTCCTTGCAGGTATGTCCCTGAGTTTTTATTCCGGTGTTTTCGGGCCCTCTGATCACGGGTAGCAACCCCAGACTCCTCCAGGGAAGATACCCGAGATGATTTTTCTCCTTGGACAATGCTCCATCTTCTGGGATGCATCTGAGATTCCTCCCAGGCGTCTCCCGCAGACATTTTTCCTGTGGTTTGGGTCCCTGTAATCCCGGGTAGCAACCCCAGACTCCTCCAGGGAAGATACCCGAGATGATTTTTCTGCTGGGACAAAGCTCCATCTTCTGGGATGCATCTGAGATTCCTCCCAGGCGTCTCCCGCAGACATTTGTCCTGTGGTTTGGGTCCCTTTAATCCCGGGTAGCAACCCCAGACTCCTCCAGGGAAGACACCCAATATGATTTTTCTCTCTTGACAGTGGTCCATCCTGCGGGATCTACCCAGAATTCCTCCCAGGCGTCTCCCGCAGAGTTTTCTCCGGTGTCTTGGGGCCCTGTGATCCCGGGTAGCAACCCCAGACTCCTCCAGGGAAGATACCCGAATTGATTTTTCTCCTTGGACAATGCTACATCCTCTGGGAAGCATCCGAGACTCCTTGCAGGTATGTCCCTGAGTGTTTATTCCGGTATTTTCGGGCCCTGTGATCCCGGGTAGCAACCCCAGACTCCTCCAGGGAAGACACCCAATACGATTTTTCTCTCTTGACAGTGGTCCATACTGCGGGATCTATCCAGATCTCCTCCCAGGAGTCTCCCGCAGAGTTTTCTCCGGTGTTTTGGGGTCCTGTGATCCCGGGTAGCAACCCCAGACTCCTCCAGGGAAGATACCCGAGATAATTTTTCTGCTTGGACAATGCTCCATCCTCTGGGAAGCATCCGAGACTCCTTGCAGGTATGTCCCTGAGTGTTTATTCCGGTGTTTTCGGGCCCTGTGATCCCTGGTTGCAACCCCAGACTCCTCCAGGGAAGATACCCGAGATGATTTTTCTGCTGGGACAAAGCTCCATCTTCTGGGATGCATCTGAGATTCCTCCCAGGCGTCTCCCGCAGACATTTGTCCTGTGTTTTGGGTCCCTTTAATCCCGGGTAGCAACCCCAGACTCCTCCAGGAAAGATATCCGGGATGATTTTTCTCCTTGGACAATGCTCCATCCTCTGGGATGCATCCGAGACTTGTCGCAGCTATGTCCCTGAGTCTTTTTTCTCACGGTTTATGGTTCTGTCATCCCAGGTAGCAACCCCAGACTCCTCCAGGGAAGACACCCAATATGATTTTTCTCTCTTGACAGTGGTCCATCCTGCGGGATCTACCCAGAATTCCTCCCAGGCGTCTCCCGCAGAGTTTTCTCCAGTGCTTTAGGGCCCTGTGATCCCGGGTAGCAACCCCAGACTCCTCCAAGGAAGATACCCGAGATAATTTTTCTGCTTGGACAATGCTCCATCCTCTGGGAAGCATCCGAGACTCCTTGCAGGTATGTCCCTGAGTGTTTATTCCGGTGTTTTCGGGCCCTGTGATCCCGTGTAGCAACCCCAGACTCCTCCAGGGAAGATACCCGAGATGATTTTTCTCCTTGGACAAAGCTCCATCTTCTGGGATGCATATGAGATTCCTCCCAGGCATCTCCCACAGACATTTTTCCTGTGGTTTGGGTCCCTGTGATCCCGGGTAGCAACCCCAGACTCCTCCAGGGAAGATATCCGAGATGATTTTTCTGCTGGGACAAAGCTCCATCTTCTGGGATGCATATGAGATTCCTCCCAGGCATCTCCCACAGACATTTTTCCTGTGGTTTGGGTCCCTGTAATCCCGGGTAGCAACCCCAGACTCCTCCAGGGAAGATACCCGAGATAATTTTTCTGCTTGGACAATGCTCCATGCTCTGGGAAGCATCCGAGACTCCTTGCAGGTATGTCCCTGAGTGTTTATTCCGGTGTTTTCGGGCCCTGTGATCCCTGGTTGCAACCCCAGACTCCTCCAGGGAAGATACCCGAGATGATTTTTCTCCTTGGACAAAGCTCCATCTTCTGGGATGCATCTGAGATTCCTCCCAGGCGTCTCCCGCAGACATTTGTCCTGTTGTTTGGGTCCCTTTAATCCCGGGTAGCAACCCCAGACTCCTCCAGGAAAGATATCCGGGATGATTTTTCTCCTTGGACAATGCTCCATCCTCTGGGATGCATCCGAGACTTGTCGCAGCTATGTCCCTGAGTCTTTTTTCTCACGGTTTATGGTTCTGTCATCCCAGGTAGCAACCCCAGACTCTTCCAGGGAAGACACCCAATATGATTTTTCTCTCTTGACAGTGGTCCATCCTGCGGGATCTACCCAGAATTCCTCCCAGGCGTCTCCCGCAGAGTTTTCTCCAGTGCTTTAGGGCCCTGTGATCCCGGGTAGCAACCCCAGACTCCTCCAAGGAAGATACCCGAGATAATTTTTCTGCTTGGACAATGCTCCATCCTCTGGGAAGCATCCGAGACTCCTTGCAGGTATGTCCCTGAGTTTTTATTCCGGTGTTTTCGGGCCCTGTGATCCCGGGTAGCAACCCCAGACTCCTCCAGGGAAGATACCCGAGATGACTTTTCTCCTTGGACAAAGCTCCATCTTCTGGGATGCATATGAGATTCCTCCCAGGCATCTCCCACAGACATTTTTCCTGTGGTTTGGGTCCCTGTAATCCCGGGTAGCAACCCCAGACTCCTCCAGGGAAGATACCCGAGATAATTTTTCTGCTTGGACAATGCTCCATCCTCTGGGAAGCATCCGAGACTCCTTGCAGGTATGTCCCTGAGTTTTTATTCCGGTGTTTTCGGGCCCTGTGATCCCGGGTAGCAACCCCAGACTCCTCCAGGGAAGATACCCGAGATGATTTTTCTCCTTGGACAATGCTCCATCTTCTGGGATGCATCTGAGATTCCTCCCAGGCGTCTCCCGCAGACATTTTTCCTGTGGTTTGGGTACCTGTAATCCCGGTTAGCAACCCCAGACTCCTCCAGGGAAGATATCCGAGATGATTTTTCTGCTGGGACAAAGCTCCATCTTCTGGGATGCATATGAGATTCCTCCCAGGCATCTCCCACAGACATTTTTCCTGTGGTTTGGGTCCCTGTAATCCCGGGTAGCAACCCCAGACTCCTCCAGGGAAGATACCCGAGATAATTTTTCTGCTTGGACAATGCTCCATCCTCTGGGAAGCATCCGAGACTCCTTGCAGGTATGTCCCTGAGTTTTTATTCCGGTGTTTTCGGGCTCTGTGATCCCGGGTAGCAACCCCAGACTCCTCCACGGAAGATACCCGAGATGATTTTTCTCCTTGGACAAAGCTCCATCTTCTGGGATGCATATGAGATTCCTCCCAGGCATCTCCCACAGACATTTTTCCTGTGGTTTGGGTCCCTGTAATCCCGGGTAGCAACCCCAGACTCCTCCAGGGAAGATACCCGAGATGATTTTTCTCCTTGGACAATGCTCCATCTTCTGGGATGCATCTGAGATTCCTCCCAGACGTCTCCCGCAGACATTTTTCCTGTGGTTTGGGTCCCTTTAATCCCGGGTAGCAACCCCAGACTCCTCCAGGGAAGATACCCGAGATGATTTTTCTCCTTGGACAATGCTCCATCTTCTGGGATGCATCTGAGATTCCTCCCAGGCGTCTCCCGCAGACATTTGTCCTGTGGTTTGGGTCCCTTTAATCCCGGGTAGCAACCCCAGACTCCTCCAGGAAAGATATCCGGGATGATTTTTCTCCTTGGACAATGCTCCATGCTCTGGGATGCATCCGAGACTTGTCGCAGCTATGTCCCTGAGTCTTTTTTCTCACGGTTTATGGTTCTGTCATCCCAGGTAGCAACCCCAGACTCCTCCAGGGAAGACACCCAATATGATTTTTCTCTCTTGACAGTGGTCCATCCTGTGGGATCTACCCAGAATTCCTCCCAGGCGTCTCCCGCAGAGTTTTCTCCAGTGCTTTAAGGCCCTGTGATCCCGGGTAGCAACCCCAGACTCCTCCAGGGAAGACACCCAATATGATTTTTCTCTCTTGACAGTGGTCCATACTGCGGGATCTATCCAGAACTCCTCCCAGGTGTCTCCCGCAGAGTTTTCACCGGTGTTTTGGGGCCCTGTGATCCCGGGTAGCAACCCCAGACTCCTCCAGGGAAGATACCCGAGATGATTTTTCTCCTTGGACAAAGCTCCATCTTCTGGGATGCATATGAGATTCCTCCCAGGCATCTCCCACAGACATTTTTCCTGTGGTTTGGGTCCCTGTAATCCCGGGTAGCAACCCCAGACTCCTCCAGGGAAGATACCCGAGATGATTTTTCTCCTTGGACAATGCTCCATCTTCTGGGATGCATCTGAGATTCCTCCCAGACGTCTCCCGCAGACATTTTTCCTGTGGTTTGGGTCCCTTTAATCCCGGGTAGAAACCCCAGACTCCTCCAGGAAAATATATCCGGGATGATTTTTCTCCTTGGACAATGCTCCATGCTCTGGGATGCATCCGAGACTTGTCGCAGCTATGTCCCTGAGTCTTTTTTCTCACGGTTTATGGTTCTGTCATCCCAGGTAGCAACCCCAGACTCCTCCAGGGAAGACACCCAATATGATTTTTCTCTCTTGACAGTGGTCCATCCTGCGGGATCTACCCAGAATTCCTCCCAGGCGTCTCCTGCAGAGTTTTCTCCAGTGCTTTAGGGCCCTGTGATCCCGGGTAGCAACACCAGACTCCTCCAAGGAAGATACCCGAGATAATTTTTCTGCTTGGACAATGCTCCATCCTCTGGGAAGCATCCGAGACTCCTTGCAGGTATGTCCCTGAGTTTTTATTCCGGTGTTTTCGGGCCCTCTGATCACGGGTAGCAACCCCAGACTCCTCCAGGGAAGATACCCGAGATGATTTTTCTCCTTGGACAATGCTCCATCTTCTGGGATGCATCTGAGATTCCTCCCAGGCGTCTCCCGCAGACATTTTTCCTGTGGTTTGGGTCCCTGTAATCCCGGGTAGCAACCCCAGACTCCTCCAGGGAAGATACCCGAGATGATTTTTCTGCTGGGACAAAGCTCCATCTTCTGGGATGCATCTGAGATTCCTCCCAGGCGTCTCCCGCAGACATTTGTCCTGTGGTTTGGGTCCCTTTAATCCCGGGTAGCAACCCCAGACTCCTCCAGGGAAGATACCAGATATGATTTTTCTCCTTGGACAATGCTCCATCCTCTTGGAAGCATCCGAGACTCCTTGCAGTTATGTCCCTGAGTGTTTATTCCGGTATTTTCGGGCCCTCTGATCCCGGGTAGCAACCCCAGACTCCTCCAGGGAAGACACCCAATATGATTTTTCTCTCTTGACAGTGGTCCATACTGCGGGATCTATCCAGAACTCCTCCCAGGAGTCTCGCGCAGAGTTTTCTCCGGTGTTTTGGGGCCCTGTGATCCCGGGTAGCAACCCCAGACTCCTCCAGGGAAGATACCCGAGATGATTTTTCTCCTTGGACAAAGCTCCATCTTCTGGGATGCATCCGAGACTCCTTGCAATTATGTGTCTGAGAGTTTTTTCCGGTTGTTTAGGGCCCTGTGATCCCGGGTAGCAACCCCAGACTCCTCCAGGGAAGATAACCGAGATGATTTTTCTCCTTGGACAATGCTCCATCTTCTGGGATGCATCTGAGATTCCTCCCAGACGTCTCCCGCAGACATTTTTCCTGTGGTTTGGGTCCCTTTAATCCCGGGTAGCAACCCCAGACTCCTCCAGGGAAGATACCCGAGATAATTTTTCTGCTTGGACAATGCTCCATCCTCTGGGAAGCATCCGAGACTCCTTGCAGGTATGTCCCTGAGTGTTTATTCCGGTGTTTTCGGGCCCTGTGATCCCTGGTTGCAACCCCAGACTCCTCCAGGGAAGATACCCGAGATGATTTTTCTGCTGGGACAAAGCTCCATCTTCTGGGATGCATCTGAGATTCCTCCCAGGCGTCTCCCGCAGACATTTGTCCTGTGTTTTGGGTCCCTTTAATCCCGGGTAGCAACCCCAGACTCCTCCAGGAAAGATATCCGGGATGATTTTTCTCCTTGGACAATGCTCCATCCTCTGGGATGCATCCGAGACTTGTCGCAGCTATGTCCCTGAGTCTTTTTTCTCACGGTTTATGGTTCTGTCATCCCAGGTAGCAACCCCAGACTCCTCCAGGGAAGACACCCAATATGATTTTTCTCTCTTGACAGTGGTCCATCCTGCGGGATCTACCCAGAATTCCTCCCAGGCGTCTCCCGCAGAGTTTTCTCCAGTGCTTTAGGGCCCTGTGATCCCGGGTAGCAACCCCAGACTCCTCCAAGGAAGATACCCGAGATAATTTTTCTGCTTGGACAATGCTCCATCCTCTGGGAAGCATCCGAGACTCCTTGCAGGTATGTCCCTGAGTGTTTATTCCGGTGTTTTCGGGCCCTGTGATCCCGTGTAGCAACCCCAGACTCCTCCAGGGAAGATACCCGAGATGATTTTTCTCCTTGGACAAAGCTCCATCTTCTGGGATGCATATGAGATTCCTCCCAGGCATCTCCCACAGACATTTTTCCTGTGGTTTGGGTCCCTGTGATCCCGGGTAGCAACCCCAGACTCCTCCAGGGAAGATATCCGAGATGATTTTTCTGCTGGGACAAAGCTCCATCTTCTGGGATGCATATGAGATTCCTCCCAGGCATCTCCCACAGACATTTTTCCTGTGGTTTGGGTCCCTGTAATCCCGGGTAGCAACCCCAGACTCCTCCAGGGAAGATACCCGAGATAATTTTTCTGCTTGGACAATGCTCCATGCTCTGGGAAGCATCCGAGACTCCTTGCAGGTATGTCCCTGAGTGTTTATTCCGGTGTTTTCGGGCCCTGTGATCCCTGGTTGCAACCCCAGACTCCTCCAGGGAAGATACCCGAGATGATTTTTCTCCTTGGACAAAGCTCCATCTTCTGGGATGCATCTGAGATTCCTCCCAGGCGTCTCCCGCAGACATTTGTCCTGTTGTTTGGGTCCCTTTAATCCCGGGTAGCAACCCCAGACTCCTCCAGGAAAGATATCCGGGATGATTTTTCTCCTTGGACAATGCTCCATCCTCTGGGATGCATCCGAGACTTGTCGCAGCTATGTCCCTGAGTCTTTTTTCTCACGGTTTATGGTTCTGTCATCCCAGGTAGCAACCCCAGACTCTTCCAGGGAAGACACCCAATATGATTTTTCTCTCTTGACAGTGGTCCATCCTGCGGGATCTACCCAGAATTCCTCCCAGGCGTCTCCCGCAGAGTTTTCTCCAGTGCTTTAGGGCCCTGTGATCCCGGGTAGCAACCCCAGACTCCTCCAAGGAAGATACCCGAGATAATTTTTCTGCTTGGACAATGCTCCATCCTCTGGGAAGCATCCGAGACTCCTTGCAGGTATGTCCCTGAGTTTTTATTCCGGTGTTTTCGGGCCCTGTGATCCCGGGTAGCAACCCCAGACTCCTCCAGGGAAGATACCCGAGATGACTTTTCTCCTTGGACAAAGCTCCATCTTCTGGGATGCATATGAGATTCCTCCCAGGCATCTCCCACAGACATTTTTCCTGTGGTTTGGGTCCCTGTAATCCCGGGTAGCAACCCCAGACTCCTCCAGGGAAGATACCCGAGATAATTTTTCTGCTTGGACAATGCTCCATCCTCTGGGAAGCATCCGAGACTCCTTGCAGGTATGTCCCTGAGTTTTTATTCCGGTGTTTTCGGGCCCTGTGATCCCGGGTAGCAACCCCAGACTCCTCCAGGGAAGATACCCGAGATGATTTTTCTCCTTGGACAATGCTCCATCTTCTGGGATGCATCTGAGATTCCTCCCAGGCGTCTCCCGCAGACATTTTTCCTGTGGTTTGGGTACCTGTAATCCCGGTTAGCAACCCCAGACTCCTCCAGGGAAGATATCCGAGATGATTTTTCTGCTGGGACAAAGCTCCATCTTCTGGGATGCATATGAGATTCCTCCCAGGCATCTCCCACAGACATTTTTCCTGTGGTTTGGGTCCCTGTAATCCCGGGTAGCAACCCCAGACTCCTCCAGGGAAGATACCCGAGATAATTTTTCTGCTTGGACAATGCTCCATCCTCTGGGAAGCATCCGAGACTCCTTGCAGGTATGTCCCTGAGTTTTTATTCCGGTGTTTTCGGGCTCTGTGATCCCGGGTAGCAACCCCAGACTCCTCCACGGAAGATACCCGAGATGATTTTTCTCCTTGGACAAAGCTCCATCTTCTGGGATGCATATGAGATTCCTCCCAGGCATCTCCCACAGACATTTTTCCTGTGGTTTGGGTCCCTGTAATCCCGGGTAGCAACCCCAGACTCCTCCAGGGAAGATACCCGAGATGATTTTTCTCCTTGGACAATGCTCCATCTTCTGGGATGCATCTGAGATTCCTCCCAGACGTCTCCCGCAGACATTTTTCCTGTGGTTTGGGTCCCTTTAATCCCGGGTAGCAACCCCAGACTCCTCCAGGGAAGATACCCGAGATGATTTTTCTCCTTGGACAATGCTCCATCTTCTGGGATGCATCTGAGATTCCTCCCAGGCGTCTCCCGCAGACATTTGTCCTGTGGTTTGGGTCCCTTTAATCCCGGGTAGCAACCCCAGACTCCTCCAGGAAAGATATCCGGGATGATTTTTCTCCTTGGACAATGCTCCATGCTCTGGGATGCATCCGAGACTTGTCGCAGCTATGTCCCTGAGTCTTTTTTCTCACGGTTTATGGTTCTGTCATCCCAGGTAGCAACCCCAGACTCCTCCAGGGAAGACACCCAATATGATTTTTCTCTCTTGACAGTGGTCCATCCTGTGGGATCTACCCAGAATTCCTCCCAGGCGTCTCCCGCAGAGTTTTCTCCAGTGCTTTAAGGCCCTGTGATCCCGGGTAGCAACCCCAGACTCCTCCAGGGAAGACACCCAATATGATTTTTCTCTCTTGACAGTGGTCCATACTGCGGGATCTATCCAGAACTCCTCCCAGGTGTCTCCCGCAGAGTTTTCACCGGTGTTTTGGGGCCCTGTGATCCCGGGTAGCAACCCCAGACTCCTCCAGGGAAGATACCCGAGATGATTTTTCTCCTTGGACAAAGCTCCATCTTCTGGGATGCATATGAGATTCCTCCCAGGCATCTCCCACAGACATTTTTCCTGTGGTTTGGGTCCCTGTAATCCCGGGTAGCAACCCCAGACTCCTCCAGGGAAGATACCCGAGATGATTTTTCTCCTTGGACAATGCTCCATCTTCTGGGATGCATCTGAGATTCCTCCCAGACGTCTCCCGCAGACATTTTTCCTGTGGTTTGGGTCCCTTTAATCCCGGGTAGAAACCCCAGACTCCTCCAGGAAAATATATCCGGGATGATTTTTCTCCTTGGACAATGCTCCATGCTCTGGGATGCATCCGAGACTTGTCGCAGCTATGTCCCTGAGTCTTTTTTCTCACGGTTTATGGTTCTGTCATCCCAGGTAGCAACCCCAGACTCCTCCAGGGAAGACACCCAATATGATTTTTCTCTCTTGACAGTGGTCCATCCTGCGGGATCTACCCAGAATTCCTCCCAGGCGTCTCCTGCAGAGTTTTCTCCAGTGCTTTAGGGCCCTGTGATCCCGGGTAGCAACACCAGACTCCTCCAAGGAAGATACCCGAGATAATTTTTCTGCTTGGACAATGCTCCATCCTCTGGGAAGCATCCGAGACTCCTTGCAGGTATGTCCCTGAGTTTTTATTCCGGTGTTTTCGGGCCCTCTGATCACGGGTAGCAACCCCAGACTCCTCCAGGGAAGATACCCGAGATGATTTTTCTCCTTGGACAATGCTCCATCTTCTGGGATGCATCTGAGATTCCTCCCAGGCGTCTCCCGCAGACATTTTTCCTGTGGTTTGGGTCCCTGTAATCCCGGGTAGCAACCCCAGACTCCTCCAGGGAAGATACCCGAGATGATTTTTCTGCTGGGACAAAGCTCCATCTTCTGGGATGCATCTGAGATTCCTCCCAGGCGTCTCCCGCAGACATTTGTCCTGTGGTTTGGGTCCCTTTAATCCCGGGTAGCAACCCCAGACTCCTCCAGGGAAGACACCCAATATGATTTTTCTCTCTTGACAGTGGTCCATCCTGCGGGATCTACCCAGAATTCCTCCCAGGCGTCTCCCGCAGAGTTTTCTCCGGTGTCTTGGGGCCCTGTGATCCCGGGTAGCAACCCCAGACTCCTCCAGGGAAGATACCCGAATTGATTTTTCTCCTTGGACAATGCTACATCCTCTGGGAAGCATCCGAGACTCCTTGCAGGTATGTCCCTGAGTGTTTATTCCGGTATTTTCGGGCCCTGTGATCCCGGGTAGCAACCCCAGACTCCTCCAGGGAAGACACCCAATACGATTTTTCTCTCTTGACAGTGGTCCATACTGCGGGATCTATCCAGATCTCCTCCCAGGAGTCTCCCGCAGAGTTTTCTCCGGTGTTTTGGGGTCCTGTGATCCCGGGTAGCAACCCCAGACTCCTCCAGGGAAGATACCCGAGATAATTTTTCTGCTTGGACAATGCTCCATCCTCTGGGAAGCATCCGAGACTCCTTGCAGGTATGTCCCTGAGTGTTTATTCCGGTGTTTTCGGGCCCTGTGATCCCTGGTTGCAACCCCAGACTCCTCCAGGGAAGATACCCGAGATGATTTTTCTGCTGGGACAAAGCTCCATCTTCTGGGATGCATCTGAGATTCCTCCCAGGCGTCTCCCGCAGACATTTGTCCTGTGTTTTGGGTCCCTTTAATCCCGGGTAGCAACCCCAGACTCCTCCAGGAAAGATATCCGGGATGATTTTTCTCCTTGGACAATGCTCCATCCTCTGGGATGCATCCGAGACTTGTCGCAGCTATGTCCCTGAGTCTTTTTTCTCACGGTTTATGGTTCTGTCATCCCAGGTAGCAACCCCAGACTCCTCCAGGGAAGACACCCAATATGATTTTTCTCTCTTGACAGTGGTCCATCCTGCGGGATCTACCCAGAATTCCTCCCAGGCGTCTCCCGCAGAGTTTTCTCCAGTGCTTTAGGGCCCTGTGATCCCGGGTAGCAACCCCAGACTCCTCCAAGGAAGATACCCGAGATAATTTTTCTGCTTGGACAATGCTCCATCCTCTGGGAAGCATCCGAGACTCCTTGCAGGTATGTCCCTGAGTGTTTATTCCGGTGTTTTCGGGCCCTGTGATCCCGTGTAGCAACCCCAGACTCCTCCAGGGAAGATACCCGAGATGATTTTTCTCCTTGGACAAAGCTCCATCTTCTGGGATGCATATGAGATTCCTCCCAGGCATCTCCCACAGACATTTTTCCTGTGGTTTGGGTCCCTGTGATCCCGGGTAGCAACCCCAGACTCCTCCAGGGAAGATATCCGAGATGATTTTTCTGCTGGGACAAAGCTCCATCTTCTGGGATGCATATGAGATTCCTCCCAGGCATCTCCCACAGACATTTTTCCTGTGGTTTGGGTCCCTGTAATCCCGGGTAGCAACCCCAGACTCCTCCAGGGAAGATACCCGAGATAATTTTTCTGCTTGGACAATGCTCCATGCTCTGGGAAGCATCCGAGACTCCTTGCAGGTATGTCCCTGAGTGTTTATTCCGGTGTTTTCGGGCCCTGTGATCCCTGGTTGCAACCCCAGACTCCTCCAGGGAAGATACCCGAGATGATTTTTCTCCTTGGACAAAGCTCCATCTTCTGGGATGCATCTGAGATTCCTCCCAGGCGTCTCCCGCAGACATTTGTCCTGTTGTTTGGGTCCCTTTAATCCCGGGTAGCAACCCCAGACTCCTCCAGGAAAGATATCCGGGATGATTTTTCTCCTTGGACAATGCTCCATCCTCTGGGATGCATCCGAGACTTGTCGCAGCTATGTCCCTGAGTCTTTTTTCTCACGGTTTATGGTTCTGTCATCCCAGGTAGCAACCCCAGACTCTTCCAGGGAAGACACCCAATATGATTTTTCTCTCTTGACAGTGGTCCATCCTGCGGGATCTACCCAGAATTCCTCCCAGGCGTCTCCCGCAGAGTTTTCTCCAGTGCTTTAGGGCCCTGTGATCCCGGGTAGCAACCCCAGACTCCTCCAAGGAAGATACCCGAGATAATTTTTCTGCTTGGACAATGCTCCATCCTCTGGGAAGCATCCGAGACTCCTTGCAGGTATGTCCCTGAGTTTTTATTCCGGTGTTTTCGGGCCCTGTGATCCCGGGTAGCAACCCCAGACTCCTCCAGGGAAGATACCCGAGATGACTTTTCTCCTTGGACAAAGCTCCATCTTCTGGGATGCATATGAGATTCCTCCCAGGCATCTCCCACAGACATTTTTCCTGTGGTTTGGGTCCCTGTAATCCCGGGTAGCAACCCCAGACTCCTCCAGGGAAGATACCCGAGATAATTTTTCTGCTTGGACAATGCTCCATCCTCTGGGAAGCATCCGAGACTCCTTGCAGGTATGTCCCTGAGTTTTTATTCCGGTGTTTTCGGGCCCTGTGATCCCGGGTAGCAACCCCAGACTCCTCCAGGGAAGATACCCGAGATGATTTTTCTCCTTGGACAATGCTCCATCTTCTGGGATGCATCTGAGATTCCTCCCAGGCGTCTCCCGCAGACATTTTTCCTGTGGTTTGGGTCCCTGTAATCCCGGTTAGCAACCCCAGACTCCTCCAGGGAAGATATCCGAGATGATTTTTCTGCTGGGACAAAGCTCCATCTTCTGGGATGCATATGAGATTCCTCCCAGGCATCTCCCACAGACATTTTTCCTGTGGTTTGGGTCCCTGTAATCCCGGGTAGCAACCCCAGACTCCTCCAGGGAAGATACCCGAGATAATTTTTCTGCTTGGACAATGCTCCATCCTCTGGGAAGCATCCGAGACTCCTTGCAGGTATGTCCCTGAGTTTTTATTCCGGTGTTTTCGGGCTCTGTGATCCCGGGTAGCAACCCCAGACTCCTCCACGGAAGATACCCGAGATGATTTTTCTCCTTGGACAAAGCTCCATCTTCTGGGATGCATATGAGATTCCTCCCAGGCATCTCCCACAGACATTTTTCCTGTGGTTTGGGTCCCTGTAATCCCGGGTAGCAACCCCAGACTCCTCCAGGGAAGATACCCGAGATGATTTTTCTCCTTGGACAATGCTCCATCTTCTGGGATGCATCTGAGATTCCTCCCAGACGTCTCCCGCAGACATTTTTCCTGTGGTTTGGGTCCCTTTAATCCCGGGTAGCAACCCCAGACTCCTCCAGGGAAGATACCCGAGATGATTTTTCTCCTTGGACAATGCTCCATCTTCTGGGATGCATCTGAGATTCCTCCCAGGCGTCTCCCGCAGACATTTGTCCTGTGGTTTGGGTCCCTTTAATCCCGGGTAGCAACCCCAGACTCCTCCAGGAAAGATATCCGGGATGATTTTTCTCCTTGGACAATGCTCCATGCTCTGGGATGCATCCGAGACTTGTCGCAGCTATGTCCCTGAGTCTTTTTTCTCACGGTTTATGGTTCTGTCATCCCAGGTAGCAACCCCAGACTCCTCCAGGGAAGACACCCAATATGATTTTTCTCTCTTGACAGTGGTCCATCCTGTGGGATCTACCCAGAATTCCTCCCAGGCGTCTCCCGCAGAGTTTTCTCCAGTGCTTTAAGGCCCTGTGATCCCGGGTAGCAACCCCAGACTCCTCCAGGGAAGACACCCAATATGATTTTTCTCTCTTGACAGTGGTCCATACTGCGGGATCTATCCAGAACTCCTCCCAGGTGTCTCCCGCAGAGTTTTCACCGGTGTTTTGGGGCCCTGTGATCCCGGGTAGCAACCCCAGACTCCTCCAGGGAAGATACCCGAGATGATTTTTCTCCTTGGACAAAGCTCCATCTTCTGGGATGCATATGAGATTCCTCCCAGGCATCTCCCACAGACATTTTTCCTGTGGTTTGGGTCCCTGTAATCCCGGGTAGCAACCCCAGACTCCTCCAGGGAAGATACCCGAGATGATTTTTCTCCTTGGACAATGCTCCATCTTCTGGGATGCATCTGAGATTCCTCCCAGACGTCTCCCGCAGACATTTTTCCTGTGGTTTGGGTCCCTTTAATCCCGGGTAGAAACCCCAGACTCCTCCAGGAAAATATATCCGGGATGATTTTTCTCCTTGGACAATGCTCCATGCTCTGGGATGCATCCGAGACTTGTCGCAGCTATGTCCCTGAGTCTTTTTTCTCACGGTTTATGGTTCTGTCATCCCAGGTAGCAACCCCAGACTCCTCCAGGGAAGACACCCAATATGATTTTTCTCTCTTGACAGTGGTCCATCCTGCGGGATCTACCCAGAATTCCTCCCAGGCGTCTCCTGCAGAGTTTTCTCCAGTGCTTTAGGGCCCTGTGATCCCGGGTAGCAACACCAGACTCCTCCAAGGAAGATACCCGAGATAATTTTTCTGCTTGGACAATGCTCCATCCTCTGGGAAGCATCCGAGACTCCTTGCAGGTATGTCCCTGAGTTTTTATTCCGGTGTTTTCGGGCCCTCTGATCACGGGTAGCAACCCCAGACTCCTCCAGGGAAGATACCCGAGATGATTTTTCTCCTTGGACAATGCTCCATCTTCTGGGATGCATCTGAGATTCCTCCCAGGCGTCTCCCGCAGACATTTTTCCTGTGGTTTGGGTCCCTGTAATCCCGGGTAGCAACCCCAGACTCCTCCAGGGAAGATACCCGAGATGATTTTTCTGCTGGGACAAAGCTCCATCTTCTGGGATGCATCTGAGATTCCTCCCAGGCGTCTCCCGCAGACATTTGTCCTGTGGTTTGGGTCCCTTTAATCCCGGGTAGCAACCCCAGACTCCTCCAGGGAAGATACCAGATATGATTTTTCTCCTTGGACAATGCTCCATCCTCTTGGAAGCATCCGAGACTCCTTGCAGTTATGTCCCTGAGTGTTTATTCCGGTATTTTCGGGCCCTCTGATCCCGGGTAGCAACCCCAGACTCCTCCAGGGAAGACACCCAATATGATTTTTCTCTCTTGACAGTGGTCCATACTGCGGGATCTATCCAGAACTCCTCCCAGGAGTCTCGCGCAGAGTTTTCTCCGGTGTTTTGGGGCCCTGTGATCCCGGGTAGCAACCCCAGACTCCTCCAGGGAAGATACCCGAGATGATTTTTCTCCTTGGACAAAGCTCCATCTTCTGGGATGCATCCGAGACTCCTTGCAATTATGTGTCTGAGAGTTTTTTCCGGTTGTTTAGGGCCCTGTGATCCCGGGTAGCAACCCCAGACTCCTCCAGGGAAGATAACCGAGATGATTTTTCTCCTTGGACAATGCTCCATCTTCTGGGATGCATCTGAGATTCCTCCCAGACGTCTCCCGCAGACATTTTTCCTGTGGTTTGGGTCCCTTTAATCCCGGGTAGCAACCCCAGACTCCTCCAGGGAAGATACCCGAGATGATTTTTCTCCTTGGACAATGCTCCATCTTCTGGGATGCATCTGAGATTCCTCCCAGGCGTCTCCCGCAGACATTTGTCCTGTGGTTTGGGTCCCTTTAATCCCGGGTAGCAACCCCAGACTCCTCCAGGAAAGATATCCGGGATGATTTTTCTCCTTGGACAATGCTCCATGCTCTGGGATGCATCCGAGACTTGTCGCAGCTATGTCCCTGAGTCTTTTTTCTCACGGTTTATGGTTCTGTCATCCCAGGTAGCAACCCCAGACTCCTCCAGGGAAGACACCCAATATGATTTTTCTCTCTTGACAGTGGTCCATCCTGTGGGATCTACCCAGAATTCCTCCCAGGCGTCTCCCGCAGAGTTTTCTCCAGTGCTTTAAGGCCCTGTGATCCCGGGTAGCAACCCCAGACTCCTCCAGGGAAGACACCCAATATGATTTTTCTCTCTTGACAGTGGTCCATACTGCGGGATCTATCCAGAACTCCTCCCAGGTGTCTCCCGCAGAGTTTTCACCAGTGTTTTGGGGCCCTGTGATCCCGGGTAGCAACCCCAGACTCCTCCAGGGAAGATACCCGAGATGATTTTTCTCCTTGGACAAAGCTCCATCTTCTGGGATGCATATGAGATTCCTCCCAGGCATCTCCCACAGACATTTTTCCTGTGGTTTGGGTCCCTGTAATCCCGGGTAGCAACCCCAGACTCCTCCAGGGAAGATACCCGAGATGATTTTTCTCCTTGGACAATGCTCCATCTTCTGGGATGCATCTGAGATTCCTCCCAGACGTCTCCCGCAGACATTTTTCCTGTGGTTTGGGTCCCTTTAATCCCGGGTAGAAACCCCAGACTCCTCCAGGAAAATATATCCGGGATGATTTTTCTCCTTGGACAATGCTCCATGCTCTGGGATGCATCCGAGACTTGTCGCAGCTATGTCCCTGAGTCTTTTTTCTCACGGTTTATGGTTCTGTCATCCCAGGTAGCAACCCCAGACTCCTCCAGGGAAGACACCCAATATGATTTTTCTCTCTTGACAGTGGTCCATCCTGCGGGATCTACCCAGAATTCCTCCCAGGCGTCTCCTGCAGAGTTTTCTCCAGTGCTTTAGGGCCCTGTGATCCCGGGTAGCAACACCAGACTCCTCCAAGGAAGATACCCGAGATAATTTTTCTGCTTGGACAATGCTCCATCCTCTGGGAAGCATCCGAGACTCCTTGCAGGTATGTCCCTGAGTTTTTATTCCGGTGTTTTCGGGCCCTCTGATCCCGGGTAGCAACCCCAGACTCCTCCAGGGAAGATACCCGAGATGATTTTTCTCCTTGGACAATGCTCCATCTTCTGGGATGCATCTGAGATTCCTCCCAGGCGTCTCCCGCAGACATTTTTCCTGTGGTTTGGGTCCCTGTAATCCCGGGTAGCAACCCCAGATTCCTCCAGGGAAGATACCCGAGATGATTTTTCTGCTGGGACAAAGCTCCATCTTCTGGGATGCATCTGAGATTCCTCCCAGGCGTCTCCCGCAGACATTTTTCCTGTGGTTTGGGTCCCTTTAATCCCGGGTAGCAACCCCAGACTCCTCCAGGGAAGATACCAGATATGATTTTTCTCCTTGGACAATGCTCCATCCTCTTGGAAGCATCCGAGACTCCTTGCAGTTATGTCCCTGAGTGTTTATTCCGGTATTTTCGGGCCCTCTGATCCCGGGTAGCAACCCCAGACTCCTCCAGGGAAGACACCCAATATGATTTTTCTCTCTTGACAGTGGTCCATACTGCGGGATCTATCCAGAACTCCTCCCAGGTGTCTCCCGCAGAGTTTTCTCCGGTGTTTTGGGGCCCTGTGATCCCGGGTAGCAACCCCAGACTCCTCCAGGGAAGATACCCGAGATGATTTTTCTCCTTGGACAATGCTCCATCTTCTGGGATGCATCTGAGATTCCTCCCAGGCGTCTCCCGCAGACATTTTTCCTGTGGTTTGGGTACCTGTAATCCCGGTTAGCAACCCCAGACTCCTCCAGGGAAGATATCCGAGATGATTTTTCTGCTGGGACAAAGCTCCATCTTCTGGGATGCATATGAGATTCCTCCCAGGCATCTCCCACAGACATTTTTCCTGTGGTTTGGGTCCCTGTAATCCCGGGTAGCAACCCCAGACTCCTCCAGGGAAGATACCCGAGATAATTTTTCTGCTTGGACAATGCTCCATCCTCTGAGAAGCATCCGAGACTCCTTGCAGGTATGTCCTTGAGTTTTTATTCCGGTGTTTTCGGGCTCTGTGATCCCGGGTAGCAACCCCAGACTCCTCCACGGAAGATACCCGAGATGATTTTTCTCCTTGGACAAAGCTCCATCTTCTGGGATGCATATGAGATTCCTCCCAGGCATCTCCCACAGACATTTTTCCTGTGGTTTGGGTCCCTGTAATCCCGGGTAGCAACCCCAGACTCCTCCAGGGAAGATACCCGAGATGATTTTTCTCCTTGGACAATGCTCCATCTTCTGGGATGCATCTGAGATTCCTCCCAGACGTCTCCCGCAGACATTTTTCCTGTGGTTTGGGTCCCTTTAATCCCGGGTAGCAACCCCAGACTCCTCCAGGAAAGATATCCGGGATGATTTTTCTCCTTGGACAATGCTCCATGCTCTGGGATGCATCCGAGACTTGTCGCAGCTATGTCCCTGAGTCTTTTTTCTCACGGATTATGGTTCTGTCATCCCAGGTAGCAACCCCAGACTCCTCCAGGGAAGACACCCAATATGATTTTTCTCTCTTGACAGTGGTCCATCCTGTGGGATCTACCCAGAATTCCTCCCAGGCGTCTCCCGCAGAGTTTTCTCCAGTGCTTTAAGGCCCTGTGATCCCGGGTAGCAACCCCAGACTCCTCCAGGGAAGACACCCAATATGATTTTTCTCTCTTGACAGTGGTCCATACTGCGGGATCTATCCAGAACTCCTCCCAGGTGTCTCCCGCAGAGTTTTCACCGGTGTTTTGGGGCCCTGTGATCCCGGGTAGCAACCCCAGACTCCTCCAGGGAAGATACCCGAGATGATTTTTCTCCTTGGACAAAGCTCCATCTTCTGGGATGCATATGAGATTCCTCCCAGGCATCTCCCACAGACATTTTTCCTGTGGTTTGGGTCCCTGTAATCCCGGGTAGCAACCCCAGACTCCTCCAGGGAAGATACCCGAGATGATGTTTCTCCTTGGACAATGCTCCATCTTCTGGGATGCATCTGAGATTCCTCCCAGACGTCTCCCGCAGACATTTTTCCTGTGGTTTGGGTCCCTTTAATCCCGGGTAGCAACCCCAGACTCCTCCAGGAAAATATATCCGGGATGATTTTTCTCCTTGGACAATGCTCCATGCTCTGGGATGCATCCGAGACTTGTCGCAGCTATGTCCCTGAGTCTTTTTTCTCACGGTTTATGGTTCTGTCATCCCAGGTAGCAACCCCAGACTCCTCCAGGGAAGACACCCAATATGATTTTTCTCTCTTGACAGTGGTCCATCCTGCGGGATCTACCCAGAATTCCTCCCAGGCGTCTCCTGCAGAGTTTTCTCCAGTGCTTTAGGGCCCTGTGATCCCGGGTAGCAACACCAGACTCCTCCAAGGAAGATACCCGAGATAATTTTTCTGCTTGGACAATGCTCCATCCTCTGGGAAGCATCCGAGACTCCTTGCAGGTATGTCCCTGAGTTTTTATTCCGGTGTTTTCGGGCCCTGTGATCCCGGGTAGCAACCCCAGACTCCTCCAGGGAAGATACCCGAGATGATTTTTCTCCTTGGACAATGCTCCATCTTCTGGGATGCATCTGAGATTCCTCCCAGGCGTCTCCCGCAGACATTTTTCCTGTGGTTTGGGTCCCTGTAATCCCGGGTAGCAACCCCAGACTCCTCCAGGGAAGATACCCGAGATGATTTTTCTGCTGGGACAAAGCTCCATCTTCTGGGATGCATCTGAGATTCCTCCCAGGCGTCTCCCGCAGACATTTTTCCTGTGGTTTGGGTCCCTTTAATCCCGGGTAGCAACCCCAGACTCCTCCAGGGAAGATACCAGATATGATTTTTCTCCTTGGACAATGCTCCATCCTCTTGGAAGCATCCGAGACTCCTTGCAGTTATGTCCCTGAGTGTTTATTCCGGTATTTTCGGGCCCTCTGATCCCGGGTAGCAACCCCAGACTCCTCCAGGGAAGACACCCAATATGATTTTTCTCTCTTGACAGTGGTCCATACTGCGGGATCTATCCAGAACTCCTCCCAGGTGTCTCCCGCAGAGTTTTCTCCGGTGTTTTGGGGCCCTGTGATCCCGGGTAGCAACCCCAGACTCCTCCAGGGAAGATACCCGAGATGATTTTTCTCCTTGGACAATGCTCCATCTTCTGGGATGCATCTGAGATTCCTCCCAGGCGTCTCCCGCAGACATTTTTCCTGTGGTTTGGGTACCTGTAATCCCGGTTAGCAACCCCAGACTCCTCCAGGGAAGATATCCGAGATGATTTTTCTGCTGGGACAAAGCTCCATCTTCTGGGATGCATATGAGATTCCTCCCAGGCATCTCCCACAGACATTTTTCCTGTGGTTTGGGTCCCTGTAATCCCGGGTAGCAACCCCAGACTCCTCCAGGGAAGATACCCGAGATAATTTTTCTGCTTGGACAATGCTCCATCCTCTGAGAAGCATCCGAGACTCCTTGCAGGTATGTCCTTGAGTTTTTATTCCGGTGTTTTCGGGCTCTGTGATCCCGGGTAGCAACCCCAGACTCCTCCACGGAAGATACCCGAGATGATTTTTCTCCTTGGACAAAGCTCCATCTTCTGGGATGCATATGAGATTCCTCCCAGGCATCTCCCACAGACATTTTTCCTGTGGTTTGGGTCCCTGTAATCCCGGGTAGCAACCCCAGACTCCTCCAGGGAAGATACCCGAGATGATTTTTCTCCTTGGACAATGCTCCATCTTCTGGGATGCATCTGAGATTCCTCCCAGACGTCTCCCGCAGACATTTTTCCTGTGGTTTGGGTCCCTTTAATCCCGGGTAGCAACCCCAGACTCCTCCAGGAAAGATATCCGGGATGATTTTTCTCCTTGGACAATGCTCCATGCTCTGGGATGCATCCGAGACTTGTCGCAGCTATGTCCCTGAGTCTTTTTTCTCACGGATTATGGTTCTGTCATCCCAGGTAGCAACCCCAGACTCCTCCAGGGAAGACACCCAATATGATTTTTCTCTCTTGACAGTGGTCCATCCTGTGGGATCTACCCAGAATTCCTCCCAGGCGTCTCCCGCAGAGTTTTCTCCAGTGCTTTAAGGCCCTGTGATCCCGGGTAGCAACCCCAGACTCCTCCAGGGAAGACACCCAATATGATTTTTCTCTCTTGACAGTGGTCCATACTGCGGGATCTATCCAGAACTCCTCCCAGGTGTCTCCCGCAGAGTTTTCACCGGTGTTTTGGGGCCCTGTGATCCCGGGTAGCAACCCCAGACTCCTCCAGGGAAGATACCCGAGATGATTTTTCTCCTTGGACAAAGCTCCATCTTCTGGGATGCATATGAGATTCCTCCCAGGCATCTCCCACAGACATTTTTCCTGTGGTTTGGGTCCCTGTAATCCCGGGTAGCAACCCCAGACTCCTCCAGGGAAGATACCCGAGATGATGTTTCTCCTTGGACAATGCTCCATCTTCTGGGATGCATCTGAGATTCCTCCCAGACGTCTCCCGCAGACATTTTTCCTGTGGTTTGGGTCCCTTTAATCCCGGGTAGCAACCCCAGACTCCTCCAGGAAAATATATCCGGGATGATTTTTCTCCTTGGACAATGCTCCATGCTCTGGGATGCATCCGAGACTTGTCGCAGCTATGTCCCTGAGTCTTTTTTCTCACGGTTTATGGTTCTGTCATCCCAGGTAGCAACCCCAGACTCCTCCAGGGAAGACACCCAATATGATTTTTCTCTCTTGACAGTGGTCCATCCTGCGGGATCTACCCAGAATTCCTCCCAGGCGTCTCCTGCAGAGTTTTCTCCAGTGCTTTAGGGCCCTGTGATCCCGGGTAGCAACACCAGACTCCTCCAAGGAAGATACCCGAGATAATTTTTCTGCTTGGACAATGCTCCATCCTCTGGGAAGCATCCGAGACTCCTTGCAGGTATGTCCCTGAGTTTTTATTCCGGTGTTTTCGGGCCCTGTGATCCCGGGTAGCAACCCCAGACTCCTCCAGGGAAGATACCCGAGATGATTTTTCTCCTTGGACAATGCTCCATCTTCTGGGATGCATCTGAGATTCCTCCCAGGCGTCTCCCGCAGACATTTTTCCTGTGGTTTGGGTCCCTGTAATCCCGGGTAGCAACCCCAGACTCCTCCAGGGAAGATACCCGAGATGATTTTTCTGCTGGGACAAAGCTCCATCTTCTGGGATGCATCTGAGATTCCTCCCAGGCGTCTCCCGCAGACATTTTTCCTGTGGTTTGGGTCCCTTTAATCCCGGGTAGCAACCCCAGACTCCTCCAGGGAAGATACCAGATATGATTTTTCTCCTTGGACAATGCTCCATCCTCTTGGAAGCATCCGAGACTCCTTGCAGTTATGTCCCTGAGTGTTTATTCCGGTATTTTCGGGCCCTCTGATCCCGGGTAGCAACCCCAGACTCCTCCAGGGAAGACACCCAATATGATTTTTCTCTCTTGACAGTGGTCCATACTGCGGGATCTATCCAGAACTCCTCCCAGGTGTCTCCCGCAGAGTTTTCTCCAGTGTTTTGGGGCCCTGTGATCCCGGGTAGCAACCCCAGACTCCTCCAGGGAAGATACCCGAGATAATTTTTCTGCTTGGACAATGCTCCATCCTCTGGGAAGCATCCGAGACTCCTTGCAGGTATGTCCCTGAGTGTTTATTCCGGTGTTTTCGGGCCCTGTGATCCCTGGTTGCAACCCCAGACTCCTCCAGGGAAGATACCCGAGATGATTTTTCTGCTGGGACAAAGCTCCATCTTCTGGGATGCATCTGAGATTCCTCCCAGGCGTCTCCCGCAGACATTTGTCCTGTGGTTTGGGTCCCTTTAATCCCGGGTAGCAACCCCAGACTCCTCCAGGAAAGATATCCGGGATGATTTTTCTCCTTGGACAATGCTCCATCCTCTGGGATGCATCCGAGACTTGTCGCAGCTATGTCCCTGAGTCTTTTTTCTCACGGTTTATGGTTCTGTCATCCCAGGTACCAACCCCAGACTCCTCCAGGGAAGACACCCAATATGATTTTTCTCTCTTGACAGTGGTCCATCCTGCGGGATCTACCCAGAATTCCTCCCAGGCGTCTCCCGCAGAGTTTTCTCCAGTGCTTTAGGGCCCTGTGATCCCGGGTAGCAACCCCAGACTCCTCCAAGGAAGATACCCGAGATAATTTTTCTGCTTGGACAATGCTCCATCCTCTGGGAAGCATCCGAGACTCCTTGCAGGTATGTCACTGAGTTTTTATTCCGGTGTTTTCGGGCCCTGTGATCCCGTGTAGCAACCCCAGACTCCTCCAGGGAAGATACCCGAGATGATTTTTCTCCTTGGACAATGCTCCATCTTCTGGGATGCATCTGAGATTCCTCCCAGGCGTCTCCCGCAGACATTTTTCCTGTGGTTTGGGTACCTGTAATCCCGGTTAGCAACCCCAGACTCCTCCAGGGAAGATATCCGAGATGATTTTTCTGCTGGGACAAAGCTCCATCTTCTGGGATGCATATGAGATTCCTCCCAGGCATCTCCCACAGACATTTTTCCTGTGGTTTGGGTCCCTGTAATCCCGGGTAGCAACCCCAGACTCCTCCAGGGAAGATACCCGAGATAATTTTTCTGCTTGGACAATGCTCCATCCTCTGGGAAGCATCCGAGACTCCTTGCAGTTATGTCCCTGAGTTTTTATTCCGGTGTTTTCGGGCTCTGTGATCCCGGGTAGCAACCCCAGACTCCTCCAGGGAAGATACCCGAGATGATTTTTCTGCTGGGACAAAGCTCCATCTTCTGGGATGCATCTGAGATTCCTCCCAGGCGTCTCCCGCAGACATTTTTCCTGTTGTTTGGGTCCCTTTAATCCCGGGTAGCAACCCCAGACTCCTCCAGGGAAGATATCCGGGATGATTTTTCTCCTTGGACAATGCTCCATCCTCTGGGATGCACCCGAGACTTGTCGCAGCTATGTCCCTGAGTCTTTTTTCTCGCGGTTCATGGTTCTGTCATCCCGGGTAGCAACCCCAGACTCCTCCAGGGAAGACACCCAATATGATTTTTCTGTCTTGACAGTGGTCCATCCTGCGGGATCTACCCAGAATTCCTCCCAGGCATCTCCCGCAGAGTTTTCTCCGGTGTCTTGGGGCCCTGTGATCCCGGGTAGCAACCCCAGACTCCTCCAGGGAAGATACCCGAGATAATTTTTCTGCTTGGACAATGCTCCATCCTCTGGGAAGCATCCGAGACTCCTTGCAGGTATGTCACTGAGTTTTTATTCCGGTGTTTTCGGGCCCTGTGATCCCGTGTAGCAACCCCAGACTCCTCCAGGGAAGATACCCGAGATGATTTTTCTCCTTGGACAAAGCTCCATCTTCTGGGATGCATATGAGATTCCTCCCAGGCATCTCCCACAGACATTTTTCCTGTGGTTTGGGTCCCTGTGATCCCGGGTAGCAACCCCAGACTCCTCCAGGGAAGATATCCGAGATGATTTTTCTGCTGGGACAAAGCTCCATCTTCTGGGATGCATATGAGATTCCTCCCAGGCATCTCCCACAGACATTTTTCCTGTGGTTTGGGTCCCTGTAATCCCGGGTAGCAACCCCAGACTCCTCCAGGGAAGATACCCGAGATAATTTTTCTGCTTGGACAATGCTCCATCCTCTGGGAAGCATCCGAGACTCCTTGCAGGTATGTCCCTGAGTTTTTATTCCGGTGTTTTCGGGCTCTGTGATCCCGGGTAGCAACCCCAGACTCCTCCAGGGAAGATACCCGAGATGATTTTTCTGCTGGGACAAAGCTCCATCTTCTGGGATGCATCTGAGATTCCTCCCAGGCGTCTCCCGCAGACATTTTTCCTGTGGTTTGGGTCCCTTTAATCCCGGGTAGCAACCCCAGACTCCTCAAGGGAAGATATCCGGGATGATTTTTCTCCTTGGACAATGCTCCATCCTCTGGGATGCACCCGAGACTTGTCGCAGCTATGTCCCTGAGTCTTTTTTCTCGCGGTTCATGGTTCTGTCATCCCGGGTAGCAACCCCAGACTCCTCCAGGGAAGACACCCAATATGATTTTTCTCTCTTGACAGTGGTCCATCCTGCGGGATCTACCCAGAATTCCTCCCAGGCATCTCCCGCAGAGTTTTCTCCGGTGTCTTGGGGCCCTGTGATCCCGGGTAGCAACCCCAGACTCCTCCAGGGAAGATACCCGAGATAATTATTCTGCTTGGACAATGCTCCATGCTCTGGGAAGCATCCGAGACTCCTTGCAGGTATGTCCCTGAGTGTTTATTCCGGTGTTTTCGGGCCCTGTGATCCCTGGTTGCAACCCCAGACTCCTCCAGGGAAGATACCCGAGATGATTTTTCTCCTTGGACAAAGCTCCATCTTCTGGGATGCATCTGAGATTCCTCCCAGGCGTCTCCCGCAGACATTTGTCCTGTTGTTTGGGTCCCTTTAATCCCGGGTAGCAACCCCAGACTCCTCCAGGAAAGATATCCGGGATGATTTTTCTCCTTGGACAATGCTCCATCCTCTGGGATGCATCCGAGACTTGTCGCAGCTATGTCCCTGAGTCTTTTTTCTCACGGTTTATGGTTCTGTCATCCCAGGTAGCAACCCCAGACTCTTCCAGGGAAGACACCCAATATGATTTTTCTCTCTTGACAGTGGTCCATCCTGCGGGATCTACCCAGAATTCCTCCCAGGCGTCTCCCGCAGAGTTTTCTCCAGTGCTTTAGGGCCCTGTGATCCCGGGTAGCAACCCCAGACTCCTCCAAGGAAGATACCCGAGATAATTTTTCTGCTTGGACAATGCTCCATCCTCTGGGAAGCATCCGAGACTCCTTGCAGGTATGTCCCTGAGTTTTTATTCCGGTGTTTTCGGGCCCTGTGATCCCGGGTAGCAACCCCAGACTCCTCCAGGGAAGATACCCGAGATGACTTTTCTCCTTGGACAAAGCTCCATCTTCTGGGATGCATATGAGATTCCTCCCAGGCATCTCCCACAGACATTTTTCCTGTGGTTTGGGTCCCTGTAATCCCGGGTAGCAACCCCAGACTCCTCCAGGGAAGATACCCGAGATAATTTTTCTGCTTGGACAATGCTCCATCCTCTGGGAAGCATCCGAGACTCCTTGCAGGTATGTCCCTGAGTTTTTATTCCGGTGTTTTCGGGCCCTGTGATCCCGGGTAGCAACCCCAGACTCCTCCAGGGAAGATACCCGAGATGATTTTTCTCCTTGGACAATGCTCCATCTTCTGGGATGCATCTGAGATTCCTCCCAGGCGTCTCCCGCAGACATTTTTCCTGTGGTTTGGGTACCTGTAATCCCGGTTAGCAACCCCAGACTCCTCCAGGGAAGATATCCGAGATGATTTTTCTGCTGGGACAAAGCTCCATCTTCTGGGATGCATATGAGATTCCTCCCAGGCATCTCCCACAGACATTTTTCCTGTGGTTTGGGTCCCTGTAATCCCGGGTAGCAACCCCAGACTCCTCCAGGGAAGATACCCGAGATAATTTTTCTGCTTGGACAATGCTCCATCCTCTGGGAAGCATCCGAGACTCCTTGCAGGTATGTCCCTGAGTTTTTATTCCGGTGTTTTCGGGCTCTGTGATCCCGGGTAGCAACCCCAGACTCCTCCAGGGAAGATACCCGAGATGATTTTTCTCCTTGGACAAAGCTCCATCTTCTGGGATGCATATGAGATTCCTCCCAGGCATCTCCCACAGACATTTTTCCTGTGGTTTGGGTCCCTGTAATCCCGGGTAGCAACCCCAGACTCCTCCAGGGAAGATACCCGAGATGATTTTTCTCCTTGGACAATGCTCCATCTTCTGGGATGCATCTGAGATTCCTCCCAGACGTCTCCCGCAGACATTTTTCCTGTGGTTTGGGTCCCTTTAATCCCGGGTAGCAACCCCAGACTCCTCCAGGGAAGATACCCGAGATGATTTTTCTCCTTGGACAATGCTCCATCTTCTGGGATGCATCTGAGATTCCTCCCAGGCGTCTCCCGCAGACATTTGTCCTGTGGTTTGGGTCCCTTTAATCCCGGGTAGCAACCCCAGACTCCTCCAGGAAAGATATCCGGGATGATTTTTCTCCTTGGACAATGCTCCATGCTCTGGGATGCATCCGAGACTTGTCGCAGCTATGTCCCTGAGTCTTTTTTCTCACGGTTTATGGTTCTGTCATCCCAGGTAGCAACCCCAGACTCCTCCAGGGAAGACACCCAATATGATTTTTCTCTCTTGACAGTGGTCCATCCTGTGGGATCTACCCAGAATTCCTCCCAGGCGTCTCCCGCAGAGTTTTCTCCAGTGCTTTAAGGCCCTGTGATCCCGGGTAGCAACCCCAGACTCCTCCAGGGAAGACACCCAATATGATTTTTCTCTCTTGACAGTGGTCCATACTGCGGGATCTATCCAGAACTCCTCCCAGGTGTCTCCCGCAGAGTTTTCACCGGTGTTTTGGGGCCCTGTGATCCCGGGTAGCAACCCCAGACTCCTCCAGGGAAGATACCCGAGATGATTTTTCTCCTTGGACAAAGCTCCATCTTCTGGGATGCATATGAGATTCCTCCCAGGCATCTCCCACAGACATTTTTCCTGTGGTTTGGGTCCCTGTAATCCCGGGTAGCAACCCCAGACTCCTCCAGGGAAGATACCCGAGATGATTTTTCTCCTTGGACAATGCTCCATCTTCTGGGATGCATCTGAGATTCCTCCCAGACGTCTCCCGCAGACATTTTTCCTGTGGTTTGGGTCCCTTTAATCCCGGGTAGAAACCCCAGACTCCTCCAGGAAAATATATCCGGGATGATTTTTCTCCTTGGACAATGCTCCATGCTCTGGGATGCATCCGAGACTTGTCGCAGCTATGTCCCTGAGTCTTTTTTCTCACGGTTTATGGTTCTGTCATCCCAGGTAGCAACCCCAGACTCCTCCAGGGAAGACACCCAATATGATTTTTCTCTCTTGACAGTGGTCCATCCTGCGGGATCTACCCAGAATTCCTCCCAGGCGTCTCCTGCAGAGTTTTCTCCAGTGCTTTAGGGCCCTGTGATCCCGGGTAGCAACACCAGACTCCTCCAAGGAAGATACCCGAGATAATTTTTCTGCTTGGACAATGCTCCATCCTCTGGGAAGCATCCGAGACTCCTTGCAGGTATGTCCCTGAGTTTTTATTCCGGTGTTTTCGGGCCCTCTGATCACGGGTAGCAACCCCAGACTCCTCCAGGGAAGATACCCGAGATGATTTTTCTCCTTGGACAATGCTCCATCTTCTGGGATGCATCTGAGATTCCTCCCAGGCGTCTCCCGCAGACATTTTTCCTGTGGTTTGGGTCCCTGTAATCCCGGGTAGCAACCCCAGACTCCTCCAGGGAAGATACCCGAGATGATTTTTCTGCTGGGACAAAGCTCCATCTTCTGGGATGCATCTGAGATTCCTCCCAGGCGTCTCCCGCAGACATTTGTCCTGTGGTTTGGGTCCCTTTAATCCCGGGTAGCAACCCCAGACTCCTCCAGGGAAGATACCAGATATGATTTTTCTCCTTGGACAATGCTCCATCCTCTTGGAAGCATCCGAGACTCCTTGCAGTTATGTCCCTGAGTGTTTATTCCGGTATTTTCGGGCCCTCTGATCCCGGGTAGCAACCCCAGACTCCTCCAGGGAAGACACCCAATATGATTTTTCTCTCTTGACAGTGGTCCATACTGCGGGATCTATCCAGAACTCCTCCCAGGAGTCTCGCGCAGAGTTTTCTCCGGTGTTTTGGGGCCCTGTGATCCCGGGTAGCAACCCCAGACTCCTCCAGGGAAGATACCCGAGATGATTTTTCTCCTTGGACAAAGCTCCATCTTCTGGGATGCATCCGAGACTCCTTGCAATTATGTGTCTGAGAGTTTTTTCCGGTTGTTTAGGGCCCTGTGATCCCGGGTAGCAACCCCAGACTCCTCCAGGGAAGATAACCGAGATGATTTTTCTCCTTGGACAATGCTCCATCTTCTGGGATGCATCTGAGATTCCTCCCAGACGTCTCCCGCAGACATTTTTCCTGTGGTTTGGGTCCCTTTAATCCCGGGTAGCAACCCCAGACTCCTCCAGGGAAGATACCCGAGATGATTTTTCTCCTTGGACAATGCTCCATCTTCTGGGATGCATCTGAGATTCCTCCCAGGCGTCTCCCGCAGACATTTGTCCTGTGGTTTGGGTCCCTTTAATCCCGGGTAGCAACCCCAGACTCCTCCAGGAAAGATATCCGGGATGATTTTTCTCCTTGGACAATGCTCCATGCTCTGGGATGCATCCGAGACTTGTCGCAGCTATGTCCCTGAGTCTTTTTTCTCACGGTTTATGGTTCTGTCATCCCAGGTAGCAACCCCAGACTCCTCCAGGGAAGACACCCAATATGATTTTTCTCTCTTGACAGTGGTCCATCCTGTGGGATCTACCCAGAATTCCTCCCAGGCGTCTCCCGCAGAGTTTTCTCCAGTGCTTTAAGGCCCTGTGATCCCGGGTAGCAACCCCAGACTCCTCCAGGGAAGACACCCAATATGATTTTTCTCTCTTGACAGTGGTCCATACTGCGGGATCTATCCAGAACTCCTCCCAGGTGTCTCCCGCAGAGTTTTCACCAGTGTTTTGGGGCCCTGTGATCCCGGGTAGCAACCCCAGACTCCTCCAGGGAAGATACCCGAGATGATTTTTCTCCTTGGACAAAGCTCCATCTTCTGGGATGCATATGAGATTCCTCCCAGGCATCTCCCACAGACATTTTTCCTGTGGTTTGGGTCCCTGTAATCCCGGGTAGCAACCCCAGACTCCTCCAGGGAAGATACCCGAGATGATTTTTCTCCTTGGACAATGCTCCATCTTCTGGGATGCATCTGAGATTCCTCCCAGACGTCTCCCGCAGACATTTTTCCTGTGGTTTGGGTCCCTTTAATCCCGGGTAGAAACCCCAGACTCCTCCAGGAAAATATATCCGGGATGATTTTTCTCCTTGGACAATGCTCCATGCTCTGGGATGCATCCGAGACTTGTCGCAGCTATGTCCCTGAGTCTTTTTTCTCACGGTTTATGGTTCTGTCATCCCAGGTAGCAACCCCAGACTCCTCCAGGGAAGACACCCAATATGATTTTTCTCTCTTGACAGTGGTCCATCCTGCGGGATCTACCCAGAATTCCTCCCAGGCGTCTCCTGCAGAGTTTTCTCCAGTGCTTTAGGGCCCTGTGATCCCGGGTAGCAACACCAGACTCCTCCAAGGAAGATACCCGAGATAATTTTTCTGCTTGGACAATGCTCCATCCTCTGGGAAGCATCCGAGACTCCTTGCAGGTATGTCCCTGAGTTTTTATTCCGGTGTTTTCGGGCCCTCTGATCCCGGGTAGCAACCCCAGACTCCTCCAGGGAAGATACCCGAGATGATTTTTCTCCTTGGACAATGCTCCATCTTCTGGGATGCATCTGAGATTCCTCCCAGGCGTCTCCCGCAGACATTTTTCCTGTGGTTTGGGTCCCTGTAATCCCGGGTAGCAACCCCAGATTCCTCCAGGGAAGATACCCGAGATGATTTTTCTGCTGGGACAAAGCTCCATCTTCTGGGATGCATCTGAGATTCCTCCCAGGCGTCTCCCGCAGACATTTTTCCTGTGGTTTGGGTCCCTTTAATCCCGGGTAGCAACCCCAGACTCCTCCAGGGAAGATACCAGATATGATTTTTCTCCTTGGACAATGCTCCATCCTCTTGGAAGCATCCGAGACTCCTTGCAGTTATGTCCCTGAGTGTTTATTCCGGTATTTTCGGGCCCTCTGATCCCGGGTAGCAACCCCAGACTCCTCCAGGGAAGACACCCAATATGATTTTTCTCTCTTGACAGTGGTCCATACTGCGGGATCTATCCAGAACTCCTCCCAGGTGTCTCCCGCAGAGTTTTCTCCGGTGTTTTGGGGCCCTGTGATCCCGGGTAGCAACCCCAGACTCCTCCAGGGAAGATACCCGAGATGATTTTTCTCCTTGGACAATGCTCCATCTTCTGGGATGCATCTGAGATTCCTCCCAGGCGTCTCCCGCAGACATTTTTCCTGTGGTTTGGGTACCTGTAATCCCGGTTAGCAACCCCAGACTCCTCCAGGGAAGATATCCGAGATGATTTTTCTGCTGGGACAAAGCTCCATCTTCTGGGATGCATATGAGATTCCTCCCAGGCATCTCCCACAGACATTTTTCCTGTGGTTTGGGTCCCTGTAATCCCGGGTAGCAACCCCAGACTCCTCCAGGGAAGATACCCGAGATAATTTTTCTGCTTGGACAATGCTCCATCCTCTGAGAAGCATCCGAGACTCCTTGCAGGTATGTCCTTGAGTTTTTATTCCGGTGTTTTCGGGCTCTGTGATCCCGGGTAGCAACCCCAGACTCCTCCACGGAAGATACCCGAGATGATTTTTCTCCTTGGACAAAGCTCCATCTTCTGGGATGCATATGAGATTCCTCCCAGGCATCTCCCACAGACATTTTTCCTGTGGTTTGGGTCCCTGTAAGCCCGGGTAGCAACCCCAGACTCCTCCAGGGAAGATACCCGAGATGATTTTTCTCCTTGGACAATGCTCCATCTTCTGGGATGCATCTGAGATTCCTCCCAGACGTCTCCCGCAGACATTTTTCCTGTGGTTTGGGTCCCTTTAATCCCGGGTAGCAACCCCAGACTCCTCCAGGAAAGATATCCGGGATGATTTTTCTCCTTGGACAATGCTCCATGCTCTGGGATGCATCCGAGACTTGTCGCAGCTATGTCCCTGAGTCTTTTTTCTCACGGATTATGGTTCTGTCATCCCAGGTAGCAACCCCAGACTCCTCCAGGGAAGACACCCAATATGATTTTTCTCTCTTGACAGTGGTCCATCCTGTGGGATCTACCCAGAATTCCTCCCAGGCGTCTCCCGCAGAGTTTTCTCCAGTGCTTTAAGGCCCTGTGATCCCGGGTAGCAACCCCAGACTCCTCCAGGGAAGACACCCAATATGATTTTTCTCTCTTGACAGTGGTCCATACTGCGGGATCTATCCAGAACTCCTCCCAGGTGTCTCCCGCAGAGTTTTCACCGGTGTTTTGGGGCCCTGTGATCCCGGGTAGCAACCCCAGACTCCTCCAGGGAAGATACCCGAGATGATTTTTCTCCTTGGACAAAGCTCCATCTTCTGGGATGCATATGAGATTCCTCCCAGGCATCTCCCACAGACATTTTTCCTGTGGTTTGGGTCCCTGTAATCCCGGGTAGCAACCCCAGACTCCTCCAGGGAAGATACCCGAGATGATGTTTCTCCTTGGACAATGCTCCATCTTCTGGGATGCATCTGAGATTCCTCCCAGACGTCTCCCGCAGACATTTTTCCTGTGGTTTGGGTCCCTTTAATCCCGGGTAGCAACCCCAGACTCCTCCAGGAAAATATATCCGGGATGATTTTTCTCCTTGGACAATGCTCCATGCTCTGGGATGCATCCGAGACTTGTCGCAGCTATGTCCCTGAGTCTTTTTTCTCACGGTTTATGGTTCTGTCATCCCAGGTAGCAACCCCAGACTCCTCCAGGGAAGACACCCAATATGATTTTTCTCTCTTGACAGTGGTCCATCCTGCGGGATCTACCCAGAATTCCTCCCAGGCGTCTCCTGCAGAGTTTTCTCCAGTGCTTTAGGGCCCTGTGATCCCGGGTAGCAACAACAGACTCCTCCAAGGAAGATACCCGAGATAATTTTTCTGCTTGGACAATGCTCCATCCTCTGGGAAGCATCCGAGACTCCTTGCAGGTATGTCCCTGAGTTTTTATTCCGGTGTTTTCGGGCCCTGTGATCCCGGGTAGCAACCCCAGACTCCTCCAGGGAAGATACCCGAGATGATTTTTCTCCTTGGACAATGCTCCATCTTCTGGGATGCATCTGAGATTCCTCCCAGGCGTCTCCCGCAGACATTTTTCCTGTGGTTTGGGTCCCTGTAATCCCGGGTAGCAACCCCAGACTCCTCCAGGGAAGATACCCGAGATGATTTTTCTGCTGGGACAAAGCTCCATCTTCTGGGATGCATCTGAGATTCCTCCCAGGCGTCTCCCGCAGACATTTTTCCTGTGGTTTGGGTCCCTTTAATCCCGGGTAGCAACCCCAGACTCCTCCAGGGAAGATACCAGATATGATTTTTCTCCTTGGACAATGCTCCATCCTCTTGGAAGCATCCGAGACTCCTTGCAGTTATGTCCCTGAGTGTTTATTCCGGTATTTTCGGGCCCTCTGATCCCGGGTAGCAACCCCAGACTCCTCCAGGGAAGACACCCAATATGATTTTTCTCTCTTGACAGTGGTCCATACTGCGGGATCTATCCAGAACTCCTCCCAGGTGTCTCCCGCAGAGTTTTCTCCAGTGTTTTGGGGCCCTGTGATCCCGGGTAGCAACCCCAGACTCCTCCAGGGAAGATACCCGAGATAATTTTTCTGCTTGGACAATGCTCCATCCTCTGGGAAGCATCCGAGACTCCTTGCAGGTATGTCCCTGAGTGTTTATTCCGGTGTTTTCGGGCCCTGTGATCCCTGGTTGCAACCCCAGACTCCTCCAGGGAAGATACCCGAGATGATTTTTCTGCTGGGACAAAGCTCCATCTTCTGGGATGCATCTGAGATTCCTCCCAGGCGTCTCCCGCAGACATTTGTCCTGTGGTTTGGGTCCCTTTAATCCCGGGTAGCAACCCCAGACTCCTCCAGGAAAGATATCCGGGATGATTTTTCTCCTTGGACAATGCTCCATCCTCTGGGATGCATCCGAGACTTGTCGCAGCTATGTCCCTGAGTCTTTTTTCTCACGGTTTATGGTTCTGTCATCCCAGGTAGCAACCCCAGACTCCTCCAGGGAAGACACCCAATATGATTTTTCTCTCTTGACAGTGGTCCATCCTGCGGGATCTACCCAGAATTCCTCCCAGGCGTCTCCCGCAGAGTTTTCTCCAGTGCTTTAGGGCCCTGTGATCCCGGGTAGCAACCCCAGACTCCTCCAAGGAAGATACCCGAGATAATTTTTCTGCTTGGACAATGCTCCATCCTCTGGGAAGCATCCGAGACTCCTTGCAGGTATGTCACTGAGTTTTTATTCCGGTGTTTTCGGGCCCTGTGATCCCGTGTAGCAACCCCAGACTCCTCCAGGGAAGATACCCGAGATGATTTTTCTCCTTGGACAATGCTCCATCTTCTGGGATGCATCTGAGATTCCTCCCAGGCGTCTCCCGCAGACATTTTTCCTGTGGTTTGGGTACCTGTAATCCCGGTTAGCAACCCCAGACTCCTCCAGGGAAGATATCCGAGATGATTTTTCTGCTGGGACAAAGCTCCATCTTCTGGGATGCATATGAGATTCCTCCCAGGCATCTCCCGCAGACATTTTTCCTGTTGTTTGGGTCCCTTTAATCCCGGGTAGCAACCCCAGACTCCTCCAGGGAAGATATCCGGGATGATTTTTCTCCTTGGACAATGCTCCATCCTCTGGGATGCACCCGAGACTTCTCGCAGCTATGTCCCTGAGTCTTTTTTCTCGCGGTTCATGGTTATGTCATCCCGGGTAGCAACCCCAGACTCCTCCAGGGAAGACACCCAATATGATTTTTCTCTCTTGACAGTGGTCCATCCTGCGGGATCTACCCAGAATTCCTCCCAGGCGTCTCCCGCAGAGTTTTCTCCAGTGCTTTAGGGCCCTGTGATCCCGGGTAGCAACCCCAGACTCCTCCAAGGAAGATACCCGAGATAATTTTTCTGCTTGGACAATGCTCCATCCTCTGGGAAGCATCCGAGACTCCTTGCAGGTATGTCCCTGAGTGTTTATTCCGGTGTTTTCGGGCCCTGTGATCCCTGGTTGCAACCCCAGACTCCTCCAGGGAAGATACCCGAGATGATTTTTCTGCTGGGACAAAGCTCCATCTTCTGGGATGCATCTGAGATTCCTCCCAGGCGTCTCCCGCAGACATTTGTCCTGTGGTTTGGGTCCCTTTAATCCCGGGTAGCAACCCCAGACTACTCCAGGGAAGATACCCGAGATGATTTTTCTGCTTGGACAATGCTCCATCCTCTGGGAAGCATCCGAGACTCCTTGCAGGTATGTCCCTGAGTTTTTATTCCGGTGTTTTCGGGCCCTGTGATCCCGGGTAGCAACCCCAGACTCCTCCAGGGAAGATACCCGAGATGACTTTTCTCCTTGGACAAAGCTCCATCTTCTGGGATGCATATGAGATTCCTCCCAGGCATCTCCCACAGACATTTTTCCTGTGGTTTGGGTCCCTGTAATCCCGGGTAGCAACCCCAGACTCCTCCAGGGAAGATACCCGAGATAATTTTTCTGCTTGGACAATGCTCCATCCTCTGGGAAGCATCCGAGACTCCTTGCAGGTATGACACTGAGTTTTTATTCCGGTGTTTTCGGGCCCTGTGATCCCGGGTAGCAACCCCAGACTCCTCCAGGGAAGATACCCGAGATGATTTTTCTCCTTGGACAATGCTCCATCTTCTGGGATGCATATGAGATTCCTCCCAGGCATCTCCCACAGACATTTTTCCTGTGGTTTGGGTCCCTGTAATCCCGGGTAGCAACCCCAGACTCCTCCAGGGAAGATACCCGAGATGATTTTTCTCCTTGGACAATGCTCCATCTTCTGGGATGCATCTGAGATTCCTCCCAGACGTCTCCCGCAGACATTTTTCCTGTGGTTTGGGTCCCTTTAATCCCGGGTAGCAACCCCAGACTCCTCCAGGGAAGATACCCGAGATGATTTTTCTCCTTGGACAATGCTCCATCTTCTGGGATGCATCTGAGATTCCTCCCAGGCGTCTCCCGCAGACATTTGTCCTGTGGTTTGGGTCCCTTTAATCCCGGGTAGCAACCCCAGACTCCTCCAGGAAAGATATCCGGGATGATTTTTCTCCTTGGACAATGCTCCATGCTCTGGGATGCATCCGAGACTTGTCGCAGCTATGTCCCTGAGTCTTTTTTCTCACGGTTTATGGTTCTGTCATCCCAGGTAGCAACCCCAGACTCCTCCAGGGAAGACAACCAATATGATTTTTCTCTCTTGACAGTGGTCCATACTGCGGGATCTATCCAGAACTCCTCCCAGGTGTCTCCCGCAGAGTTTTCACCGGTGTTTTGGGGCCCTGTGATCCCGGAGAGCAACCCCAGACTCCTCCAGGAAAGATACCCGAGATGATTTTTCTCCTTGGACAAAGCTCCATCTTCTGGGATGCATATGAGATTCCTCCCAGGCATCTCCCACAGACATTTTTCCTGTGGTTTGGGTCCCTGTAATCCCGGGTAGCAACCCCAGACTCCTCCAGGGAAGATACCCGAGATGATTTTTCTCCTTGGACAATGCTCCATCTTCTGGGATGCATCTGAGATTCCTCCCAGACGTCTCCCGCAGACATTTTTCCTGTGGTTTGGGTCCCTTTAATCCCGGGTAGAAACCCCAGACTCCTCCAGGAAAATATATCCGGGATGATTTTTCTCCTTGGACAATGCTCCATGCTCTGGGATGCATCCGAGACTTGTCGCAGCTATGTCCCTGAGTCTTTTTTCTCACGGTTTATGGTTCTGTCATCCCAGGTAGCAACCCCAGACTCCTCCAGGGAAGACACCCAATATGATTTTTCTCTCTTGACAGTGGTCCATCCTGCGGGATCTACCCAGAATTCCTCCCAGGCGTCTCCTGCAGAGTTTTCTCCAGTGCTTTAGGGCCCTGTGATCCCGGGTAGCAACACCAGACTCCTCCAAGGAAGATACCCGAGATAATTTTTCTGCTTGGACAATGCTCCATCCTCTGGGAAGCATCCGAGACTCCTTGCAGGTATGTCCCTGAGTTTTTATTCCGGTGTTTTCGGGCCCTCTGATCCCGGGTAGCAACCCCAGACTCCTCCAGGGAAGATACCCGAGATGATTTTTCTCCTTGGACAATGCTCCATCTTCTGGGATGCATCTGAGATTCCTCCCAGGCGTCTCCCGCAGACATTTTTCCTGTGGTTTGGGTCCCTGTAATCCCGGGTAGCAACCCCAGACTCCTCCAGGGAAGATACCCGAGATGATTTTTCTGCTGGGACAAAGCTCCATCTTCTGGGATGCATCTGAGATTCCTCCCAGGCGTCTCCCGCAGAAATTTTTCCTGTGGTTTGGGTCCCTTTAATCCCGGGTAGCAACCCCAGACTCCTCCAGGGAAGATACCAGATATGATTTTTCTCCTTGGACAATGCTCCATCCTCTTGGAAGCATCCGAGACTCCTTGCAGTTATGTCCCTGAGTGTTTATTCCGGTATTTTCGGGCCCTCTGATCCCGGGTAGCAACCCCAGACTCCTCCAGGGAAGACACCCAATATGATTTTTCTCTCTTGACAGTGGTCCATACTGCGGGATCTATCCAGAACTCCTCCCAGGTGTCTCCCGCAGAGTTTTCTCCGGTGTTTTGGGGCCCTGTGATCCCGGGTAGCAACCCCAGACTCCTCCAGGGAAGATACCCGAGATGATTTTTCTCCTTGGACAATGCTCCATCTTCTGGGATGCATCTGAGATTCCTCCCAGGCGTCTCCCGCAGACATTTTTCCTGTGGTTTGGGTACCTGTAATCCCGGTTAGCAACCCCAGACTCCTCCAGGGAAGATATCCGAGATGATTTTTCTGCTGGGACAAAGCTCCATCTTCTGGGATGCATATGAGATTCCTCCCAGGCATCTCCCACAGACATTTTTCCTGTGGTTTGGGTACCTGTAATCCCGGTTAGCAACCCCAGACTCCTCCAGGGAAGATATCCGAGATGATTTTTCTGCTGGGACAAAGCTCCATCTTCTGGGATGCATATGAGATTCCTCCCAGGCATCTCCCACAGACATTTTTCCTGTGGTTTGGGTCCCTGTAATCCCGGGTAGCAACCCCAGACTCCTCCAGGGAAGATACCCGAGATGATTTTTCTCCTTGGACAATGCTCCATCTTCTGGGATGCATCTGAGATTCCTCCCAGACGTCTCCCGCAGACATTTTTCCTGTGGTTTGGGTCCCTTTAATCCCGGGTAGCAACCCCAGACTCCTCCAGGAAAGATATCCGGGATGATTTTTCTCCTTGGACAATGCTCCATGCTCTGGGATGCATCCGAGACTTGTCGCAGCTATGTCCCTGAGTCTTTTTTCTCACGGTTTATGGTTCTGTCATCCCAGGTAGCAACCCCAGACTCCTCCAGGGAAGACACCCAATATGATTTTTCTCTCTTGACAGTGGTCCATCCTGTGGGATCTACCCAGAATTCCTCCCAGGCGTCTCCCGCAGAGTTTTCTCCAGTGCTTTAAGGCCCTGTGATCCCGGGTAGCAACCCCAGACTCCTCCAGGGAAGACACCCAATATGATTTTTCTCTCTTGACAGTGGTCCATACTGCGGGATCTATCCAGAACTCCTCCCAGGTGTCTCCCGCAGAGTTTTCACCGGTGTTTTGGGGCCCTGTGATCCCGGGTAGCAACCCCAGACTCCTCCAGGGAAGATACCCGAGATGATTTTTCTCCTTGGACAAAGCTCCATCTTCTGGGATGCATATGAGATTCCTCCCAGGCATCTCCCACAGACATTTTTCCTGTGGTTTGGGTCCCTGTAATCCCGGGTAGCAACCCCAGACTCCTCCAGGGAAGACACCCAATATGATTTTTCTCTCTTGACAGTGGTCCATACTGCGGGATCTATCCAGAACTCCTCCCAGGTGTCTCCCGCAGAGTTTTCACCGGTGTTTTGGGGCCCTGTGATCCCGGGTAGCAACCCCAGACTCCTCCAGGGAAGATACCCGAGATGATTTTTCTCCTTGGACAATGCTCCATCTTCTGGGATGCATCTGAGATTCCTCCCAGACGTCTCCCGCAGACATTTGTCCTGTGGTTTGGGTCCCTTTAATCCCGGGTAGAAACCCCAGACTCCTCCAGGAAAATATATCCGGGATGATTTTTCTCCTTGGACAATGCTCCATGCTCTGGGATGCATCCGAGACTTGTCGCAGCTATGTCCCTGAGTCTTTTTTCTCACGGTTTATGGTTCTGTCATCCCAGGTAGCAACCCCAGACTCCTCCAGGGAAGACACCCAATATGATTTTTCTCTCTTGACAGTGGTCCATCCTGCGGGATCTACCCAGAATTCCTCCCAGGCGTCTCCTGCAGAGTTTTCTCCAGTGCTTTAGGGCCCTGTGATCCCGGGTAGCAACCCCAGACTCCTCCAAGGAAGATACCCGAGATAATTTTTCTGCTTGGACAATGCTCCATCCTCTGGGAAGCATCCGAGACTCCTTGCAGGTATGTCCCTGAGTTTTTATTCCGGTGTTTTCGGGCCCTCTGATCCCGGGTAGCAACCCCAGACTCCTCCAGGGAAGATACCCGAGATGATTTTTCTCCTTGGACAATGCTCCATCTTCTGGGATGCATCTGAGATTCCTCCCAGGCGTCTCCCGCAGACATTTTTCCTGTGGTTTGGGTCCCTGTAATCCCGGGTAGCAACCCCAGACTCCTCCAGGGAAGATACCCGAGATGATTTTTCTGCTGGGACAAAGCTCCATCTTCTGGGATGCATCTGAGATTCCTCCCAGGCGTCTCCCGCAGACATTTTTCCTGTGGTTTGGGTCCCTTTAATCCCGGGTAGCAACCCCAGACTCCTCCAGGGAAGATACCAGATATGATTTTTCTCCTTGGACAATGCTCCATCCTCTTGGAAGCATCCGAGACTCCTTGCAGTTATGTCCCTGAGTGTTTATTCCGGTATTTTCGGGCCCTCTGATCCCGGGTAGCAACCCCAGACTCCTCCAGGGAAGACACCCAATATGATTTTTCTCTCTTGACAGTGGTCCATACTGCGGGATCTATCCAGAACTCCTCCCAGGTGGCTCCCGCAGAGTTTTCTCCGGTGTTTTGGGGCCCTGTGATCCCGGGTAGCAACCCCAGACTCCTCCAGGGAAGATACCCGAGATAATTTTTCTGCTTGGACAATGCTCCATCCTCTGGGAAGCATCCGAGACTCCTTGCAGGTATGTCCTTGAGTTTTTATTCCGGTGTTTTCGGGCTCTGTGATCCCGGGTAGCAACCCCAGACTCCTCCACGGAAGATACCCGAGATGATTTTTCTCCTTGGACAAAGCTCCATCTTCTGGGATGCATATGAGATTCCTCCCAGGCATCTCCCACAGACTTTTTTCCTGTGGTTTGGGTCCCTGTAATCCCGGGTAGCAACCCCAGACTCCTCCAGGGAAGATACCCGAGATGATTTTTCTCCTTGGACAATGCTCCATCTTCTGGGATGCATCTGAGATTCCTCCCAGACGTCTCCCGCAGACATTTTTCCTGTGGTTTGGGTCCCTTTAATCCCGGGTAGCAACCCCAGACTCCTCCAGGAAAGATATCCGGGATGATTTTTCTCCTTGGACAATGCTCCATGCTCTGGGATGCATCCGAGACTTGTCGCAGCTATGTCCCTGAGTCTTTTTTCTCACGGTTTATGGTTCTGTCATCCCAGGTAGCAACCCCAGACTCCTCCAGGGAAGACACCCAATATGATTTTTCTCTCTTGACAGTGGTCCATCCTGTGGGATCTACCCAGAATTCCTCCCAGGCGTCTCCCGCAGAGTTTTCTCCAGTGCTTTAAGGCCCTGTGATCCCGGGTAGCAACCCCAGACTCCTCCAGGGAAGACACCCAATATGATTTTTCTCTCTTGACAGTGGTCCATACTGCGGGATCTATCCAGAACTCCTCCCAGGTGTCTCCCGCAGAGTTTTCACCGGTGTTTTGGGGCCCTGTGATCCCGGGTAGCAACCCCAGACTCCTCCAGGGAAGATACCCGAGATGATTTTTCTCCTTGGACAAAGCTCCATCTTCTGGGATGCATATGAGATTCCTCCCAGGCATCTCCCACAGACATTTTTCCTGTGGTTTGGGTCCCTGTAATCCCGGGTAGCAACCCCAGACTCCTCCAGGGAAGACACCCAATATGATTTTTCTCTCTTGACAGTGGTCCATACTGCGGGATCTATCCAGAACTCCTCCCAGGTGTCTCCCGCAGAGTTTTCACCGGTGTTTTGGGGCCCTGTGATCCCAGGTAGCAACCCCAGACTCCTCCAGGGAAGATACCCGAGATGATTTTTCTCCTTGGACAATGCTCCATCTTCTGGGATGCATCTGAGATTCCTCCCAGACGTCTCCCGCAGACATTTGTCCTGTGGTTTGGGTCCCTTTAATCCCGGGTAGAAACCCCAGACTCCTCCAGGAAAATATATCCGGGATGATTTTTCTCCTTGGACAATGCTCCATGCTCTGGGATGCATCCGAGACTTGTCGCAGCTATGTCCCTGAGTCTTTTTTCTCACGGTTTATGGTTCTGTCATCCCAGGTAGCAACCCCAGACTCCTCCAGGGAAGACACCCAATATGATTTTTCTCTCTTGACAGTGGTCCATCCTGCGGGATCTACCCAGAATTCCTCCCAGGCGTCTCCTGCAGAGTTTTCTCCAGTGCTTTAGGGCCCTGTAATCCCGGGTAGCAACCCCAGACTCCTCCAGGGAAGATACCCGAGATGATTTTTCTCCTTGGACAATGCTCCATCTTCTGGGATGCATCTGAGATTCCTCCCAGGCGTCTCCCGCAGACATTTTTCCTGTGGTTTGGGTCCCTGTAATCCCGGGTAGCAACCCCAGACTCCTCCAGGGAAGATACCCGAGATGATTTTTCTGCTGGGACAAAGCTCCATCTTCTGGGATGCATCTGAGATTCCTCCCAGGCGTCTCCCGCAGACATTTTTCCTGTGGTTTGGGTCCCTTTAATCCCGGGTAGCAACCCCAGACTCCTCCAGGGAAGATACCAGATATGATTTTTCTCCTTGGACAATGCTCCATCCTCTTGGAAGCATCCGAGACTCCTTGCAGTTATGTCCCTGAGTGTTTATTCCGGTATTTTCGGGCCCTCTGATCCCGGGTAGCAACCCCAGACTCCTCCAGGGAAGACACCCAATATGATTTTTCTCTCTTGACAGTGGTCCATACTGCGGGATCTATCCAGAACTCCTCCCAGGTGGCTCCCGCAGAGTTTTCTCCGGTGTTTTGGGGCCCTGTGATCCCGGGTAGCAACCCCAGACTCCTCCAGGGAAGATACCCGAGATAATTTTTCTGCTTGGACAATGCTCCATCCTCTGGGAAGCATCCGAGACTCCTTGCAGGTATGTCCCTGAGTTTTTATTCCGGTGTTTTCGGGCCCTCTGATCCCGGGTAGCAACCCCAGACTCCTCCAGGGAAGATACCCGAGATGATTTTTCTCCTTGGACAATGCTCCATCTTCTGGGATGCATCTGAGATTCCTCCCAGGCGTCACCCGCAGACATTTTTCCTGTGGTTTGGGTCCCTTTAATCCCGGGTAGCAACCCCAGACTCATCCAGGAAAGATATCCGGGATGATTTTTCTCCTTGGACAATGCTTCATGCTCTGGGATGCATCCGAGACTTATCGCAGCTATGTCCCTGAGTCTTTTTTCTCACGGTTTATGGTTCTGTCATCCCAGGTAGCAACCCCAGACTCCTCCAGGGAAGACACCCATTATGATTTTTCTCTCTTGACAGTGGTCCATCCTGCAGGATCTACCCAGAATTCCTCCCAGGCGTCTCCCGCAGAGTTTTCTCCAGTGCTTTAGGGCCCTGTGATCCCGGGTAGCAACCCCAGACTCCTCCAAGGAAGATACCCGAGATAATTTTTCTGCTTGGACAATGCTCCATCCTCTGGGAAGCATCCGAGACTCCTTGCAGGTATGTCCCTGAGTTTTTATTCCCGTGTTTCGGGCCCTGTGATCCCAGGTAGCAACCCCAGACTCCTCCAGGGAAGATACCCGAGATGATTTTTCTCCTTGGACAATGCTCCATCTTCTGGGATGCATCTGAGATTCCTCCCAGGCGTCTCCCGCAGACATTTTTCCTGTGGTATGGGTCCCTGTAAACCCGGGTAGCAACCCCAGACTCCTCCAGGGAAGATACCCGAGATGATTTTTCTCCTTGGACAATGCTACATACTCTGGGAAGCATTCGAGACTCCTTGCAGGTATGTCCCTGAGTGTTTATTCCAGTGTTTTCGGGCCCTCTGATCCCGGGTAGCAACCCCAGACTCCTCCAGGGAGGACACCCAATATGATTTTTCTCTCTTGACAGTGGTCCATAGTGCGGGATCTATCCAGAACTCCTCCCAGGAGTCTCCCGAAGAGTTTTCTCCGGTGTTTTGAGGCCCTGTGATCCCGGGTAGCAACCCCAGACTCCTCCAGGGAAGATACCCGAGATGACCTTTCTCCTTGGACAAAGCTCCATCTTCTGGGATGCATATGAGATTCCTCCCAGGCATCTCCCACAGACATTTTTCCTGTGGTTTGGGTCGCTGTAATCCCGGGTAGCAACCCCAGACTCCTCCAGGGAAGATACCCGAGATAATTTTTCTGCTTGGACAATGCTCCATCCTCTGGGAAGCATCCGAGACTCCTTGCAGGTATGTCCCTGAGTTTTTATTCCGGTGTTTTCGGGCCCTGTGATCCGGGTAGCAACCCCAGACTCCTCCAGGGAAGATACCCGAGATGATTTTTCTCCTTGGACAATGCTCCATCTTCTGGGATGCATCTGAGATTCCTCCCAGGCGTCTCCCGCAGACATTTTTCCTGTGGTTTGGGTCCCTGTAAACCCGGGTAGCAACCCCAGACTCCTCCAGGGAAGATACCAGAGATGATTTTTCTCCTTGGACAATGCTCCATCCTCTTGGAAGCATCCGAGACTCCTTGCAGTTATGTCCCTGAGTGTTTATTCCGGTATTTTCGGGCCCTCTGATCCCGGGTAGCAACCCCAGACTCCTCCAGGGAAGACACCCAATATGATTTTTCTCTCTTGACAGTGGTCCATACTGCGGGATCTATCCAGAACTCTTCCCAGGTGTCTCCCGCAGAGTTTTCTCCGGTGTTTTGGGGCCCTGTGATCCCGGGTAGCAACCCCAGACTCCTCCAGGGAAGATACCCGAGATAATTTTTCTGCTTGGACAATGCTCCATCCTCTGGGAAGCATCCGAGACTCCTTGCAGGTATGTCCCTGAGTTTTTATTCCGGTGTTTTCGGGCTCTGTGATCCTGGGTAGCAACCCCAGACTCCTCCAGGGAAGATACCCGAGATGATTTTTCTGCTGGGACAAAGCTCCATCTTCTGGGATGCATCTGAGATTCCTCCCAGGCGTCTCCCGCAGACATTTTTCCTGTTGTTTGGGTCCCTTTAATCCCGGGTAGCAACCCCAGACTCCTCCAGGAAAGATATCCGGGATGATTTTTCTCCTTGGACAATGCTCCATCCTCTGGGATGCATCCGAGACTTGTCGCAGCTATGTCCCTGAGTCTTTTTTCTCACGGTTTATGGTTCTGTCATCCCAGGTAGCAACCCCAGACTCCTCCAAGGAAGATACCCGAGATAATTTTTCTGCTTGGACAATGCTCCATCTTCTGGGATGCATCTGAGATTCCTCCCAGGCGTCTCCCGCAGACATTTTTCCTGTGGTATGGGTCCCTGTAAACCCGGGTAGCAACCCCAGACTCCTCCAGGGAAGATACCCGAGATGATTTTTCTCCTTGGACAATGCTACATACTCTGGGAAGCATTCGAGACTCCTTGCAGGTATGTCCCTGAGTGTTTATTCCAGTGTTTTCGGGCCCTCTGATCCCGGGTAGCAACCCCAGACTCCTCCAGGGAGGACACCCAATATGATTTTTCTCTCTTGACAGTGGTCCATACTGCGGGATCTATCCAGAACTCCTCCCAGGAGTCTCCCGAAGAGTTTTCTCCGGTGTTTTGAGGCCCTGTGATCCCGGGTAGCAACCCCAGACTCCTCCAGGGAAGATACCCGAGATGACCTTTCTCCTTGGACAAAGCTCCATCTTCTGGGATGCATATGAGATTCCTCCCAGGCATCTCCCACAGACATTTTTCCTGTGGTTTGGGTCGCTGTAATCCCGGGTAGCAACCCCAGACTCCTCCAGGGAAGATACCCGAGATAATTTTTCTGCTTGGACAATGCTCCATCCTCTGGGAAGCATCCGAGACTCCTTGCAGGTATGTCCCTGAGTTTTTATTCCGGTGTTTTCGGGCCCTGTGATCCGGGTAGCAACCCCAGACTCCTCCAGGGAAGATACCCGAGATGATTTTTCTCCTTGGACAATGCTCCATCTTCTGGGATGCATCTGAGATTCCTCCCAGGCGTCTCCCGCAGACATTTTTCCTGTGGTTTGGGTCCCTGTAAACCCGGGTAGCAACCCCAGACTCCTCCAGGGAAGATACCAGAGATGATTTTTCTCCTTGGACAATGCTCCATCCTCTTGGAAGCATCCGAGACTCCTTGCAGTTATGTCCCTGAGTGTTTATTCCGGTATTTTCGGGCCCTCTGATCCCGGGTAGCAACCCCAGACTCCTCCAGGGAAGACACCCAATATGATTTTTCTCTCTTGACAGTGGTCCATACTGCGGGATCTATCCAGAACTCTTCCCAGGTGTCTCCCGCAGAGTTTTCTCCGGTGTTTTGGGGCCCTGTGATCCCGGGTAGCAACCCCAGACTCCTCCAGGGAAGATACCCGAGATAATTTTTCTGCTTGGACAATGCTCCATCCTCTGGGAAGCATCCGAGACTCCTTGCAGGTATGTCCCTGAGTTTTTATTCCGGTGTTTTCGGGCTCTGTGATCCTGGGTAGCAACCCCAGACTCCTCCAGGGAAGATACCCGAGATGATTTTTCTGCTGGGACAAAGCTCCATCTTCTGGGATGCATCTGAGATTCCTCCCAGGCGTCTCCCGCAGACATTTTTCCTGTTGTTTGGGTCCCTTTAATCCCGGGTAGCAACCCCAGACTCCTCCAGGAAAGATATCCGGGATGATTTTTCTCCTTGGACAATGCTCCATCCTCTGGGATGCATCCGAGACTTGTCGCAGCTATGTCCCTGAGTCTTTTTTCTCACGGTTTATGGTTCTGTCATCCCAGGTAGCAACCCCAGACTCCTCCAAGGAAGATACCCGAGATAATTTTTCTGCTTGGACAATGCTCCATCCTCTGGGAAGCATCCGAGACTCCTTGCAGGTATGTCCCTGAGTTTTTATTCCGGTGTTTTCGGGCCCTCTGATCCCGGGTAGCAACCCCAGACTCCTCCAGGGAAGATACCCGAGATGATTTTTCTCCTTGGACAATGCTCCATCTTCTGGGATGCATCTGAGATTCCTCCCAGGCGTCTCCCGCAGACATTTTTCCTGTGGTTTGGGTCCCTTTAATCCCAGGTAGCAACCCCGGACTCCTCCAGGAATGATACCCGAGATGATTTTTCTCCTTGGACAATGCTCCATCTTCTGGGATGCATCTGAGATTCCTCATAGGCACCTCCCACAGACATTTTTCCTGTGGTTTGGGTCCCTGTAATCCCGGGTAGCAACCCAAGACTCCTCCAGGGAAGATACCCGAGATAATTTTTCTGCTTGGACAATGCTCCATCCTCTGGGAAGCATCCGAGACTCCTTGCAGGTATGTCCCTGAGTTTTTATTCCGGTGTTTTCGGGCCCTGTGATCCCGGGTAGCAACCCCAGACTCCTCCAGGGAAGATACCCGAGATGATTTTTCTGCTGGGACAAAGCTCCATCTTCTGGGATGCATCTGAGATTCCTCCCAGGCGTCTCCCGCAGACTTTTTTCCTGTGGTTTTGGTCCCTGTAATCCCGGGTAGCAACCCCAGACTCCTCCAGGGAAGATACCCGAGATGATTTTTCTCCTTGGACAAAGCTCCATCTTCTGGGATGCATATGAGATTCCTCCCAGGCATCTCCCACAGACATTTTTCCTGTGGTTTGGGTCCCTGTGATCCCGGGTAGCAACCCCAGACTCCTCCAGGGAAGATACCCAAGATAATTTTTCTCCTTGGACAATGCTCCATCCTCTGGGATGCACCCGAGACTTGTCGCAGCTATGTCCCTGAGTCTTTTTTCTCGCGGTTCATGGTTCTGTCATCCCGGGTAGCAACCCCAGACTCCTCCAGGGAAGACACCCAATATGATTTTTCTCTCTTGACAGTGGTCCATCCTGCGGGATCTACCCAGAATTCCTCCCAGGCGTCTCCCGCAGAGTTTTCTCCAGTGCTTTAGGGCCCTGTGATCCCGGGTAGCAACCCCAGACTCCTCCAGGGAAGATACCCGAGATAATTTTTCTGCTTGGACAATGCTCCATCCTCTGGGAAGCATCCGAGACTCCTTGCAGGTATGTCCCTGAGTGTTTATTCCGGTGTTTTCGGGCCCTGTGATCCCTGGTTGCAACCCCAGACTCCTCCAGGGAAGATACCCGAGATGATTTTTCTGCTGGGACAAAGCTCCATCTTCTGGGATGCATCTGAGATTCCTCCCAGGCGTCTCCCGCAGACATTTGTCCTGTGGTTTGGGTCCCTTTAATCCCGGGTAGCAACCCCAGACTCCTCCAGGAAAGATATCCGGGATGATTTTTCTCCTTGGACAATGCTCCATCCTCTGGGATGCATCCGAGACTTGTCGCAGCTATGTCCCTGAGTCTTTTTTCTCACGGTTTATGGTTCTGTCATCCCAGGTAGCAACCCCAGACTCTTCCAGGGAAGACACCCAATATGATTTTTCTCTCTTGACAGTGGTCCATCCTGCGGGATCTACCCAGAATTCCTCCCAGGCGTCTCCCGCAGAGTTTTCTCCAGTGCTTTAGGGCCCTGTGATCCCGGGTAGCAACCCCAGACTCCTCCAAGGAAGATACCCGAGATAATTTTTCTGCTTGGACAATGCTCCATCCTCTGGGAAGCATCCGAGACTCCTTGCAGGTATGTCCCTGAGTTTTTATTCCGGTGTTTTCGGGCCCTGTGATCCCGGGTAGCAACCCCAGACTCCTCCAGGGAAGATACCCGAGATGACTTTTCTCCTTGGACAAAGCTCCATCTTCTGGGATGCATATGAGATTCCTCCCAGGCATCTCCCACAGACATTTTTCCTGTGGTTTGGGTCCCTGTAATCCCGGGTAGCAACCCCAGACTCCTCCAGGGAAGATACCCGAGATAATTTTTCTGCTTGGACAATGCTCCATCCTCTGGGAAGCATCCGAGACTCCTTGCAGGTATGACACTGAGTTTTTATTCCGGTGTTTTCGGGCCCTGTGATCCCGGGTAGCAACCCCAGACTCCTCCAGGGAAGATACCCGAGATGATTTTTCTCCTTGGACAATGCTCCATTTTCTGGGATGCATATGAGATTCCTCCCAGGCATCTCCCACAGACATTTTTCCTGTGGTTTGGGTCCCTGTAATCCCGGGTAGCAACCCCAGACTCCTCCAGGGAAGATACCCGAGATGATTTTTCTCCTTGGACAATGCTCCATCTTCTGGGATGCATCTGAGATTCCTCCCAGACGTCTCCCGCAGACATTTGTCCTGTGGTTTGGGTCCCTTTAATCCCGGGTAGCAACCCCAGACTCCTCCAGGAAAGATATCCGGGATGATTTTTCTCCTTGGACAATGCTCCATGCTCTGGGATGCATCCGAGACTTGTCGCAGCTATGTCCCTGAGTCTTTTTTCTCACGGTTTATGGTTCTGTCATCCCAGGTAGCAACCCCAGACTCCTCCAGGGAAGACACCCAATATGATTTTTCTCTCTTGACAGTGGTCCATCCTGTGGGATCTACCCAGAATTCCTCCCAGGCGTCTCCCGCAGAGTTTTCTCCAGTGCTTTAAGGCCCTGTGATCCCGGGTAGCAACCCCAGACTCCTCCAGGGAAGACACCCAATATGATTTTTCTCTCTTGACAGTGGTCCATACTGCGGGATCTATCCAGAACTCCTCCCAGGTGTCTCCCGCAGAGTTTTCTCCGGTGTTTTGGGGCCCTGTGATCCCGGGTAGCAACCCCAGACTCCTCCAGGGAAGATACCCGAGATGATTTTTCTCCTTGGACAATGCTCCATCTTCTGGGATGCATCTGAGATTCCTCCCAGGCGTCTCCCGCAGACATTTTTCCTGTGGTTTGGGTCCCTGTAATCCCGGGTAGCAACCCCAGACTCCTCCAGGGAAGATACCCGAGATGATTTTTCTGCTGGGACAAAGCTCCATCTTCTGGGATGCATCTGAGATTCCTCCCAGGCGTCTCCCGCAGAAATTTTTCCTGTGGTTTGGGTCCCTTTAATCCCGGGTAGCAACCCCAGACTCCTCCAGGGAAGATACCAGATATGATTTTTCTCCTTGGACAATGCTCCATCCTCTTGGAAGCATCCGAGACTCCTTGCAGTTATGTCCCTGAGTGTTTATTCCGGTATTTTCGGGCCCTCTGATCCCGGGTAGCAACCCCAGACTCCTCCAGGGAAGACACCCAATATGATTTTTCTCTCTTGACAGTGGTCCATACTGCGGGATCTATCCAGAACTCCTCCCAGGTGTCTCCCGCAGAGTTTTCTCCGGTGTTTTGGGGCCCTGTGATCCCGGGTAGCAACCCCAGACTCCTCCAGGGAAGATACCCGAGATGATTTTTCTCCTTGGACAATGCTCCATCTTCTGGGATGCATCTGAGATTCCTCCCAGGCGTCTCCCGCAGACATTTTTCCTGTGGTTTGGGTACCTGTAATCCCGGTTAGCAACCCCAGACTCCTCCAGGGAAGATATCCGAGATGATTTTTCTGCTGGGACAAAGCTCCATCTTCTGGGATGCATATGAGATTCCTCCCAGGCATCTCCCACAGACATTTTTCCTGTGGTTTGGGTCCCTGTAATCCCGGGTAGCAACCCCAGACTCCTCCAGGGAAGATACCCGAGATAATTTTTCTGCTTGGACAATGCTCCATCCTCTGGGAAGCATCCAAGACTCCTTGCAGGTATGTCCTTGAGTTTTTATTCCGGTGTTTTCGGGCTCTGTGATCCCGGGTAGCAACCCCAGACTCCTCCACGGAAGATACCCGAGATGATTTTTCTCCTTGGACAAAGCTCCATCTTCTGGGATGCATATGAGATTCCTCCCAGGCATCTCCCACAGACATTTTTCCTGTGGTTTGGGTCCCTGTAATCCCGGGTAGCAACCCCAGACTCCTCCAGGGAAGATACCCGAGATGATTTTTCTCCTTGGACAATGCTCCATCTTCTGGGATGCATCTGAGATTCCTCCCAGACGTCTCCCGCAGACATTTTTCCTGTGGTTTGGGTCCCTTTAATCCCGGGTAGCAACCCCAGACTCCTCCAGGAAAGATATCCGGGATGATTTTTCTCCTTGGACAATGCTCCATGCTCTGGGATGCATCCGAGACTTGTCGCAGCTATGTCCCTGAGTCTTTTTTCTCACGGTTTATGGTTCTGTCATCCCAGGTAGCAACCCCAGACTCCTCCAGGGAAGACACCCAATATGATTTTTCTCTCTTGACAGTGGTCCATCCTGTGGGATCTACCCAGAATTCCTCCCAGGCGTCTCCCGCAGAGTTTTCTCCAGTGCTTTAAGGCCCTGTGATCCCGGGTAGCAACCCCAGACTCCTCCAGGGAAGACACCCAATATGATTTTTCTCTCTTGACAGTGGTCCATACTGCGGGATCTATCCAGAACTCCTCCCAGGTGTCTCCCGCAGAGTTTTCACCGGTGTTTTGGGGCCCTGTGATCCCGGGTAGCAACCCCAGACTCCTCCAGGGAAGATACCCGAGATGATTTTTCTCCTTGGACAAAGCTCCATCTTCTGGGATGCATATGAGATTCCTCCCAGGCATCTCCCACAGACATTTTTCCTGTGGTTTGGGTCCCTGTAATCCCGGGTAGCAACCCCAGACTCCTCCAGGGAAGACACCCAATATGATTTTTCTCTCTTGACAGTGGTCCATACTGCGGGATCTATCCAGAACTCCTCCCAGGTGTCTCCCGCAGAGTTTTCACCGGTGTTTTGGGGCCCTGTGATCCCGGGTAGCAACCCCAGACTCCTCCAGGGAAGATACCCGAGATGATTTTTCTCCTTGGACAATGCTCCATCTTCTGGGATGCATCTGAGATTCCTCCCAGACGTCTCCCGCAGACATTTGTCCTGTGGTTTGGGTCCCTTTAATCCCGGGTAGAAACCCCAGACTCCTCCAGGAAAATATATCCGGGATGATTTTTCTCCTTGGACAATGCTCCATGCTCTGGGATGCATCCGAGACTTGTCGCAGCTATGTCCCTGAGTCTTTTTTCTCACGGTTTATGGTTCTGTCATCCCAGGTAGCAACCCCAGACTCCTCCAGGGAAGACACCCAATATGATTTTTCTCTCTTGACAGTGGTCCATCCTGCGGGATCTACCCAGAATTCCTCCCAGGCGTCTCCTGCAGAGTTTTCTCCAGTGCTTTAGGGCCCTGTGATCCCGGGTAGCAACCCCAGACTCCTCCAAGGAAGATACCCGAGATAATTTTTCTGCTTGGACAATGCTCCATCCTCTGGGAAGCATCCGAGACTCCTTGCAGGTATGTCCCTGAGTTTTTATTCCGGTGTTTTCGGGCCCTCTGATCCCGGGTAGCAACCCCAGACTCCTCCAGGGAAGATACCCGAGATGATTTTTCTCCTTGGACAATGCTCCATCTTCTGGGATGCATCTGAGATTCCTCCCAGGCGTCTCCCGCAGACATTTTTCCTGTGGTTTGGGTCCCTGTAATCCCGGGTAGCAACCCCAGACTCCTCCAGGGAAGATACCCGAGATGATTTTTCTGCTGGGACAAAGCTCCATCTTCTGGGATGCATATGAGATTCCTCCCAGGCGTCTCCCGCAGACATTTTTCCTGTGGTTTGGGTCCCTTTAATCCCGGGTAGCAACCCCAGACTCCTCCAGGGAAGATACCAGATATGATTTTTCTCCTTGGACAATGCTCCATCCTCTTGGAAGCATCCGAGACTCCTTGCAGTTATGTCCCTGAGTGTTTATTCCGGTATTTTCGGGCCCTCTGATCCCGGGTAGCAACCCCAGACTCCTCCAGGGAAGACACCCAATATGATTTTTCTCTCTTGACAGTGGTCCATACTGCGGGATCTATCCAGAACTCCTCCCAGGTGGCTCCCGCAGAGTTTTCTCCGGTGTTTTGGGGCCCTGTGATCCCGGGTAGCAACCCCAGACTCCTCCAGGGAAGATACCCGAGATAATTTTTCTGCTTGGACAATGCTCCATCCTCTGGGAAGCATCCGAGACTCCTTGCAGGTATGTCCCTGAGTTTTTATTCCGGTGTTTTCGGGCCCTCTGATCCCGGGTAGCAACCCCAGACTCCTCCAGGGAAGATACCCGAGATGATTTTTCTCCTTGGACAATGCTCCATCTTCTGGGATGCATCTGAGATTCCTCCCAGGCGTCACCCGCAGACATTTTTCCTGTGGTTTGGGTCCCTTTAATCCCGGGTAGCAACCCCAGACTCATCCAGGAAAGATATCCGGGATGATTTTTCTCCTTGGACAATGCTTCATGCTCTGGGATGCATCCGAGACTTATCGCAGCTATGTCCCTGAGTCTTTTTTCTCACGGTTTATGGTTCTGTCATCCCAGGTAGCAACCCCAGACTCCTCCAGGGAAGACACCCATTATGATTTTTCTCTCTTGACAGTGGTCCATCCTGCAGGATCTACCCAGAATTCCTCCCAGGCGTCTCCCGCAGAGTTTTCTCCAGTGCTTTAGGGCCCTGTTATCCCGGGTAGCAACCCCAGACTCCTCCAAGGAAGATACCCGAGATAATTTTTCTGCTTGGACAATGCTCCATCCTCTGGGAAGCATCCGAGACTCCTTGCAGGTATGTCCCTGAGTTTTTATTCCCGTGTTTCGGGCCCTGTGATCCCAGGTAGCAACCCCAGACTCCTCCAGGGAAGATACCCGAGATGATTTTTCTCCTTGGACAATGCTCCATCTTCTGGGATGCATCTGAGATTCCTCCCAGGCGTCTCCCGCAGACATTTTTCCTGTGGTATGGGTCCCTGTAAACCCGGGTAGCAACCCCAGACTCCTCCAGGGAAGATACCCGAGATGATTTTTCTCCTTGGACAATGCTACATACTCTGGGAAGCATTCGAGACTCCTTGCAGGTATGTCCCTGAGTGTTTATTCCAGTGTTTTCGGGCCCTCTGATCCCGGGTAGCAGCCCCAGACTCCTCCAGGGAGGACACCCAATATGATTTTTCTCTCTTGACAGTGGTCCATACTGCGGGATCTATCCAGAACTCCTCCCAGGAGTCTCCCGAAGAGTTTTCTCCGGTGTTTTGAGGCCCTGTGATCCCGGGTAGCAACCCCAGACTCCTCCAGGGAAGATACCCGAGATGACCTTTCTCCTTGGACAAAGCTCCATCTTCTGGGATGCATATGAGATTCCTCCCAGGCATCTCCCACAGACATTTTTCCTGTGGTTTGGGTCGCTGTAATCCCGGGTAGCAACCCCAGACTCCTCCAGGGAAGATACCCGAGATAATTTTTCTGCTTGGACAATGCTCCATCCTCTGGGAAGCATCCGAGACTCCTTGCAGGTATGTCCCTGAGTTTTTATTCCGGTGTTTTCGGGCCCTGTGATCCGGGTAGCAACCCCAGACTCCTCCAGGGAAGATACCCGAGATGATTTTTCTCCTTGGACAATGCTCCATCTTCTGGGATGCATCTGAGATTCCTCCCAGGCGTCTCCCGCAGACATTTTTCCTGTGGTTTGGGTCCCTGTAAACCCGGGTAGCAACCCCAGACTCCTCCAGGGAAGATACCAGAGATGATTTTTCTCCTTGGACAATGCTCCATCCTCTTGGAAGCATCCGAGACTCCTTGCAGTTATGTCCCTGAGTGTTTATTCCGGTATTTTCGGGCCCTCTGATCCCGGGTAGCAACCCCAGACTCCTCCAGGGAAGACACCCAATATGATTTTTCTCTCTTGACAGTGGTCCATACTGCGGGATCTATCCAGAACTCTTCCCAGGTGTCTCCCGCAGAGTTTTCTCCGGTGTTTTGGGGCCCTGTGATCCCGGGTAGCAACCCCAGACTCCTCCAGGGAAGATACCCGAGATAATTTTTCTGCTTGGACAATGCTCCATCCTCTGGGAAGCATCCGAGACTCCTTGCAGGTATGTCCCTGAGTTTTTATTCCGGTGTTTTCGGGCTCTGTGATCCTGGGTAGCAACCCCAGACTCCTCCAGGGAAGATACCCGAGATGATTTTTCTGCTGGGACAAAGCTCCATCTTCTGGGATGCATCTGAGATTCCTCCCAGGCGTCTCCCGCAGACATTTTTCCTGTTGTTTGGGTCCCTTTAATCCCGGGTAGCAACCCCAGACTCCTCCAGGAAAGATATCCGGGATGATTTTTCTCCTTGGACAATGCTCCATCCTCTGGGATGCATCCGAGACTTGTCGCAGCTATGTCCCTGAGTCTTTTTTCTCACGGTTTATGGTTCTGTCATCCCAGGTAGCAACCCCAGACTCCTCCAAGGAAGATACCCGAGATAATTTTTCTGCTTGGACAATGCTCCATCCTCTGGGAAGCATCCGAGACTCCTTGCAGGTATGTCCCTGAGTTTTTATTCCGGTGTTTTCGGGCCCTCTGATCCCGGGTAGCAACCCCAGACTCCTCCAGGGAAGATACCCGAGATGATTTTTCTCCTTGGACAATGCTCCATCTTCTGGGATGCATCTGAGATTCCTGCCAGGCGTCTCCCGCAGACATTTTTCCTGTGGTTTGGGTCCCTTTAATCCCAGGTAGCAACCCCGGACTCCTCCAGGAATGATACCCGAGATGATTTTTCTCCTTGGACAATGCTCCATCTTCTGGGATGCATCTGAGATTCCTCATAGGCACCTCCCACAGACATTTTTCCGGTGGTTTGGGTCCCTGTAATCCCGGGTAGCAACCCAAGACTCCTCCAGGGAAGATACCCGAGATAATTTTTCTGCTTGGACAATGCTCCATCCTCTGGGAAGCATCCGAGACTCCTTGCAGGTATGTCCCTGAGTTTTTATTCCGGTGTTTTCGGGCCCTGTGATCCCGGGTAGCAACCCCAGACTCCTCCAGGGAAGATACCCGAGATGATTTTTCTGCTGGGACAAAGCTCCATCTTCTGGGATGCATCTGAGATTCCTCCCAGGCGTCTCCCGCAGACTTTTTTCCTGTGGTTTTGGTCCCTGTAATCCCGGGTAGCAACCCCAGACTCCTCCAGGGAAGATACCCGAGATGATTTTTCTCCTTGGACAAAGCTCCATCTTCTGGGATGCATATGAGATTCCTCCCAGGCATCTCCCACAGACATTTTTCCTGTGGTTTGGGTCCCTGTGATCCCGGGTAGCAACCCCAGACTCCTCCAGGGAAGATACCCAAGATAATTTTTCTCCTTGGACAATGCTCCATCTTCTGGGATGCATCTGAGATTCCTCCCAGGCGTCTCCCGCAGACATTTTTCCTGTGGTTTGGGTCCCTTTAATCCCAGGTAGCAACCCCAGACTCCTCCAGGAAAGATATCCGGGATGATTTTTCTCCTTGGACAATGCTCCATCCTCTGGGATGCACCCGAGACTTGTCGCAGCTATGTCCCTGAGTCTTTTTTCTCGCGGTTCATGGTTCTGTCATCCCGGGTAGCAACCCCAGACTCCTCCAGGGAAGACACCCAATATGATTTTTCTCTCTTGACAGTGGTCCATCCTGCGGGATCTACCCAGAATTCCTCCCAGGCGTCTCCCGCAGAGTTTTCTCCGGTGTCTTGGGGCCCTGTGATCCCGGGTAGCAACCCCAGACTCCTCCAGGGAAGATACCCGAATTGATTTTTCTCCTTGGACAATGCTACATCCTCTGGGAAGCATCCGAGACTCCTTGCAGGTATGTCCCTGAGTGTTTATTCCGGTATTTTCGGGCCCTGTGATCCCGGGGAGCAACCCCAGACTCCTCCAGGGAAGACACCCAATACGATTTTTCTCTCTTGACAGTGGTCCATACTGCGGGATCTATCCAGAACTCCTCCCAGGAGTCTCCCGCAGAGTTTTCTCCGGTGTTTTGGGGTCCTGTGATCCATGGCAGCAACCCCAGACTCCTCCAGGGAAGATACCCGAGATAATTTTTCTGCTTGGACAATGCTCCATCCTCTGGGAAGCATCCGAGACTCCTTGCAGGTATGTCCCTGAGTGTTTATTCCGGTGTTTTCGGGCCCTGTGATCCCTGGTTGCAACCCCAGACTCCTCCAGGGAAGATACCCGAGATGATTTTTCTGCTGGGACAAAGCTCCATCTTCTGGGATGCATCTGAGATTCCTCCCAGGCGTCTCCCGCAGACATTTTTCCTGTGGTTTGGGTCCCTTTAATCCCGGGTAGCAACCCCAGACTCCTCCAGGAAAGATATCCGGGATGATTTTTCTCCTTGGACAATGCTCCATCCTCTGGGATGCACCCGAGACTTGTCGCAGCTATCTCCCTGAGTCTTTTTTCTCGCGGTTCATGGTTCTGTCATCCCGGGTAGCAACCCCAGACTCCTCCAGGGAAGACACCCAATATGATTTTTCTCTCTTGACAGTGGTCCATCCTGTGGGATCTACCCAGAATTCCTCCCAGGCGTCTCCCGCAGAGTTTTCTCCAGTGCTTTAAGGCCCTGTGATCCCGGGTAGCAACCCCAGACTCCTCCAGGGAAGACACCCAATATGATTTTTCTCTCTTGACAGTGGTCCATACTGCGGGATCTATCCAGAACTCCTCCCAGGTGTCTCCCGCAGAGTTTTCACCGGTGTTTTGGGGCCCTGTGATCCCGGGTAGCAACCCCAGACTCCTCCAGGGAAGATACCCGAGATGATTTTTCTCCTTGGACAATGCTCCATCTTCTGGGATGCATCTGAGATTCCTCCCAGACGTCTCCCGCAGACATTTTTCCTGTGGTTTGGGTCCCTTTAATCCCGGGTAGAAACCCCAGACTCCTCCAGGAAAATATATCCGGGATGATTTTTCTCCTTGGACAATGCTCCATGCTCTGGGATGCATCCGAGACTTGTCGCAGCTATGTCCCTGAGTCTTTTTTCTCACGGTTTATGGTTCTGTCATCCCAGGTAGCAACCCCAGACTCCTCCAGGGAAGACACCCAATATGATTTTTCTCTCTTGACAGTGGTCCATCCTGCGGGATCTACCCAGAATTCCTCCCAGGCGTCTCCTGCAGAGTTTTCTCCAGTGCTTTAGGGCCCTGTGATCCCGGGTAGCAACACCAGACTCCTCCAAGGAAGATACCCGAGATAATTTTTCTGCTTGGACAATGCTCCATCCTCTGGGAAGCATCCGAGACTCCTTGCAGGTATGTCCCTGAGTTTTTATTCCGGTGTTTTCGGGCCCTCTGATCCCGGGTAGCAACCCCAGACTCCTCCAGGGAAGATACCCGAGATGATTTTTCTCCTTGGACAATGCTCCATCTTCTGGGATGCATCTGAGATTCCTCCCAGGCGTCTCCCGCAGACATTTTTCCTGTGGTTTGGGTCCCTGTAATCCCGGGTAGCAACCCCAGACTCCTCCAGGGAAGATACCCGAGATGATTTTTCTGCTGGGACAAAGCTCCATCTTCTGGGATGCATATGAGATTCCTCCCAGGCGTCTCCCGCAGACATTTTTCCTGTGGTTTGGGTCCCTGTGATCCCGGGTAGCAACCCCAGACTCCTCCAGGGAAGATACCAGATATGATTTTTCTCCTTGGACAATGCTCCATCCTCTTGGAAGCATCCGAGACTCCTTGCAGTTATGTCCCTGAGTGTTTATTCCGGTATTTTCGGGCCCTCTGATCCCGGGTAGCAACCCCAGACTCCTCCAGGGAAGACACCCAATATGATTTTTCTCTCTTGACAGTGGTCCATACTGCGGGATCTATCCAGAACTCCTCCCAGGTGTCTCCCGCAGAGTTTTCTCCGGTGTTTTGGGGCCCTGTGATCCCGGGTAGCAACCCCAGACTCCTCCAGGGAAGATACCCGAGATGATTTTTCTCCTTGGACAATGCTCCATCTTCTGGGATGCATCTGAGATTCCTCCCAGGCGTCTCCCGCAGACATTTTTCCTGTGGTTTGGGTACCTGTAATCCCGGTTAGCAACCCCAGACTCCTCCAGGGAAGATATCCGAGATGATTTTTCTGCTGGGACAAAGCTCCATCTTCTGGGATGCATATGAGATTCCTCCCAGGCATCTCCCACAGACATTTTTCCTGTGGTTTGGGTCCCTTTAATCCCGGGTAGCAACCCCAGACTCCTCCAGGGAAGATACCCGAGATAATTTTTCTGCTTGGACAATGCTCCATCCTCTGGGAAGCATCCGAGACTCCTTGCAGGTATGTCCTTGAGTTTTTATTCCGGTGTTTTCGGGCTCTGTGATCCCGGGTAGCAACCCCAGACTCCTCCACGGAAGATACCCGAGATGATTTTTCTCCTTGGACAAAGCTCCATCTTCTGGGATGCATATGAGATTCCTCCCAGGCATCTCCCACAGACATTTTTCCTGTGGTTTGGGTCCCTGTAATCCCGGGTAGCAACCCCAGACTCCTCCAGGGAAGATACCCGAGATGATTTTTCTCCTTGGACAATGCTCCATCTTCTGGGATGCATCTGAGATTCCTCCCAGACGTCTCCCGCAGACATTTTTCCTGTGGTTTGGGTCCCTTTAATCCCGGGTAGAAACCGCAGACTCCTCCAGGAAAATATATCCGGGATGATTTTTCTCCTTGGACAATGCTCCATGCTCTGGGATGCATCCGAGACTTGTCGCAGCTATGTCCCTGAGTCTTTTTTCTCACGGTTTATGGTTCTGTCATCCCAGGTAGCAACCCCAGACTCCTCCAGGGAAGACACCCAATATGATTTTTCTCTCTTGACAGTGGTCCATCCTGCGGGATCTACCCAGAATTCCTCCCAGGCGTCTCCTGCAGAGTTTTCTCCAGTGCTTTAGGGCCCTGTGATCCCGGGTAGCAACACCAGACTCCTCCAAGGAAGATACCCGAGATAATTTTTCTGCTTGGACAATGCTCCATCCTCTGGGAAGCATCCGAGACTCCTTGCAGGTATGTCCCTGAGTTTTTATTCCGGTGTTTTCGGGCCCTCTGATCCCGGGTAGCAACCCCAGACTCCTCCAGGGAAGATACCCGAGATGATTTTTCTCCTTGGACAATGCTCCATCTTCTGGGATGCATCTGAGATTCCTCCCAGGCGTCTCCCGCAGACATTTTTCCTGTGGTTTGGGTCCCTTTAATCCCGGGTAGCAACCCCAGACTCCTCCAGGGAAGATACCAGAGATGATTTTTCTCCTTGGACAATGCTCCATCCTCTTGGAAGCATCCGAGACTCCTTGCAGTTATGTCCCTGAGTGTTTATTCCAGTATTTTCGGGCCCTCTGATCCCGGGTAGCAACCCCAGACTCCTCCAGGGAAGATACCCGAGATGATTTTTCTGCTGGGACAAAGCTCCATCTTCTGGGATGCATCTGAGATTCCTCCCAGGCGTCTCCCGCAGACATTTTTCCTGTGGTTTGGGTCCCTTTAATCCCGGGTAGCAACCCCAGACTCCTCCAGGGAAGATACCAGAGATGATTTTTCTCCTTGGACAATGCTCCATCCTCTTGGAAGCATCCGAGACTCCTTGCAGTTATGTCCCTGAGTGTTTATTCCAGTATTTTCGGGCCCTCTGATCCCGGGTAGCAACCCCAGACTCCTCCAGGGAAGACACCCAATATGATTTTTCTCTCTTGACAGTGGTCCATACTGCGGGATCTATCCAGAACTCCTCCCAGGTGTCTCCCGCAGAGTTTTCTCCGGTGTTTTGGGGCCCTGTGATCCCGGGTAGCAACCCCAGACTCCTCCAGGGAAGATACCCGAGATAATTTTTCTGCTTGGACAATGCTCCATCCTCTGGGAAGCATCCGAGACTCCTTGCAGGTATGTCCCTGAGTTTTTATTCCGGTGTTTTCGGGCCCTCTGATCCCGGGTAGCAACCCCAGACTCCTCCAGGGAAGATACCCGAGATGATTTTTCTCCTTGGACAATGCTCCATCTTCTGGGATGCATCTGAGATTCCTCCCAGGCGTCACCCGCAGACATTTTTCCTGTGGTTTGGGTCCCTTTAATCCCGGGTAGCAACCCCAGACTCATCCAGGAAAGATATCCGGGATGATTTTTCTCCTTGGACAATGCTTCATGCTCTGGGATGCATCCGAGACTTATCGCAGCTATGTCCCTGAGTCTTTTTTCTCACGGTTTATGGTTCTGTCATCCCAGGTAGCAACCCCAGACTCCTCCAGGGAAGACACCCAATATGATTTTTCTCTCTTGACAGTGGTCCATCCTGCAGGATCTACCCAGAATTCCTCCCAGGCGTCTCCCGCAGAGTTTTCTCCAGTGCTTTAGGGCCCTGTTATCCCGGGTAGCAACCCCAGACTCCTCCAAGGAAGATACCCGAGATAATTTTTCTGCTTGGACAATGCTCCATCCTCTGGGAAGCATCCGAGACTCCTTGCAGGTATGTCCCTGAGTTTTTATTCCGGTGTTTCGGGCCCTGTGATCCCAGGTAGCAACCCCAGACTCCTCCAGGGAAGATACCCGAGATGATTTTTCTCCTTGGACAATGCTCCATCTTCTGGGATGCATCTGAGATTCCTCCCAGGCGTCTCCCGCAGACATTTTTCCTGTGGTATGGGTCCCTGTAAACCCGGGTAGCAACCCCAGACTCCTCCAGGGAAGATACCCGAGATGATTTTTCTCCTTGGACAATGCTACATACTCTGGGAAGCATTCGAGACTCCTTGCAGGTATGTCCCTGAGTGTTTATTCCAGTGTTTTCGGGCCCTCTGATCCCGGGTAGCAACCCCAGACTCCTCCAGGGAGGACACCCAATATGATTTTTCTCTCTTGACAGTGGTCCATACTGCGGGATCTATCCAGAACTCCTCCCAGGAGTCTCCCGAAGAGTTTTCTCCGGTGTTTTGAGGCCCTGTGATCCCGGGTAGCAACCCCAGACTCCTCCAGGGAAGATACCCGAGATGACCTTTCTCCTTGGACAAAGCTCCATCTTCTGGGATGCATATGAGATTCCTCCCAGGCATCTCCCACAGACATTTTTCCTGTGGTTTGGGTCCCTGTAATCCCGGGTAGCAACCCCAGACTCCTCCAGGGAAGATACCCGAGATAATTTTTCTGCTTGGACAATGCTCCATCCTCTGGGAAGCATCCGAGACTCCTTGCAGGTATGTCCCTGAGTTTTTATTCCGGTGTTTTCGGGCCCTGTGATCCGGGTAGCAACCCCAGACTCCTCCAGGGAAGATACCCGAGATGATTTTTCTCCTTGGACAATGCTCCATCTTCTGGGATGCATCTGAGATTCCTCCCAGGCGTCTCCCGCAGACATTTTTCCTGTGGTTTGGGTCCCTGTAAACCCGGGTAGCAACCCCAGACTCCTCCAGGGAAGATACCAGAGATGATTTTTCTCCTTGGACAATGCTCCATCCTCTTGGAAGCATCCGAGACTCCTTGCAGTTATGTCCCTGAGTGTTTATTCCGGTATTTTCGGGCCCTCTGATCCCGGGTAGCAACCCCAGACTCCTCCAGGGAAGACACCCAATATGATTTTTCTCTCTTGACAGTGGTCCATACTGTGGGATCTATCCAGAACTCCTCCCAGGTGTCTCCCGCAGAGTTTTCTCCGGTGTTTTGGGGCCCTGTGATCCCGGGTAGCAACCCCAGACTCCTCCAGGGAAGATACCCGAGATAATTTTTCTGCTTGGACAATGCTCCATCCTCTGGGAAGCATCCGAGACTCCTTGCAGGTATGTCCCTGAGTTTTTATTCCGGTGTTTTCGGGCCCTCTGATCCCGGGTAGCAACCCCAGACTCCTCCAGGGAAGATACCCGAGATGATTTTTCTCCTTGGACAATGCTCCATCTTCTGGGATGCATCTGAGATTCCTGCCAGGCGTCTCACGCAGACATTTTTCCTGTGGTTTGGGTCCCTGTAAACCCGGGTAGCAACCCCAGACTCCTCCAGGGAAGATACCAGAGATGATTTTTCTCCTTGGACAATGTTCCATCCTCTTGGAAGCATCCGAGACTCCTTGCAGTTATGTCCCTGAGTGTTTATTCCAGTATTTTCGGGCACACTGATCCCGGGTAGCAACCCCAGACTCCTCCAGGGAAGACACCCAATATGATTTTTCTCTCTTGACAGTGTTCCATCCTGCGGGATCTACCCAGAATTCCTCCCAGGCGTCTCCCGCAGAGTTTTCTCCAGTGCTTTAGGGCCCTGTGATCCCGGGTAGCAACCCCAGACTCCTCCAGGGAAGATAGCCGAGATGATTTTTCTCCTTGGACAATGCTCCATCTTCTGGGATGCATCTGAGATTCCTGCCAGGCGTCTCACGCAGACATTTTTCCTGTGGTTTGGGTCCCTGTAAACCCGGGTAGCAACCCCAGACTCCTCCAGGGAAGATACCCGAGATGATTTTTCTCCTTGGACAATGCTCCATCCTCTTGGAAGCATCCGAGACTCCTTGCAGTTATGTCCCTGAGTATTTATTCCGGTATTTTCGGGCACACTGATCCCGGGTAGCAACCCCAGACTCCTCCAGGGAAGACACCCAATATGATTTTTCTCTCTTGACAGTGGTCCATACTGCGGGATCTATCCAGAACTCTTCCCAGGTGTCTCCCGCAGAGTTTTCTCCGGTGTTTTGGGGCCCTGTGATCCCGGGTAGCAACCCCAGACTCCTCCAGGGAAGATACCCGAGATGATTTTTCTCCTTGGACAATGCTCCATCTTCTGGGATGCATCTGAGATTCCTCATAGGCACCTCCCACAGACATTTTTCCTGTGGTTTGGGTCCCTGTAATCCCGGGTAGCAACCCAAGACTCCTCCAGGGAAGATACCCGAGATAATTTTTCTGCTTGGACAATGCTCCATCCTCTGGGAAGCATCCGAGACTCCTTGCAGGTATGTCCCTGAGTTTTTATTCCGGTGTTTTCGGGCCCTGTGATCCCGGGTAGCAACCCCAGACTCCTCCAGGGAAGATACCCGAGATGATTTTTCTGCTGGGACAAAGCTCCATCTTCTGGGATGCATCTGAGATTCCTCCCAGGCGTCTCCCGCAGACATTTTTCCTGTGGTTTGGGTCCCTGTAATCCCGGGTAGCAACCCCAGACTCCTCCAGGGAAGATATCCGAGATGATTTTTCTGCTGGGACAAAGCTCCATCTTCTGGGATGCATATGAGATTCCTCCCAGGCATCTCCCACAGACATTTTTCCTGTGGTTTGGGTCCCTGTAATCCCGGGTAGCAACCCCAGACTGCTCCAGGGAAGAAACCCGAGATAATTTTTCTGCTTGGACAATGCTCCATCCTCTGGGAAGCATCCGAGACTCCTTGCAGGTATGTCCCTGAGTTTCTATTCCGGTGTTTTCGGGCCCTCTGATCCCGGGTAGCAACCCCAGACTCCTCCAGGGAAGATACCCGAGATGATTTTTCTGCTGGGACAAAGCTCCATCTTCTGGGATGCATCTGAGATTCCTCCCAGGCGTCTCCCGCAGACATTTTTCCTGTTGTTTGGGTCCCTTTAATCCCGGGTAGCAACCCCAGACTCCTCCAGGAAAGATATCCGGGATGATTTTTCACCTTGGACAATGCTCCATCCTCTGGGATGCACCCGAGACTTGTCGCAGCTATGTCCCTGAGTCTTTTTTCTCGCGGTTCATGGTTCTGTCATCCCGGGTAGCAACCCCAGACTCCTCCAGGGAAGACACCCAATATGATTTTTCTCTCTTGACAGTGGTCCATCCTGCGGGATCTACCCAGAATTCCTCCCAGGCGTCTCCCGCAGAGTTTTCTCCGGTGTCTTGGGGCCCTGTGATCCCGGGTAGCAACCCCAGACTCCTCCAGGGAAGATACCTGAATTGATTTTTCTCCTTGGACAATGCTACATCCTCTGGGAAGCATCCGAGACTCCTTGCAGGTATGTCCCTGAGTGTTTATTCCGGTATTTTCGGGCCCTGTGATCCCGGGTAGCAACCCCAGACTCCTCCAGGGAAGACACCCAATACGATTTTTCTCTCTTGACAGTGGTCCATACTGCGGGATCTATCCAGAACTCCTCCCAGGAGTCTCCCGCAGAGTTTTCTCCGGTGTTTTGGGGTCCTGTGATCCCGGGTAGCAACCCCAGACTCCTCCAGGGAAGATACCCGAGATAATTTTTCTGCTTGGACAATGCTCCATCCTCTGGGAAGCATCCGAGACTCCTTGCAGGTATGTCCCTGAGTGTTTATTCCGGTGTTTTCGGGCCCTGTGATCCCTGGTTGCAACCCCAGACTCCTCCAGGGAAGATACCCGAGATGATTTTTCTGCTGGGACAAAGCTCCATCTTCTGGGATGCATCTGAGATTCCTCCCAGGCGTCTCCCGCAGACATTTGTCCTGTGGTTTGGGTCCCTTTAATCCCGGGTAGCAACCCCAGACTCCTCCAGGAAAGATATCCGGGATGATTTTTCTCCTTGGACAATGCTCCATCCTCTGGGATGCATCCGAGACTTGTCGCAGCTATGTCCCTGAGTCTTTTTTCTCACGGTTTATGGTACTGTCATCCCAGGTAGCAACCCCAGACTCTTCCAGGGAAGACACCCAATATGATTTTTCTCTCTTGACAGTGGTCCATCCTGCGGGATCTACCCAGAATTCCTCCCAGGCGTCTCCCGCAGAGTTTTCTCCAGTGCTTTAGGGCCCTGTGATCCCGGGTAGCAACCCCAGACTCCTCCAAGGAAGATACCCGAGATAATTTTTCTGCTTGGACAATGCTCCATCCTCTGGGAAGCATCCGAGACTCCTTGCAGGTATGTCCCTGAGTTTTTATTCCGGTGTTTTCGGGCCCTGTGATCCCGGGTAGCAACCCCAGACTCCTCCAGGGAAGATACCCGAGATGACTTTTCTCCTTGGACAAAGCTCCATCTTCTGGGATGCATATGAGATTCCTCCCAGGCATCTCCCACAGACATTTTTCCTGTGGTTTGGGTACCTGTAATCCCGGTTAGCAACCCCAGACTCCTCCAGGGAAGATATCCGAGATGATTTTTCTGCTGGGACAAAGCTCCATCTTCTGGGATGCATATGAGATTCCTCCCAGGCATCTCCCACAGACATTTTTCCTGTGGTTTGGGTCCCTGTAATCCCGGGTAGCAACCCCAGACTCCTCCAGGGAAGATACCCGAGATAATTTTTCTGCTTGGACAATGCTCCATCCTCTGGGAAGCATCCGAGACTCCTTGCAGGTATGTCCCTGAGTTTTTATTCCGGTGTTTTCGGGCTCTGTGATCCCGGGTAGCAACCCCAGACTCCTCCAGGGAAGATACCCGAGATGATTTTTCTGCTGGGACAAAGCTCCATCTTCTGGGATGCATCTGAGATTCCTCCCAGGCGTCTCCCGCAGACATTTTTCCTGTTGTTTGGGTCCCTTTAATCCCGGGTAGCAACCCCAGACTCCTCCAGGAAAGATATCCGGGATGATTTTTCTCCTTGGACAATGCTCCATCCTCTGGGATGCATCCGAGACTTGTCGCAGCTATGTCCCTGAGTCTTTTTTCTCACGGTTTATGGTTCTGTCATCCCAGGTAGCAACCCCAGACTCCTCCAGGGAAGACACCCAATATGATTTTTCTCTCTTGACAGTGTTCCATCCTGCGGGATCTACCCAGAATTCCTCCCAGGCGTCTCCCGCAGAGTTTTCTCCAGTGCTTTAGGGCCCTGTGATCCCGGGTAGCAACCCCAGACTCCTCCAGGGAAGATACCCGAGATGATTTTTCTCCTTGGACAATGCTCCATCTTCTGGGATGCATCTGAGATTCCTGCCAGGCGTCTCACGCAGACATTTTTCCTGTGGTTTGGGTCCCTGTAAACCCGGGTAGCAAACCCAGACTCCTCCAGGGAAGATACCAGAGATGATTTTTCTCCTTGGACAATGCTCCATCCTCTTGGAAGCATCCGAGACTCCTTGCAGTTATGTCCCTGAGTGTTTATTCCGGTATTTTCGGGCCCTCTGATCCCGGGTAGCAACCCCAGACTCCTCCAGGGAAGACACCCAATATGATTTTTCTCTCTTGACAGTGGTCCATACTGCGGGATCTATCCAGAACTCCTCCCAGGTGTCTCCCGCAGAGTTTTCTCCGGTGTTTTGGGGCCCTGTGATCCCGGTTAGCAACCCCAGACTCCTCCAGGGAAGATACCCGAGATGATTTTTCTGCTTGGACAATGCTCCATCCTCTGGGAAGCATCCGAGACTCCTTGCAGGTATGTCCCTGAGTTTTTATTCCGGTGTTTTCGGGCCCTCTGATCCCGGGTAGCAACCCCAGACTCCTCCAGGGAAGATACCCGAGATGATTTTTCTGCTGGGACAAAGCTCCATCTTCTGGGATGCATCTGAGATTCCTCCCAGGCGTCTCCCGCAGACATTTTTCCTGTGGTTTTGGTCCCTGTAATCCCGGGTAGCAACCCCAGACTCCTCCAGGGAAGATACCCGAGATGATTTTTCTCCCTGGACAAAGCTCCATCTTCTGGGATGCATATCAGATTCCTCCCAGGCATCTCCCACAGACATTTTTCCTGTGGTTTGGGTCCCTGTGATCCCGGGTAGCAACCCCAGACTCCTCCAGGGAAGATACCCAAGATAATTTTTCTCCTTGGACAATGCTCCATCTTCTGGGATGCATCTGAGATTCCTCCCAGGCGTCTCCCGCAGACATTTTTCCTGTGGTTTGGGTCCCTTTAATCCCGGGTAGCAACCCCAGACTCCTCCAGGAAAGATATCCGGGATGATTTTTCTCCTTGGACAATGCTCCATCCTCTGGGATGCATCCGAGACTTGTCGCAGCTATGTCCCTGAGTCTTTTTTCTCACGGTTTATGGTTCTGTCATCCCAGGTAGCAACCCCAGACTCCTCCAGGGAAGACACCCAATATGATTTTTCTCTCTTGACAGTGGTCCATCCTGCGGGATCTACCCAGAATTCCTCCCAGGCGTCTCCCGCAGAGTTTTCTCCGGTGTCTTGGGGCCCTGTGATCCCGGGTAGCAACCCCAGACTCCTCCAGGGAAGATACCTGAATTGATTTTTCTCCTTGGACAATGCTACATCCTCTGGGAAGCATCCGAGACTCCTTGCAGGTATGTCCCTGAGTGTTTATTCCGGTATTTTCGGGCCCTGTGATCCCGGGTAGCAACCCCAGACTCCTCCAGGGAAGACACCCAATACGATTTTTCTCTCTTGACAGTGGTCCATACTGCGGGATCTATCCAGATCTCCTCCCAGGAGTCTCCCGCAGAGTTTTCTCCGGTGTTTTGGGGTCCTGTGATCCCGGGTAGCAACCCCAGACTCCTCCAGGGAAGATACCCGAGATAATTTTTCTGCTTGGACAATGCTCCATCCTCTGGGAAGCATCCGAGACTCCTTGCAGGTATGTCCCTGAGTGTTTATTCCGGTGTTTTCGGGCCCTGTGATCCCTGGTTGCAACCCCAGACTCCTCCAGGGAAGATACCCGAGATGATTTTTCTGCTGGGACAAAGCTCCATCTTCTGGGATGCATCTGAGATTCCTCCCAGGCGTCTCCCGCAGACATTTGTCCTGTGGTTTGGGTCCCTTTAATCCCGGGTAGCAACCCCAGACTCCTCCAGGAAAGATATCCGGGATGATTTTTCTCCTTGGACAATGCTCCATCCTCTGGGATGCATCCGAGACTTGTCGCAGCTATGTCCCTGAGTCTTTTTTCTCACGGTTTATGGTACTGTCATCCCAGGTAGCAACCCCAGACTCTTCCAGGGAAGACACCCAATATGATTTTTCTCTCTTGACAGTGGTCCATCCTGCGGGATCTACCCAGAATTCCTCCCAGGCGTCTCCCGCAGAGTTTTCTCCAGTGCTTTAGGGCCCTGTGATCCCGGGTAGCAACCCCAGACTCCTCCAAGGAAGATACCCGAGATAATTTTTCTGCTTGGACAATGCTCCATCCTCTGGGAAGCATCCGAGACTCCTTGCAGGTATGTCCCTGAGTTTTTATTCCGGTGTTTTCGGGCCCTGTGATCCCGGGTAGCAACCCCAGACTCCTCCAGGGAAGATACCCGAGATGATTTTTCTCCTTGGACAATGCTCCATCTTCTGGGATGCATCTGAGATTCCTGCCAGGCGTCTCACGCAGACATTTTTCCTGTGGTTTGGGTCCCTGTAAACCCGGGTAGCAAACCCAGACTCCTCCAGGGAAGATACCAGAGATGATTTTTCTCCTTGGACAATGCTCCATCCTCTTGGAAGCATCCGAGACTCCTTGCAGTTATGTCCCTGAGTGTTTATTCCGGTATTTTCGGGCCCTCTGATCCCGGGTAGCAACCCCAGACTCCTCCAGGGAAGATACCCGAGATGATTTTTCTGCTGGGACAAAGCTCCATCTTCTGGGATGCATCTGAGATTCCTCCCAGGCGTCTCCCGCAGACATTTTTCCTGTGGTTTTGGTCCCTGTAATCCCGGGTAGCAACCCCAGACTCCTCCAGGGAAGATACCCGAGATGATTTTTCTCCTTGGACAAAGCTCCATCTTCTGGGATGCATATCAGATTCCTCCCAGGCATCTCCCACAGACATTTTTCCTGTGGTTTGGGTCCCTGTGATCCCGGGTAGCAACCCCAGACTCCTCCAGGGAAGATACCCAAGATAATTTTTCTCCTTGGACAATGCTCCATCTTCTGGGATGCATCTGAGATTCCTCCCAGGCGTCTCCCGCAGACATTTTTCCTGTGGTTTGGGTCCCTTTAATCCCAGGTAGCAACCCCAGACTCCTCCAGGAAAGATATCCGGGATGATTTTTCTCCTTGGACAATGCTCCATCCTCTGGGATGCATCCGAGACTTGTCGCAGCTATGTCCCTGAGTCTTTTTTCTCACGGTTTATGGTTCTGTCATCCCAGGTAGCAACCCCAGACTCCTCCAGGGAAGACACCCAATATGATTTTTCTCTCTTGACAGTGGTCCATCCTGCGGGATCTACCCAGAATTCCTCCCAGGCGTCTCCCGCAGAGTTTTCTCCGGTGTCTTGGGGCCCTGTGATCCCGGGTAGCAACCCCAGACTCCTCCAGGGAAGATACCTGAATTGATTTTTCTCCTTGGACAATGCTACATCCTCTGGGAAGCATCCGAGACTCCTTGCAGGTATGTCCCTGAGTGTTTATTCCGGTATTTTCGGGCCCTGTGATCCCGGGTAGCAACCCCAGACTCCTCCAGGGAAGACACCCAATACGATTTTTCTCTCTTGACAGTGGTCCATACTGCGGGATCTATCCAGAACTCCTCCCAGGAGTCTCCCGCAGAGTTTTCTCCGGTGTTTTGGGGTCCTGTGATCCCGGGTAGCAACCCCAGACTCCTCCAGGGAAGATACCCGAGATAATTTTTCTGCTTGGACAATGCTCCATCCTCTGGGAAGCATCCGAGACTCCTTGCAGGTATGTCCCTGAGTGTTTATTCCGGTGTTTTCGGGCCCTGTGATCCCTGGTTGCAACCCCAGACTCCTCCAGGGAAGATACCCGAGATGATTTTTCTGCTGGGACAAAGCTCCATCTTCTGGGATGCATCTGAGATTCCTCCCAGGCGTCTCCCGCAGACATTTGTCCTGTGGTTTGGGTCCCTTTAATCCCGGGTAGCAACCCCAGACTCCTCCAGGAAAGATATCCGGGATGATTTTTCTCCTTGGACAATGCTCCATCCTCTGGGATGCATCCGAGACTTGTCGCAGCTATGTCCCTGAGTCTTTTTTCTCACGGTTTATGGTACTGTCATCCCAGGTAGCAACCCCAGACTCTTCCAGGGAAGACACCCAATATGATTTTTCTCTCTTGACAGTGGTCCATCCTGCGGGATCTACCCAGAATTCCTCCCAGGCGTCTCCCGCAGAGTTTTCTCCAGTGCTTTAGGGCCCTGTGATCCCGGGTAGCAACCCCAGACTCCTCCAAGGAAGATACCCGAGATAATTTTTCTGCTTGGACAATGCTCCATCCTCTGGGAAGCATCCGAGACTCCTTGCAGGTATGTCCCTGAGTTTTTATTCCGGTGTTTTCGGGCCCTGTGATCCCGGGTAGCAACCCCAGACTCCTCCAGGGAAGATACCCGAGATGACTTTTCTCCTTGGACAAAGCTCCATCTTCTGGGATGCATATGAGATTCCTCCCAGGCATCTCCCACAGACATTTTTCCTGTGGTTTGGGTACCTGTAATCCCGGTTAGCAACCCCAGACTCCTCCAGGGAAGATATCCGAGATGATTTTTCTGCTGGGACAAAGCTCCATCTTCTGGGATGCATATGAGATTCCTCCCAGGCATCTCCCACAGACATTTTTCCTGTGGTTTGGGTCCCTGTAATCCCGGGTAGCAACCCCAGACTCCTCCAGGGAAGATACCCGAGATGATTTTTCTCCTTGGACAAAGCTCCATCTTCTGGGATGCATATCAGATTCCTCCCAGGCATCTCCCACAGACATTTTTCCTGTGGTTTGGGTCCCTGTGATCCCGGGTAGCAACCCCAGACTCCTCCAGGGAAGATACCCAAGATAATTTTTCTCCTTGGACAATGCTCCATCTTCTGGGATGCATCTGAGATTCCTCCCAGGCGTCTCCCGCAGACATTTTTCCTGTGGTTTGGGTCCCTTTAATCCCAGGTAGCAACCCCAGACTCCTCCAGGAAAGATATCCGGGATGATTTTTCTCCTTGGACAATGCTCCATCCTCTGGGATGCATCCGAGACTTGTCGCAGCTATGTCCCTGAGTCTTTTTTCTCACGGTTTATGGTTCTGTCATCCCAGGTAGCAACCCCAGACTCCTCCAGGGAAGACACCCAATATGATTTTTCTCTCTTGACAGTGGTCCATCCTGCGGGATCTACCCAGAATTCCTCCCAGGCGTCTCCCGCAGAGTTTTCTCCGGTGTCTTGGGGCCCTGTGATCCCGGGTAGCAACCCCAGACTCCTCCAGGGAAGATACCTGAATTGATTTTTCTCCTTGGACAATGCTACATCCTCTGGGAAGCATCCGAGACTCCTTGCAGGTATGTCCCTGAGTGTTTATTCCGGTATTTTCGGGCCCTGTGATCCCGGGTAGCAACCCCAGACTCCTCCAGGGAAGACACCCAATACGATTTTTCTCTCTTGACAGTGGTCCATACTGCGGGATCTATCCAGAACTCCTCCCAGGAGTCTCCCGCAGAGTTTTCTCCGGTGTTTTGGGGTCCTGTGATCCCGGGTAGCAACCCCAGACTCCTCCAGGGAAGATACCCGAGATAATTTTTCTGCTTGGACAATGCTCCATCCTCTGGGAAGCATCCGAGACTCCTTGCAGGTATGTCCCTGAGTGTTTATTCCGGTGTTTTCGGGCCCTGTGATCCCTGGTTGCAACCCCAGACTCCTCCAGGGAAGATACCCGAGATGATTTTTCTGCTGGGACAAAGCTCCATCTTCTGGGATGCATCTGAGATTCCTCCCAGGCGTCTCCCGCAGACATTTGTCCTGTGGTTTGGGTCCCTTTAATCCCGGGTAGCAACCCCAGACTCCTCCAGGAAAGATATCCGGGATGATTTTTCTCCTTGGACAATGCTCCATCCTCTGGGATGCATCCGAGACTTGTCGCAGCTATGTCCCTGAGTCTTTTTTCTCACGGTTTATGGTACTGTCATCCCAGGTAGCAACCCCAGACTCTTCCAGGGAAGACACCCAATATGATTTTTCTCTCTTGACAGTGGTCCATCCTGCGGGATCTACCCAGAATTCCTCCCAGGCGTCTCCCGCAGAGTTTTCTCCAGTGCTTTAGGGCCCTGTGATCCCGGGTAGCAACCCCAGACTCCTCCAAGGAAGATACCCGAGATAATTTTTCTGCTTGGACAATGCTCCATCCTCTGGGAAGCATCCGAGACTCCTTGCAGGTATGTCCCTGAGTTTTTATTCCGGTGTTTTCGGGCCCTGTGATCCCGGGTAGCAACCCCAGACTCCTCCAGGGAAGATACCCGAGATGACTTTTCTCCTTGGACAAAGCTCCATCTTCTGGGATGCATATGAGATTCCTCCCAGGCATCTCCCACAGACATTTTTCCTGTGGTTTGGGTACCTGTAATCCCGGTTAGCAACCCCAGACTCCTCCAGGGAAGATATCCGAGATGATTTTTCTGCTGGGACAAAGCTCCATCTTCTGGGATGCATATGAGATTCCTCCCAGGCATCTCCCACAGACATTTTTCCTGTGGTTTGGGTCCCTGTAATCCCGGGTAGCAACCCCAGACTCCTCCAGGGAAGATACCCGAGATAATTTTTCTGCTTGGACAATGCTCCATCCTCTGGGAAGCATCCGAGACTCCTTGCAGGTATGTCCCTGAGTTTTTATTCCGGTGTTTTCGGGCTCTGTGATCCCGGGTAGCAACCCCAGACTCCTCCAGGGAAGATACCCGAGATGATTTTTCTGCTGGGACAAAGCTCCATCTTCTGGGATGCATCTGAGATTCCTCCCAGGCGTCTCCCGCAGACATTTTTCCTGTTGTTTGGGTCCCTTTAATCCCGGGTAGCAACCCCAGACTCCTCCAGGAAAGATATCCGGGATGATTTTTCTCCTTGGACAATGCTCCATCCTCTGGGATGCATCCGAGACTTGTCGCAGCTATGTCCCTGAGTCTTTTTTCTCACGGTTTATGGTTCTGTCATCCCAGGTAGCAACCCCAGACTCCTCCAGGGAAGACACCCAATATGATTTTTCTCTCTTGACAGTGGTCCATCCTGCGGGATCTACCCAGAATTCCTCCCAGGCGTCTCCCGCAGAGTTTTCTCCAGTGCTTTAGGGCCCTGTGATCCCGGGTAGCAACCCCAGACTCCTCCAAGGAAGATACCCGAGATGATTTTTCTCCTTGGACAATGCTCCATCTTCTGGGATGCATCTGAGATTCCTCCCAGGCGTCTCCCGCAGACATTTTTCCTGTGGTTTGGGTACCTGTAATCCCGGTTAGCAACCCCAGACTCCTCCAGGGAAGATACCCGAGATGATTTTTCTCCTTGGACAATGCTCCATCCTCTTGGAAGCATCCGAGACTCCTTGCAGTTTTGTCCCTGAGTGTTTATTCCGGTATTTTCGGGCCCTCTGATCCTGGGTAGCAACCCCAGACTCCTCCAGGGAAGACACCCAGTATGATTTTTCTCTCTTGACAGTGGTCCATACTGCGGGATCTATCCAGAACTCCTCCCAGGTGTCTCCCGCAGAGTTTTCTCCGGTGTTTTGGGGCCCTGTGATCCCGGGTAGCAACCCCAGACTCCTCCAGGGAAGATACCCGAGATAATTTTTCTGCTTGGACAATGCTCCATCCTCTGGGAAGCATCCGAGACTCCTTGCAGGTATGTCCCTGAGTTTTTATTCCGGTGTTTTCGGGCTCTGTGATCCCGGGTAGCAACCCCAGACTCCTCCAGGGAAGATACCCGAGATGATTTTTCTGCTGGGACAAAGCTCCATCTTCTGGGATGCATCTGAGATTCCTCCCAGGCGTCTCCCGCAGACATTTTTCCTGTTGTTTGGGTCCCTTTAATCCCGGGTAGCAACCCCAGACTCCTCCAGGAAAGATATCCGGGATGATTTTTCTCCTTGGACAATGCTCCATCCTCTGGGATGCATCCGAGACTTGTCGCAGCTATGTCCCTGAGTCTTTTTTCTCACGGTTTATGGTTCTGTCATCCCAGGTAGCAACCCCAGACTCCTCCAGGGAAGACACCCAATATGATTTTTCTCTCTTGACAGTGTTCCATCCTGCGGGATCTACCCAGAATTCCTCCCAGGCGTCTCCCGCAGAGTTTTCTCCAGTGCTTTAGGGCCCTGTGATCCCGGGTAGCAACCCCAGACTCCTCCAGGGAAGATACCCGAGATGATTTTTCTCCTTGGACAATGCTCCATCTTCTGGGATGCATGTGAGATTCCTGCCAGGCGTCTCACGCAGACATTTTTCCTGTGGTTTGGGTCCCTGTAAACCCGGGTAGCAACCCCAGACTCCTCCAGGGAAGATACCAGAGATGATTTTTCTCCTTGGACAATGCTCCATCCTCTTGGAAGCATCCGAGACTCCTTGCAGTTATGTCCCTGAGTGTTTATTCCGGTATTTTCGGGCCCTCTGATCCCGGGTAGCAACCCCAGACTCCTCCAGGGAAGACACCCAATATGATTTTTCTCTCTTGACAGTGGTCTATACTGCGGGATCTATCCAGAACTCCTCCCAGGTGTCTCCCGCAGAGTTTTCTCCGGTGTTTTGGGGCCCTGTGATCCTGGGTAGCAACCCCAGACTCCTCCAGGGAAGATACCCGAGATGATTTTTCTCCTTGGACAATGCTCCATCTGCTGGGATGCATCTGAGATTCCTCCCAGGCGTCTCCCGCAGACATTTTTCCTGTGGTTTGGGTACCTGTAATCCCGGTTAGCAACCCCAGACTCCTCCAGGGAAGATATCCGAGATGATTTTTCTGCTGGGACAAAGCTCCATCTTCTGGGATGCATATGAGATTCCTCCCTGGCATCTCCCACAGACATTTTTCCTGTGGTTTGGGTCCCTGTAATCCCGGGTAGCAACCCCAGACTCCTCCAGGGAAGATACCCGAGATAATTTTTCTGCTTGGACAATGCTCCATCCTCTGGGAAGCATCCGAGACTCCTTGCAGGTATGTCCCTGAGTTTTTATTCCGGTGTTTTCGGGCCCTGTGATCCCGGGTAGCAATTCCAGACTCCTCCAGGGAAGATACCAGAGATGATTTTTCTCCTTGGACAATGCTCCATCTTCTGGGATGCATCTGAGATTCCTCCCAGGCGTCTCCCGCAGACATTTTTCCTGTGGTTTGGGTCCCTTTAATCCCGGGTAGCAACCCCAGACTCCTCCAGGAAAGATATCCGGGATGATTTTTCTCCTCGGACAATGCTCCATCCTCTGGGATGCATCCGAGACTTGTCGCAGCTATGTCCCTGAGTCTTTTTTCTCACGGTTTATGGTTCTGTCATCCCAGGTAGCAACCCCAGACTCCTCCAGGGAAGACACCCAATATGATTTTTCTCTCTTGACAGTGGTCCATCCTGCGGGATCTACCCAGAATTCCTCCCAGGCGTCTCCCGCAGAGTTTTCTCCAGTGCTTTAGGGCCCTGTGATCCCGGGTAGCAACCCCAGACTCCTCCAAGGAAGATACCCGAGATAATTTTTCTGCTTGGACAATGCTCCATCCTCTGGGAAGCATCCGAGACTCCTTGCAGGTATGTCCCTGAGTTTTTATTCCGGTGTTTTCGGGCCCTGTGATCCCGGGTAGCAACCCCAGACTCCTCCAGGGAAGATACCCGAGATGATTTTTCTCCTTGGACAATGCTCCATCTTCTGGGATGCATCTGAGATTCCTGCCAGGCGTCTCACGCAGACATTTTTCCTGTGGTTTGGGTCCCTGTAAACCCGGGTAGCAAACCCAGACTCCTCCAGGGAAGATACCAGAGATGATTTTTCTCCTTGGACAATGCTCCATCCTCTTGGAAGCATCCGAGACTCCTTGCAGTTATGTCCCTGAGTGTTTATTCCGGTATTTTCGGGCCCTCTGATCCCGGGTAGCAACCCCAGACTCCTCCAGGGAAGACACCCAATATGATTTTTCTCTCTTGACAGTGGTCCATACTGCGGGATCTATCCAGAACTCCTCCCAGGTGTCTCCCGCAGAGTTTTCTCCGGTGTTTTGGGGCCCTGTGATCCCGGTTAGCAACCCCAGACTCCTCCAGGGAAGATACCCGAGATGATTTTTCTGCTTGGACAATGCTCCATCCTCGGGGAAGCATCCGAGACTCCTTGCAGGTATGTCCCTGAGTTTTTATTCCGGTGTTTTCGGGCCCTCTGATCCCGGGTAGCAACCCCAGACTCCTCCAGGGAAGATACCCGAGATGATTTTTCTGCTGGGACAAAGCTCCATCTTCTGGGATGCATCTGAGATTCCTCCCAGGCGTCTCCCGCAGACATTTTTCCTGTGGTTTTGGTCCCTGTAATCCCGGGTAGCAACCCCAGACTCCTCCAGGGAAGATACCCGAGATGAGTTTTCTCCTTGGACAAAGCTCCATCTTCTGGGATGCATATCAGATTCCTCCCAGGCATCTCCCACAGACATTTTTCCTGTGGTTTGGGTCCCTGTGATCCCGGGTAGCAACCCCAGACTCCTCCAGGGAAGATACCCGAGATGAGTTTTCTCCTTGGACAATGCTCCATCTTCTGGGATGCATCTGAGATTCCTCCCAGGCGTCTCCCGCAGACATTTTTCCTGTGGTTTGGGTCCCTTTAATCCCAGGTAGCAACCCCAGACTCCTCCAGGAAAGATATCCGGGATGATTTTTCTCCTTGGACAATGCTCCATCCTCTGGGATGCATCCGAGACTTGTCGCAGCTATGTCCCTGAGTCTTTTTTCTCACGGTTTATGGTTCTGTCATCCCAGGTAGCAACCCCAGACTCCTCCAGGGAAGACACCCAATATGATTTTTCTCTCTTGACAGTGTTCCATCCTGCGGGATCTACCCAGAATTCCTCCCAGGCGTCTCCCGCAGAGTTTTCTCCAGTGCTTTAGGGCCCTGTGATCCCAGGTAGCAACCCCAGACTCCTCCAAGGAAGATACCCGAGATAATTTTTCTGCTTGGACAATGCTCCATCTTCTGGGATGCATCTGAGATTCCTGCCAGGCGTCTCACGCAGACATTTTTCCTGTGGTTTGTGTCCCTGTAAACCTGGGTAGCAACCCCAGACTCCTCCAGGGAAGATACCAGAGATGATTTTTCTCCTTGGACAATGCTCCATCCTCTTGGAAGCATCCGAGACTCCTTGCAGTTATGTCCCTGAGTGTTTATTCCGGTATTTTCGGGCCCTCTGATCCCGGGTAGCAACCCCAGACTCCTCCAGGGAAGACACCCAATATGATTTTTCTCTCTTGACAGTGGTCCATACTGCGGGATCTATCCAGAACTCCTCCCAGGTGTCTCCCGCAGAGTTTTCTCCGGTGTTTTGGGGCCCTGTGATCCCGGGTAGCAACCCCAGACTCCTCCAGGGAAGATACCCGAGATGATTTTTCTCCTTGGACAATGCTCCATCTTCTGGGATGCATCTGAGATTCCTCCCAGGCATCTCCCACAGACATTTTTCCTGTGGTTTGGGTCCCTGTAATCCCGGGTAGCAACCCCAGACTCCTCCAGGGAAGATACCCGAGATAATTTTTCTGCTTGGACAATGCTCCATCCTCTGGGAAGCATCCGAGACTCCTTGCAGGTATGTCCCTGAGTTTTTATTCCGGTGTTTTCGGGCCCTGTGATCCCGGGTAGCAACCCCAGACTCCTCCAGGGAAGATACCCGAGATGATTTTTGTGCTGGGACAAAGCTCCATCTTCTGGGATGCATCTGAGATTCCTCCCAGGCGTCTCCCGCAGACATTTTTCCTGTGGTTTTGGTCCCTGTAATCCCGGGTAGCAACCCCAGACTCCTCCAGGGAAGATACCCGAGATGATTTTTCTCCTTGGACAAAGCTCCATCTTCTGGGATGCATATGAGATTCCTCCCAGGCATCTCGCACAAACATTTTTCCTGTGGTTTGGGTCCCTGTAATCCCAGGTAGCAACCCCAGACTCCTCCAGGGAAGATACCCGAGATGATTTTTCTCCTTGGACAAAGCTCCATCTTCTGGGATGCATATGAGATTCCTCCCAGGCATCTCCCACAGACATTTTTCCTGTGGTTTGGGTCCCTGTGATCCCGGGTAGCAACCCCAGACTCCTCCAGGGAAGATACCCAAGATAATTTTTCTCCTTGGACAATGCTCCATCTTCTGGGATCCATCTGAGATTCCTCCCAGGCGTCTCCCGCAGACATTTTTCCGGTGGTTTGGGTCCCTTTAATCACAGGTAGCAACCCCAGACTCCTCCAGGAAAGATATCCGGGATGATTTTTCTCCTTGGACAATGCTCCATCCTCTGGGATGCACCCGAGACTTGTCGCAGCTATGTCCCTGAGTCTTTTTTCTCGCGGTTCATGGTTCTGTCATCCCGGGTAGCAACCCCAGACTCCTCCAGGGAAGATACCCGAGATGATTTTTCTGCTGGGACAAAGCTCCATCTTCTGGGATGCATCTGAGATTCCTCCCAGGCGTCTCCCGCAGACATTTTTCCTGTGGTTTTGGTCCCTGTAATCCCGGGTAGCAACCCCAGACTCCTCCAGGGAAGATACCCGAGATGATTTTTCTCCTTGGACAAAGCTCCATCTTCTGGGATGCATATGAGATTCCTCCCAGGCATCTCCCACAGACATTTTTCCTGTGGTTTGGGTCCCTGTGATCCCGGGTACCAACCCCAGACTCCTCCAGGGAAGATAACCAAGATAATTTTTCTCCTTGGACAATGCTCCATCTTCTGGGATGCATCTGAGATTCCTCCCAGGCGTCTCCCGCAGACATTTTTCCTGTGGTTTGGGTCCCTTTAATCCCAGGTAGCAACCCCAGACTCCTCCAGGAAAGATATCCGGGATGATTTTTCTCCTTGGACAATGCTCCATCCTCTTGGAAGCATCCGAGACTCCTTGCAGTTATGTCCCTGAGTGTTTATTCCGGTATTTTCGGGCCCTCGGATCCCGGGTAGCAACCCCAGACTCCTCCAGGGAAGACACCCAATATGATTTTTCTCTCTTGACAGTGGTCCATACTGCGGGATCTATCCAGAACTCCTCCCAGGTGTCTCCCGCAGAGTTTTCTCCGGTGTTTTGGGGCCCTGTGATCCCGGGTAGCAACCCCAGACTCCTCCAGGGAAGATACCCGAGATGATTTTTCTCCTTGGACAATGCTCCATCTTCTGGGATGCATCTGAGACTCCTCCCAGGCATCTCCCACAGACATTTTTCCTGTGGTTTGGGTCCCTGTAATCCCGGGTAGCAACCCCAGACTCCTCCAGGGAAGATACCCGAGATAATTTTTCTGCTTGGACAATGCTCCATCCTCTGGGAAGCATCCGAGACTCCTTGCAGGTATGTCCCTGAGTTTTTATTCCGGTGTTTTCGGGCTCTGTGATCCCGGGTAGCAACCCCAGACTCCTCCAGGGAAGATACCCGAGATGATTTTTCTGCTGGGACAAAGCTCCATCTTCTGGGATGCATCTGAGATTCCTCCCAGGCGTCTCCCGCAGACATTTTTCCTGTGGTTTTGGTCCCTGTAATCCCGGGTAGCAACCCCAGACTCCTCCAGGGAAGATACCCGAGATGATTTTTCTCCTTGGACAAAGCTCCATCTTCTGGGATGCATATGAGATTCCTCCCAGGCATCTCGCACAAACATTTTTCCTGTGGTTTGGGTCCCTGTAATCCCAGGTAGCAACCCCAGACTCCTCCAGGGAAGATACCCGAGATGATTTTTCTCCTTGGACAAAGCTCCATCTTCTGGGATGCATATGAGATTCCTCCCAGGCATCTCCCACAGACATTTTTCCTGTGGTTTGGGTCCCTGTGATCCCGGGTAGCAACCCCAGACTCCTCCAGGGAAGATACCCAAGATAATTTTTCTCCTTGGACAATGCTCCATCTTCTGGGATCCATCTGAGATTCCTCCCAGGCGTCTCCCGCAGACATTTTTCCGGTGGTTTGGGTCCCTTTAATCACAGGTAGCAACCCCAGACTCCTCCAGGAAAGATATCCGGGATGATTTTTCTCCTTGGACAATGCTCCATCCTCTGGGATGCACCCGAGACTTGTCGCAGCTATGTCCCTGAGTCTTTTTTCTCGCGGTTCATGGTTCTGTCATCCCGGGTAGCAACCCCAGACTCCTCCAGGGAAGACACCCAATATGATTTTTCTCTCTTGACAGTGGTCCATCCTGCGGGATCTACCCAGAATTCCTCCCAGGCGTCTCCCGCAGAGTTTTCTCCGGTGTCTTGGGGCCCTGTGATCCCGGGTAGCAACCCCAGACTCCTCCAGGGAAGATACCCGAATTGATTTTTCTCCTTGGACAATGCTACATCCTCTGGGAAGCATCCGAGACTCCTTGCAGGTATGTCCCTGAGTGTTTATTCCAGTGTTTTCAGGCCCTCTGATCCCGGGTAGCCACCCCAGACTCCTCCAGCCAGGACACCCAATATGATTTTTCTCTCTTGACAGTGGTCCATCCTGCGGGATCTACCCAGAATTCCTCCCAGGCGTCTCCCGCAGAGTTTTCTCCAGTGCTTGAGGGCCCTGTGATCCCAGGTAGCAACCCCAGACTCCTCCAAGGAAGATACCCGAGATAATTTTTCTGCTTGGACAATGCTCCATCCTCTTGGAAGCATCCGATACTCCTTGCAGTTATGTCCCTGAGTGTTTATTCCGGTATTTTCGGGCCCTGTGATCCCGGGTAGCAACCCCAGACTCCTCCAGGGAAGATACCCGAGATGATTTTTCTCCTTGGACAATGCTCCATCTTCTGGGATGCATCTGAGATTCCTCCCAGGCGTCTCCCGCAGACATTTTTCCTGTGGTTTGGGTCCCTGTAATCCCGGGTAGCAACCCCAGACTCCTCCAGGGAAGATACCCGAGATGATTTTTCTTCTGGGACAAAGCTCCATCTTCTGGGATGCATTTGAGATTCCTCCCAGGCGTCTCCCGCAGACATTTTTCCTGTGGTTTGGGTCCCTTTAATCCCGGGTAGCAACCCCAGACTCCTCCAGGAAAGATATCCGGGATGATTTTTCTCCTTGGACAATGCTCCATCCTCTGGGATGCATCCGAGACTTGTCGCAGCTATGTCCCTGAGTCTTTTTTCTCACGGTTTATGGTTCTGTCATCCCAGGTAGCAACCCCAGACTCCTCCAGGGAAGACACCCAATATGATTTTTCTCTCTTGACAGTGGTCCATCCTGCGGGATCTACCCAGAATTCCTCCCAGGCGTCTCCCGCAGAGTTTTCTCCAGTGCTTGAGGGCCCTGTGATCCCGGGTAGCAACCCCAGACTCCTCCAAGGAAGATACCCGAGATAATTTTTCTGCTTGGACAATGCTCCATCCTCTGGGAAGCATCCGAGACTCCTTGCAGGTATGTCCCTGAGTTTTTATTCCGGTGTTTTCGGGCCCTGTGATCCCGGGTAGCAACCCCAGACTCCTCCAGGGAAGATACCCGAGATGATTTTTCTCCTTGGACAATGCTCCATCTTCTGGGATGCATCTGAGATTCCTGCCAGGCGTCTCACGCAGACATTTTTCCTGTGGTTTGGGTCCCTGTAAACCCAGGTAGCAACCCCAGACTCCTCCAGGGAAGATACCAGAGATGATTTTTCTCCTTGGACAATGCTCCATCCTCTTGGAAGCATCCGAGACTCCTTGCAGTTATGTCCCTGAGTGTTTATTCCGGTATTTTCGGGCCCTCTGATCCCGGGTAGCAACCCCAGACTCCTCCAGGGAAGACACCCAATATGATTTTTCTCTCTTGACAGTGGTCCATACTGCGGGATCTATCCAGAACTCCTCCCAGGTGTCTCCCGCAGAGTTTTCTCCGGTGTTTTGGGGCCCTGTGATCCCGGGTAGCAACCCCAGACTCCTCCAGGGAAGATACCCGAGATAATTTTTCTGCTTGGACAATGCTCCATCCTCTGGGAAGCATCCGAGACTCCTTGCAGGTATGTCCCTGAGTTTTTATTCCGGTGTTTTCGGGCTCTGTGTTCCCGGGTAGCAACCCCAGACTCCTCCAGGGAAGATACCCGAGATGATTTGTCTCCTTGGACAATGCTCAATCTCCTGGGATGCATCTGAGATTCCTCCCAGGCGTCTCCCGCAGACATTTTTCCTATGGTTTGGGTCCCTGTAATCCCGGGTAGCAACCCCAGACTCCTCCAGGGAAGATACCCGAGATGATTTTTCTGCTGGGACAAAGCTCCATCTTCTGGGATGCATCTGAGATTCCTCCCAGGCATCTCCCACAGACATTTTTCCTGTGGTTTGGGTCCCTGTAATCCCGGGTAGCAACCCCAGACTCCTCCAGGGAAGATACCCGAGATAATTTTTCTGCTTGGACAATGCTCCATCCTCTGGGAAGCATCCGAGACTCCTTGCAGGTATGTCCCTGAGTTTTTATTCCGGTGTTTTCGGGCCCTGTGATCCCGGGTAGCAACCCCAGACTCCTCCAGGGAAGATACCCGAGATGATTTTTCTGCTGGGACAAAGCTCCATCTTCTGGGATGCATCTGAGATTCCTCCCAGGCGTCTCCCGCAGACATTTTTCCTGTGGTTTTGGTCCCTGTAATCCCGGGTAGCAACCCCAGACTCCTCCAGGGAAGATACCCGAGATGATTTTTCTCCTTGGACAAAGCTCCATCTTCTGGGATGCATATGAGATTCCTCCCAGGCATCTCCCACAGACATTTTTCCTGTGGTTTGGGTCCCTGTGATCCCGGGTAGCAACCCCAGACTCCTCCAGGGAAGATACCCAAGATAATTTTTCTCCTTGGACAATGCTCCATCTTCTGGGATGCATCTGAGATTCCTCCCAGGCGTCTCCCGCAGACATTTTTCCTGTGGTTTGGGTCCCTTTAATCCCAGGTAGCAACCCCAGACTCCTCCAGGAAAGATATCCGGGATGATTTTTCTCCTTGGACAATGCTCCATCCTCTGGGATGCACCCGAGACTTGTCGCAGCTATGTCCCTGAGTCTTTTTTCTCGCGGTTCATGGTTCTGTCATCCCGGGTAGCAACCCCAGACTCCTCCAGGGAAGACACCCAATATGATTTTTCTCTCTTGACAGTGGTCCATCCTGCGGGATCTACCCAGAATTCCTCCCAGGCGTCTCCCGCAGAGTTTTCTCCGGTGTCTTGGGGCCTTGTGATCCCGGGTAGCAACCCCAGACTCCTCCAGGGAAGATACCCGAATTGATTTTTCTCCTTGGACAATGCTACATCCTCTGGGAAGCATCCGAGACTCCTTGCAGGTATGTCCCTGAGTGTTTATCCCAGTGTTTTCAGGCCCTCTGATCCCGGGTAGCCACCCCAGACTCCTCCAGCCAGGACACCCAATATGATTTTTCTCTCTTGACAGTGGTCCATCCTGCGGGATCTACCCAGAATTCCTCCCAGGCGTCTCCCGCAGAGTTTTCTCCAGTGCTTTAGGGCCCTGTGATCCCAGGTAGCAACCCCAGACTCCTCCAAGGAAGATACCCGAGATAATTTTTCTGCTTGGACAATGCTCCATCCTCTTGGAAGCATCCGAGACTCCTTGCAGGTATGTCCCTGAGTGTTTATTCCGGTATTTTCGGGCCCTGTGATCCCGGGTAGCAACCCCAGACTCCTCCAGGGAAGATACCCGAGATGATTTTTCTCCTTGGACAATGCTCCATCTTCTGGGATGCATCTGAGATTCCTCCCAGGCGTCTCCCGCAGACATTTTTCCTGTGGTTTGGGTCCCTGTAATCCCGGGTAGCAACCCCAGACTCCTCCAGGGAAGATACCCGAGATGATTTTTCTGCTGGGACAAAGCTCCATCTTCTGGGATGCATATGAGATTCCTCCCAGGCATCTCCCACCCACATTTTTCCTGTGGTTTGGGTCCCTGTAATCCCGGGTAGCAACCCCAGACTCCTCCAGGGAAGATACCCGAGATGATTTTTCTCCTTGGACAATGCTCCATCCTCTTGGAAGCATCCGAGACTCCTTGCAGTTATGTCCCTGAGTGTTTATTCCGGTATTTTCGGGCCCTCTGATCCCGGGTAGCAACCCCAGACTCCTCCAGGGAAGACACCCAGTATGATTTTTCTCTCTTGACAGTGGTCCATACTGCGGGATCTATCCAGAACTCCTACCAGGAGTCTCCCGCAGAGTTTTCTCCGGTGTTTTGGGGCCCTGTGATCCCGGGTAGCAACCCCAGACTCCTCCAGGGAAGATACCCGAGATGACTTTTCTCCTTGGACAAAGCTCCATCTTCTGGGATGCATATGAGATTCCTCCCAGGCGTCTCCCGCAGACATTTTTCCTGTGGTTTGGGTCCCTGTAAACCCGGGTAGCAACCCCAGACTCCTCCAGGGAAGATACCCGAGATGATTTTTCTCCTTGGACAAAGCTCCATCTTCTGGGATGCATATGAGATTCTTCCCAGGCATATCCCACAGACATTTTTCCTGTGGTTTGGGTCCCTGTGATCCCGGGTAGCAACCCCAGACTCCTCCAGGGAAGATACCCAAGATAATTTTTCTCCTTGGACAATGCTCCATCTTCTGGGATGCATCTGAGATTCCTCCCAGGCGTCTCCCGCAGACATTTTTCCTGTGGTTTGGGTCCCTTTAATCCCAGGTAGCAACCCCAGACTCCTCCAGGAAAGATATCCGGGATGATTTTTCTCCTTGGACAATGCTCCATCCTCTGGGAAGCATCCGAGACTCCTTGCAGGTATGTCCCTGAGTTTTTATTCCGGTGTTTTCGGGCCCTGTGATCCCGGGTAGCAACCCCAGACTCCTCCAGGGAAGATACCCGAGATGATTTTTCTCCTTGGACAATGCTCCATCTTCTGGGATGCATCTGAGATTCCTCCCAGGAGTCTCCCGCAGACATTTTTCCTGTGGTTTGGGTCCCTGTAAACCCGGGTAGCAACCCCAGACTCTGCCAGGGAAGATACCAGAGATGATTTTTCTCCTTGGACAATGCTCCATCCTCTTGGAAGCATCCGAGACTCCTTGCAGTTATGTCCCTGAGTGTTTATTCCGGTATTTTCGGGCCCTCTGATCCCGGGTAGCAACCCCAGACTCCTCCAGGGAAGACACCCAATATGATTTTTCTCTCTTGACAGTGGTCCATACTGCGGGATCTATCCAGAACTCCTCCCAGGTGTCTCCCGCAGAGTTTTCTCCGGTGTTTTGGGGCCCTGTGATCCCGGGTAGCAACCCCAGACTCCTCCAGGGAAGATACCCGAGATGACTTTTCTCCTTGGACAAAGCTCCATCTTCTGGGATGCATATGAGATTCCTCCCAGGCATCTCCCACAGACATTTTTCCTGTGGTTTGGGTCCCTGTAATCCCGGGTAGCAACCCCAGACTCCTCCAGGGAAGATACCCGAGATAATTTTTCTGCTTGGATATTGCTCAATCCTCTGGGAAGCATCCGAGACTCCTTGCAGGTATGTCCCTGAGTTTTTATTCCGGTGTTTTGGGGCCCTGTGATCCCGGGTAGCAACCCCAGACTCCTCCAGGGAAGATATCCGAGATGATTTTTCTGGTGGGACAAAGCTCCATCTTCTGGGATGCATATGAGATTCCTCCCAGGCATCTCCCACAGACATTTTTCCTGTGGTTTGGGTCCCTGTAAACCCGGGTAGCAACCCCAGACTCCTCCAGGGAAGATACCCGAGATAATTTTTCTGCTTGGACAATGCTCCATCCTCTGGGAAGCATCCGAGACTCCTTGCAGGTATGTCCCTGAGTGTTTATTCCAGTGTTTTCGGGCCCTCTTATCCCGGGTAGCAACCCCAGACTCCTCCAGGGAAGATACCTGAGATGACTTTTCTCCTTGGACAAAGCTCCATCTTCTGGGATGCATATGAGATTCCTCCCAGGCGTCTCCCGCAGACATTTTTCCTGTGGTTTGGGTCCCTTTAATCCCGGGTAGCAACCCCAGACTCCTCCAGGGAAGATACCAGATATGATTTTTCTCCTTGGACAATGCTCCATCCTCTTGGAAGCATCCGAGACTCCTTGCAGTTATGTCCCTGAGTGTTTATTCCGGTATTTTCGGGCCCTCTGATCCCGGGTAGCAACCCCAGACTCCTCCAGGGAAGACACCCAATATGATTTTTCTCTCTTGACAGTGGTCCATACTGCGGGATCTATCCAGAACTCCTCCCAGGTGTCTCCCGCAGAGTTTTCTCCGGTGTTTTGGGGCCCTGTGATCCCGGGTAGCAACCCCAGACTCCTCCAGGGAAGATACCCGAGATGACTTTTCTCCTTGGACAAAGCTCCATCTTCTGGGATGCATATGAGATTCCTCCCAGGCATCTCCCACAGACATTTTTCCTGTGGTTTGGGTCCCTGTAATCCCGGGTAGCAACCCCAGACTCCTCCAGGGAAGATACCCGAGATAATTTTTCTGCTTGGACATTGCTCAATCCTCTGGGAAGCATCCGAGACTCCTTGCAGGTATGTCCCTGAGTTTTTATTCCGGTGTTTTCGGGCCCTCTGATCCCGGGTAGCAACCCCAGACTCCTCCAGGGAAGATACCTGAGATGATTTTTCTCCTTGGACAATGCTCCATCTTCTGGGATGCATCTGAGATTCCTCCCAGGCGTCTCACGCAGACATTTTTCTGTGGTTTGGGTCCCTGTGATCCCGGGTAGCAACCCCAGACTCCTCCAGGAAAGATACCCGAGATGATTTTTCTCCTTGGACAATGCTCCATGCTCTGGGATGCACCCGAGACTTGTCGCAGCTATGTCCCTGAGTCTTTTTTCTCACGGTTTATGGTTCTGTCATCCCAGGTAGCAACCCCAGACTCCTCCAGGGAAGACACCCAATATGATTTTTCTCTCTTGACAGTGGTCCATCCTGCGGGATCTACCCAGAATTCCTCCCAGGCGTCTCCAGCAGAGTTTTCTCCAGTGCTTTAGGGCCCTGTTATTCCCGGTAGCAACCCCAGACTCCTCCAAGGAAGATATCCGAGATGATTTTTCTGGTGGGACAAAGCTCCATCTTCTGGGATGCATATGAGATTCCTCCCAGGCATCTCCCACAGACATTTTTCCTGTGGTTTGGGTCCCTGTAAACCCGGGTAGCAACCCCAGACTCCTCCAGGGAAGATACCCGAGATGATTTTTCTCCTTGGACAATGCTACATACTCTGGGAAGCATCCAAGACTCCTTGCAGGTATGTCCCTGAGTGTTTATTCCAGTGCTTTCGGGCCCTCTTATCCCGGGTAGCAACCCCAGACTCCTCCAGGGAAGACACCCAATATGATTTTTCTCTCTTGACAGTGGTCCATACTGCGGGATCTATCCAGAACTCCTCCCAGGAGTCTCCCGCAGAGTTTTCTCCGGTGTTTTGAGGCCCTGTGATCCCGGGTAGCAACCCCAGACTCCTCCAGGGAAGATACCCGAGATGACTTTTCTCCTTGGACAAAGCTCCATCTTCTGGGTTGCATATGAGATTCCTCCCAGGCATCTCCCACAGACATTTTTCCTGTGGTTTGGGTCCCTGTGATCCCGGGTAGCAACCCCAGACTCCTCCAGGGAAGATACCCGAGATGATTTTTCTCCTTGGACAATGCTCCATGCTCTGGGATGCACCCGAGACTTGTCGCAGCTGTGTCCCTGAGTCTTTTTTCTCGCGGTTCATGGTTCTGTCATCCCGGGTAGCAACCCCAGACTCCTCCAGGGAAGACACCCAATATGATTTTTCTCTCTTGACAGTGGTCCATCCTGCGGGATCTACCCAGAATTCCTCCCAGGCGTCTCCCGCAGAGTTTTCTCCGGGGTTTTGGGGCCCTGTGATCCCGGGTAGCAACCCCAGACTCCTCCAGGGAAGATACCCGAATTGATTTTTCTCCTTGGACAATGCTACATCCTGTGGGAAGCATCCGAGACTCCTTGCAGGTATGTCCCTGAGTGTTTATTCCAGTGCTTTCAGGCCCTCTGATCCCGGGTAGCAACCCCAGACTCCTCCAGGGAGGACACCCAATATGATTTTTCTCTCTTGACAGTGGTCCATACTGCGGGATCTATCCAGAACTCCTCCTAGGTGTCTCCCGCAGAGTTTTCTCCGGTGTTTTGGGGCCCTGTGATCCCGGGTAGCAACCCCAGACTCCTCCAGGGAAGATACCCGAGATGACTTTTCTCCTTGGACAATGCTCCATCTTCTGGGATGCATCTGAGATTCCTCCCAGGCGTCTCCCGCAGACATTTTTCCTGTGGTTTGGGTCCCTGTAAACCCGGGTAGCAACCCCAGACTCCTCCAGGGAAGATACCCGAGATGATTTTTCTCCTTGGACAATGCTCCATCCTCTTGGAAGTATCCGAGACTCCTTGCAGGTATGTCCCTGAGTGTTTATTCCGGTATTTTCGGGCCCTCTGATCCTGGGTAGCAACCCCAGACTCCTCCAGGGAAGACACCCAATATGATTTTTCTCTCTTGACAGTGGTCCATCCTGCGGGATCTACCCAGAATTCCTCCCAGGCGTCTCCCGCAGAGTTTTCTCCGGTGTTTTGGGGCCCTGTGATCCCGGGTAGCAACCCCAGACTCCTCCAGGGAAGATATCCGAGATGATTTTTCTCCTTGGACAATGCTACATCCTCTGGGAAGCATCCGAGACTCCTTGCAGGTATGTCCCTGAGTGTTTATCCCAGTGTTTTCAGGCCCTCTGATCCCGGGTAGCCACCCCAGACTCCTCCAGCCAGGACACCCAATATGATTTTTCTCTCTTGACAGTGGTCCATCCTGCGGGATCTACCCAGAATTCCTCCCAGGCGTCTCCCGCAGAGTTTTCTCCAGTGCTTTAGGGCCCTGTGATCCCAGGTAGCAACCCCAGACTCCTCCAAGGAAGATACCCGAGATAATTTTTCTCCTTGGACAAAGCTCCATCTTCTGGGATGCATCTGAGATTCCTCCCAGGCATCTCCCACAGACATTTTTCCTGTGGTTTGGGTCCCTTTAATCCCAGGTAGCAACCCCAGACTCCTCCAGGAAAGATATCCGGGATGATTTTTCTCCTTGGACAATGCTCCATGATCTGGGATGCACCCGAGACTCCTTGCAGGTATGTCCCTGAGTTTTTATTCCGGTGTTTTCGGGCCCTGTGGTGCCGGGTAGCAACCCCAGCCTCCTCCAGGGAAGATACCCGAGATGATTTTTCTCCTTGGACAATGCTCCATCTTCTGGGATGCATCTGATATTCCTCCCAGGCGTCTCCCGCAGACATTTTTCCTGTGGTTTGGGTCCCTGTAAACCCGGGTAGCAACCACAGACTCCTCCAGGGAAGATACCCGAGATGATTTTTTTCCTTGGACAATGCTACATCCTCTGGGAAGCATCCGAGACTCCTTGCAGGTATGTCCCTGAGTTTTTATTCCGGTGTTTTCGGGCCCTGTGATCCCGGGTAGCAAGCCCAGACTCCTCCAGGGAAGATACCCGAGATGATTTTTCTGCTGGGACAAAGCTCCATCTTCTGGGATGCATCTGAGATTCCTCCCAGGCGTCTCCCGCAGACATTTTTCCTGTGGTTTTGGTCCCTGTAATCCCGGGTAGCAACCCCAGACTCCTCCAGGGAAGATACCCGAGATGATTTTTCTCCTTGGACAAAGCTCCATCTTCTGGGATGCATATGAGATTCCTCCCAGGCATCTCCCACAGACATTTTTCCTGTGGTTTTGGTCCCTGTAATCCCGGGTAGCAACCCCAGACTCCTCCAGGGAAGATACCCGAGATGATTTTTCTCCTTGGACAATGCTCCATCTTCTGGGATGCATCTGAGATTCCTCCCAGGCGTCTCCCGCAGACATTTTTCCTGTGGTTTGGGTCCCTTTAATCCCAGGTAGCAACCCCAGACTCCTCCAGGAAAGATATCCGGGATGATTTTTCTCCTTGGACAATGCTCCATCCTCTGGGATGCACCCGAGACTTGTCGCAGCTATGTCCCTGAGTCTTTTTTCTCGCGGTTCATGGTTCTGTCATCCCGGGTAGCAACCCCAGACTCCTCCAGGGAAGACACCCAATATGATTTTTCTCTCTTGACAGTGGTCCATCCTGCGGGATCTACCCAGAATTCCTCCCAGGCGTCTCCCGCAGAGTTTTCTCCGGTGTCTTGGGGCCTTGTGATCCCGGGTAGCAACCCCAGACTCCTCCAGGGAAGATACCCGAATTGATTTTTCTCCTTGGACAATGCTACATCCTCTGGGAAGCATCCGAGACTCCTTGCAGGTATGTCCCTGAGTGTTTATCCCAGTGTTTTCAGGCCCTCTGATCCCGGGTAGCCACCCCAGACTCCTCCAGCCAGGACACCCAATATGATTTTTCTCTCTTGACAGTGGTCCATCCTGCGGGATCTACCCAGAATTCCTCCCAGGCGTCTCCCGCAGAGTTTTCTCCAGTGCTTTAGGGCCCTGTGATCCCAGGTAGCAACCCCAGACTCCTCCAAGGAAGATACCCGAGATAATTTTTCTGCTTGGACAATGCTCCATCCTCTTGGAAGCATCCGAGACTCCTTGCAGGTATGTCCCTGAGTGTTTGTTCCGGTATTTTCGGGCCCTGTGATCCCGGGTAGCAACCCCAGACTCCTCCAGGGAAGATACCCGAGATGATTTTTCTCCTTGGACAATGCTCCATCTTCTGGGATGCATCTGAGATTCCTACCAGGCGTCTCCCGCAGACATTTTTCCTGTGGTTTGGGTCCCTGTAATCCCGGGTAGCAACCCCAGATTCCTCCAGGGAAGATACCCGAGATGATTTTTCTGCTGGGACAAAGCTCCATCTTCTGGGATGCATATGAGATTCCTCCCAGGCATGTCCCACAGACATTTTTCCTGTGGTTTGGGTCCCTGTAATCCCGGGTAGCAACCCCAGACTCCTCCAGGGAAGACACCCAATATGATTTTTCTCTCTTGACAGTGGTCCATACTGCGGGATCTATACAGAACTCCTCCCAGGAGTCTCCCGCAGAGTTTTCTCCGGTGTTTTGGGGCCCTGTGATCCCGGGTAGCAACCCCAGACTCCTTCAGGGAAGATACCCGAGATGACTTTTCTGCTTGGACAAAGCTCCATCTTCTGGGATGCATATGAGATTCCTCCCAGGCGTCTCCCGCAGACATTTTTCCTGTGGTTTTGGTCCCTGTAATCCCGGGTAGCAACCCCAGACTCCTCCAGGGAAGATACCCGAGATGATTTTTCTCCTTGGACAATGCTCCATCTTCTGGGATGCATATGAGATTCCTCCCAGGCATCTCCCACAGACATTTTTCCTGTGGTTTGGGTCCCTTTAATCCCAGGTAGCAACCCCAGACTCCTCCAGGAAAGATATCCGGGATGATTTTTCTCCTTGGACAATGCTCCATCCTCTGGGAAGCATCCGAGACTCCTTGCAGGTATGTCCCTGAGTTTTTATTCCTGTGTTTTCTGGCCCTGTGATCCCGGGTAGCAACCCCAGACTCCTCCAGGGAAGATACCCGAGTTGATTTTTCTCCTTGGACAATGCTCCATCCTCTTGGAAGCATCCGAGACTCCTTGCAGTTATGTCCCTGAGTGTTTATTCCGGTATTTTCGGGCCCTCTGATCCCGGGTAGCAACCCCAGACTCCTCCAGGGAAGACACCCAATATGATTTTTCTCTCTTGACAGTGGTCCATACTGCGGGATCTATCCAGAACTCCTCCCAGGTGTCTCCCGCAGAGTTTTCTCCGGTGTTTTGGGGCCCTGTGATCCCGGGTAGCAACCCCAGACTCCTCCAGGGAAGATACCCGAGATGACTTTTCTCCTTGGACAAAGCTCCATTTTCTGGGATGCATATGAGATTCCTCCCAGGCATCTCCCACAGACATTTTTCCTGTGGTTTGGGTCCCTGTGATCCCGGGTAGCAACCCCAGACTCCTCCAGGGAAGATACCCGAGATGATTTTTCTGCTGGGACAAAGCTCCATCTTCTGGGATGCATATGAGATTCCTCCCAGGCATCTCCCACAGACATTTTTCCTGTGGTTTGGGTCCCTGTAATCCCGGGTAGCAACCCCAGACTCCTCCAGGGAAGATACCCGAGATGATTTTTCTCCTTGGACAATGCTCCATCCTCTTGGAAGCATCCGAGACTCCTTGCAGTTATGTCCCTGAGTGTTTATTCCGGTATTTTCGGGCCCTCTGATCCCGGGTAGCAACCCCAGACTCCTCCAGGGAAGACACCCAATATGATTTTTCTCTCTTGACAGTGGTCCATACTGCGGGATCTATACAGAACTCCTCCCAGGAGTCTCCCGCAGAGTTTTCTCCGGTGTTTTGGGGCCCTGTGATCCCGGGTAGCAACCCCAGACTCCTTCAGGGAATATACCCGAGATGACTTTTCTCCTTGGACAAAGCTCCATCTTCTGGGATGCATCTGAGATTCCTCCCAGGCGTCTCCCGCAGACATTTTTCCTGTGGTTTTGGTCCCTGTAATCCCGGGTAGCAATCCCAGACTCCTCCAGGGAAGACACCCAATATGATTTTTCTCTCTTGACAGTGGTCCATCCTGCGGGATCTACCCAGAATTCCTCCCAGGCGTCTCCCGCAGAGTTTTCTCCGGTGTCTTGGGGCCTTGTGATCCCGGGTAGCAACCCCAGACTCCTCCAGGGAAGATACCCGAATTGATTTTTCTCCTTGGACAATGCTACATCCTCTGGGAAGCATCCGAGACTCCTTGCAGGTATGTCCCTGAGTGTTTATCCCAGTGTTTTCAGGCCCTCTGATCCCGGGTAGCCACCCCAGACTCCTCCAGCCAGGACACCCAATATGATTTTTCTCTCTTGACAGTGGTCCATCCTGCGGGATCTACCCAGAACTCCTCCCAGGCGTGTCCCGCAAAGTTTTCTCCAGTGCTTTAGGGCCCTGTGATCCCAGGTAGCAACCCCAGACTCCTCCAAGGAAGATACCCGAGATAATTTTTCTGCTTGGACAATGCTCCATCCTCTTGGAAGCATCCGAGACTCCTTGCAGGTATGTCCCTGAGTGTTTATTCCGGTATTTTCGGGCCCTGTGATCCCGGGTAGCAACCCCAGACTCCTCCAGGGAAGATACCCGAGATGATTTTTCTCCTTGGACAATGCTCCATCTTCTGGGATGCATCTGAGATTCCTACCAGGCGTCTCCCGCAGACATTTTTCCTGTGGTTTGGGTCCCTGTAATCCCGGGTAGCAACCCCAGACTCCTCCAGGGAAGATACCCGAGATGATTTTTCTGCTGGGACAAAGCTCCATCTTCTGGGATGCATATGAGATTCCTCCCAGGCATCTCCCACAGACATTTTTCCTGTGGTTTGGGTCCCTGTAATCCCGGGTAGCAACCCCAGACTCCTCCAGGGAAGATACCCGAGATGATTTTTCTCCTTGGACAATGCTCCATCCTCTTGGAAGCATCCGAGACTCCTTGCAGTTATGTCCCTGAGTGTTTATTCCGGTATTTTCGGGCCCTCTGATCCCGGGTAGCAACCCCAGACTCCTCCAGGGAAGACACCCAATATGATTTTTCTCTCTTGACAGTGGTCCATACTGCGGGATCTATCCAGAACTCCTCCCAGGAGTCTCCCGCAGAGTTTTCTCCGGTGTTTTGGGGCCCTGTGATCCCGGGTAGCAACCCCAGACTCCTCCAGGGAAGATACCCGAGATGACTTTTCTCCTTGGACAAAGCTCCATCTTCTGGGATGCATATGAGATTCCTCCCAGGCGTCTCCCGCAGACATTTTTCCTGTGGTTTTGGTCCCTGTAATCCCGGGTAGCAACCCCAGACTCCTCCAGGGAAGATACCCGAGATGATTTTTCTCCTTGGACAAAGCTCCATCTTCTGGGATGCATATGAGATTCCTCCCAGGCATATCCCACAGACATTTTTCCTGTGGTTTGGGTCCCTGTGATCCCGGGTAGCAACCCCAGACTCCTCCAGGGAAGATACCCAAGATAATTTTTCTCCTTGGACAATACTCCATCTTCTGGGATGCATCTGAGATTCCTCCCAGGCGTCTCCCGCAGACATTTTTCCTGTGGTTTGGGTCCCTTTAATCCCAGGTAGCAACCCCAGACTCCTCCAGGAAAGATATCCGGGATGATTTTTCTCCTTGGACAATGCTCCATCCTCTGGGAAGCATCCGAGACTCCTTGCAGGTATGTCCCTGAGTTTTTATTCCGGTGTTTTCGGGCCCTGTGATCCCGGGTAGCAACCCCAGACTCCTCCAGGGAAGATACCCGAGATGATTTTTCTCCTTGGACAATGCTCCATCCTCTTGGAAGCATCCGAGACTCCTTGCAGTTATGTCCCTGAGTGTTTATTTCGGTATTTTCGGGCCCTCTGATCCCGGGTAGCAACCCCAGACTCCTCCAGGGAAGACACCCAATATGATTTTTCTCTCTTGACAGTGGTCCATACTGCGGGATCTATCCAGAACTCCTCCCAGGTGTCTCCCGCAGAGTTTTCTCCGGTGTTTTGGGGCCCTGTGATCCCGGGTAGCAACCCCAGACTCCTCCAGGGAAGATACCCGAGATGACTTTTCTCCTTGGACAAAGCTCCATCTTCTGGGATGCATATGAGATTCCTCCCAGGCATCTCCCACAGACATTTTTCCTGTGGTTTGGGTCCCTGTAATCCCGGGTAGCAACCCCAGACTCCTCCAGGGAAGATACCCGAGATGATTTTTCTGCTGGGACAAAGCTCCATCTTCTGGGATGCATCTGAGATTCCTCCCAGGCATCTCCCACAGACATTTTTCCTGTAGTTTGGGTCCCTGTAATCCCGGGTAGCAACCCCAGACTCCTCCAGGAAAGATATCCGGGATGATTTTTCTCCTTGGACAATGCTCCATCCTCTGGGATGCATCCGAGACTTGTCGCAGCTATGTCTCTTAGTCTTTTTTCTCACGGTTTATGGTTCTGTCACCCCAGGTAGCAAACCCAGACTCCTCCAGGGAAGACACCCAATATGATTTTTCTCTCTTGACAGTGGTCCATCCTGCGGGATCTACCCAGAATTCCTCCCAGGCGTCTCCCGCAAAGTTTTCTCCAGTGCTTTAGGGCCCTGTTATCCCGGGTAGTAACCCCAGACTCCTCCAAGGAAGATACCCGAGATAATTTTTATGCTTGGACAATGCTCCATCCTCTGGGAAGCATCCGAGACTCCTTGCAGGTATGTCCCTGAGTTTTTATTCCGGTGTTTTCGGGCCCTGTGATCCCGGGTAGCAACCCCAGACTCCTCCAGGGAAGATACCCGAGATGATTTTTCTCCTTGGACAATACTCCATCTTCTGGGATGCATCTGAGATTCCTGCCAGGCGTCTCACGCAGACATTTTTCCTGTGGTTTGGGTCCCTGTAAACCCGGGTAGCAACCCCAGACTCCTCCAGGGAAGATACCAGAGATGATTTTTCTCCTTGGACAATGCTCCATCCTCTTGGAAGCATCCGAGACTCCTTGCAGTTATGTCCCTGAGTGTTTATTCCGGTATTTTCGGGCCCTCTGATCCCGGGTAGCAACCCCAGACTCCTCCAGGGAAGACACCCAATATGATTTTGCTCTCTTGACAGTGGTCCATACTGCGGGATCTATCCAGAACTCCTCCCAGGTGTCTCCCGCAGAGTTTTCTCCGGTGTTTTGGGGCCCTGTGATCCCGGGTAGCAACCCCAGACTCCTCCAGGGAAGATACCCGAGATAATTTTTCTGCTGGGACAAAGCTCCATCTTCTGGGATGCATCTGAGATTCCTCCCAGGCATCTCCCACAGACATTTTTCCTGTGGTTTGGGTCCCTGTAATCCCGGGTAGCAACCCCAGACTCCTCCAGGGAAGATACCCGAGATAATTTTTCTGCTTGGACAATGCTCCATCCTCTGGGAAGCATCCGAGACTCCTTGCAGGTATGTCCCTGAGTTTTTATTCCGGTGTTTTGGGGCCCTGTGATCCCGGGTAGCAACCCCAGACTCCTCCAGGGAAGATATCCGAGATGATTTTTCTGGTGGGACAAAGCTCCATCTTCTGGGATGCATATGAGATTCCTCCCAGGCATCTCCCACAGACATTTTTCCTGTGGTTTGGGTCCCTGTAAACCCGGGTAGCAACCCCAGACTCCTCCAGGGAAGATACCCGAGATAATTTTTCTGCTTGGACAATGCTCCATCCTCTGGGAAGCATCCGAGACTCCTTGCAGGTATGTCCCTGAGTGTTTATTCCAGTGTTTTGGGGCCCTCTTATCCCGGGTAGCAACCCCAGACTCCTCCAGGGAAGACACCCAATATGATTTTTCTCTCTTGACAGTGGTCCATACTGCGGGATCTATCCAGAACTCCTCCCAGGAGTCTCCCGCAGAGTTTTCTCCGGTGTTTTGAGGCCCTGTGATCCCGGGTAGCAACCCCAGACTCCTCCAGGGAAGATACCTGAGATGACTTTTCTCCTTGGACAAAGCTCCATCTTCTGGGATGCATATGAGATTCCTCCCAGGCATCTCCCACAGACATTTTTCCTGTGGTTTGGGTCCCTGTGATCCCGGGTAGCAACCCCAGACTCCTCCAGGGAAGATACCCGAGATGATTTTTCTCCTTGGACAATGCTCCATGCTCTGGGATGCACCCGAGACTTGTCGCAGCTGTGTCCCTGAGTCTTTTTTCTCGCGGTTCATGGTTCTGTCATCCCGGGTAGCAACCCCAGACTCCTCCAGGGAAGACACCCAATATGATTTTTCTCTCTTGACAGTGGTCCATCCTGCGGGATCTACCCAGAATTCCTCCCAGGCGTCTCCCGCAGAGTTTTCTCCGGGGTTTTGGGGCCCTGTGATCCCGGGTAGCAACCCCAGACTCCTCCAGGGAAGATACCCGAATTGATTTTTCTCCTTGGACAATGCTACATCCTGTGGGAAGCATCCGAGACTCCTTGCAGGTATGTCCCTGAGTGTTTATTCCAGTGCTTTCAGGCCCTCTGATCCCGGGTAGCAACCCCAGACTCCTCCAGGGAGGACACCCAATATGATTTTTCTCTCTTGACAGTGGTCCATACTGCGGGATCTATCCAGAACTCCTCCCAGGTGTCTCCCGCAGAGTTTTCTCCGGTGGTTTGGGGCCCTGTGATCCTGGGTAGCAACCCCAGACTCCTCCAGGGAAGACACCCAATATGATTTTTCTCTCTTGACAGTGGTCCATACTGCGCGATCTATCCAGAACTCCTCCCAGGTGTCTCCCGCAGAGTTTTCTCCGGTGTTTTGGGGCCCTGTGATCCCGGGTAGCAACCCCAGACTCCTCCAGGGAAGATACCCGAGATGACTTTTCTCCTTGGACAATGCTCCATCTTCTGGGATGCATCTGAGATTCCTCCCAGGCGTCTCCCGCAGACATTTTTCCTGTGGTTTGGGTCCCTGTAAACCCGGGTAGCAACCCCAGACTCCTCCAGGGAAGATACCCGAGATGATTTTTCTCCTTGGACAATGCTCCATCCTCTTGGAAGTATCCGAGACTCCTTGCAGGTATGTCCCTGAGTGTTTATTCCGGTATTTTCGGGCCCTCTGATCCTGGGTAGCAACCCCAGACTCCTCCAGGGAAGACACCCAATATGATTTTTCTCTCTTGACAGTGGTCCATCCTGCGGGATCTACCCAGAATTCCTCCCAGGCGTCTCCCGCAGAGTTTTCTCCGGTGTTTTGGGGCCCTGTGATCCCGGGTAGCAACCCGAGACTCCTCCAGGGAAGATATCCGAGATGATTTTTCTCCTTGGACAATGCTACATCCTCTTGGAAGCATCCGAGACTCCTTGCAGGTATGTCCCTGAGTTTTTATTCCGGTATTTTCAGGCCCTCTGATCCCGGGTAGCAACCCCAGACTCCTCCAGGGAGGACACCCAATATGATTTTTCTCTCTTGACAGTGGTCCATACTGCGGGATCTATCCAGAACTCCTCCCAGGTGTCTCCCGCAGTTTTCTCCGGTGTTTTGGGGCCCTCTGATCCCGGGTAGCAACCCCAGACTCCTCCAGGGAAGATACCCGAGATGATTTTTCTCCTTGGACAAAGCTCCATCTTCTGGGATGCATATGAGATTCCTCCCAGGCATCTCCCACAGACATTTTTCCTGTGGTTTGGGTCCCTTTAATCCCAGGTAGCAACCCCAGACTCCTCCAGGAAAGATATCCGGGATGATTTTTCTCCTTGGACAATGCTCCATGATCTGGGATGCACCCGAGACTCCTTGCAGGTATGTCCCTGAGTTTTTATTCCGGTGTTTTCGGGCCCTGTGGTGCCGGGTAGCAACCCCAGCCTCCTCCAGGGAAGATACCCGAGATGATTTTTCTCCTTGGACAATGCTCCATCTTCTGGGATGCATCTGATATTCCTCCCAGGCGTCTCCCACAGACATTTTTCCTGTGGTTTTGGTCCCTGTAAACCCGGGTAGCAACCACAGACTCCTCCAGGGAAGATACCCGAGATGATTTTTCTCCTTGGACAATGCTACATCCTCTGGGAAGCATCCGAGACTCCTTGCAGGTATGTCCCTGAGTGGTTATTCCAGTGTTTTCGGGCCCTGTGATCCTGGGTAGCAACCCCAGACTCCTCCAGGGAGGACACCCAATATGATTTTTCTCTCTTGACAGTGGTCCATACTGCGGGATCTATCCAGAACTCCTCCCAGGTGTCTCCCGCAGAGTTTTCTCCGGTGTTTTGGGGCCCTGTGATCCCGGGTAGCAACCCCAGACTCCTCCAGGGAAGATACCCGAGATGATTTTTCTCCTCGGACAATGCTCCATCTTCTGGGGTGCATCTGAGATTCCTCCCAGGCGTCTCCCGCAGACATTTTTCCTGTGGTTTTGGTCCCTGTAATCCCGGGTAGCAACCCCAGACTCCTCCAGGGAAGATACCCGAGATGATTGTTCTCCTTGGACAAAGCTCCATCCTCTGGGATGCATCCGAGACTTGTCGCAGCTATGTCCCTGAGTCTTTTTTCTCACGGTTTAGCGTTCTGTCATCCCGGGTAGCAACCCCAGACTCCTCCAGGGAAGACACCCAAGATGATTTTTCTCTCTTGACAGTGGTCCATCCTGCGGCATCTACCCAGATCTCCTCCCAGGTGTCTCCCGCAGAGTTTTCTCCAGTGCTTTAGGGCCCTGTGATCCCGGGTAGCAACCCCAGACTCCTCCGTGGAAGATTCCCAAGTGTATTTTTCTCCTTGGACTATTGTCCATCCTGCGGGATGCACCTGAGACTCCTCCCAGCTCTCTTCCTGAGTGCTTTCGTCCTGGGGTTTAGGGCCCTGTGATCCCGGGTAGCAACCCCAGACTCCTCCAGGGAAGATACCCAAGATGATTTTTCTCTCTTGACAGTGGTCCATCCTGCGGGATCTACCCAGAACTCCTCCCAGGCGTGTCCCGCAAAGTTTTCTCCAATGCTTTAGGGCCCTTTGATCCCGGGTAGCAACCCCAGACTCCTCCAGGGAAGATACCCGAATTGATTTTTCTCCTTGGACAATGTTCCATCCTCTGGGTTTCACCCGAGACTCCTTCCAGGCTTCTGTTGTTTTCTTTTGTCATGTATTTTAGGGACCTCAGATCCCTGGTAGGACCTCCAGACTCTCCAAAGGGATATAACTGTGATGGTTTTTTCTCACTGGGAAGTAACCTATCATGTTTTTTCTCTTTTAGGCAAAGCTTTTTAACCCGCAATAAACCCATGGCTCCTTCCAGGCATCTCCCAGAGACTTTTGATCTCTAGTTGAGGGACCTGATATCACAGGTAGCTACCAAGACTCCTCCAAGGAAGCTTCCTTCTGTTTTGCCAATAGGTCTCTGTTCCTGGATCCATCCAACCCTCCCATTAGCGTTAGGTTAGGGTGTGCGTTCTGTATGAGAATCCCACAGCTCCAGGGACACGTGGCTGGAAAAGGTATGTCGAGGAAGGAACGGCATTGCACCAACATCACTCCCTTGACACTGTGATGGTGTGCTCCCCCTCCCCGCCTTCCAACCTGACCTTTATCTCCCGTGACCCTGCCCAAGCACTAACACCCGTGGTGGTCACAATGGGCACGTGTACATGTGATGGCTGCCCCCGGCTCGATGTGGTTTCGGGGAAACACATAACACCACAGTAGCCAAGGGCTAATTTGAGCAGTGCTGGTACTGTGGCCAATATGCAGATATGACTATAGGTCAATCATCTCACCCACATCAATAGTGAACAGCCCAAGAGCCCTTTGAGCTCCCCTGCACGCCAGGATCTCCCCATGAGCGGGGACGCCTCTCAAGGTTACTCCCTGAGCTTCACAGATTCTTTGCCGCAAGAGATCCTCGGTCAGTGACTAATAGCACGCGAAACTGTGAAATCTTAGCTAAGTGATAGAAAGGATTGATTGCACATATATAATCCCTTAGACATAAACCGTTGACCCAGTCCGGGACCAGGATTGGATCCAGCCGCACCCAGACTCCTCTCTGAGAAGGAGGTTAGAAAGCAAGGGGCTCCTTTCCGAACCTCAGCCCAACAGGAGGGTCTCCCTGGCAGTTCTGCCTGACCCTGTCCTCCATGCAGGAAATAACCAAGTGTACCTTGCCATCGAATCCTGCTAAAGCACTGTCGCATTTACTCTCAAACTTTGTTAAATCCCTGTTTTGTATCAATAAACGCGTCGCTGCTTCTCTCTACGAGTGAAGTGCATCGCTCCATCCGCAACAGACACCTCTCTCCTCTGGGCCACCCGTGCTGCTGGGGACCTCAGCCTCAGCCCACGCTGCCATTAGCTGCCTGTCAGAGCGCTGCTACGGGATGGTGAAGGCAGGAACAGCTTTCCATCCTTGCACCTTTTGGGTAGGAGCAGTCGCTGGATGTTTTCCATTTTGGAGTGGGGCTCTGGCGAGTGTGGGAGAGAGTGTTGGGAGCGTTACGGTGCAAGGAAAGCGCAGAGCCCCAGTGTTGGTCAGGCTGTGAAAGTGCTGCCGAGGGATAGTGAGGGCAAGCAGTCTAATATGACCGAATTGAATGAAACAGTCCAGGAATTCTTTACTTACAGAATCTCACTTGGATACAGCCCACGCTGAGGGATGCTGGACTAAAGTCACACTCCTTTTCTTTGGAGGAATTCTGAAAGGAAAAGGAACCAAAGAACTGTTACACAATGTAAAATTCTGTTGTACAGGAGAACTTCATTTGTTTGCTTGCTTTAAGAACTAAAGGTGGTTTCAAACCCTAAAAATGCAAGATAACCAAAGTACAGAACGAGATCCCCGAGCTAAACAAAAGACATCTCTCTCGCCTGTGCTATCGCCTAGCAGCCAACTACTCCCCTCGATAAATATCACCGTCAGGAGGAGCCCAATTTGACCTCTCCCTGAATGGCAGCTGGACTGCACGCCAGGCGACTCTCCCCGTGGGCAGGGGCGACTCTCAAGGTTAGAGATTCCTTACCTGAGACTGAGAGCCTTCCTCACCCACGGCGGAGAGATGCCTTAGCTGCGGCAGATCCTCAGTAAGTGACTGAGAGCGTGCTGAATTAGTACTAATGAGACATTACTAATCCATGCAGCTACTCAATATTATTGCAAACATTGTATAGATAATTCCGTTAGACATAAGCTGTTCTCCAAGTGTGAGACCGGGGCTCCATAAGGAGTTTAGAAGGCAAGGGGATCCACTCTGAACCTCGTGACTCAATGGGAGGGTCTTCCTTACTCTTTGCGTCTCCAGTCCCCGTGTGAATCAGCCTAACTTGATTCTAACTCAGTTTTCCTTTGTATGTTTCTTCTAAGCGGTAATTAATCATAGAATGGTCTGGGTCGTCTTCAATTGGATCTGGTTGCTCAGAGCCCCATCCAACCTGACCTGGAATGTTTCCAGGTATGGGCCATCTCCCACCTCTTTGGGCAACCTGGGCCAGTGTCTCCCCACCCTCATCATCAAAAAACATAATCTTCCCAGATGCCCCATCCCTGCTTATTGCAGGGGGTTGGACTCAACAACCTCTAAAGGTCCCTTCCAACCCAAATGATTCTATGACACTGTGATTTCACTGATGTTTCCCTGTTGGCTTCTGTTCCGTCAGAAGCTCCTGGCTCATCTCCATAAGACTCCGAGTCTGCTGCACCCAGCACGTCTCAGACCAACAGGCTGAGGGTCCTCGCTGGCGCCCCGTCCCCCTGACCTTAGCATGTTCCCGCAGCTTGTCATGGGCAAGCCTGATCCTATCCCTGACCCCTTCAAGTCTAGTTTAAAGCTCTGCCAATGAGCCCCACTGGCTCCTGAGCAAAGACCCTCTTCCCCCTTTCAGAAAGCTCAATCCCATCTGACCCCAGCAGGCCTGGCACCATGGAGGCCACCCTATTTGTGAAAAAGAAAAAAAAAAAAAAACCAAAACAAAAAAAAAAACCAACCCCCCCCCCCCCAAAAAAAAAAACAAACAAAAAAACCCCAAAAATCAAAAAAACCCCACCCAACAAAATTGTGGTGGTGACAGCAGCCACGGAGCCATGTATTAAGAGACCAGGTCCGTCTGTTCCTTCCAGTGTCGCTGCGCATAACTGGAAGGAGAGAGGAAAAATAGCCGGTGCTCCAGATTCCCTTACCACCCATCCCAAGGCCCTGAAGTCTCTCCGGATCGCCCTCGGGCTACGCATTGTGGCTTCGTGGCCACCCACAGGGAAGAGCAGCGCTGGGCAATAGTCCGAGGGCCGCACCAGGCCGGGAAGTTTCCTAGTGACGTCCTTAACCCGGGCCCAGGGGGGCAGCAGACTTCCCCAAGAGGAGGGTCTGCCCGGCAGATCGGGTCCTCTGTTCCCGTCTCCGGGAGGGCAGAGCGTGGCTCCAGCGGCCCCTCTCTCTCTCGCTCACGCTCCCGACTGCTCCTCAGCCTTTCTCCTTCCCCCCCGGCTCTGCCGCCAGGCCGAGCGCACCGTCCCCCTGCTCCCCCCTCACGCTGCGCTGCTCTCCGCCGCGGAGCGGGCCGGCCCCGGAGCGGCTCCCTCGGCCACCGGCCGCTCCCTCCGCTGCGGCGCGTTTGAGCCTCCCGCCGTTGCCCGGGCAACGCCCAGGTCTCGCCAGCGGCTGTGGCGAGAGGTACCGGCTGCCGCTCGGCTCCGCTCGGCAACACTCGGCCCCGCTCGGATCGGCTCGTCATCTCGCGGCCCCTCTCGGCCGGTCAGGGCCGTCCCCGAGCGCGGCGGCGGGGCCGGGCTGGCGCAGGGCGGGCAGAGGAGCGGCGGGCGGAGGGGCCGAGCCGCCCCGGGAGGCGGCCGCGGGGCGCTCCCCTCCTGCGCTGCCCCGAGGTCCCGGCCGGTCCGGGGCAGCCGCTCGGTGTCCCTCGGGTCCCCGCTGTCCGGGCGTCGGGGCAGCCCCGGGGCTGGGCTGGGGCCGGCTCCGTCCCGGCGGCCATACCCCTTTGGCGGGGCAGCCGGCGGGGGGCACGGCCGGACCCTCCTGCCTGCCCCGGGCCCCGCCGCACGGGCTCTGTGCCGCACACACCGTCCCGTCCGTACCCGCCCTCTCCCCCGCTGGGAGGGCGGTGGGGCCACCGCGGGGCGGGCAGAGCCCTGTGGGGCTGCGCCCGGGAGTCACCGGGCGCCGCAGGTTGCCCGATGCGGAGCGAAAGGAGCCCGAGGGGCCGCCCAGAGCAGCCCCCGCAGCGCAGCGCAGCGCAGCGGCACAGGCAGCGGCAGGAGGGGCAGCCCCCGGCTGGGGGAGCCCCCCTCGGGGCGGGTAAGTAGCACAGCCACGTCTGCGCAAGAGGAGCAACGCAGAAGCCTTTTCCCGCCCCGACTGCTCCCGCCAGCGAGCTCGGGGCCGGTGGCACTGACGGCGGCAGCCAGGAGCATCGGGCCCCGAGTCACCGGTGCCGACAGCACAGGCGCCGCTGGAGGCGTCCGCCTCTTCCCGCCCCGACGGGATGCCGAGGGCAAGAGCGGGAAGAGGCCCCCAGACGCAGCCCCGCTGCCTTGCTGCGGCTCCTCTGCTTCCAGTACCTTTCCCTTTCCTTCCACAAGGCCGCCGTATCTTCACCAATCTTGACCTTTTCATGCTGGGAAGCAGAGGCCCGGCTCATACTAGAAACCTCTGCTGCTTCTTGGAGGGAATGAGTGTTTTCTGCCGGGGTAAGACTGATTAAAGACTGATTAAAATAACACCAAGTTCCAAGTTGCTGCTTCTTTTATTAGAATCCCATAGAACAGTTTTTCAAAGGCACATTGCCACTTTGTGACACGCAAGGATCAAAATCTTAAAGCTTGTTGCTCTTTTCCCCAAAACTCTAGGTTGTACAGAAAAACACATTCCAACCCAACACATTCAGTACATCAATTTGGAAACATAAACAAAGTAGCATTTCACTTAAAGCATTCACTAGCTGAGACCAGCAATGTGAAAAGCAGAGTTACACAAGAAACAATACCACCAAATAGTCACACTACAAGTTTACCTTTCCACAACAATCAGTGCTTCCAGGTCAGTTCTTTCCACCAAAAAGATGCTGGAGTGGCAAAAAGATGATGCTGGGGAAACAACAACAAGAGCACGTTACACTGCCAGTCCTTCTCTGAGAATTGTAATGACAAGGCCATTTCTGGCCACCAGAAAGACACAACCCCAGCACAAAACAGACAGGGAAAGACTGAAAAAATAGAGACAACATAAAGAATAACTGGTGCACGGTGATGTTAATTTCAGTTTGCAATGGTGTCTTCAGGAGTGTTATGATTTGAGAGACCCATAACAATTTGTTGTCATTTAGACAATCATTCTATCACCCGATGACCCCTCCCCACCTGGGAAAGGGAAATCGGGAAAAACAAGAAAACCCGAGAGCTGAAGTATAAACAGATTTAATAGAATAAGATTAGATAATTAACATTAACAGCACTAAAGAACTGATATTGATCCCGACACCAGTACAGAATATGCAAAGATTATACTCAGCCAATTCTATCAGTAGGAAGCTGTGCACTCCCAGCAGTGGACAGCAAATGTGGGACACTGCAAGTGCTGCGGCTTCAGGAGGAAGGGAAGGGCTCAGGGCTCCGGCACCAGGGCACGAAGTTCTCAGGATGGCAGCCATCAAGGGAGAGAGAGAGAGCACTTCGCAGCAAACTTTCTAATTTATAATGAGTGTGACGTTGATGGTATGAAATAATCCTGTTGGCAGCTTGGGTCAAGTGCCCGGGTCTCGCTCCTCCTCATCCCTGCACCTGGCTAGCTCGAAAACACTGAGACCTTGAGACCCACACACCATAGCTGGCTGTAAAGTAAATATTTTCACAAATTCAGACACTGGAGTCTTCTGAAAGTGCAGTTTTCCCAAGCATTAGAAGAGAAATTAGTCCTGTGTCTCTCAAACCAGGACACCTTTCGATGAGGCAAATCCCTTAACGCTCTCTCAAATTGTCGGTTCTTTACCTCCACGGGGAACTTGTGGCCTTTTATTGTCATAGTGTGTGACCAGAACAAGCCCCGCCATTCCTCATTCCATCCTTAAAAGCCTTCAGCATTTCACTTGGGTCACCTCCCTGTCCCGCTTCCGTCCCTCAACAATTCTTAGGAGGGAGACTCAGAAATTAGGTCTTGTGGTTCTCATTGAAACACCCATTAATTCATACAACCAAAACCCAGCCAAATGAAAAGGCTATGTTAAATCTCAGCCCCGAGGGAAAAGAAATGTGCCCGAGGAGGTGCTAAAAGGCGCTCTGGCAGACCTCCACCCCCCTCCAAACTGCAGTTTGCTCTTGAAAACTGATGTGTTTTCTTCCTCTGCGGCCTTAGCGAGGCTGTAGATTTTTCCACCCTGCAGGGAAAGAAACAATCCTCAAAAGCAGATGTTATTCTGCCTGCAAGGAAAGCTTTAAAATAGTCATTCTGCCTTTAAGAAAAGAAAAATAAAGGGAACATCTGAGTTGGTTTCTCCATGAAAATAACACTTTGCACTTGCACAGCAAAGCAACGCTCATTAACCAATCTCATAAAGCTTCGCAGGCATTAAGAAACACCTGCGTGCACCCTGTAAGCACACGTGTAAAGAGGAATCGCCATTTCCACACCGCAACTATATCAAACTGCATTTTTTCCCTCACAAGCCACGATGGAAACGGGCCACGCTCCCATTCCTCGGCTCACGAGCTCCGGCAATGACGGGATCATGCTGACCCTCAGCCGTTGCGGGCATCAGTTCTTCCAACCACCCGCTGCCGGGTCAGCGACAGGAATCTGGGAGCAGGAAGGGGATTGTACCACACAGGCTCCCCAAAATCCCCCGCAGTTACGAGGAATGCAAATCTTAGGCTCCCCTAAGCCACCAGATTTCACATCATGACCGCCACAGTAACACCAGAGCAGTTTTTAAGCAGCACCGACAGGTTTTAACCTCCGCACCTGAGAAAGTCCCTGTCCTGAGGGCTGCCAGTCCCCTCGGCCCAATGCAGGAGGCAGCAGCAAACCCCTCCGGAGAGGGCAAGAGGCGCTAGGAAGAGTGACATCCAGCTAATAACCAAAAAGCACTTAAACCAACCCCAAACTTTGGAGATATTTAGGCCCCGAGCCAGCAGCAGCACGTTGCTCAGTAAGGCACACTTCCACAACTACCCTTAATTAACTGTGACCTCCAGAGCCTCATCTCTGAAGGCGAGAAAGTCGTTTGGTTGACTCTTGGTGTCCCTTTCTGTCCCACAGGCAACGAGACACCAAGTATTTCCACTTGAGAGCACAGTTCCCCTTCCACGGGCACTGAGCTCGCTCTGCAGCTTTGGATTACCACCGACCTTCAATGTAACAAATTCTACCATTCTTCCACCCCTCTTTCTTGGGAAAAGGCAGAGGGAACGAGACAACTCCAAACCGCTCTCTTTTATTTGATTTGCAGTGATCTGACAACCCCAGCCCTTCCCGCTGACTTAGGCTTTGGGAAACAATTCAAGGTTCCTCAGCCACCAGTAAGGAACGAGCTGTTATTCATGGGCGAATCAGTAGAAACACCAGCCCTGATCATTAGGAGAAAGTCTCATTTTTCAGTCATGGATTTTCACGGGTTTTGTTTTCAGGCCACCCAAACAGGGCGTGCTTTTATAGCCATCAGCAATTAAATTCTCTGTCCCCTCCAGAAAAGCCTTTTCCTAAAGGCGCTCTCCTTCCAAGGGCAGACCCACAAAAAGAAGCCCTCTCTGCTTAATCCATTTCACAGAGAATTTCAAATGCAAACAACAATTAAACAGGATGTATTTTCCCCGCTGCAGGGAAAGCCAGTAATACAGACCTTTGCAACATATTTAGCAAATCTATCATTTTAATGCCTTTGCATTTCCCACTTCCAGCTGGAGAGCAGGTTGCAAGGACTTATAACAAAAACCAAACCAACAGAACACATTCCTGTCTAGGGTGTAATTTTATGATAGTGAAGTTCCTGCAAAACAGAGGTGTTATGATTCTTAGGCCCTTAGGACCAGTTCCATGGGGCTTCGCTTGACCTGGAGCAGAACTTGAGGGCGTGAGGACAACGAGCCCCCTAAACAAAACCTAAAAAAAGGCAAAGTTCAATAAGATTTGCTGTTCCTCACCCACCAAACCCTAACCACTACAACTGGCCCTTTCACAACCAGGCCTGATCACAGAAGAAAACTGAAACATCCCAATTCCCGGTTCAAACACAAGGCGTGGAGCTGCCCAGACCCCACGTGTAGGCTGGGGAGACGGGGCCTCTTCTTCTCAAAACCCGGAGGAAGAGAAAGGGCAGGAGTGTTTTCCTTAACACTCTGTTTGCTTAAACAACAGAGACATGACTTCTTTTGGATTGCCGGTGACAGTGACTGTCTGCAAAGCCCGTGCGAATACTACAGACGTCAGTAATGCAGCTCGGTTACAAATGCACTAAGCTATAAAGCCACTCTGTGGAGATCTCTAAGTGTCCCGGGGAAGTGTTCGAATCTTACCCAGGAGCGCCCTTCTGGGGGGAAGAGAGGCTCAGGCCGCCGACGGGTACCTGAGGCCCGGGCAGGCTGTGAGGGAGCCCTCCTCCACTGGTTCACCACAGGGTCTTCCCTCGCCGTGCCATTGGCCAGGGCTGAGCCAATCAGCGGAGCCGGTGTTGGGCTGTCAGTCACAGCCATCCGGGGGCGGGGCCGAGGGGCCTGAGGAGGGGAGGGCCTGAGGGGAGGGAGGGGTGTGTGGGATATGTGGCTGTGAGTGCTGCTGGACTTTGAGCTGGAATTGCTCGCTGTGTAGGCGAATGGTGCCTTAATGTAATTTTGTGCATATAGGCAGGACCATGAGAGTGCTACTGTGCAGTCCCCAAGTTGGTGGGTGTCTGCTTTTCTGTGTGTTTGTGACTGACCTTTCTTGTTTCTTTTAGTCAGGAAAACCTTGATATGTACTCCGGAGGGAAGAAAGAAATACAAAGAACTGAGAAAGACAGTTCTGACAGTCAAAGGGGGAGTGCAGGTTAGTTCTGGTTTTAAATTGTCTCAACTGTCTTGTAGCTACAAGCCTTGTCTTAAACGAGTGAAACAAGTTGAATCACGGGGTATTTTTCATGCCTGCGCAATTCTGTATTGGAATCACGGAGTTTTCAGAGTTGGAAGGGACCTCTAGAGATCATCTAGTCCAACTCCCCTGCTAAAGCAGGATTGCCCAGAGCACATGACTCAGGACTGCATCCAGGCGGGTCTTGAAAAGCTCCAGAGAAGGGGTCTCCACAACCTCCCTGGGCAGCCTGTGCCAGTGCTCTGTCACCCTCACCGTAAAGAAGTGTTTCCCTGTATTTGAACGGAACTTCCTGTGTTCTAACTTGTGCCCATTACCCCTCGTCCTGTCACTGGGAACCATTGAAAAGAGCCTGGCTCCATCCTCCTTCAACCCACCCTTTAGATACTTGTACGCCATAATAAGGTCTCCCCTCAGCCTTCTCTTCTCCAGGCTAAAGAGTCCCAGCTCTCTCAGCCTTTCCTCATAAGGGAGATGCTCCAAGCCCTTAATCATCTTAGTTGCCCTTCGCTGGACCCGCTCCAGCAGTTCCCTGTCCCTCTTGAGCTGGGGAGCCCAAAACTGGACACAGTATTCCAGTTGTGGCCTCACCAGTGCAGAGTAGAGGGGGAGAATGACCTCCTTTGACCTACTGGCCACACTCTTCCCTATGCAGCCCAGGATTCCATTGGCCTTTTTGGCAACAAGGGCACATTGCTGGGTCATGGATAATTTACTGTCTACCAGGACCCCCAGATCCTTCTCCTCAGAGCTACTTCCCAGCAGGTCCGCCCCTAACCGATACTAGTGCTTTACATTCTTCCTCCCCAGGTGCAGGACCTTGCACTTGCTTTTGTTGAACCTCATTAGGTTCTTCTCTGCCCAGCTCTCCAGCCTGTCCAGGTCACGCTGGATGGCAGCACGGCCCTCTGGGGTGTCAGCCACTCCACCCAGTTTGGTATCATCAGCAAACTTGCTGAGGATACACTCTGTCCCCTCATCCAGGTCATTAATGAATATATTAAACAAAATTGGACCCAGTATTGACCCCTGGGGGACACCACTGGTTACAGGCCTCCAGCTAGACTCTGTGCCGCTGATCACAACCCTCTGAGTTCTGTCCCGCAGCCAACTCTCAATCCACCTCGCTGTCACCTCATCTAGCCCATACTTCCTCAGCTTCCCAATGAGGATATTGTGGGAGACAGTGTGAAAAGCCTTGCAAAAGTCAAGGTAGATGACATCTACGACTCTTCCCTCATCCAGCCAGCCAGTTATAACATCATAGAAAGCTATCAGATTGGTCAAGCATGATTTGCCCTTGGTAAATCCATTTTGACCACTTCCAATAACTTCCTGTTCCTCAACATGTTTGGAGATGACATCCAGAATGAGTCGCTCCATTACTTTCCCAGGGACAGAGGTGAGACTAACTGGTCTGTAGTTCCCTGGGTCCTCCTTCTTGCCTTTTTTGAAGATCGGAGTGATGTCAGCCTTCCTCCAGTCCTCAGGCACCTCTCCTGTTCTCCATGACCTTTCAAAGACGATGGAGAGTGGTCTAGCAATAACATCTGCCAGCTCTCTCAGCACTCGCGGGTGCATCTCGTCAGGGCCCATGCACTTATGAATGTCCAGCTTGGCCAAGTGGTCTCTGACCCAGTCCTCCTCAACTGAGGGAAAATCTTCCTCTCTCCAGACCTTCTCCTTTGCCTTCAGAGTATGGGATTCGTGAGGGACAGCTTTAGCAGTGAAGACCGAAGAAAAGGCGGCATTCAGGAACTCTGCCTTCTCTGTGTCTTCCACCACTAGGGCACCTGTCTCATTCGCCAGTGGGCCTACATTTTCCCTAGTCTTCCTTTTTCTATTGATATACTCAAAGAATCTCTTCTTATTGTCTTTAACTGCAGTGGCCAAGCTGAGTTCTGATTGAGCTTTGGCCCTTCTCATTTTCCCCCTACATAGCTTTGTTATATCTTGATAGTCCTCATAAGTTGCCAACCCCCTTTTCCAGAGAATGTAAACTTTCCTTTTTTTCCTGAGGTCCAGCCAAAGCTCTCTATTTAGCCAGGCTGGTCTTTTTCCCCGTCTGCTTGTTTTTCGAGACACGGGGATGGCCTTCTCCTGTGCTTCTAAGAGCACCTGCTTGAAGTATGCCCAGCCTTCCTGGGCACCTTTGCTCTTCAAAACTGCCTCCCGAGGGACACTCTCGACCATTCTCCTAAAGAGGCTAAAGTCTGCCCTTCAGAAATCCAAGGTGGCAGTTCTGCTGGCTCCCCGCCTTACTTCATCAAGCCACAGCCACTTTACCAGCCACAGGCATGGCCTCTGGGCCTGTCCTGTAGGGAGGTCAGAGCAGGTCTTCAGAAGAAATAGGGTGCTTTTCCAAAACGCTGGTGAGAGAGAGGGCAACAGCTGTTGTAGGCAGGTGGGAATCCACAGGGCCGGGCAGTGTCCCTGGGGATGAAGAACAGGGATGTGGGTGCAGGCGCAGCGTGACCGCCGTCATGGCCTTGAGCAGCACGTCAGGAATTCTCGGGCCGCAAGGGGCGCGAGAGCAGCTCCTCCCGAGCGAGCGTGGAGATGGGCAGGGGAGAGGACAGGGCTGTTTGTTCTTGCTGTGAGCAGGGGACAGTGGGTGGAAGCTGCTCTGTGGACGTACAGTGTAGAGCTGCCATCTTGGTACTCAGTGGGAAGTCCCATGAGGAAGGAGGCTGCGTCAAGAAAGGCCGTATGAACTCCATGTGTGCAGTGACAGAAAACAGCTTCAGGGTGCTGAGGCCACCGCTAGTTGTGATTAAGGCGGTGAGTGAGATGGTCCTTGTGGGCGCTTTCTGAGTGGCTCAATGTCGTGGTTTAGGCCTTAATCCACTACTGGTGACCTGGGGAACCCAAGATGGGACCGACAGATGCTCCCCTCTACCCCTCTTCAAAGAGAGAGGCAGAGGAGGAAAGAGACTTATGAGTTTAGAAGGAACTAAACTACTTTAATGAAATATTAATAATAAAATAAAAAGCAATAATGAAAAATATATACAAAACTGTATCAAGCTCCCGAGATGACAATCGCAACACCGGCTGGCACTGGGGCAGTTCCAGGCTGGACTCAGTGACGGAAGGGAACTGGATTCCGGAAATGGATTCCAGATGGGGATCACAGGCAGACGAACAGAGTCCTCCTCAGACGTCGGCCATTGAAGGAAGAGCCCGTGACCCTTTGATCCCTCAGCTTTTATACTGAGCATGAGGTAGATGGGATGGAATACCCTGTTGATCAGTTTTGGGTCACCTGTTCTGTCCGCTCCTCCCTACATGTGGGACCCGACTATGCTTTTCTGCTTCTGACCCTCCGACAGCGCAAATAACAAAGTTGGTTGGCCTTGGGGGTTATAGCAATAAGTATAAGCAAGAGCCTCTCTGCATCCCATGCCTGGGCATCAGCTATAAACAATTGGCCTTATCATTCTGAGAGAGTGAACTGTCTGCACAATATGCAGTTAACTTCCGGAGTTAGAAGAGGCCCAGCTAAGAAGCGAAGTAACTAAACAGAATTGGTTCTGTTTTACCTCAAACCAGGACACTCAGAATGGGGCACGACTGCTCATAGGGACAGAAAATGCTGTGGCAGTGGTTGAGCTGCTCAGATCTCGACAGTCCTACTCTGGTAGTTTTCCGTTCTCCTTAAAAGAGCGGGTGTGTGCTTTTTCACTTGTGCTGGGCAGTGATTAAAAAAGAAAAAACCAAAAACTCTTGAAACTTCCTGTGAAATTAGGGGTGGCTGAGACACATCACATTTCTCACCTCTTTCACTAACTATGCTGCTTTCTCTGAAACTTGTTTGTATCCTTATTCTAAATGGTTTGGCTTCAGTAGAGCCAGGACACCCTAAGATCCAGTTTTGGGGCCGGTCGTCTCTTGTCAGGCAGAGGTGTCCACGTTGACATCTGTGAGTGATGGTTTGGAGGGGTTTCAGACCGGTGGTAATGACAGTATAATCGTCTGATTATTACTGGTTTAGTCTGAGGGTAGGAGGGAAACAAAGATTTGTGGAGGAAAAGATACTTTGTATCAGCTGTCATCTTTCTTTGCAACACAGTGTTTGTGGGTCGCTGACAAGAGGCTCCTGGAGGTGTTGGCTGAGATTCTGTAATGGGAATTCTTTTGTTCTGGGACTGAAGCCCAAATTGCCCTCTCATGGTGTGCGACTACGTAAGCTCTTCTTAAAAGGGAAGATCCTTGCGGTAGCGGGAGAGCCTGTTTGGCAGGTGTAGTAGTTTGGGGACAGAGTCGCATTGTGGGCTGGGCCTTCGGGGGTGGGGGCTGTTTGTGCCCCGAGCCCTTGGCCCGGTGCTCACAGCTGGAACAGGCTCTGCAAAATCCTGCTGGAAGGAGCCAGATGCTGGACCTGTGGCTGAGCTGGAGGAGTGGAAGAACCCCTGGAGCGGCCTGGGGACCTGCGGCAAAGCTGCCTTCAAATCAGCTCTTCCCAGGAGGCACTGAGTGCTGTGGTTCTCCTTCAGGAAGCGTGGTACGCACGAAGCACGGCCAGAGCTGTTGCTGTGCCAAGAGAAGACTTCCCGCCATGCTGGGGCTGATGGTGACAGTTCCCACCAGCTGTGCATCTCAGGCAGGTGCTGGTAAGATGCCACAGAGGGGGCACCGCCTGGCTGTCACTTCTCTTGCAGGTTTAAGAGCAGAAGGGAGACAGGATGAGAGGGTGCATGAGGTGCAAAAGCTCATCAGACAGCTGGCGCAGTAATGATGAGAGCAGAAGGAGATGCAGGTGATGTGGCTGGGACAATGCTTCTGTGGTACCATCTGCCACACAAACACAGCGACAGCTGGAGATGTTGGGATGTCATGGAGTGGGTGAGAAAGGTGCCTGGGAGAGGGGAGAGCCTGGGGAAGTGGGAGACAGAAATGGAGAGGGAGATGGAGGGGCAAAATCTTGGGGGTTGGCAGTAAGGATGCTCCTGCTGTGCAGGTGCTTGTGAGGTCACTGGTGGCTGAGCAGGATTTAAGGCAGGAGAAGGCCCTGGCTTGTGCAGCTGCTTGTGCTGCCACAGCTGGGTGAGTAGGTGATAGTGTAGAAGGTCACATCTGGCTTTTTCATGTGCTTGTGCTGTCCCATGTGCCTGAAGAGGTGCCTGCCTGAGGGCAGGAGCAGGATCTGGCTTGCGCAGCTGCTTGTACTGTCATCTGTGTTTGAGTAGGTGTTAGGGCAGGAGAAGCCTCTGGCTTGTTGTTTCAGGAATTACGCAGCTGCCAGTGAGACTGTGGTAGGAATTATGTGTGTGCCACCCCAACAGGGCTCAGCCCCAGGTTGCCCCTCGCAGAAGACGAGTCGCCAGTCTGCTGAGTAACTCGGTGGTTTATTTACCCAACACACAGAGCAGTTTGAGCTGTTGCCTCCAGGGAGGGACCCCTACTGCAGATTGCGCACCCCAATTATACCCTTACAGACAGATTCCCCAGAAAATACCGCCCATCACCCAATGCCCAAGTGCAATCGCTTCATTCTGGTTGGTGGTCTCTTGATTTCTTATTGGTTTTCTGGGTTGCTGGGTGGCCGCCTTCTGAAGTTACCTCATTCTCTCACAATTGTCTCCTTACTCCTTTTTCAGAAGGAATCACTGATGTTCCCTTTCTCAGCCGGGGTCAAAGGCTTCTTTCCAGCAGTGTCATTTCTCCTACCAGGAAAGCAGCTGGGCATGAGAATTGCCTTGCAACATGTCCCATTGTTAGGCAGGACACTTGGACAGTGCCAGGGAGGGATCTCCTTTACCCCTGTGGAGGGAAGGGATTCAGCTGAGTCAATTGAGGCACCTTTTGTGGTGTTTTCAGTCCTGGGGACAGGAGGGAACTCGGTTCCCTCCCATGCACACTACATATACATCAAAGGAGGTGGGATTCCTCTTGCCTCAGCTCCGGTGTGCACAACACAGCCGCCCTGGTGGGAGCTCCTTGTCTGGGCTCTGCTGCTAATGACTGGAGGTGGAGGGCAGTGGTGAGCTGCTCAGACACAAACACCTGGTGACATGGGAGGTACTGAGTTGGTCCAGGGTACGTGCAGGTAACCACAAGCTCTAAGGGAGCAACTGTGAGAGATGGGGCAACATCTGGGGGCATCTCCTTGGAGGTTGTTGGGAAATTCCTTTGTCCAACTGAGATGACAGCAGATGCCAAAATTTAGAGCAACTGCACCTTTTGCTACTCATTATGTTCAGGGCTCCATCACACATAACAGTCACTTGGAAGGACAAATGCCATAGCCTTCAACAGACCTTCCCCCAACATCTTGCTCTATCTTTTCCCGACTTTTATTGCTGAACATGACGTCCTATGGCGTGGGATATCCCTTTGGTCAGTTGGGGTCAGCTGTCCCATCTGTGTCCTCTCCCATCTTCTTGCCCACCCCCAGGCTAGTTGCTGGTGGGTCAGCATGAGAGGCAGAGAAGGCCTTGCTGCTGTGCAAGCCCTGTTCAGCGACAGCTAAAACTGCGTTGTGTTATCAGGACTGTTTTGGTCACGGATCCAAAACAGGGCACCATTTAGGCTGCTGTGGAGCAAACTAACTCCGTCCCAGGCAAAAGCAGTGCCGTAAAGCCCATCCTACTCCTGCCGCAGCAGCCACACGCAGCAGAGAGGAGTGTTGGAGCACGCTGGAGGGGCCAATGCATCCCAGAGGCCTTCGGTGCCCACTCATGTAACTTGGATGCACACAAGTCTATGGGACTGGATGGGCTACACCCCAGAGTGCTGAAAGAGTTGGCAGACGTGCTCGCCAAACCGCTTTCCATGATTTACAGGAAGTCATGGCTAATTGGGGAGGTCCCAGTGGACCGGAGGGTGGCAAATGTAACACCCATCTATAGGAAAGGCAAAAAGGAGGATCCAGGTAACTACAGACCTGTCAGTCTAACCTCGATACCAGGGAGGTTACCTCGAGTATTGTGTCCAGTTTTGGGCACCTCAATACAAGAGAGATATCGAGGTGCTGGAGGGAGTGCAGAGGAGGGCAACGAAGCTGGTGAAGGGCCTAGCAAACAAATCATACTACGAGCGGTTGAAGGAGCTGGGACTGTTTAGTTTGAGGAGGAGGCTGAGGGGAGACCTCATCACTCTCTACAACTATTTGAAAGGGCACTGTAGAGAGGTTGGTGCTGGTCTCTTCTCACAGGTAATTAATGACAGAACAAGAGGGAATGGCTTCAAGCTCCAACAGGGTAGAGTTAGACTGAACATTAGGAAAGAATTTTTCACAGCAAGAGTGGTCGGGCATTGGAATAGACTGCCCAGGGAGGTGGTTGAGTCACCATCCCTGGATGTGTTTAAGAGACGTTTAGATGTGGTGTTGGGGGATATGGTGTAGGGGAGAACTTTGTAGAGTAGGGTAGATGGTTGAACTCAATGATCCCAAGGGTCTCTTCCAACCTAGACAATTCTGTGATTCTATGATTCTAAGCAGAAAAGCATCGAGGTGTTGCACCTGTGGGGAGGAGCGGGCAGGACAGGTGACCCAAAACTGACCAACGAGGTATTCCATTCAAGGAAGCTGCTTTACACTGACTGGCAAAAATCATTTCAGAACTGTCTGAAAGTCTCTCGTAACAGTGGCTTTCCAGTTTCGCTAACTGGCAATACTAGGAAGCCTCTGCACTCCTACAAAAATGATACTCAAGTTCTGAATTAGTTTAGTTTTTAAGAGTTGTCTTCATATGTAGCATTCTCTTTGGCTATTTTATTCCTTTTTCTATGTGTGTTTATTTCATGCCTCTGTAAATTACTCTGTATTACACCCCACAAGTTTGAATGAACATTTCCAACTTTGTCAGCCCCAGCAGAAGCGGTCTCTTGAGCGAGGGGGTGGAATGTGGGAAAGTAACGGAAGACTGGCGAGGAGGACTGCTCAAGCGCCGTGCACCTGGGGTGCTGGACAACACATCTGTCACACTAATTGTTGTTCAGCCCCATGTGTGCTCTCAAGTGGAATATCCGCACTTAGATACCGTGAGCCTGGGATGGGCTCAGGGACACCTTATCTGGCATACAGGAGGTCACTGCTTTGGTGTTGAAGAAGATCAAAGCGCACTGGAAAGCTATGCCTGCTTGAACCCTTGAAAAGCAGTCGAGAACAGCGAGTTGGAGCTCACGCTGCTGCTAACAAGGACTTTCTCCTGCCCTGTGGCGCCTGCATCCCCTGCTTGTGTCCCTCTGCCCGGGCGTTGCTGCGGAGACTCCCCGATTCGCGAGGTATTGAGATCACATTTGTTCTCTGTCTTTCATCCGTGGTCTTGTGGTCGTTCCTGCGTCCTGCCCGAGTCGGCTCACACAGAAGCCTTTTGATTGTATCCCTTTCCTTAACGTGTGACCAATGCTGTATTATTGATCATTTTTAGTAATCTTTCCACTGGGGGGGCGTTGCAGTCCCTCCTGGCACCACCTGTGGTGCAGCCGCGGAACCCTGGGGTGCCCCCCATGGGAAATGTTAAAGAAATAGAGACCAACGTTTTATCCCTGGTCCTGTGGTTCCTCCTCCCATCCCGCGGCTGGGGCTGTGCCCCCCTCAGTGCCCGACCCAGTGGGACAGGCTGGCACTGCTGGCACCCACCAAGCTGGGGGGCAGGGTGGTCTCAGGGGAGCTGGGTGGGCTGGAGAAAGGGAGGAAGCACCTCTTGAAACCAGCTCGGCCCTCTCCAGCCACAAAACCCTCCCCAGAGGCACCAGAGGGGACCCCCAGATCCTTGATGGGCTGCCCCAGACTCCCTATGGCCTGCAAGAGTCCCCCCCAGGACCCCATAAGCGCCGCCCAGGACCCCTTACGGACACCCCACTGTCCTCCCAAATCTGGGTTCTTTACCTGCTGGGCAAGCCAGTAAAACACACAGAGCAGAGGTATTTCTAAGTTTATGCCATTAATCGCAGAAATGGGTGCTTGTCCCAAAACGGGAGCGCTCACACCTTAGTTCCAAAAATCTCCACTTTTACACATTGATTATTACATATTCAAACAATTAATACATATTCACTGTCATTCCCTCTAATGATTGGTCGAGTTTTCTTTGCTTCCCACGTAAATGAGTGCGCAGACTCTGTCTTCTTTTTCCACTCTTATGTTTTTAATAAGTGGTATCATCTGGGGAGGTGGTCAATGAGTTGGTGGTCACCATCTCCCCCCGGCCGGAACCACCTTTTACCTCCTTTTCCTCTGATCTTGGCAGTTCCAAGCGGGTTTCTGGGTTTGCTGACCAGGCCTACAGTTCGTCGCTCTCTTGATAGGAATGCCCTGCTTATCAACAGTGCTACACTGTCTGCTGGGTAGTTCCTTAACTGAATCATAGAGAAATCGTGTCTACTAATTATTTCTCTATTTTGAGATTAGGTAAATAAATACAGTTGGGGCAGTATCTAGGGCTTGAGCAGCAGCAGGTTTCCTTTGTTGCTTCAATTACATTTTACATTTAATTTTCCTGGTTTATGTCGATTTTACTACAACAATTCCCTCCCTTTGAGACTTAGCCAAGTCTTTCTGTACTTCAGTGAGCCTCATTTCCTATCCCGTATCACTAATACGTAAGGTTGAGATAATTGCTTGTTAACGATACTCTTAAGACATCTAAACAAAACACAAACAAAAATCACTACGATCACAAAAATGATTGGGTTTCACAATAGGCTTTGCAGCCATCTGGTCCGGGCAAACTCAAAGCCAAGCAAGATCTCGTTCAACCATCTGACTTCTATTGCCTCTCGTAGATTTCTGCCATCCAAGCAGGAGGCAAATTAGTTTTTCCTATCTTCTCTTTTGCCTGATTCCCTGTCCAATCCATACACCAAGGAGTAGATTGCACGTAATGCCATTCTCCGTGTTCTGCAGTCTTCCACACTGAAGGAACTGCATTCCCCGAGGGAATCGATCACGTGGTCCTGTTTGCTTAACCAATACAGGTTGCTGGGTCTCGTTAATATGCCAACAACAATTTTCAGAATCATTCCCCAGAACCTTCCATTTCCCTAATCCAAATCCCCTTTCCTTTTTCAAATTAAATCTTAATATTCCGGTTCCATTCGTGAAGATGGTATCAAAGGTCCAATTCAAAGCGAGGGTTCAAATTCCCTGCTCCAAAGGAGAGTTTGCTGTCTTTGGTAAAGGCAGACATGCTGTAATTGAACCCATGTTAGGAATTTTACTACAGCACCAGGACACTGCAGCGGACACAAGGGCCCGTCCAGCACAAACCAGGAAACCATAAAGGGACCCACAGCACCATCAGGGGACCCCCAGACCTGAAGCAGCCTCTGTTTTAGGCAGCGCTTCCAGGAGATGCGGTTTCTCAGCCCCAGCCTGAGAAGCGACCTGCACCAGCCAGTCAGAACCATGCTGTTGCGAGTTTGCAACCGCCAGTCCCCATCTGCCACCCAGTTTGGGGTGCCAAACTCGGATTCCAAAGCCGCGGGCGCAGCCAGCTGCCTGCTCGCAAGGACCCATGCGCTAGCTCCCCGTCTCAGAGCAGCTACGACATCCTTTTGGGGAAGGATGCCATGGAGAGAACCCCGAGGTCCACCAGCAACTGGAAAACTACACCCTGGAGTCCCTCTGCAAGCGCAGCACCAGCCGCTGCACTGGTGGCAGAGCAACAAGCATCGCTTCCCGGCCACGGGGCGGCTGAGCCGGTAGTACCTCGCCATCCCCATCCACCGTCCTGCTGCCAGACCAGGCCTTCGCTGCCCGGGAAAGTGCCCTGGAGCATCGGCATGCCATCCTGGTGCCGGAGAATCTGGTCCAGATTCTCTTCATGCGTCAGAACTTTGAGGGTTTGGAAGCTGTACGGAACAGCAGCAAGACTTGCAGCAGGAATCCACACGTTGAGCCCTTCTGTGGGGCAGCGGTGGTTTAAATCCACCTACGGGGCTTTTGGACCTGTATTTCAATACCGTGCTGGGTATTTTCCCCAAACTCCCGCGTCTTGGCATAGCTTTGGCAGTACCAGCAGCAAGGAGCGGGCTTAGGGAGGAGGTGTGAACACACCGCCGCTTCTTTGATTTTCAGGTTTTTTACGTACAAGTGATGAGGAGCAAAAGGAGAATGTGCTGTTAATGTTAATTACCTAATCTAACTCTACTAAACATGTTTATACTTCAGCTCCCGGGTTTCCTTGTTTTACCCAATTCCCTTTCCCAGGTGGGGAGGGCTCATCGGGTGATAGAATGATTGCCTAAATGAAAAAAAATTATGGGTCTCTCCAACTATAACAGCACCACCAACCAAGCGGAACGAGTTTTAATTGCTTAAATGATTTACAGCACAAACAGCAAGAGCAGTCCCAGAACTTTTACATTCACCAACCCAAGTTAATAAGTTAAGGAGTAAACATATAAAATGTGTTGCTGTCGATTGCATGCTGTGGATTGCATGCTGTTGATTGCAGACGCAAGAGCAGTCGCACTCATGCCATGTATGGTGATGTTGCTCCTCCTCCTCCTCCTCCGATTGCTCTTCCTCCTCCTGGGAGGCGCCTTCCTCCTCCATGGTTGCTGGAAGCGGCTCTGTGGCATCCCATGCCAAGCTGAGCACCCATCCGCCTCGCTGCGCCGGCTGCTCCCTGGCAGGCAGATGCGCTTGGGCTCCACGCCGTTCTCTCGTGGGCTTGAATTCTAGTCTCTTGAATTCTCTGTTTAGAAAACTCTTTAGTTGTGCTTATCTTTCAATTTGTTTTCTGGCAAAAACATTTCTTCCACGGTTATGCCTTGTGGGAGTTAAAGCTCATCGGTGGCAGCTTGTACGTGGCATACAGTTGAGGAGTGTGTTTTGTTTTAAGGGTAAATCTTATCAGTTTCATTCTGTTCGTTCAGAACTCGGAAGAATCCCTCTTTGCCTTTGTGCCGCCCGGTCTCTAAGGAAAGCAGTGGGCGCTGGTGCAAAGGAGCTGTAACCTCCAGCTGCAGAGTGCGGTGGAGAAGGGTGATGGGAGGCAGAGGGAGGCGAGTCCCAGGTGGCTGAGGAGAGACATGGTGGGGTTGGGGAGGTGTGGAGCCAGGGTGTCCCTGCTGTGTCAGACCTCCGGGGACAGCTTCTCTGACCAGTCCCACCGTGGGGGGGCGGAGCCTCGTAAGCACAGACCCCGCCCCCTCTGCCCTTCCCCCCCCCCCCAATCATGGTACTTCCACTGGGGGAGGGTCCAAGCGTGGCCCCGCCACCTCCTCCTCCTCCCCCCCTTCCCCATTCGGGTGGGGGTCATGGGGTGGGGTATGGGATTGGGGGGGTGGGGGGTAATTTTTGGAGGTGTATTTGGGTGGGGGATGGGTTTTGGGGGTGGGGGATGTACTTGCGGGGGGGGGTCACGGGTTTCCCTCCACGGGACTTTTTTTTCCCTGTTCCAAGACCCCTCCCCCTGCCCCCATCCTGGGCAGTCTGGAACGGCCAAATCCGTGTCACGGGGGAGGGGAGGGGAGAGCGGGGGAAGGGCGGGGAGGGGGGAATGTGGGGCCGCTGAGGGGACGGGGGGGGGGGGGGAAATAGTAAAATAAAGTAAAATAAATAGAATAGGATAGAATAAAATAAAAGTATAATAAAGTAAAATAGAATTAAATTAAAGTAAAATAAAGAATAAAATGACATAGAATAAAATAACAAAGAAAAATAAAATACCATAAAATACGGTTAAAGAAAATACAATAAAGAAAATAAAATAAAGAAAAATAATGAATATAAAAAAAAGAAAAAGAAAAAAATAAGTAAAATAAAGTAAAATAATGTAAAATAAAATTATACAAGAAAATAAGGTAAAAGAAAATAAAGTACAAGAAAATAAAGGAGAATAAAGTAAAATAATATAAAGTAAAAGAAAATAAAGTCAAATGTAAAATCAAATATAAAGTAAAATAAAGTAATAAAATAAAATAAAATAAAATAAAGAAAAATAAAATTAATAGAGCAAAATAAAATAACATAAAATAAAATACCATAAAGGAAAAAACAAAATAAACGAAAGAGATAAAATAATACAATAGGATGAGATACAATAACGCAGCAGCACCCGCCCCACTCGTGGCACTACTTTTATTCTCGGCCACTGCAGTGATTGGGGGATTTGACAGGATGGACCTTCCAAGGTCCCCTCCCACCCAAACCAGTCTTTGGGTCCATGACTGGAAGTGTCTGAGGTCAGGTTGGATGGGGCTGCAACCAACCCCGTCTACTGGAACCCAAACCACCCAGAAATCCAATCCAAACTGTTCTTTGGGTCCGGTTGGAGGTGTTCAAGGTCAGGTTGGATGGAGCTGGGACCAACCTGGTCTACTGGAAGGTGTCCCTGCCAATGATGGGGAGGTTGGACTGGATGGACCTTCAAAGGTCCCCTTCAACACAAACCGTTCTGTGGGTCTATGACTGGAAGTGTCCAACGTAAGGCTGGATGAGACTGGGACCAACCCTCTCTACTGCTTCCCAAACCTTCCAGCCCAAAAATCCAACTCAACCAACCCAAACCTTCTATGAGTCTGATTGGAGGGGTTCAAGGTCAGACTGGACGGGGCTGGGACCAACCTGGTCTGTTGGAACCCAAACCACCCAAAAATCCAACTCAACCAATGCAAACCATTCTGTGGGTCTGAGTGGATGTATCCAAGGTCCGGTTGGATGGGGCGTTGAGTAACCTGCTCTGCTGGAAGATGTCCCTGCCGATGACAGGGGAGGTTGGACGAGATGGACCTTCAAATGTCCCCTCCAAGCTAAACCAGTCTGTGGGTCCATGACTGGAAGGTCCGAGGTCAGGCTGGTTGGGGCTTGGAGCATCCTGAGCTGCTTGAAGCTCTCCCTGCTAATGGCCACCCCACCAGAGGGCAGCAGGTTGGCGGTTGCCGTGTCACCACGGTCAGTCAATCAGCGATGAACATGTCACCCTGATGTCACAAGGGGTGCATGACACACCCACTCAGAGCAGGGGGTATAAAAGGGCCCACCGGGTGGTGGGTCCCACACTTTGCAGGAACGTCCGTAAGACGACCTGCAACATGGCTGTTGCCACCAAGAACCGACCCGCCAGCGTGAGGCGGACCAAGATGGACTTCTGGGATGGGATGGAGCACACCTTCGCTATGTCCAGCGTCACCGCTGAAGGTACGGCCAACTGCAGCCACCTCTCCGGCAGCCAAGACTCAAGGGCTTGTCACCATTTTGGAGCCAGCCATGACACTTGGCGTCTGCCACTGCGTCGCGGCTCAAGGGGGAGATGTTTGGGGTGGACCTGAGAGCTGGTGGAGATGGGGCCTGACCTGGTGGTTCTTTGTTTTTTCAGAGCGAACGGCCGTCTGGGATGCAGTGGCTGGCTACATTCAAGACCAACTCCTGCTCCACAAGGTGGTGCAACACCCGCGTCCTCCTCATCCACCATGAGGGGTGGTGGGATCCCCCTGGGGCGTGGCCTGCTGTCACCCTTCAACTCCTCAGAAAACAGGAACCTCACCCCGTCGTCCCCCCTGACAGCCAAACGGGGCCTGTGCAATGTTGGTGTCACCTCTGGTAGGGCTGATCCTGGTCACTGGAGACCCCCTGGGATGTCCTTGTCCTGGTTCTGCCCAAACTCCAGTGCTGTTTTTTTCTCCTGAGGAGGGGAAGGACTCAACATCTCCTCCCCAAAGTTCTCCCCACCGCCCAGCTCATGCCTCCGAACAGTTGGAGAGGGCAGGATCCAGCCTGAAGCACCATCCCTGGATGGGGGAGGTCACTTCCAGATCTTCCCTCTGGCCAATCCTCACCCTCCCACCCTTCTCGTCCACTTGCAGGGCGTCCGAATTCCCACCCTTGGCTCCTTCAGCACTGTCCCCGAACGCATCCAGGTCGGAGATGAAACCCTGACTATCCAGAAACCGGTGTTCCACCTGGCCAGGAACCTTGCCGTTGTCCACAACCTGATGGACAACAAGGACTACCTGCCCGGTAAGATGGCTGACTGCACGGTCATCTTCTCTGAAGCAACTCCAAAGTCCAAAAATTGAGTGGTTTTGAGTTTTTTTGGGGCAATGCAGTGATTGTGACGCACAAGCTGTAGGACACAGGCCACCGGGTGAGCATCTCCATCCTTCTGTGGTTTTTCCAGGCAACAAGGAGCTGGAGTCCCTCAAGTACTCCAAGGTGGCCGTGGCAGCCGCTGTGTCCCGGCAGAAAGTGGTGGACTGCATCCAAGGCACCACGACCCTCCTCTCACACTGCCTGGGGAAGGGGGAGAATGTGGCCCTCATCCTGAGGGAGGTGGGGGTGCTCCTCATTGAAGGCACGAAGGTGCGCATGAAGTTCTACCACGACTTTCTGGAGAGGCTGTCTGGGAAGGAGAACTTGAAGAAGGTTGCCTTCAAGGTGAGCGTTTCGGTTTCTCTGTGGCGCGTGCGGTCCCACGGCAGTGTTCCGGCACTGCTTGTGTGGGGTCCCTCAGGACACGTTCAGCCACTTGGTCCAGGTGAGAGTTACGGTCCTGCCAACACTTGCTGCCTCGAGCTCCTCCAACACTGAGTGCCTCAGCCATGTGGAGGATGTCCCGCCATCTTTGGCCTCCTCCAACGTGGGGTGCTTCAACCACGTTGAAGATGTCCTGCCATCTTTGGCCTCCTCCAGTGTGGAGTGTTTCAACCACGTTGAGGGATGTCCTGCCATCTTTGGGCTCCTCCAACACTGAGTGGCTCAGCCATGCTGAGGACATCCTGCCATCTTTGGCCTCCTCCAACACTGAGACCCTCAACCACATTGAGGATGTCCTGCTGTCTTTGGCATCCTCCACTGTGGAGTGCTTCAACCACGTTGAGGATGTCCTGAATCTTTGTGTTCCTCCATTGCAGGTCCCCCATCTGCTGGACATGATTGTGTCCCCAGTGGTACCCGTGGCCTCACTGAGTTTCTCCGGCCATGTCATCCTCTTTCCCAAGTGAGTACGTTGGCAGCTGTAGCCGCTCTTTGATGCCAATGCCCAAGGTAGCATCTCCTCCTTGTGCTACCATGGGTGTCCTCCTCTGGGGACACCAGGCGGCGACTCTTGATGATGTCCCCAGGCCGCAGTCACTCCCATAAGGCGGCTCTGAGGGGAAAGACAGAGGAATTTGGGTGACATTTCTTCTCGTGGTGGCCTGGACTTCTTTGCTGGGCGACTCCATTTCCCAGGCCTGTCCTTGGGGATGGGGTGTGGTAGACTTGGGAAGACAATGGCCTTCATGGCAATGCCATACCCTGCCTGCGGGCAGGTGGCCGCAGCAAGTGGCAAGTGCTGGTGGTGCCATGGGTCACGTGGGTGTCTTCTCCTTCTTTCCAGATTTGTGATGGAGTGTGTGCCCAAACACCCACCCAGGGCTCTCCTCAAGACCTCAAGACAAGTCCCTGGTGAGGACGAGCAGATGAGAAAAGACAGTTTGCCACCTCTTCAGCAAGGTGGGAAAGGTAAAGCAGCTCCCAGCTCCTCTCCATGGGACGGGCAACTAACTTATGCCATCTTGTGGGGAAATGGCTGACGCTGAGCGCCAAAAGGCTCCAACTTGTCCCAAAGCTTCAGGCCAACTCCTGAGGGCCTTTTGTCCTAACGATTCGTTGGCGTCACCAAAACAGAGCCCCGGGGTGGGATGTGCCCAAGGGTACGGTGGGAGGATGATGGGCCAAGGCCTTCTCCCCCTCTTCCCCTCAGAAATGACACCTACCCCCAAAAAATTAGTTCCTGTCCCCTCCCCGGCATCACCCGGCTCCTCCTTCCTGACCATGATGATGATGATGAAATCAGAAATTGGAAATGGTGCTGGTGTTGGGGAGGACACGATGGGGCTGCGAGAGGGGCAGAATGTCCACCCCTCGGACATTTTGGGAAGAGGCCTGAGCACCCCCTGAGTCACAGCGATGCTCTTCTGAGGAGGTGTCTCCTTTCTGGTTCCAGTGGGGTTTCCTGGTTTTCCCTTTCCTGCTGGTTCCGAGCCTGACTCAAACCGAAACATCACAGTTCAGGGAAATCTCAGGGCCACAGAAGAGGAAGAGGACAAGGTCTCTGGCCAGGTGAGGCTGAAGGCTCAGGGCGGGCGGCCGCACGGGGCCATTTTACCCGGAGAGGTGGGAGATGCCCCATCCCCAGAGACGTTCCAGGCCAGGTTGGATGGGGCTTTGAGCAACCTGATCTGGCTGAAGACCTCCCTGCTCATGGCATGGGTGTTGGACTACGTGGACCTTCAAAGGTCCCTTCCCACCCAAACCGTTCCATCAGCCTGACTGGAGGTGTTCAAGGTCAGGTTGGATGGGGCTGGAACCAACCTGGTCTACTGGAAGGTGGCCCTGCCGATGACGGCGGGGGACGTTGGACTACATGGACCTCTAAATGTCCCTTCCAACCCAAACCATTCCATGATTTTCAGACCCAGCAAGAGCCCATTCCCCAGCCCTGAACACTCCTTGGCCATCACCACCCAACAGTGGTGAAGGCAGCACCTGGAGGGGTGGGATGGGGCTGCTGGGAACACCCCCGTTTCACAGGGCTGGTTGTTCTCCAGCTCTTCGGGAGAGCCCCAGCGTGGTCTGGGGACATGGGGACAGCTGTGTGTCAGATGAGGGTACCGGCACAGGGGTTTTCCTCAGCCGACCTGCTGGTGGCTATGTGAGGAGGCACATGGCTCATGGGGAGGGGCAGAAAGCGGCCCCAAACCCATTGCATCCTCAGGTAGACCTCTCCCTTTGTGTCCTTCCAGGTGGCGGTTGGTGGTCCCAAGGGTCTCCTCCGCCACAAACCAGCCTGTGACCAGCCAACCCAAGGGCAAAGCTATGCCCAAAGGACAAGCACAGAAGCAGAGCCAAGAGCAGGCAGCAAAAACTCAGCACTACGGAGGAGGAAGAACAAGAGAAAGAGGAGGAGAAGGAGGAAGAGAAGGAGAAGGAGGAAGAGAAGGAGGAGAAAGAGGAGGACAAGGAAGAGGAGGAGGAGAAGGAGGAAGAGAAGGAGGAAGAGAAAGAGGAGAAAGAGGAGGAGAAGGAGAAGGACGAGGAGAAGAAGGAAGAGAAGGAGAAGGAGGAAGAGAAGGAGAAGGAATAGTGGAGAAAAACCTCACCAAACGCGCAGCGCTGAAGGCGGTGAAGGCCAAGTCCTCCCATCCTCAGGAAGCCTCGGCCTTCATAATGCCTGTAATAGCTGTATTATCAGCAACGAGCTCCGAGTCAGCCTGCTCGAGGAGCCCACCTACGGGGCCCTCCAACGGCCACCACCAAGCCTGAGGCAGCAAAACCAGCAAAGCTGTCCCTCCATGGACACCCCTGGTTTGGTCCAGCCGGTGGGCGAGGGGACCACCTCCAGGCCATTGTCTGGCGCTGAAGACCACTTTGGTGCTCCCTTGGCCGTAGAGGCCACGGTTGGTCATCATGAAGGAGATGAATAAAGAGATGTTGTGAAAGAACATTGACCACCTCCCTCAACAAGCCTCCCCAACTCTTGGAGCACAGGGCAGAGGGCGGCTGCAACAAGGAGCTAGTGGTGGCGGTGATGCTGGCGGTTGGCAAAAACACCTTCCCTGATGACCCCGACAGCTTTGCCTGCTCCACCTCCTTTAACAAAGTCCAGGACTTCTTGGAGCCTAGGGTGGAGAGTGACTGCTCCAAGGACTGCCTGGTGCAAGCAATGCTTGGAGATAATGACCCTTTCTGGGGAGTGCCAGACACCCCCTTGCAGGACCCCAAGGGGAAGCAGGGTGGGGTGGCGGCAGACCTTCCCACCTGGCTGACACCGAGTCCTTGGGAGACTTCCAAGAGGAGCTCTGCGGGGAGTTCAGAGAAGACTTTAAAGGACAGTCCTGTGAAGAGTCCCTGGAAGGATCCCCTGAAGGGTCCTCCAGAGAGTCCCCTGCTGAGAACCCTCCGTCACCTGCTGCCAAGAACCCTGGCCAGACCCCCGGCTGTCCCCCAGCACTGGCCACCCCGCATGGCCCAACTGTTGAAGGAGCCGCTGAGGAGGCAGCCCCATGAGGTTTTGACCTGCTCGCTGCTGCCACCAGCCATTGTCTCCTGCCAGGCTGTGCCTAGATCGGGAGAGGTGGGTGGCAAGCAGGCCAAGCGCCCCACGCCACACGGCACCCCCAGGACGCAAGAGACCTCCCCATGGGACAACATCCCACCCAAGAAGAGGAAGAAGATGGTGGTGTGCCACGTGGAAAAACACTCCAAACCCCTGTGGGAGGGGACACCGGAGCAGGATGGTGCCGCAGTGGGCAGCAGCAGGCAGCACATGGGCAGCAACAAGCAGAGGGCATCTGATGGCAACACCATGGCCACCAAGCGACCCAGAACCCTGGGGGATGCAGGGGGGCAAAGTGCCCCACCCCCCCCAGCCGCTCTTCATGGGCTGATAGAGAAGGCATGGAGCACGGATCCCCACCGCATGTGACCCGCACCCACCCACTCCAGCCCCAGACCTCTCCCACATCTCTCTCTCTTTCTTAATTCATTAAAGGTTTGATGTTTGGTTCACAGTGTGTCTGCCTGCGGTCATTCCTGCAGTGGGAGGTGTGGGGGTGAACGCAGCCCATGCCACATGTGTTCATCTGACACTCCACCTCTTCATCCTAGTATATGAGGAATCCCCCGAGATTGTGGGTGGAGACTTTTAATCAGAAGCTTAATTCCCGGACTCAGGGCAAACAAGCTAGAAAGAGCTCTCAGAAATCTCTCCGCTACCATGGAAGGCACAGACAATGGCACAGCAGACGCCACTGTAGCCTTGCAACAGGAACACTCTTCTTTAGCTTTGAGAGCAGGAGAACATCATCTAGTACTCGATATGCTTACCCTGCAACAAGGAGGCAGATTTTCGCTTTCTGAGCAGTTTCGTGCAAAAAATGTCAATGAGCATTTGCAAAAAATGTCAATGGAAACTCTTATTATTGTAATATTCTTGATCCTGTTACTAAGTTTTGTTTGGATTGTGATTAAGTGTTGCTTTGCCTTATGCCATAGAACCAAACGATCAAACACAGACAGTGATTAATCTCACGTTTGCCCCTCGCTTGGGAAAGTCCTCCTCCTCCTCCACCATCTCTCCCTTCACACCCAGCCATTTCGCACGTGTAGATGCCAGAGAGGCTCACAGCCTCTCCCTGCAGGGCTGTCACCCAACCACTGGATCACGCCATTACCCATGCCATCAGGCGGGGAGTGTGGCGACACACACTTGGTACGACCTTGGGTATGGCATGGGACAGTGGAAAGCGCTTACATACCGTGCTTGCGCTGCTCACCGTAGCTGCACGGACCCACTCGCACACAGAAACTGGTGACCATCCCCGTAGAACTACTTGTGGATCACCAACCCTTTTGAGACACATCCAGCTGTGTACGTAAAGGACATGTCTTGGTCAACCAGTTGACCATAATAAGACTGAACAGAGAAGGGGCAATCCCATAAGAAAGGCACCCCAACGCTGACTCCGGGCAGCTCTTGTTGCCTGGTCCACAGCTACAGCCCAGCGAAGGAGATACCCTTACATTATGATGGAGAATATGAATAATCAACAGTTTCCCCGACTGTTGCTCAAAAGTGGGTAAGTTTAATTGTTAACACTGTTGTATGTTGCCTACATGGCAAGTGAGGTTTCCCCTTCTCACTTTCACTCATGCCTAGATTGTTTGAGCTCCGCTCAGTCTTAATTATATTGATTGTGAACTTATATTACTATAATAAGGTTATCAGACTTGGTCCGTAGACCATTGCTGTTTTATCGCCCGATACCCAAAGAACCCTTGCTGTGTGACAGGCATCCACCACTCTTGGAAGTCGCAAGCAGTAGCTCCCAGTGTTTGGCAAAGAAAGCTGGCAATGCCAGGGCAATCCCAGAGCACAGTGACACCTGGTCATTCAGGTTAAGCTGATGGGGAGAAGGACCAGAAAGCAGACTTTGGCCTCTTCAGGGATCTGCTTGATGCAGCACAGTGGGATAAAGACCTGGAAGGAAGAGGGACCCAAGACAGCTGGCTTATATGCAAGGACAACCTCCACCAAGCTCAGGTGGAGCATCCTGACAAAGAGGGTGTCAGGCAAAAAACACCTGGAGGCCTGCGTGGATGAACAAGGAGCTCCTGGACAATCTCAAACAGGAAAAGGGAGCCTGCAGAGGGTGGAAACAAGGCCAGGTAGCCTGGGAGGTATACAGAGAAATTGTCTGAGCAGCCAGGGATCAGGTTAGGCAAGCTAAAGCCCAGATAGAGGTAAATCTGGCCCAGGGTGTCAGGGGCAACAAGAAAGCCTTCTATAGGTATATATGGGAGGCGAAAGGAAGACTGGGGAAAATGTGGGCCCACTCCAGAAGGGAACGGGAGACCTGGCCACCCGGGACATGGAGAAGGCTGAGATACTCAACAACTTTCTTGCCTCGGTCTTCACTGAGAGGGGCTCTGATCACACTGCCCAAGTTGCAGAAGGCAAAGGCAGGGACTGGGAGAATGAGGAACCACCCACTGCAGGAGAAGACCGGGTTCGAGACCAGCTGAGGAACCTGAAGGTGCACAAGTCCATGGGACCTGATGAAATTCATCCATGGATCCTGACGAACTGGCAGATGGAGTTGCTAAGCCACTATCCATCATATTGGAGAAGTCGTGGCAGTGTGGTGAAGTTTCCATTGACTGGAAAAGGGGAAACATAACCCCCGTTTTTAAAAAGGGTAGAAAAGAAGACCCGGGGAACTACAGGCTGGTCAGTCTCACCTCTGTGCCTGGCAAGATCATGGAGCAGATCCTCCTGGAAACTCTGCTAAGGCACACGGAAAATAAGGAGGTGATTGGTGACAGCCAACACGGCTCCACTAAGGGAAAATCCTGCCTGACAAATTTGGTGGCTTTCTATGACAGCGTTACAGCATTGGTGGATCAGGGGAGAGCAATACGTCATCTACCTGGACTTGTGCAAAGCATTTGACACTGTCCCACATGACATCCTTGTTTCAAAACGGGACAGACATGGATTTGACCAATGGACAGAGGATAAGGAACTGGATGGACAGTCACAATTCAAAGAGTTGCAGTCCACAGCTCCATGTCCAAGTAGCGAGCAGTGATGAGTGCTGTTCCTCAGGGGTCAGTACTGGGACTAGTACAGTTTAACATCTTTGTCAGTGACATGGATGGTGGGATCACATGAACCTTCAGCAAGTTTTACGACCACAGCAAGTTGTGTGGAGTGGACAACACACTGGAGGGCAGAGATGCCACACAGAGGGAGCTGGACAGGCTGGAGAGGTGGGCCTGTGCAAACCTCATGAAGTTCAACAAGGCCAAGTGCAAGGACCCGCACGACGGTCAGGGCAATTCAAGCACAAAGAGACACTGGGCAGAGAACGGATTGAGAGCAGCCCTGAGGAGAAGTACTTGGGGGTGTTGGTGGATGAGAAGCTCAGCACAAGCCAGCAATGGGCACTTACAGCCCAGAAGGCCAACCGCATCCTGGGCTGCATCAAAAGAATCACGGCCAGCAGATCAAGGGAGGTGATTCTGCCCCTCTACTCTGCTCTCATGAGACCCCACATGGACTCTTTGGAGACTTCAGCTTTGGAGCCCTAAACATGGACAAGTCCAGAGGAGGGCACGAAGATGATCCGAGGGCTGGAGCACCTCTCCTGTGAGGACACGCTGAGAGAGTTGGGCTTGCTCAACCTGGGGAAGAGAAGGCTCCGGGGAGACCTTATAGCAGCTTTCCAGTATCTGAAGGGCGCCTACAAGAAGGCTGGAAAAGGACTTTTGACAAGGGCATGTACTGACAGGATGAGGGGGAATGGCTTCAAACTAGAAGAGGGGAGATTTAGACTAGATATTAGGAAGAAATTTTGCACTCTGAGGGTGGTGAGGCACTGGCCCAGGTTGCCCAGAGAAGCTGTGGCTGCCCCATCCCTGGAGGTGTTCAAGGCCAGGTTGGATGGGGCTTTGAGCAACCTGGTCTAGTAGAAGGTGTCCTGGCCCATGGTAGGGAGTAGGAAGTACATGATCTTTAAGGTTTCTCCAACCTAAACCGTTCTAAGATTCTCTGACGATAAGGAAGAGGCGAGACAAAAAGGAGGACGAGCCCCGGTGTGATAAACTCAGTATCATTTGTTCACCAAACCTAAAAACTTACATTTCCACAAGAAGGCAACTGCTTAACAAGAGGTGGCAAGATGGCCAACATTTTACTGTGTAAACAGGATATGCATGATTGTGCAGGCAAGGCTAAGCCGCAAGGTCAAGTTATGTAGACAAAGTATAATAAATTGTGAAAAGACTTGAAGGAAAGGAGCCTTCACCCCAAGACCACTGGCAATACTAGTGTTAAGATATTCATTTGTGTAATTTTAAAGGTGTTTGTTTAGTACTGCCAGAGTTTTAGAGATACCTATAGCACTTGGATAAATATTTTGAGAAAATGTTAGATGAAGAATCCTTATAGAATTTACTAACTCTTTAGAAAAAGGGGGGGACTAAGTCAAAGATATAGTACTAATTAACTAGTAGTAATTCATAACCTAAAAGACAGGCCTGATAAAAAATGGACGAAGCAAGAAGTCTTGAGGCATTGCCAAGGACAGCTCCTGATAACGAATGAAAGAAGGCCTTGAAAGGCGGCTGAAACCAACCCTGCGGTCTGGACAGAGACCAAAAAGAAAAACTGAGTCTGCACAGGGACGAAAGGTTACTTGAAGTGATGAAGAAGAATTTGCAGCCTTCATCCTCAAGACCCTCAGCAACCACCACCACAAAGCATTGCGCAAGCGCAGTTAGGAGGAGTTTATGAAAATGACTTCTTAAAGCTAATTTTAATACGAACCGGGGATAGGTTATGCATATGTATAGGCGTATTAAGAGATCTTATGATTATGTAAAAAGTACCATATATATATTTGAGAAGGCCGCTGCATTGGGTGCGCGCTGTCGGTGTCACTCCACCCAGGGACTCCCGAGTCCCACTCGACTCCCGGGCCGCCCAGCGCTGTTTTGCTTGCTGCCGCTTGCTAATAAATACTCCAAATTTTAATTAACTCTGCCTCATGTCAATTTTGTGAGATCAACATATAACAACGGCCAAGCTGAGATTGGGGGGGGGGGGGGGGGAGTTTGCCCCATGGCTGTGATGAGGAGAGAAGGGGTGGGTGGGGAGTGGGGGATGTGGTGTGGGGTTTTTTTGGGGGGTGGTGTTTTTTTGCCAGGAGTTGCTTTACCCAGTGGCTCGGGGAGGCGTTGGCATCAGGAAGCCTGTGCTAAAGCGGGGTGGGGGCCTCGCCGCAGTTGGTTAGCAGAGCCAAAGTCGTTATTAATGGTTATTAACGGCACAGTAATTAGGCCCGTGTAATGGGGAAGCTCAGATGCCCCCTAACCAACCCCCCCCAGTGCTTCTCTAGCCAGGCGAGCGCTGGGCGTCCCCCCCACAGGAGAGGAGCGCACCTCCGGGGTGGGTGGAAGGGCATCACCCAACGGGGAGAGGACCAATATGGGACTTGGGTGTCCCTTGGGGTGGCTGGGTGGCGGGGTAGGGCTGCTGGGGGCTGCCACGATGAGGGACACCCCCACGCCTTTCTCCATGGCTCCCACAGCTCTGCTCCCTCCCTCCCTCCCACCCATCCAGTGCCACAGGAGATGTGGTGTCCCCCCTCCCGAGGCAGGCAGGGGCTGTGCCACCCCATCTAACACCTCAGCGCACCAAAGCACCTCACTGGGGGAGGGACTCTGCGCCTGGTAGCCCCGTGCTCCCCAGCACTGTAAGGATGGGGCTGAGCCCCCACCACGGCCACCCTGTGCAAACCAAAGACCCCCCCACAGAACCCCCCACCCCCATTCCCCGCAGCGCTGCGAGGATGCACAGCCGAGGGGTACGGGGAGGGCTCTCTCCATCCCACAGCCTCCCCCTTCCTCCTCCCTCGCCTCCCGACGCTATCCCTTTTGTTGGACTAACAGAGGCAGAGAGAGAGAGAAAGAGAGGTTTTATTATTCTTCTTTTTTTTTTAATTTTTTATTTCCTAAAAGCCACCGGTTTTTCATCCCAGGCATGGCCAGAGGAGCTCGCCCAGCGTTGAGGGGGGGAGGTTGGGCTGCGGCACACAGCGCAGCGGCTCGTCAGTTTTTAGAATTAATGTAACGCTAACGAAACTAACGGCAATTTTTAAGTTTTGCAAGGATTTTAATTCTTTATTTATTTATTTATTTTCAGAGGGGGCCGGGGCGGGAGGGGAATATTTGTTTTTTAGCAAATGCCGGCTTTTCTAGAGGTTAAAGGAAACGCCGTGCTCAGCTGTAAATGCTCCCCTCCAGCATCCTGGATGGGGGGGACGGATCTCCAAGGGGCCAGCTGTATCCTTGGAGGATTCCCCATTTGTCTCCCCAGACCCTGCGGTTTATATTTCCTGACTCGGTGAGGGTGCAGGATTATGCCCGAGTGGATTACACTGTCTGGGATATTTCCCTCTGGTGGTGCCATAGCGAAGTCTCTGTTGCCAGTTTGTGATGTCCGGCGCTCAACGTCACGGGAAGAGTGGTGGGATGGGACTCGGGGCATTTTGTTTGTTAAGGGCCATTTGGTTTTGGTTGTTCTGTGCCATCTGGAGATAAGCCCGGGCTGAGCTGTTTTGCAGCTCCCCCCAAGTTCTCTCTGCACAGCCAAGGCACGGCGGGGATGGAGCTGAGTGGGATGGCAGCTCCCTGCCTCTCACCTCTTGTGCTCTGAAACCGGCTTGGATGGCTGCTCCCATACAGTGTGTTACTGGCTTGCCCAGCAGGTAAAGAACCCAGATTTGGGAGGACAGTGGGGTGTCCGAAAGGGGTCCTGGGCGGCCCTTATGGGGTCCTGGGGTGGACTCTTGCAGGCCAGAGGGAGTCTGGGGCAGTTTTTCAAGGATCTGGGGGTCCTCTCTGGTGCCTCTGGGGAGGGTTTTGTGGCTGGAGAGGGCCGAGCTGGTTTCAAGAGGTGCTTCCTCCCGTTCTCCAGCCCACCCAGCTACCCCGACACCACCACCCCCCCAGGTTGGTGGGTGCCAGCAGTGCCAACCTGTCCCACTGGGTCGGGCACTGAGGGGGGCACAGCCCCAGCCGCGGGATGGGAGCAGGAACCACAGCACCAGGGATAGAGACCAACATTTTATTTCTTTAACATTTCCCATGGGGGGCACCGCAGGGTTGCGCGGCTGCACCGCAGCTGGTGCCAGGAGGGACTCCAACGTCCACCCCACAGCTCACCTGCCTCCGCGCGTGATGCTTTTGATGGGGCTCAGTGCGGTCTCTTCTGTGCTACGGACCAAGCGGCTCCAGGTAGGCGACTGCTGCACCGCACTGTGCCACAGCGTGGGGTTGTGTGGGGGGCTGCGGCGCGGGGCTGGGAGCTGCTCCCGTCTCACCCAGCTCCCGGGGTCCTGCAGAGGGACTGGAAGAAGCCAAAGCAAGGGACGACGGACGCGAGAGCCTGCCCGCAGGAGCAGAGCGGTGAGTGGCCGCGGCACCGAGCACCATGCAAACAGCCCACACCCCACGGCAGCCCTGAGCCGGGGCTGTGCCGAGGGCTGCCGGCCGTTCACTCCGTCCCCTCCCTCAGCAGCTTCTCGGCTAGCGGATGAAGGATGGGACCTCAAGTCGACACAGGAGAAGCAGGGAGTGTGGGGGAGACCCCCAGATCCTGCCCCAGACCCTCAACCCGTGCCCTGCCCTGCCTGTGCTGGGCAGCCCTGCCCGCCTGCTGAGGAGGGGGTGCTGCCCACGGGCCCTGATGGAGGACACGGGGTGCAGCGGTTCTCTTCTCTCTCCTCCTCTGCAGGGCAACCGAGGAGGCAGCGAGGAGGGAGCACCGGGCCCCGCAGGACCCACTGGGCTCCCTGCCAACCATATACAGTAGAGCAGTGATGCCTCTCTCTACCCCCTGCCCCCCCCAACCCCCCACGTCCCCCTGCCCTCCTCTGCCGCCTATAGGTCCTATCAGTGGGGACACCTCCTTCTGGTCCAGGCACCCCCCGGGCTCCTGGGCCCCCCAAGGGCCACCGCAAGAGCCCCTGCAGCCTGTGCTCGCTGGCCAACTTGGAGGACTGCAGCAGCCTGTTGAGGAGCAGCTCCTCTTCCCAGAGCTCCCTCTACCACTTCCTGGAGCCATGGCCCAGTGCAGCAACAGAGCCAGTGGTGCTCACACACTCAGGACAACCCCACTCTCCCATGGCTGCTGGTGGGGCAGTGCGGAAACTGGGGCCGGTCCTCGGCCAGGAGCCTCCACAGCAGCTGCCAGCAGGGACCGAGAAAGAGTGGGTTCCCAGGCAGGGGATGGACAGGGCACAGAGGCCCACGGATGAGCACCTGTCCCCCAGAAGGCCCCCAGCCATAGACATGGACAAGGTGGAGCGGGTGCAGGAGATCACCTGTGCTTTCCAGGCCTTGAAGGCAAAGACGGAGGAGTCCTGCAAGACCACAGGCAGGGAGTGTGGCCAGGCAGACCCAGGGCTGTGCAGGGCAGGAAGGTGCCTGCGGCAGGGCTGCGCCCGGCTGTGGGGCTACCTGAAGGGCTGGTGGAGATGCCACTAGGTGTGTCTGCTTCTGCCAGCCCTGCAAATGGTGACAGCGCCAGGCCCAGAAGACCAACAGTGCCCCTAATACTGAGCGGCTGTGGGGTGTGGGGCCGGGAACCCCTCTGGGGTACCCCCTATGTGAAACGTTAAAGAAATAAAATGTTTGTCTCCAGCCCTCGTGCTGTCCTTCCTCCTCCCATCCCACGGCTGCGGGTGCTCCCCCGAGGGAGCAGGCTGCAATCAGCAAGCACTGTGTGTTGAGCTCCCCTGCTCACAGCCATGCTCCGCCTGAAGGCGGCGAGGCAGGAGCAGTCCCCAGCCGACTTGGGCGCAAAAAGGTTCATCTGACTCCGCGGGTGAGGAACAGCCCGTTTCAACTCCGTACCTTTGGCATTCTCAGGTCGGAGGATTTGATGGAGCCAACTGAGAGCAGCAGCATACGCTGCGGGGCTCTGAGCTGCTGCGTGGTGCCAGGTCTATCCAACGTCAGGCAGTACGTTCCCAGGAGACGTCACCGCTGACAACTCTTCCGAGGAAGTGGGGCCGTTTCTGTAGTCGTAGCCTGCCTGGAGAAACAACCCACAGAGCTAATAGTCTGCTGAGCAGCAAGGGAGCAGAGTCGCTGACTCTCAACCAAGGACTGAAATACAGCAACCCACTCTATTGCCTTCCCCCTTCGCCCGCTGCCTCTCACAGTTTAGAAGAAAAGAACCAGGGAGCTCCAAAGGAGGGGACCCCTCCCCCACTCCCCCAAATCTGCTCAACATCCCCAAACCTCCCTCAAGACACGGGACTCCTCCCACACACCTCCACTCCCCACACCGCCAACCCTCCCCCTCCCCCAACGCTCCAAAAAGCAGCAGTCCTTAGGGCAGACTCCTTAAGCTGACTCCACAGCTACGGCTCCCCGTCGGCTCTGGGGGAGACAAGGGGGCCCCGGGGGTCTCCGTGGGCTTTAAGGGGGTCCCAGGGCTGCCCACGGGCTCCCAGCAATGCCCGTGCCCACCACCCACCCCCGCTTCAGGGGGCCCAGCGCTGACACCCCCCGACCCACCTCGGGGGTACTTGGGGGGACTCGGCCATGGGCTGGAGGCGGGCGAAGGGGGCACGGCCGGGCTGACCGGCCGGGGGAGCTGAGAGCGGAGCCCAGAGCGGAGCCAAGCGCCCGGCCAGGCCGGCCCCGGGCACCCTGCGCTGCGGCCGGGGCTGCCGCCACCTGTGGGGAGCGAGCGGGGGGTGAGGGGGCGGCAGTGGGGGAATCGGCCCTGTTCCCCCCGGGGACCCCCCACTCGGCTCTGTCCCCCCCAAAGAGACCCAGACCGCCCCCCGAGCCCCCCAGCCCGGTCCCGCCTCCCCACAAACCACCCGAACTGGCCATGGACACCTCCGCCCCGCCATCGCCCCGCCGGCTCCCGTCCTCCTCGGCTCCGGTCCCCCCGTCTCCCCCGGTACCGACCGTCGCAGCTCCCAACCGCCGCCGTACACCGGAAGTGCTCCCCCTCACGTCCCCCCACCCGCGCATGCGCCGAGGGACAAACTCGGGCCACGCCCCCCGGCGTCGCCGCGGCAAACGCGAGCGAGGGGGCGGGGCCGCGCCGAGGAGAACGAGCCCCGCACCACAGCTTCTCTCCGCGTCGGGCAATGCGAGGCCGAAACCATCCCAGCCCTCCCCAAAAAGAGCCGGGACCCCCCCGAAACCATCCCAGCCCTCCCCAAAATGAGCCAGACAGCCGTCTGCAGAGCTCCGCTCGCCGCCCCGACGGACATCACGGGGATGGGGGGAAAGAAAACAACCAGAAAGGTACTGAAAACAACGTGGAGACGGTGCTTAGAGATCCTTCCGAGAGGCAAAACCCGCCCTTTGTTCTCGTTTTTGAACACGGGGTTTCGCAGCGCTTCGCGGGCAGTGGTTATCCAGGGGCATCAGCTATCCCGGGAAGCGAACGTTCCCATCCCGTGTGGCAAAAGTCCACTCGCATGAATAACTTAGACAAAACCAGCCCACAAAAGGACAAGAGGCACCTTTGGTCACCCTTTGCTTGAAGCTTCGCGAAAACTGTATACTCAGATTGGCCCTGTCCTGCAGTTTCTTTCCCAGAGTTTTGCCCCAAACCCACGCTTCTAGCCCCCGTCCCCAAGCCCTCCCTCGGGGCCCACCACCTTTCCCCAGCCCAGCCTGTCCTTAAAGCTTTTCTTTCCACACACAGCCCTTTCCACTCACCTCCCTCCGGGGCGGTGTTTTGTTTTGGTGTGTTTTGTTTTTTTTTTCCCCAGCTTTGGAGCAAAAAGTGGGTTTTAAAGGTGGGAAATGGGGGGTTTCCCAGCTTCCCGGTGGAAAAAAGCCGGTTTTAGCACTTCCTTAAAGCAGCTTTTAACCCTTCCTATAAAGTGTTGTTCGTCCCCCCCCCCCCGCCCCTTTTCAGTTTTTTTTTTCCCTCCCTCCTTTTTGGGGCAGTTTCCCCCCATTTCTCCCCCTTTTTTGGGGGTGCTTTTTCCTTCTTTTTTTTGGGGCAGTTTTCCCACCTTCCTAAATACAATTTTCTTCCTTGGTGAATCTATAAAAAGCTCTTTTTCATAGTGTTTTAAAACGCATTAAATCCTCACAACGCTGCCTCTACCTCCTTTTTTTCAGGGCTTAAAACCAGAGTTTTGGACAAATACACAGAGGAGGGCTCCTCTCATCACCAAACCCCCTTCTCCCTCCCCGCTTTTATTCCCCAGTTATTTTTTTGTTATTATTAGTTTCTACCCAGGATTCAGGAAATATCATTGGACAAATCTAAACAATTTGGGGGGAAGAAAGCCGGGAATTGTTGGGTGCTGCAAATCCTTTTGTCAGCGACATTTGTGTGTCCCCGTGCGTGTCATCTTTGTCTGGGTGATGCTGTCACCGGCGCCTTAAAAGGAATCGGGAGTAATTTGGTGCTTTATTTGTCTATAACATAACTTGGGGAACTGGATTTTTTTAAAACAAATGGGGCCTGGGAGAAGCTACCAGCGCAATTTGGGATTTTTTTCCCATCCCCAACTCCATTCGGACGCCCGTTCCACACTTTCAGTGCAGCACCTCTGGAAAACCCCTCAAAAACTAAACTATTCTGGAGCTTTGATACTGCCTGAGCGCCTTTGGGTGAATTCCGGCCCAAAAATTATGTTTAAACCCCCCTTTTTTCCCTTTTTTGGGCTGTTTCATCCAAAAGTGAAAGTTGGAATGGGCCAAGAATGGGATGGAGGGGAGGTCTTTCCCCAAACGCGGAGCCTTCCGGGGCCCCGAGCGGGGGGAACCGGCTGCCCGGTCTTCCCCGGCCCCGCGGCGGGTTTTGCTTGCCCCGTTCCTCGGCCGGGGTGAGTGGCCTCTGGTAGGTGGGTGGCGCGAGGGGGCGTGGCCTATGCAAATATGTGGGACTATGGGCGTGGTGCATCCAAATATAGCGAGTTGGGGGCGTGGCGCATGGGAGGACTCGTTCTGGAGGCGCGGTGTGTGGAAACCTATGTGGGGGCGTGGTCTATGCAAATGAGGTGTCGGTTTTGGGGGTGCAGGCGCGGGGGCGTGTGTGCGTTATTTTTCGCCCGTACCGAGCCGGGGTGTCCCCGCCGCCGCCGTCCACCCCCCGGTAGCCGCGGGCGGGTCGGTGCGGGGGTGCGGGTGGCGGTCAGGCAGCGCGCTGAACCCCTGTGCGTCAGTGCCGGGCGGGGCCCTGCCTCCGGAGCCCGTGCGGGGGTGTGGGGGAGCCCCCCGCTGCTCAGACGTCACGGGGGGTTCTGCCAATGCCGCAATTCCGCCTGAAATCGCTTAACTCCGCTACCGGCGGCGGCGGGCCGGGGGGGCTGCCCCCTCCCCGGGCACCGGCCCGGCCGTCTCTTCCTCCCCCGTTCCCCGAGGCCCGTCCCCGCCGCCCCCGGACAGCCCTCCCGGTGCGGCGGCTGCGGGTCATGTCTCCGAGTACAATGTACCTCCCCAAAAGGAGGTGTCACCTGTCGCCTCCCCATCCCCTCCCGAAACGCAGCCCCCCCTCCCCGCACTGTTACCGTAAATCGGCAGAACCAAACTTTCTAAGCCTTAATTTAAGTTTAGAAAGCAGGCACTGCTTTATTAAGGCGCCGGGCGCACAGGGGATCACTCCACCCAGTGTGCGTACCGAGTTGCTCCACTACAGAAATTAAAATACACATATTCATTACATTTCCGAGAAACAATTGACATATTCATATGATTTCCGGGAACTCATTAATGTATGTAAATGTCCATGACGCATGCACCTTCAGGTACACTGGTGGCTGTGATAAGCTCAGCACCGTTTGTTCACCAAACCTAGAAACTTACATTGTTACATTATTTTACAAAAAGGCAATTGCTGAACCTGCTGTTGCAAGATAGCCAGCATCCTGTTGAGCGAGCAAGGCTAAAACTGCAAAGGTCAGGTTATGCAAACAAAGTAGGATGTGAAAAAGACTTGGAGGAGGGGAGGGGGGCTCATGAAGACGAAGAGTACATGATGTGAGGAAGACATGAATCTTTCATCCCTGCGACAACCAGGAGGAAAAGGAAAGCAGAAAACGACCCCCTAGCAACAAGTCGTGTCGTGCAGATGCAGAGTACCTCTCTACCGGAAAAAGAAGAGTATAAAACCAGGGACCTTCAGGAACCGGGCGCGAGCCGTCGGCAGAGTGAGACTCCCGGGCCGCCCAGCGCTGTTTTGCTTGCTGCCGCTTGCTAAATAAATATTACAAATTTTTAATTGACTCTGTCTCGCATCAATTTGTGGGATCAACTTATAACAGTGGCCGTCCAGAGTCTTCTGGTGGTCATCCATAGTCTTCCTCACTGTGTCCGCTGGTTGAACCCGGTCCTTGCACATGCTCAGCTTGGTCACAGAGTTCCACCCCCCCTTTAATCTTGAAACCTCCAGAAGATTTTATCGGTTTACTAACCAGGCCTACAACTCATCGCTTTCTTGACAGGTACTTCAAAGCTACATTGTTCAACAGTTAGTTTAGGTCATACCTGGTTCCCAAATGCCTATTATGGGTTTGATTTTCATTGATTGGTCCCTTGACTATACATTACTCTCAATACCCATATCCAAATAGTCAATGGTTATTTCTATTAATATCTATTATTTTGGGTCTAGATATTTAAATCAAGATGGGAACGGTAAGGGGGTTTCTAAGCAGCGTCACTGGTGCATAATAGGTTTCTGTAATTACTAGCCTCAAACAAAACTTCTCTATTCTATTCTTCATTGTTTCATCTGGGTTCTACTTGTTCCTTGATACAAAACAACGATTACCTAGTGAGGGCTCTATGGTTACAACTTTCAGAACACACAGTGCTCTCACGTTCTACTTCTATAACCACAATCTGGTGATTTTACAACAAGGGAGAGCCCCAAATCCATTCCTGCAGTTGCCCTACAGACTCCTGCAAGGCTGGGAGCAGCAATTCCCTCAGGGAGAGCCCCCAGGTCCATGTCTGGGTGTCCCCACAGCCTCCTGTGTGGCCAGGAATTGCGTTTCCCTCAGGGAGAGCCCCCAAACCCATGCCTACGGCAGTGGCACAGCCTCCTGTGAGGCCAGGAGCAGCTTTTTCCCTCAGAAAGAGCTACCAAACTCCCCCAAATCCATCCCTGGGGCAGCCCCACAGCTTCCTGCATGGCTGGGAATGGCGTTTCCCTCAGGAAGAGCCCCCAAACCCATTCCCAGCGTGTCCCCACAGCCTCCTGTGTGGCTGGGAATGGTGTTTCCCTCAGGGAGAGCCCCCAGATCCATCTCTGGGGTGGCCCCGCAGCCTCCTGCATTGTCAGGAGCAGCAATTCCCTCAGGGCGAGCCCCCAAATCCATCCCCAGGGTGGTCCCACAGGAGGTTGGGAGCAGCGTTTCCCTCAGGGATGGAGCCCCCTCCTTCCCCCAACCCCACTCCTGGGCAGTCTTTTCCTCCCTCCCACCTCTCCCCACACCTCAGCGCTGGGGCAGCCCCACACCTCTTCCAGGGCTGGCAAAACACTCCTACCGTTTCTCTTCCTGCGTGTTTTGAGAAGAGACCCTGTCTGCCCAGCCCACACGTGGGGTCTGGGCAGCTCCACGCCTTGTGTTTGAAGCGGAATTGGGATATTTCAGTTTTCTTCTGCGATCAGGCCTGGTTGTGAAAGGGCCAGTTGTAGTGGTTAGGCTTTGGTGGGTGAGTAACAGCAAATCTTATTGAACTTTTCCTTTTTTTCAGATTTTGTGTAGGGGGCTCGTTGTCCTCACGCCCGCGAGTTCTGCTCCAGGTCAAGCGAAGCCCCATGGAACTGGCCCTAAGGGCGGCGGCGGCCATGGACCAGCGCCCCTTTGGCATCAAGAATGTGGTTTATTTCGAGGTGAATCTCACTGTTTTATTTTTTTTTTCAAAAGTGGGGGGCTGGTTTGTATTGAGGCTTAAAACCCCGGGTTTTGCCTAAACGTGGGGCTGATTTCAACCTCAGGGGCTGCGACTCCGTCCAGCTCCGACTCGCAGCCCTGGCAGCACCGTCAGCACGCCGGGCTCAGCATTCTCTTGTATTTTGAAGGGTTTCTTACGGATCGGCAGCAGCTGGGGATATTTAGCAGCTGTGTATTGGTGGTGGAATCCGTGTGGTGAAAAGATCTTTGGGGTAAAGAGGTGAATAGGTGGGGTTTTTTTGCACTTCGAAAATGTTTCTTGTTGCCTTGTACCTGTAAAAAGACATTCAGATCGATAAGGCTGAAGAAGACGGTAACAATCATAACCCCTCTGTTTCACTGGAATTTCACTTCTGTCCTAACTTCATAAAATTACCCTCTAGACAGAAATATGTTCTGTGGTTGGACTGTTTTTTGGTTTTTTGGTTTTGTTTTTGTTTTTTTTTTATGAGAGTCCTTTCAGCCTGCTCTCCAGGTGGAAATGGGCAATGCAAAGGCATTACAATGATAGATTTGCTAAATATGTTGCCAAGGTCTATATTAGTGGCTTTCCCTGAAGTGGGGAAAAGATGTCCTGTTTAATTCTATTTTGCATTTGAAATTCTCTGTGAAATGGATTAAGCAGAGAGGGCTTCTTTTTGTGGGTCTGCCCTTGGAAGGAGAGCGCCTTTAAGAAAAGGCTTTTCTGGAGGGGACGGAGAACCTAATTGCTGATGGCTATAAAAGCGCGCCCTGTTTGGGTGGCTTGAAAAGAAAACACGTGAAAATCCATGACTGAAAAATGAGACTTTCTCCTAATGATTGAGTTGGTTGCTCTTAATCTTGTTCTGCCTATTCTTAAGTTCGTCACTAGAGATACCACTAGTGATAATACCAGTGGAAGTGGAGGTCCAGCCTGGCTTATACTCCTACCTCTCGTGCCTATTGGGGTGCCTCCAACAGCCGAGAAATAGTTCTTCTTGGCAGCGAGTACAGCGGCCAACCTGGTCTTGCCCTCCATCCTCTTTAGTCCGGTATCTCTGATTCTTGTGGCACAATAGGGTCCTTTCTTCAGTCCCGGAACTCGTATTGGAGTTGATATTTCGAGGATATGTGAACATTCTGGTTGGGTCGGTCCACATTACGTAATTCTCTGTGGGTTCTGCGACCATAATGTCTAATCCACTTACACTTATCTATTGGGGTATACTCACATCGGATACACTAAAGATCGAGGACTTGGGAGAGGTACTGCTCCTGTCTGCCACGGGGACCTAAAATGACCTTATTACAATTCTTACACTTAACCCGTAGATACACGCAACAATTACAATCGCAGCAAAGTAGGGTCAGAGGGGTTTGGTGCTGCCCCAGTCCGAAGGCACTCTCGAGGCTTTTGCTGTCTGTTGCTCTCATGCAGCAGCACTGACTCTTACGCGCCTTCTGAAGGCTCTCCAGGGCTTTTTCCTGTCAAAGCAAAAACACGAGACTTCCTTCTCATGGTTAATTTCCATATGCGTACTTTGAATCTGTATAGATAATGCCTTCTTTTCCCTGGAGATAATCTAAAGCTCTCTTCAGAGCGTATAGTTCACAACTCTGGGCTGACTAATTTGCTGGTAATCCTCCTTCTTCAATTACTGCTTTTTCTTCCCCCAAAATGATGACATAACTACTTGCTCTCTTTCTATCTATACATCAGGAGGAACCGTCTATAAAAAGTTGTTGGATAGTTTTTTGGGTTTGGTTTTTTGGTTTTGTTTGTTTGTTTGTTTGTTTTTTACATAGGGCATTGGTGTGTTTATTAGGTCTTCTCTTACCCTGGTTTGGTAATTTATAAAATCTAATCAATCATGATGCGGCTCCCCACTTGCCTGTCCCTACAGGAGTTGTGAAGGATTCAGGTTTCCGTCTACTATGAGGGTCAAATCATTCTTTTCTATTAAAATGGTTTCGTACTTCAAAGTTCTGGAATCTGTTAACCACCGGCCAGACTTTTGAGATAAGATAGTTCTTACAGTGGGGGGGGGGGTATGTACAATTAGGGTTCTTCTAGAGGTTAATTTTTGGCTTTTTTCTACTAATATTGCTGTGGCCACTACTGCCTGTATGCATGCGGGCCACCCCCAACATACCGGGTCCATTAATTTTGGATAGGTATGCCACCGGTTTCCTTTCTCCGCCCCATTCCTGCATTACGACTCCATGCACTATCCCTTCTTCCGTGTTTATAAAAAGGAGATTTTTTTTTTTCTAGGGAGGGGAGGGCTAAACCCGGGGCTTCTATTAACTTCTGCTTTAATTATTAAATTGCTCTTGTTTGTCTTCTGTCCTCTGTAGTGGACTGTCTTTTACAAGTTTGTCATACAGAAATTTTATTGATTGAGTGTATCCTTTAGCCCATAATTTACAGTACTCTAGTAACCTTAAAATCTTCTTTATTTCTCATTTCGTTCTTGGGACACTTAATGCTGTAATTCATTCTGGATTGAGTTTTCTTTTTCTTTCACTAATTAGATGCCTTAAATACTTTACTTCTTTTTGTACAAACTGCAGTTGTGTCGTTGAGACTCTTAACTCTTGTTCTCCAAAAAAAAAGAAACATTCAGCAAACGTATCGATGTCTCTTTCTGACTTTTTGCTCCCTCTCTCCTGATACCAACAGATCATTTCCATATTGCAAGATTCTTACTGCAGGTTCTGCCTGGAACTCCCCTAAAATTTTCTCTAGCATCTGTTCAAATATATTTGGGGATTTTGTGAATCCTTGAGGCAGGGAGGTCCAGCGGAGTTGCTGCTTCTTCCGGGTGTCTGGATTTTCCCATTCAAAGGCAATTTCACAATACAAGACTTCTCAGCTCCTGAGTCTACTAAAAAGGCGTAAATTTCCTCCTGGGGGCCTGATTTTAAATTTATCAAGGGCTCACTAATTCTTTCTTCCCCCAGCAGGCAGAGCCCTTGACACCCTTACTCTGGAGCGTATTCTTCCTGTTGACAGATTTTAAACACTCGTTGATCTCTCTTTTGCCTGGGACACTCTCTCTTAAAATGTTCTTCCTGCCCACAATAGTAACACTTTCCGCCCTCTGGGGCTCCTGATTTCATTCACATGGGCTTTTTGAGCGGCAGCAGATGGGCTCCCTGTATCTTGTGTGCTCTCATCCCTGGCCCGGGATTCTGGGGCGCTTTATCTTTAGTCTTTGTTATTTCTTTTACAGTCGCTACCATTAGTTTTGCTTTTGCTCTCTGCTTCTCCTCATCGCGCCTCACATATACTCTTTGTGCTTCTCGTAACAGCTCATTGATTCCTCTCTCATGCCAGTCTTCCATCTTTTCCTTTTTTTTTTTTTTTCTTAATATCTGCCCAGGCATGGGTGACAAAATTTACTTTTAATAATTCCTGGCCAGCCACAGTCTCTGGGTCAATCCCTGGAAACTGCTGAATATTCCTTCAGAGCCTCTGCAACCATTCCGTCGGAGATTCCTCTTTACCTTGTTTACTGCCAACGGCTTTGCTCACATTTGACCCCCTCGGGGCTGCCCCTTTAATTCCCCTTAGAATTAATGTCTGATAATCAGACATGTTTCTTCTCCTTGCGGGGTCATTTTGATTCCAGTCAGGTCTTCGTAGGGTAACTTTTGGTTCCCGCACCACCTCATGAACCTCATTACAGTCAATTTTCTTACCCGGGTCTCGTGCACAAGTATTATCGGCTGCCGCGGTTATCCCTGGGACCCCTCTTGTGTCCATGAACCCCTTCACCGGGTTGTTGCCACTGGTCCGTCACTGTGGGCGGGGAGAACGCGAGGATTGCTGAAATCAGCAGTGGCGCGCTGTCCCGGTCTACTCACCTGTCCAAGGCTCCGAACGTGGGCTTCAGTTATCCTGGATGAGCCCCCAGATTGTGAGAAACGCGCTCACTGTATTGAATTTTAGTCCGGGGCAAATTCGGTGGAGCAAAGAATATTTATTCCAGCGCTGGGAGTTAAACAGGGGATTTCCCCTCCTGTGACTCATTTTTTCTTTCAGAAACACTTGTTTTTATTTTGTTTTCCTTATATTTATTCATGTTTTTTCTTGGAACATAATTTACAAAATCAATGAGTTTTTGGAACACAACCCACCCCCAAATACATAATCAATGAGTTCTTGGAATGCAGCCCACCCCCGAACATGCCCCCTCCCTTCCAGCGGCGCAGGCGCTGTGCTTCATCAGGGGTCTTCCTGACAGTCATTGGCGGGAGGCTCGAAGTCTTTACCACCATGTCCTTCTTGTGGCTTCTTCATTCTTTACACTCCTGTGGTTATCTTAGCTAACGACACCACCCTTTCCTCTGCAAGTTTCTGTCCTTCCAACTATTGCTCTCGTCTGGTATCCTGTCTAACACTATCCCTTTCCCAAACGCACAGCGAGCACAGACCCATCTTAGCTGAAGCCATAGTGAGCACACATCTATTTTAGCTGAAGCAAAATTCTTTTGCTAAATTACTTATTACAACAGCAACACACACTGACACACCCCCCGACTGCATAGGAACACACACACTGACTACAGACCAACACACACTAACACCCCACACACGCCCCCACCACACATGGAACACCCCACGTAATGCACACAGTGCTCGTGCACGTCATGCACAGAGCGTGGAAGGCATGCACATGCAGCACGCACACACACACACAGTGCGGGCACACACAGCCTGCCAGCATACGCACAAAATGCCCGCACACACGGCACGCGCTCGACCCAGTGAACGCATACCTGCAGTGCGCACGCTCACAGGCTCATCTACACCACACTGCACGTAAACAGTGTGCACCCACCGTGTGGGTACCGGGACACGGAGTGCACCCAGACACCGAGTGCACCCACACACAGGGCACACGCGATGCGTGCACACACAGAGTGCAGCACACCAACTGACGTGCCGGCATTTCCCAGTCCCTGAAGGGCCGACAGGAGAGCTGGGGAGGGACTTTTTACAAGGGCGTGTAGTGACAGGATGAGGGGGAAGGGCTTCAAACTGGAAGAGGGGAGGTTTAGAATAGATCTTAGGAAGAAATTCTTGACTGTGAGGGTGTTGGACCCTGGCGCAGGTTGCCCAGAGAAGCTGTGGCTGCCCCATCCCGGGAAGTGTTCAAGGCCAGGTTGGTCAGGGCTTGGAGCAACCTGGGCTGGTGGGAGGTGTCCCTGCCCAGGGCAGGGGGGTTGGAACTTGATGGTGTTCAAGGTCCCTTCCAACCTAAACCATTCTGTGATTCTGTGTGTGCGCCCAGGCGTGCGCATAGGTACGGAGTGCAGCATGTGGGTGTGCTGGACTCGTCCCGCTCGCACATCACCGCTTGCCTGCTGCGGCTGTAGCCAGATGGGCCCCTCAACACCCAAAACCGTGCATGCTGCCTGTAGCAGTTCTGTTCTGTTCTCTGGTGTATGTGTTTTGGGAAGGCCCTGGTGGCACAGGGCTGCAGAGAGCGGGGTGGCAGTGAACTTCCCCAAGAGGCCGCGATGCCACACGGGGTTTTTTGCTGCCCGCTGTCAGCAGGCAGCGCTCACAGCCAGGCGCTGCTGCCTGCCGCGGGGCCTGCACAGCCTCGTCCCGCAGGCAGAGCGTTCAGCGGGGGTCTGTCGGGGGTGTGCCATGCCGGCTTCTGCCTCCCCTCCTGCCGGGAATCCCCCATGGTGCCCCCCCTTCTGCCAAGAGGCCACCGGGCCCGGTGCCCGGAACCAGCGACTCTGTGACATCAGCCCCGGGAACAAGAGCACCGTGGGCAGCGTGAGCACTGCGGGCACTACGTCGGCTGCGGCACTGGTGGCGACAGGCCCTCGGTTCGCTTCTTGCAGGTGCCACGTGCCGCCACTGGCAGCAATGAAACTGCTCCTCGTCGTCGTCCTGCTGGCCCTGTGCTGGCCTGTGCAAGGCGCGTGGGACAGCTGTGGGTAAGTGGCCCCAGGCTCTGGGGGGGAGCTTGGGCAACCCTGACGGGGTTCACTGGAGGGAGCCCGCTTGTCCCCCGTGGCCACAGCTTCCCCAACCCCGCCTGGGAGCCTCAGATCCTGGCCAGCACCCCGGCTGCTGGCACAGCTCCTCTACAGGGCTCAGGCAGAAACAGGGGCGCACGCACGCACGCCCCAGGGGGTTCCCTGGCCCTGCTGTCCGTGCAGCGCCTTGTGGGGAGGGAAGAGGGCTGACCTTCAGCCTGAACCGCAGCACGCCGTGGAGCAGGACAGTCATGAGTTTCTGGTTACAGAGGGACCTGCGGGCTCCGGCCCATGGCTTACCAGTACGGCATGTCACGCGTGGTGGGTGGCACCGATGCCCGTCCAGGAGCCTGGCCCTGGATCGTCAGCATCCAGGACCCCTGGGAAGCAGGCACGGGGCACATCTGCGGAGGGTCCCTCATCAGCCCACAGTGGGTGCTGACGGCAGCACACTGCTTCATCGAGGCCAGGTAAGGAGGGCCAGGGAAGGGGGCTGTCCCCACCACCATCGCGGGTGCCCTGCGCGCAGCACCGCCTGCTACTCCCATCCCCGTTCCTGCCAGTACGCCCAGTGCCTGGGCACTGCCGAGCCCAGCCCAGAGACTGCTCAGGAGAAGGCTGGGCTCGGGCCACTGCTTCCTAGCAGCCTCCAGCGCCACATGGCTCGTGCCTAAGGCATGCCAGGGCGGTGGCAGCCTGCGTGGCACTGCTCTCCTCTCTGCCCTGGGAAGCAGAAGGCAGGGAACGGCGGGGCTGCTGCAGCACGTGGCTCCGCTCCCTCTGACCCCCCTCTCCATCTGCCTTCCAGGCACATCAGCATGTGGCGCGTGGTGATCGGGGCCACCCAGTTGACTCGGCTGGGCCCCGAGGCCCAAGTGCGCCATATTAAGCGGCTGCTGGTTCACGAGCACTACAGGAATATCACGCAGAGGAATGACATCGCCCTGCTGGAGCTGGACCAGCCGGTCCAGTGCAACTACTACACCCAGCTTGCCTGTGTGCCCGACGCCTCACTTAGAGTGTCAGAGCTGCACACCTGCTACGTCAGCGGTTGGGGCGCCACCACTGCAAGATGTGAGTTCCCCAAAAGTGCTGGTGTCCTGAGTGCAAGCTCGGCACACTGGGGAGAGGGGTTGGGCTTCCCGAGAGCAGAGGCGAAAGCCGCAGTCAGGCTGTGGGGACGTACGCCTCCGGAGAGAATGGGCTGACCCACCGCCCAAAGCCAGACAGAGGGGAAACACGGGCACAGTGCCTTCAGGACGCAAAGCCAAGCCCTAGGGAAGGGGTTCACCCAGGCAGGGGGGGAGCTGCTGGGGCTTCATTGCTTTCTGTGCTCACAGCTGCAGGGTCAACGGATGTCCTGCAGGAGGCCAAGGTCCAGCTCATTGATGTCAACCTCTGCAACAGCAGCGGGTGGTACAGAGGGGCCATCCACAGCCACAACCTGTGTGCTGGCTATCCGCAGGGTGGCATCGACACCTGCCAGGTAGGACGTGCTGCAAGTCAAGCCCCGGCAGCACCGGCAGCCCTCTCGCAACGCCCAAACATCGCCCGGCGCGTGCTTGGCCTGGCAAGTCACCCTGCCACCGCTGGGTCTCCACCGCTGCTGGGGCTCACCTCCCCTTCCCCAGCTGCAGGTCCTTGCCCAGTGTCCGCCTTGTCCCAGAGCCCGGGGACGCTGCCCAGAAAGCCCATCTCGTGCTCCCGGCAGCCCATAGGTCCAGATCCCATAGCATCCCCCTTCCACACAGCCGGGAGCACTGTGCAGAGATGAGAGAGCGCCCGACCTTACAGGCCCTCCACCCCCTCCCAGACAAGGCTCTGTAGGCTCCAGCGCCGGAGCAGCGCCGTTGTGTGCAGTGAGCAGAGCTCTGGCAGGTGCTGGGAGAGAGAAGGAGCCGGCCAGAGCGCTGACAGTGGCCACCCAACACCACCTCAACCCTCTCTCTTCCCCTGCAGGGTGACAGCGGTGGTCCTCTGGTGTGCAAAGACAACAACGCGGACTACTTCTGGCTTGTTGGGGTGACCAGCTGGGGGAGAGGCTGTGCCAGAGCCAAACGGCCCGGAGTCTACACCTCCACCCAGCAATTCTACGACTGGATCCTGGTCCAGATGGGACTGAGCCCAGCAGTAAGGGGTACTCCAACAGCACGGGCTTGGAGTCATTTTCTCACCACCTCAACCCCTTATCAGAGGCCAAGGCCAACACCAACACCACCGGGCACGATTAGCTCCTGCCCATTTCCACTCCAGAAGTTGGTGGAATTCTTTACTCGGGTGCAGGAGCTGCTGCAGATCCTGTGGGGGAAAAAGGCTTGAGCAGCGTGACGAAGAGGCTCCAGAGCAGGCCGCCCTGTTCCACGACCATTTCCTTCCGGGGCAATGCCTGCTGAGCCAAAGGCAGCCTCAGTGCCAAGGCCTGCTCTGTCCTGCCCGCACTTCTCTGAGTGCAGAAGGGCTGATGTTGACCCGGTTTTAGAAATAAAGTTCCTGATTTTCACAGCTGAGCGTGCTTGAGTCCAATTCAGTCTCCGGTGCAAGGCAAGGACTTGCGTGCCCGGCGCCTGCCAATGAGGCTGCAGGCAGACAGCAGGGCACGAAGGGAAAGAGTGACTCCGAAGGGCTGAAACGGTGCCTGGTCAGAGAGGAGGGTGCTCAGAGCCACCATGGGGTGGAGAAGACTGGCACATGGAGGATAGGAAACAGTGATGTGCAGACAACTTTAGGCGGACGCTTTAAGGCACACAGCTGGAGATTAGGGTCCAGCGTAAGCCGTAGCTAATTGAACATGGGCACAGCAAGTTTAAATCAAGGGCTGGGAGCAAGAGCGGCGTCCAGCATGGGCAGGGGAGCTGGCTCTGCTCCTTCTCCACATGAGAAATGGTGGTTTGCAGGTAGCATCTGGTTGCACTTGCTGGAACGCAGAGCAGGACAGAGTTGTGTCTACTGCCAGGGGAAGTTTCTGATGGATTTGGGACATGGAAGAGTTGACGAGGCTTTGGGTTGGGTTGACTTGGGTTGCTTGCTGCTTTCCCCCCTGTCCCCAGACCAGGTCTCGGGGGAACATCTTCCTCAGCCTTGGCTTTCTCTTCTCTTGGACCTGGAAAAGTGAAACGATGATGGAAATCAGAGCCAAACCAGACATGGTGCTCAGTTCTCGCCAATCCCCTACTTTCTGTGCAGGGGACTGATGGTGGTCACAGCACGGTTTCGGCTTTGCGGGGTTGCGGCTGCTCTGAAAGGCCGTCGGGGCCAGTTTCCCCCTACAAAGGCAGGACACAGGCAGAAACATGGCATCGGGGAGGAACTGGGGGTACCTGGGTTCCCCCGTCCGCCTCCCAGCCCCGTTGTGCTGGGTTGGGGCCACAGCTCACCCCAATGCACCCTCGGGTGCCCCCGTGCTCCGTGAGGGGGGTTTCAGGGCCTGAAGGGTTGTCCCCATGTCCCTGCCGGGCTCATTGTGGTGGCACACTGCTCTGCGTTGGGCTGGGGGTGGCTGGGAAGGGTCTGGCACGCTGGGGCCGTCACTGACCCTCGTTTTCTCTCCCACCATAGAGCTCCTGGGCGTACCTCTTGGGTCTGTACGGAGCCCCCCCGGCCGGCGCCTGCTCCGGGCTGAACAACCCCAACTCTCAGCCTGTCCTCCCAGCAGAGGGGCTCCAGCCCTTCCAGCATCTCTATGGCCTCCTCTGGCCCTGCTCCAGCAGGTCCATGTCTTTCCTATGTTGGGGGCTCCAGAGCTGGACACAGTACTCCAGGTGGGGTCTCCCCAGAGTGCAGCAGAGGGGCAGAACCACATCCCTCGCCCTGCTGGCCCACTTCTTCTGATGCAGGCTGGGATATGGATGGCTTTCTGGGCTGCGATCACTTGTTGCCGGCTCATGTTGAGCTTCTCATCAATCAGCACCCCCAGGTCCTTCTCCCCAGGGCTGCGCTCCATCCATTCTCCGCCCAGCCTGGATTTGGGCTTGGGATTGCCCGAACCCAGGTGCAGGAGCTTGCACTTGGCCTCCTTGAACTTCATGAGGTTGGCATGTGCCCACCTCTCCAGCCTGTCGTTAGTAGAAGGCCAGGCCTGCAGCACCCTGGTTATCACCCTGGCTCGGGTGGGACGGGATGCTCCTGCATGGGGGGGTTGTCCTGCGCTGGGGGGGTACATCCCACCGAGGGAAGGTCTTGCCGAAGTGGGGGCTGCGCTCATGCTCCCTCTCCCCCATCCCTCCCCAGCTTGCCCCGGCAGAAGGTCCCGAGGCCAGCGAGCGGATGGTCATCATCATGGGGCTGCCCGAGGCTCAGTTCAAGGTGCGCTGGGTGGGGGCTGTGGGTGGGGGGACAGTAGGGGCCAAGTCAAGAGCGTCCCTGTGGTCACCACTGTGCTGCCAGCCTGCCTTGGCCTCCCTCAGCGCCGGGGGAGCTCTTTGCTGGGTACAGTGGTTTTGATGCTGCTGGACATGGGGACATCATCAGCTTTGGGGATGGAGGGGCACAGCGGGTGCTGCCGGATGGTTTTCCTTCCGTCCGTCTCCTCCCCAGGCCCAGGGGTGAATATTTGGGAAGCTGAGAGAGGAAAACTTCTTTAATGTGAAAGAAGAAGTGAAGCTTGAAGCCCACATCAAGGTGCCTTCCTTCGCCGCCGGCCGTGTGACAGGCAAAGGTGGTGGTGCCCCAGGGACGCAGAGTTGCCCATCACCCATCACCCCTGCCCACCCCAGGGGGACAAATCCCGGGTGCTCAGTGCTTTCAGCAATGTCTTGAACCTCAGCCCCCATGTCCTGGTGGTGGTTCTCGTTGGTCCCAAGGAAGGGGGAGAGACACAGGGTGCCTGGTGCCGTGGTGACAGCAGCATTGGAGGATTTTGGGTCTTCCACAACAGAAGCCTCTTGTGATTTGCTCCAGGTGAATGAACTGCAAAACTTAACCAGTGCGGAAGTTCATGTGCCACGAGACCAAACCCCGGACGAGAACGAGGAGGTCATTGTTAAAATCATTGGGCATTTCTTTGCCAGTCAGGTACAGTTTGGCCGTGGCTTTTCCTGATCTTCCCTGGCCGCTTTCATCCACCGAGGAAAGGCGTGGGGTGGCTGAGCCCAGCACCACCCAAGCATCCCGCTGCTCTTCTTTTGGGTGGTCCCTGTGCCCCCAAGATGCACTGAAGGTGTTTCGGCAGCTCCCCCCGGCTGTGCGAGCGCTGAAATTGAAGATTGGCTCGATTGAGCTAAAAAAAAGTGTTTTGGATGCCGTGCAGAGCAGCATCCAGGGTATGAATGGAATCCTTGGCGCTGGCAAAGCCACCCGCATCCCACCTGGGTGCAGCTTCCATAACATTGGTTCCTGTCCACTCGAGCAGGATGGCAGCCCCCCTAAAAAATTCAGGTGCTCTTGAGGAGTGATGGAGGAAGGACAACTTAAAAAAAACAAAACAAAACAAAACACCCAAAAAACGCCCCCAGAATTAATTACGGCTTGTCCAGAGTGAAAAGTTGGGAGCGGTGAGATGCTCGGGGGTGGGTGGTGGGGGGAGAAGCGGTGCCCTGACCCCCACCTCTTGCTTTTCCCCTCCCCTCCCCAAGACTGCACAGCGCAAGATGAGGGAAATGCTCCAGCAGGGGAAGCAGCAGGAGCAGAAACACGCTCCGGGAGCCCCGGCCTCGCAGCACAGCAAGGGAGGCTCCCGCCGTGCCGCCCAGCACCGCCCAATGAATGTAACCCCGCCGCCGGACATCCCCCCCCTCCCCCACCCCCAGCAGGTCAGGGGAGCAAACCAAAGACCCCCCCAAACACACAGCCCCCCATTCCCTGCGGCGCTGCGAGGATGCACAGCCGAGGGGTACGGGGAGGGCTCTCTCCATCCCACAGCCTCCCCCTTCCTCCTCCCTCGCCTCCCGACGCTCTCCCTTTAGTTGGACTAACGTGGGCAGGTTTGGGTACCTCAGCACCTCACGCTTGTGTCTCCCTTTTAGAGATTTTGTGTGCCTTGGAAACCTGAGAGGTGGAGTATTCTTTTTTTTTTTAATTTTTTAATAAAAAAAGAACCGAGTTGGAAAAGCGATGGGGATAGGCAGCACTGTGGTCATTCTCTCCGGGGCGTTGTGGAGGAAGGCTGCCAGTCTTCCTCCCAGTGTACTTTTCCCCGTTGGCTCCAGACTGCTGCTGGGGCTGAGCTCTGAGCCGCCAGAGCGGTTCTCAGCAGACGGTCACTCGGCGCAGACAATGAGGCCCTGAATAGCCCTTCTGTGCTCTTGATGGCTCCGGATGGCTCTGCTCCTCTGCTGCTTCTAAGGTGGGGCTGCCCCAGTGCCCTCACTCAGGAGCCCTTTGTCTGTGCAGGTCTCACTTGTGACAGGGGGTGGGGGTGTTGCCAAACTAACTGCTGTGTTGCGATGTGTGAGTGGGTGTTCCTGCCCGTGTCAGTGCCAGAGCTCTTCCGTAGGCTCCTTCTGCCAGCGGAGAGCCAGGGGCCGCTCCTTCGGGAGAGAGCTTGTTTAAAAAGAGGAAAAAAAAAAGGCTGTGAAGTGTTCTGTGAAAAACAACCAACCAAATCCCACCCACCGACAACATCAAAACCCAAAGAGAAATCTCTCCAGCTCACACGAGCCTGAGCTCGCTCTCCGTTGCGCTCTTTCCAGTGTCTCGGGGGGGTCACGGCCGAGCTGAGATTGGGGGGGGGGTGGTGGTGGGAGTTTGCCCCATGGCTGTGATAGGGGGAGAAGGGGTGGGTGGGGAGTGAGGGATGTGGTGTGGGTTTTTTTGGGGGTGGTGGTGGTTTCTTGCCAGGCGTTGCTTTACCCAGTGGCTCGGGGAGGCGTTGGCATCAGGAAGCCTGTGCTAAAGCGGGGTGGGGGCCTCGCCGCAGTTGGTTAGCAGAGCCAAAGTGGTTACTAATGGTTATTAATGGCGCACTAATTACGCCCGTGTAACTGGGAAGCTCAGATGCCCCCTAACCACTCCCCCCCGGTGCTTCTCTAGCCAGGCGAGCACTGGGCGTCCCCCCGCAGGAGAGGAGCGCACCTTCAGGGTGGGTGGAAGGGCGTCACCGAACGGGGAGAGGACCAAGATGGGGCTTGGGTGTCCCTTGGGGTGGCCGGGTGGCGGGGTAGGGCTGCTGGGGGCTGCCACGATGAGGGACACCCCCACGCCTTTCTCCATGGCTCCCACAGCTCTGCTCCCTCCCTCCCTCCCACCCATCCAGTGCCACTGGAGAGGTGGTGTCCCCCCTCCCGGGGCGGGCAGGGGCTGTGCCACCCCATCTAACACCTCAACGCACCAAAGCACCTCACTGGGGGAGGGACTCTGTGCCTGGTAGCCCCCTGCGCCCCAGCACTGTAAGGATGGGGCTGAGCCCCCACCACGGCCACCCTGTGCACAAGGACCATGTCACAGGACACATGGCAGCATGCCAAGTGTGCAAAGCCAGAGGAGGAACATCTCCTCCAGCCCCGCTGAGGGCAGCAGCGGTGTCACTCGCGCTGTGGCTCTACCCACGCTCTCCCGGCAGCACGGGAAAGCGCAAGCTCGTCACCTCCCAAAGGCCACTTCCTAACGAGAAGCGAGGCCCAGCTCCTGCACAACACTGCTGGCCCAAAGCGGGATGATTCTGCCCCCTGGGGTGGTCTCAGGGGAGCTGGTGGGCACATATGGACATGCCGAAGGGCCAGAGCCCACCCCGTGACGCTGTAGGCAGAGGGGACAGTGGTACCTGGACAATGTCCCCACCGCCTCACACACGGAGGCTTTCAGCAGTCACAGCCACCCGGGCGCTGCCAAGGGGGCAGCAGGGGCTCCCCATGGGGGGTTTACAGAACACAGAGAGCGTCCGTACACCACTAACCCCTCTCCAGGGGCGGATTTTCGGGATGCTGCTTGCTCATCTCGCCGCTGAACGACACCCCGATTGCCCCTTCAGCACGTTGTGACCATCGCTTCGTGGCTTTTGTGCTCCGATACTCATCCTGGCTCCAATCCTCTTCCTGGGGGATTGTGAGGGAGCGAAAAACCACATCGCTACATCCAACTTTTTTTCAGTTAAATAAAAAGAAAGAATAAATCTCCCTCTGTCATTACCAGGTAGAGTTTCGTTCCAGTCAGGCTCTTTTTATTAAAATAAATATTTTAAACATATAAAGAAATAAATACTTCTCTTTTCACATTAAATAACTCCCTGGAGACAGCAAAAAAAAAAAAACAACACCAGAGTTACTGTCTCCAAAATAAGGGGGGGGGGAATGGGGGGGAAAAAACCATCTTAATTTCTACTTCATAACCTAAAGAGGAAAATTCGTCTAAGAAATGTAACTAAAGCTTTAAGAAATGCAACTAAGATCTAAGAAATGTAACTAAAGGTCTAAGAAATGTAACAAAGGTCTAAGAAATGTAACAAAGGTCTAAGAAATGTCACTAAATAAGAACTCTAATTGTCCACGTGTCACAGCAGCTGTTGATGGATTATCTCCCACACCATCTTCTTGCGGAAGTACGGCATGTGACTCTGAAAAGAGAAGAGAAATCCATTAAATAACGACGTCACGGCAGAAAGAGGCGGAAAACACGCATAAACGCCCAGCGGAGTCCTTAATAGGAAGTTCCCTTTAAGAATTGTCAACCGTTTGGGTACAACACCCCACGCGGCCCCTAAGAGGGTGACAAGACAACCCGACAAAACCAGATTGACTTGACCGCGCGACAGCTTACAAGCACACTAACAAAAGACCGGTATAAAACAAAATCAATAAAAATAAGCGGCGGCAGTATCTTGCCCAAGAGGAATCTCACCGGCAGCAGCTCCCAAAGGTGGGGATGGAGAACCACAGCTCTGCCCTGCCCAGGCCACTTGGAAGTTCTGACCCCAGCAACTACGCACCGAAACGGGGCACGAAACCTCAGCCCCTGCCCCGGACACAATTAAGAGCTGCTGCGTAACCTCCGCGGCTCCTGTCCCTGCGCGAAAGGGGCTGGAGGGGTTTATGACCTTCACTCACCTGGGTAAAGTTGAACGGTTTCTCTCTGGCGATGTAATCTGCGTAATTGCACATAAAGACACCGCAGTCGCTTCCGTTCAGCTGCTGAGGGATCTCCTAAGGAATGCAAAGAAGATGGAGGATTTCCCTCTGTCTCAAAAGAAAAGCAACTTGGAAGCAGCGCACATTCCCCATACCAACACTGCGCTCACCGCACACTCCTGACCCTACTTGCCTAATCCCCAATACCCACTCCCGCCCACGAGGAACAGACCCAGTTCACTGCACACCATCCCTCCCCTCTGCCTCCCAGACTCGGACACTACAATCCAAATTCTTGGCAGGCCCAGAAGGGGCAGCAGCCCTCCTCCCTGCGAGGCGTCTCGAGGTTTGCACGGCGTCTTTCTCAAGTGACCTTTCTTAAATCCGGTCTTTAGGGACCGCTTTTTACTATTAACTCCTCGAGAAACATCAGCTCAACCCTTTGCTTTGTCACGTGCCAGGATCTGGGCCCCAAAGAAGCACTGACAGTTCCCATTTCAAACCCAAGTGGTGCTCACGTACACGTGGCTCCATGCTGTGAAGAGTCCACTCCGAAACATTCAGCTCCAGGTTTCTTTTTTCCCGGCTTTCTTTTTGCAGGTATCGGCTGGTTAAAACAAAAGGGAAAAAAAAAAAAATCCCTTTTCATCTCTGTAATTTAGGCCAACAACAAAACAAAGCGGCTGAAGGATCACAGGAAGACGAACGGCAGGATGGTAAAACATCAGAGGATCCTCACAGCAGCTGATTTAAGGCTGATTTGGGAGGAAACTTCCCAATCTTCAATTTACAAACACGGGGAGAGGCTGTGAGCTAATGGTCAAGAATGAGACCAACAATTCCAACAGAGACTTCCACACAAACCTAAGTTCATTGCTTCGGAGAGGTCAAAAAACCCCAAATCACATGTTACTAGAGGAAAAAGAGAAAAACCAAGCAAGGAACCGTAATGCCATAATTCCACCGAGTGCCTTGATCCCACACCCTGCGCGCACGTCTGGAAGAACTAATACAGAAGCTTTTGGGCCAACCCCTCTGGCTGAGGAAGTTCTCAAGCCACGGGGTGCTGGAAGAACCCTCTCGAGGTAAAAAACTATTTGATGCAGACCTATTGTTATGCCCTTTCCCAGGCACGGGCTGTTAACTGTTCAGGAGAGCACCGGACTGAAGCAACACGCGGTTTATCTCTGTAGGGCGGCTCTCAGGCTACAAAGCTGTTGCTTAAGGGTTTTGACTACTCCTGCGTCAGCGGCAAAGACATCTAAGGATGCCCGCTTGCACAAGCCGCACCCATTCCATTGGAGGTGTATCCGCGCCAGCTGATAACACCCGGAAAGGTGTATGACGGAAAGGTGCCATACGGTATCCGTCTCAAAGGGGAATGTCAGAAATACAAGTAAAACCCAGTAGGGACACAAAGGTGGCTTGCTCTGGGAAGCCGGAGGGAAATACGGTGGCTTTGTGTAAGACACTGAACAGAAGAGGTAGAGGCAACCTGAGAAGGAACACGTTACAGAGCTCACTACTGTAGAAAGGACGAACAGCACAAGTAGGGGGGGAAAACAGGTCTTGAGAGAAGAAAAGGCTAAAAGAGCATAGCTGAGAGTAAGAGTGTCGGCGCAGCTGATCACAAAGAGAAGCGTATATACCCCGGGACACCAACGTTCTGAGCTGCCATCTGGAAGTTCTTAAAGAAGGGGGAGTGAAAAAGCTCTTGGAAGAACCGCATTCCTTTTACAGTCTGGTTGGTATCTTGAAACACTTCTTCCCTGAAATCTTTCCCTCCCATCAACAGCCCAGTTCTACTGATTACTAACAAAGTCAGCACACGTGTGCCACAGGGCTATGGCGTATCTGGCTGTGCCTATCACGGGAAGGTGGCAGAGTCCAGGTACCCCAGACCCTGGGTGGAGGGGACGCTGTGACACCAGATAAGCAGTTGATGCCAGACAACTCGCAGCAAGCAACGCCAAGATTCCTGGTTGGTTATCTACAAGCCATGTGAAAACTTGCAGTCGCCTTACAGGGACTAAATCTAAAAACCCTCTCCTCATTCACACCATAAAAGCAGTGACGGAGCAGTTACCGGTTACTTACAGCAAAGTCTGACAAATCTTGTCCCCTTTCTGTCCCAGTGAGTCCAAGTACGTGATGGTCTTCTTTCTGACATCTATGACCTGTTATTAAAAGGTGACTGTGAGACAAAGCACAACCTTGTGCCGCTCACTCCCCAACACCTAAATGACTTCTCTTGCCAGTTTTTGCTCCCCCTCCAATTCTACAGAAAAAGCTCCGTGGGACTCACGGCTAGTGTCCAGTGGGCTCGCAAGTTCACAGGCACGAAGATGATGTCCTGCTTGAAGACATCCACACTTCTGGTCCACCTTCTTACTGCTTCGTAGCCCCCAGATGTTAGTTCGGGATAAAAGAAAGTACTGAAAGCGTGGACCGCTGGATAGCCTTCCTTCTTGCCTCTTTCCATCAGCAGACCCATGTAGAAATTAACGACCTGTACCATAAAGAGGAAACGTGAGGTGTAAAAATAAGATGCTGGCTTCCCCAACCAAAAATACAGCACCACCTCTTTTCTGGCCACCCTTAAGCACGCAGCGGAGAGAACTCCAGCCTCAGCTGTCAGCTTTTGTTCCCAGAATTTCACACGGGGTTACATCGGCAGTTTGATCAAAACACCTGCCCCCCACGCCAATAACCCGGACGAACTCCTGGAAGCTGCGTCATACAAGAAGTAACAGAACTTCCAGAAACGCTCGACCCTTCAATACCTCAAATAAGACCTGTACAGAGATTTCTAGGCTCTGCTGCGGAGGTCGTCAAAGAACGTTGACGAGACTTCTGTACATGGCGGAGGGGTATTTTTCAATAAAGGCTGAATGAGACTGTCCCTGTGCTGCAGCTGGTTTTACCTCATCATTTAGCCAGCAAAGGTTCCTGAGCGTGCGGATGTCCTCACGAGTGACCTTTAGTTTGAAGGCACTGCTCATGATCTCATCTGGCTCACCTCTGCCAAATGCGGCACTGACCTCTCTCTCCATGGCCTGAAAGGAACAATTCAATGGGGAAGGACTTGTGAAACAGAGCATGGAGCACGCTGACCTGGGGGCAGCTTTCCACTGAAACACGGCCTGTAAATTCAGCTCAGGTGACAGAGCAACTGCCTTCGACGGTTTCTTGGCTCAGTGAGCGATAGCGCTTTTGCCTTGCTTGCTTGGCTTCAGCATCCCAACTTTGGACTTTAGAGTCCAGGCTTGCTGCCATTTCTTTTCACCAAGGACGTTGGGATAAAACCCGTAAACTTAGCAAACACGCTAAAGCAGCTGAAGATGGAACACAAGTCTGGCAAACCCCTTTCCCACGTGCTGCCGCGGCCCTTGCAATACCCAGGTTTAAGCCAACCCCAGCGGGCATCCTCCGTACCGAGGCAGCTAAGTCAGGAGCCGGAAAGAGTGTGAAGGTGGGGGACTTCAAAGGGAACGGCAAAGGGGGAAACTGAGGCAGCTACACTGGAGTCAGGCAATGGGGAGTCCATCTTGTGCATGCAACTGGTCCCAATTTGCACGTTCCCATCTAAGTCTGCCTAGGGAATGCAAAGAAACCACTACGGATGGTGGTATAAAACACTCTGATCTGCAATAGCATCTCCTTGCTTGAATCTGGGTGAGCAAAATAAGAAAACCACCCGGTTTCCCTTGTACCCAGCATCAACGCTGCAGACTTTGTAAACTCTGCATTTGCTCGCCCTTTCCAAGTCAATCTTCAACAGGCAGGAAAAGGTGGGGGGAGCTCAATTAGACTGCAACTCCGAAGAATAAAAGCAGCCAAAATTCATACAAGCAGGGGAAACTGAACTCCCACTCCCTGGTGGTCGGCACCACGGATCAGCACAAGCTGATCTTTCAGGTTCTATCACTACTGTAGGACAAGAGGCACATCCAATATAACTGGATGAGTCGGGTTAGCACTGCTCTGGAGACTGGTGTTCAACCTGGACTCATTTTTTGTCCTGGTAACAGAAGGCCCACAAACCCTCAGGGCAGCACAACTGAAGGAGCGCTGGAGCACACGAAATCCTTCAAACCAGCTTTAGTGCTGACCCTCGCACTGCAAAGTCACAGCCGCAGACACTCACTAACAGGTTCAATGCAAGTTCTTCAGATTTCAAAGAGCCTTAAGAACCACCGAGAATAAGAGGAGTTCCCTGCAGCTCTGTCACAACCTTCTCTTTTGTCTCACAGACTGTCGGCTACGGTACCTCTGTGAGCGGAGGAAAGCGTTCCGCTGTTTTTCCCAGGCTTGGCACTTTCTTTTCTTCCACATTGAGGCTGGCTGACTTTGTGGACTGAACACATGCAGGATGTTCTTGGAATAACGCATCTTCTGAGATTTCAGCTCCACGCTGCCTCTGTTAGACAAATGGATGTTAAGCTAGCAATCAAGCACAGATTTGTTTGCTCGGGGACAGGACAGAAAATCTTGCTTATATAGAAAACTGGAAGGGTTTTTATACACACATCCAAACAGCAAACTCCAAAGTTACTTTTTATTGACAACTGCATTCCAACTGTGCACCCATGGAGTGCTGCACTCGGAGGCAAGAGAGGCAGAGAGCTCGTTTGGCTTGGGCTAGCATTAAGAACCCCAGCAAAGCCTCCACGTGTAGGTATCAAGTTGAGAGTGAGACTACGATTTCTGATTTCCGTGATTAAAATTTTATTTTTGACCTCAATCCTGACCAGAGGTGAAAGTCGGAGATGTACTTCCCATCCCAGCAAACAAGATACGACTAAAGACACCCCAGTCCAGCTTTGCAGGTCAACTAAGGCTGTGCGCTAAAGATTTTGAGGCTATACCCAACACATTAAAGGGGAAGAATCAAAATGCTATAGTGTAGTGTGCTCCTAATAATCCAGAAACAAAATTAATGGCAGCGGAAAACACTTTGCCATAGCGCTACTCATCTAATAATGCTCCCGCTTTCCCGGGGAAAAACAACCTGGGCAAATACAGATATTGTTGAGTAAGTCATGTGAAGTGAAGAGCGCTGAAGTTTCTGATCACAAATAGCTCTATTTTCCTTGTGAAAAACACAAGCTTACCCCTGCGATGGTTTGTTTTGCTGCTCCTTCCTCTTCCTGACAGTTTTCTTCTGGTGTGCAGTACCTGCCAGGAGAGGGAGAGAGAGAAGTGAGCTTTGTATCCGTCCTCTCCCACGGAATTCTCAAGAATTCACCTTCTGGACAAGAAAGGCTTTTTCAAGGCTTATTCTGACTACAGCCCCGGTTGCACACATCAACATGTGACAATATCGTCTCAACTTCCAGCACCGTTCTTTCTTAGCAGCAAGACTGGGATAGAATGAAGAGCTGGGAGCTTTGGAATTATTTTTTTTTTCCATCTACTTGTACAAGACTTCTTTTGTTTCTCTTTATCAGTTGCATTATTTAGAAAACAGAGAAGCAACCAGCACTTCCTCTATCGAGGGCTTTGTGATCTACTGCTGATAAACACTGCACGCTGGGTGTTCTACTGCAAGGTGTAACAGGAACATCTGCAACTAGACTTGCATCCAAACAGAGTGAGCTTCGGGAAACTAAGGCCAGTACATTGAATTCCAAATGGGACAGCGACAGGATGTTTACTTGCCTTCTACAGGCCAGTCAAGAGAGTGACTATCCCCATTTGGAGAGGATTGTCATTCAAACCACACAGACTCTGAAGAGCAAACAAATACACAGACATTGAAGTTGTCCAGATATATGTCCCTGCTTCAAAAACAAGAATTCGCATTGTCACCAAAAGACCCCTTTCAGAGAGGCCACTGGCCTCTCAAACCCAACTGCACGCTGCCTTTTTCCCCCTCCTAGTCAAACCCCACGCATCCTCTAAGTCCCAAAAACTGCCTCAAGTCCCACCAGGCTTTACAAGCTCTCTCATCCTTATGCTCAGGATGCGAGTTTCCAAGTGAAAGAAATGAAATGTCAGCTCCTTGATGGCTCGGCAGAATGACTCACAAACAAAAACGGATTCTGCACATCCAAGGACAACTTGGGACGGCCACCACTCGCGCCCTTACTGGCTTTCTTCCCACAGCAAACACCACACCAGCACAACCCTCTTTGTCACGCAGCACGGCTCTCGCATGGCAGCTGTGTTGGAGGTGCAACTGGCTTGCGAGCAATTCCGGAGCCGCAAGGTAGCTACTCCTCTTTCACAGCACTGAGACGATCACATACCATTGGTCATCTTCTAGACTCTACCAGAGGCTGAGAGACACACGCATGCAGAGCCAAAAGAAACAAGAACCATCATTAAAAGAGACTCTACCTGATCATATCACCTCTCTGCGACCACTGTGGGCAGCAAACATCTATACATTCGACACCTGCACAGAAAAGCAGTAGGAAGAAAACAAGAAGTCGACTTTGAATCACCATCAGATATAGACAGCTCTCCATTTCTGAGTGATAAATAAAAAAACCCAAAAGTTTTAATGCTGACTGTATGGTCAGGAGGTTTGAATTCTGGCAAGCGCTTTGAACTTGGAACATCATCTGCCAGTGTATAAGAAATGCCCTATTCTGATTTGAAGTCTACCTACAAAGTGTAACGGATTGGAATCATGGGGATACTCACTGGTCCTTAGTGTTGGACGTGGATAGACCTCTCCTCCGTATTTTGGTTCTTCCAGGTGACTCACAGTCGTCACTGGTTCCTTAGAGGAGGCTTGAACACTTTGGGGTAGGAAACAAACAACAGAGGAGAATCACAATTTTTATATGTGAGGCATTTGTTATCAGTGTATACCAATTCACGGTGGCTTTTGGGGTTTTTCTTTGAAAAGAAAAAAATATTCTTTGCACATCCGACAAATATCTGCATCAACCTGAGGAGGCCACTTTACTCTGCGGGACAAGACAGCGTTCATTTCAACCAGCCTTGACCAATTCTGCTCAATCTATTTGTTAAAGGTTATGCTGACAGTGAGAATGGCAATGTCCACAACATCCACACTGCTGGGACATTTTACTTCAGACCTGCCCTGCTCTGACCTCAGGGACTATATGCTCAGTAGCAGTTGGAGTGCATTAGACACGTTCCCCAGGAACCTTCTCTGGTTTAGCTTCCTCTGAAAGGAATCTCTTTCTCATGCTCCAGATCTGCTCCAAAATATGAGCCAAACCACAATAAGCAATGACTGGCAGATTAGATGCTGAAAGCAGAGTCTTGACCCGCTCTCAAATGCTATTGCCATTGCACTTAAAATTACATGAGATACTGTTTTCTCTATCATTTTCATGATATGGATTTTCATCTGAAGTGGCGGATTCTGGCGCAGCGCGCTCCTTCGTGGGCGGCCTCAGTGGTAAGAAGCTGTCTGGAGCAGCTTTGATGCTCTGTTTGCCTTTCCGGCTTGTGCTGAAAACATCAACGGCAAAAGAAATTGTATCCAGAGAACATTCAAATATGCACCTCCACCACCAACTACTATGTCAAGCACGTACACTGATGACGATGGAGACAGACACGAGATGTTCATGACTTTCAGATGAAGACCTGCTGTCTTCAACTGGCTAATGGGGAAGTACAGAGAAGTAAAAGTGAAAATCACAACTGCCTTGAAGATACGCTGTTGATTGTGTCCTCAGCCTCCTCTCAAGTTCAACACTTCCTCTTACCGCAGACCTTTAATCTCTAGCTAATCTCCTGTGTCAATTAAGTAGCTGGGTTTAAAGAAAAAGTTGAAAATTGGTTCTTCGGGGGGGAAGCAGCTGGAGACCTCCCTTACCATAGGCAGTAAACCTTTCGGGGAAGAAGTTCAAAGAAAACAGAAGGATTTTTACCTCAGACGTGGAATTATCTTCTGAGGACGGGATAGTGTTTCCTTAGTCAAGTAAGCATGGGTTCCACATGGCATTTGACCTACGAGAGAAGAGTGTAAGGCATCAGGAACTATGAAAGGGAACTGAAGAGGTTCATGAGTTTACAGTAACGAGCTTCACCAAAGATAAATTGTCATTGTCTCTCTCACATCATAATATCATTTGTGTTATGTCACTTGACGACATTTTCAGGTTTTCACACCGGCAACTACAGCAAGTTGTGTGCACAAGGTATTGCCAGCCAAAACCTGAAATACAAAAGGCTTCTCGGGATCTACTACCTAAAAGGAGCATTGAAAACAATTTACTTCTGGCAAGCTAACAGTGGACGGATCAGAATGGAAGGACTGCATCCAAGGCAGCTCTGGCACTGAGATGACAAGATAAACGCCCGGCCCCACTCCAGAAGCAATGGTGCAGGTAAGAAACAGAGGTCACGCTCAAGTCTTCCCAGATGCTGCCTCGTCCCGTGCCTGCAATAATCCGTACAGAACCCTAGGGGTAGACTTGGACAGTACACAAGGTAGGGTGAAAATGAAACAAGTCGTATAACTTGATGTCAGCCTTACCAATTTGCAGCATTGCTACATCGAGCGATGAAAATCTTGGTCTTTTAGTTGAAGGCTCAAAAGAAGTGGACCGAATCTTAAAAGAAAACATAAAAAGTACCAACGTGAGTGTAACCTGAATGTGAATCCAAGCAAACACACTTCCGGAGACTTAGTCAGCTCTGCTATGACTTGGGGACCATGACTTGCTGGTTCAGATTGCAGAAGAATGCCAATCTTTGCAGGACCTTTGACAGGGACACTTTAATTTTTGAATACAGGCTCTCATACGTGCAGTCAGCTCCTAAACATTCCAAAGTGTGATAGCTCAGCCCTTGAAAAATATATTTTGTACAAATAAGAGTTAACGACTCTCTCAGGAATGAAGAATTAGAGCCCGACAGTCTCTTAGCCCTCTTACCCCATGGGACAATAAGAAAAATAGCACTACACCTTTGAACCAAACCAGGGAGTCAAGCAGTCAGTGGCTCATTTTTACAGAGCCAAAGTCCTACAGGAATCCTCTCATGGACTGATGGAGCAGAAAGAGGTCTATCCACAGGAAGTATGCAGTTTTTCTTGTCAGGTAGTGTATTTTGATGCCTTAACCGCAAGCTCGAGAAAGAGAATAACAGTTTACAAACACACTAAAACTATAAACTTGAACAAGTGTCAAGTATCTGGAAGACAACACACATTTTGCTCCTTCCGCAGCTGCCAGTGCCGGAGCAGAGGACACAGACTTGAGTAAGGCAAACCCAGCCCACATTATAGCTGCCTGCTAGAAATGGAAAAGAACCACCTACTGCTGTACAGGCTCAGAGCAGGCTCAACCTCAAGATGCATTAGGGAGAGCCGCTTGCTCTCGCACCTTGCACAGATCCTAATATTTCAAACCCCTCGCTAACCTCTTCCGCAGACTCTGTGCCTGGAGCATCTTCGCTGACGGAAGCCGCCAGGCGTTTGGTTGCCTTGGTTGGCAACTGCACCACAGCAGAAACTTCTTCAGCTTTCTCCTTCCGCTCAGAGATGGCATAATCTAAAAAACAAAGACAGGCCATAGAAGAACATGATAGAAAACCAACAAAGGTACATTGCGAATACAGCCAGGAGGGAGCACACAGCTTTGATTTAAAATACTCTTTCTGCTGACACGCACGGGCTCACCGCCAGAGACCTGGGCTATCTCCTGCTGGCAGTGAAAGTATTGTGCCCTGCCACAGTCACCGCAGATAACGTCATACATTGGGCTAAGGGCTACAGTGCACCCTCAAGCCATTGGCTATAGGGATAGATAGCCACAAGGAAAGAACAGCTTGAAAAGCCACAGCTTCAGGAACAATGCCAGAGCACAAAAGCCAGACTTTTCCAAGGGACACGAAACCTCAGAAAAATCATGCATATTCAATACTTCTGTAATGTGCAATACCTGATGTTCTCTTTTTCGGCAGACTCTCATCACCATCGTCCACAGGTATCCAAACGCTGAGGAAAGAACACACACAACAGTGTTTTGCAGCCCTAGGGAAGCTCCCAACAGGCTGACTTCCCTTCACAGGGCCCAAACTTTCAAAGTTACTTTTCCTATCCCGAAGGTCTCCCCCTCCAAGCCCCCCTGGGATCATCTCAGGCACATACACCTAACTGCACCCCTCCTCAACACCCCCCAACCTCTCCCAGCCAACGACCGCTCTCGGAGAGCTAATTATCCCGCTGGAGCACATTAGGCCTCTTTTTCTCATTCGGCTCCCTAACTTTTTTCTCATTCGGCTCCCTAACTTTTTACGTTTGTTCCCATCGCCAAAAACTTAAGTTCATATGTAAAGCTCTCCTCTTTCCTCGGGGAAAGCAGCACACCAGAGATTACTACGCCATCTCATTTCGTAAATCACTACACTGAGTTGCAAAGAAAGGTCTAAGGAGGACGGGAAATAAAAGGTGGCAAAGCAACTCGTGCATACACCCACTTCAATCACTTTTTCCTTTGGGAATGGAGCACAAAGGTTGCTCCTAGGTGGGTTTTTGCCTCTATTTGCCCTCCCAAATGTCATGACAGACGGCAAGGATTCTTTGAAGCATTCTATGGCCTTTCTTACACAAAGGAATTTCTTTTAAACTGTTACGCCCCCGAACCCTGCTGATATCATTGCTTCTGGACTATCTTCTCTCTGTATCAGGAGCACAAAGAAGTCCCTAACGGCACCTTTCATACAACATCAAGAGTATTGGCTATTCCTATGCTATTAAAGTCAGGCAGAAAATATTGGGGGGTAGGCATTAGAGGCCAATACCCTCCCATAAAGATGCACTCTTACTCAGCGTATTTCATACTTCAGAAGGCAAAAATAAAGAAGGCAAAATCTTTGTATCCTCCTGCTCAATTGTTCGCAGGAGCTAACTCCTTCTGAGCTGCTCTCCAGGCTCAAGGCTACGTCCTGAGAGAAGCGCAGTTTCAATACCTGACTGCGCTTACGGCAACTGCCTGTGAACAGAAATGCCACTTTCTCCAGCTTTACCAGAGCACCCGGCACCTGGGAGAGCCTTGTTTTGTCCTTTTTTACTTTACCAGACACTTGGAGGTTTAGAATCAGTTTGAGGGCGAGAAAAGAGGAATTCTCTCTTGGGAAGTTGTACTAAGCTGCTCCCCGCTCCTTCACCACTCCAAGTCTCCACCCCCTCTTTTTCCCTTTTCAAGCCCCCGCTGTGCAGACGGAAAGCCAACGAGGGGGTGGCTTTGCCCACGGATTTGGGGGGAACATCTGGAAGCCACAGTCATCTCGGCATCACAGGGGAACGACTCTGACTGCGGCCCGGGGCGAGCCCACAGCGGCAGGAGCCACAGCCGCCGCACAGGGCCGGAAGGACGGGGCTGCCGGGCTGGGAGAGGGCGGGGGGGGCACGGGGCTGCCGGGGCCCACCACGAGCCCCACCGCCCCGGAGGGGGGGCTCTGGGCGGGCAGAGGGGCCGAGGCCAGAGCCAGGGGAGCCCCAGAGCAAGACCCCGCCCTGCACCCGAGCCCACGGAGCGACTAACGCCGCTCCCGGCCGAGGCGCCGGGCGGGCTCCCGCCAAGGAGCCCCGGGGGTCCCGCAGGCCCCAGGCGGGGGGGGGGCGGGGGGAGTGGGTGCCGGGGCGATGCCCCGGGGCGGCCCTGAGGCGGCGGGGCGGCTCGCTGACCTGGGGGACGGCCTCTTGCGCGGCGGCGGGGCCGAGGGCGGCGAGGAGGGCACCGAGAGCCCCCCGCAGCCATCGGTACAGGGGCGGCTGAGGGGGGAGAGAGGGGCGGGGCGATGGGTGCGCGCAGGCGCGCCGCCGTCTGTGCTCTGCCTGAGGGGGCCGTTAGCGGCCGCCCGGCCCGCTTCTGCCCTGCCCTGCGGTGGGGCCGGGCCGGCGCCGTCCCGCCTCGCCCTCTCCTCTGTCTTGGGGAGGCACTGGCCCTTCTCCGGAAGCCCCGAGCCGGGCCCCGGCTGGCAGCTGGGCGCCGGGAGGCGGGGGGTGCCCGGAGGCGGGGAAGAGGCCTGTCTGCCCTCGGGGAGAGGCCCCCCCAGAGGCCGGAGGGGGCCCCCCAGAAGCCTCCCAGAGAGCGGAGGGGCCCCCCCGAGAGCGGAGAAGCCTTTCGGCGTCCCGCAGGACTGAGGCGAGCGGCACCGCCCGGCGGCGCGGGCTCTTGCGCGCCCCCTCCTGCCTCCTCTGCCCGCGGTGGGTGAGGGAATGCCAATCCCGGGCTTACCGAGCCCTTTCCTGCGCGCTCGCACGGCGCTTTGCGCCCCTCTGGCGGGGAGCTGCGCTCGCTGCACCCGGCTGCGCCATGGCTGCGGCGCGACTGGAAGGACGCGGACTGCGTTCGGCGTTCCACCATGGTGAGCGGCTGCGATGGAGCGGCGCCCGACCGCCGGCCGCGGGCAGCCCCGCTCGAGCCGCTGCTGCGGGGGCCGGCGAGCGTGTGGTGAGTGCTGAGCTGTGTGCGGGGGGTTGGGCTGGCTCTTGGGGCGCTGCCTCGCCCTGCCCTTGCTCCTAAGGAGGCTCTTCAATGCGGTGCTCGCCCGTCGTTAACGGGGGGTGGACATGTGCGGGTGTTGCTGCAGCCCCGTGGCGGAGAGGCTTTTCCAGAGGGGTTTTTAAGTGTAAGAGGAGCGAATGTCCTGAGCAGGAGCTGGTGTCTTGGGCTGTAGCTTCGTCTGTGGAGCTGTAGAGTCGTGGGAAGGATGGAGGAGAAGGAACGAGCCTCCTGGTGAAGGGAGGGAAATGAGGAGGTGCAGTGTCCAGCCCGGTGTCGAGGAGTGTCTGGGCAGGAGGGGACACGTTGGTGTAGGAGCCGTGGAGCAGCCCGTGGCCCGAAGCAGAGGGTGGACACGGGGAGCATGGGCTCGCTGCGAGGAGGAGCACAAAACCTCGGCGTGGGTGGTTTAAATGGAGAGCTGGGAGCAAGAGCGGCGTCCAGCATGGGCAGGGGAGCTGGGTCTTGTCCTCCACGTGAGCAATGGTGGTTTGCAGGTAGCATCTGGTTGCACTTGCTGGAATGCAGAGCAGGAGAGAGTTGTGTCCTGGTTTTCCCCTACAAATGCAGGACACAGACGAAAACATGGCAGTGGGGAGGGTGTGGGGGTAACTGGGAGCCCCCGTCTGCCTCCCAGCCCCATCGCGCTGGGTCGGGGCTGCAGCTCACCCCAATGCACCCTCGGGTGCACCCACGCTCTGTGAGGGGGGGTTTCAGGGCCTGAAGGGTTGTCCCCGTGTCCCTGCTGGGCTCACGGTGGTGGCACACTGCTCTGCGTGGGACTGGGAGTGGCCGGGAAGGGTCTGGCACGCTGGGGCCATCGCTGACCCTCATTTTCTCTCCAACCATAGGGCTCCTCGATGTACCTCTTGGGTGTGTATGGAGCCCCCCCCGGCCGGTGCCTTCCGCCATCAGCACCCGGTAAGTGCCTGGTACCCCTTTCCAGGAGATCTTCACTTGGGCACCTTGGGAGGGTGAGCAGCTACTACCATGGGATGGTAGCATGGGGACAGCCACCTCCCTTGTCCCTTGTCCAGCCAGTCCCCTGACCCTCTCGCTCTTCTGTGCCCCTTCAGCTGCTGGAGCAAGAGTTTGTGAACTTGTTCATCGGGATGCAGGCGGTGGGGGCCATCATCGGGAAGAAGGGGCAGCACATCAAGCAGCTGGTGCGGTTTTTGGGTGCCTCCATCAAGGTGAGGAAGGGGCCGCGGGGCTGGTCCTGCGTTTTGTGCCTCAGTTTCCCCTCCCCACTGCCGAGGGCAGGGAATGGGAGTCTGCGGGTTACAGTGTTGCTCCCCAAATTATCATAGACTGGTTTCGGTTGACAGAGACCTTGAAGACCATCCAGTCCACCCTGCTGCCCTGGTCAGGGACACCTCCCACCCGCCCAGGTTGCTCCAAACCCTGACCAACCTGGCCTTGAACACCTCCAGGAATGGGGCAGCCACAGCTTCTCTTGCCATCTCATGTTGAGCTTCTCATCAATCAGCACCCCCAGGTCCTTCTCCTCAGGGCTGCACTCCATCCATTCTCCGCCCAGCCTGGATTTTTGCTGGGGATTGCCCCGACCCATGTGTAGGACCTTGCACTTGGCCTCCTTGAACTTCATGAGGTTGGCATGTGCCCACCTCTCCAGCCTGTCATTAGTAGAAGGCCAGGCCTGCAGCACCCTGGTTATCAGCCCAGCTCAGGTGGGAGGGGATGCTCCTGCATGGGGCGGTTGCCCTGCGTTGGGGGGGTACATCCCACCAAGGGAAGGTCTTGCTGAAGTGGGGACTGCGCTCATGCTCCCTCTCCCTCATCCCTCCCCAGCTCGCCCCGGCAGAAGGTCCCGAGGCCAGCGAGCGGATGGTCATCACGGGGCTTCCCGAGGCTCAGTTCAAGGTGCGCTGGGTGGGGGCTATGGGGGGGCGACAGTAAGGGACAAGTCGAGGGCATCCCTGTGGTCACCACTGTGCTGGCAGCCTGCCTTGGCCTCCCTCAGCGCCAGGGGAGCTTTTTGCTGGGTACAGTGGTTTTGATGCTGCTGGACATGGGGACATCGTCAGCTTTGGGGATGGAGAGGCACAGTGGGCGCTGCCTGATGGTTTTCCTTTCTGTCCGTCTCCTCCCCAGGCCCAGGGGTGAATATTTTGGGAAGATGAAAGAGGAAAACGCGAAAGACGTGAAGCTTGAAGCCCACATCAAGGTGCCTTCTTTCGCCACCGGCCATGTTATAGGCAAAGGTGGCAAGACGGTAGGTGGTGGTGCCCCGGGGACGCAGAGTTGGGCATCAGCCGTCACCCCTGCCCACCCCAGGGGGACAAATCCCGGGTGCACAGTAGTTTCGGCGATGTCTTGACCCTCAGCCCCTATGTCCTGGTGGTGGTTCTTGTTGGTCCCAAGGAAGGGGGAGACACACAGGGTGCCTGGTGCCGTGGTGACACCGGCAGCAGAGCATTTTGGCTCTTCCACAACAAAACCCCCTTGTGGTTCGCTCCAGGTGAATGAACTGCAAATTTTAACCAGTGTGGAAGTCCTTGTGCCACGAGACCAAACCCTGGACAAGAACGAGGAGGTCATCATTAAAATCATTGGGCACTTCTTTGCCAGTCAAGTACGGTTTGGCCGTGGCTTTACCCAATATTCCCCGGCTGCTTCCGTCCACCGAGGAAAGGCGTGGGGTGGCTGAGCCCAGCACCACCCGAGCGTCCTGCCACTCTTCTTTCAGGTGGTCCCTGTGCCCCCAAGAGGCACTGAAGGTGTTTCGGTAGCTCCCCCCGGCTGTGGGAGTGCTGAAATTGAAGATTGGCTCGATTGAGCTAAAAATGGGTGTTTTGAATGCTGTGCAGAGCGGCACCCAGGGTGTGAATGGAATCCTCAGTGCGGGCAGAGCCACGCGCATCCCACCTGGGTGCATCTTCCATAACCTTGTCTCCTGTCCACTCGAGAGGGATGGTGGCCCCCCAGAAAAATTCAGGTGGTCTTGAGGAGAGATGGAGGAAGCACAAGTTTAAAAAAAAAAAAAAAAAACAACCCCCAAGAAACAAACAAACAAAAAAACCAACCAAACAAAACCCCTTGAAATTACTTACAGCTTGTCCAGAGTGACAAGTTGGGAGTGGCGAGATGCTCGGTGGGGGCTTGGGGGTGGGTGGTAGGGGGAGAAACCGTGCCCTGACCCCCACCTCTTGCTTTTCCCCTCTCCTCCCCAGGACTGCACAGCACAAGATGAGGGAAATGCCCCAGCAGGTGAAGCAGCAGGAGCAGAAACACGCTCCGGGAGCCCCGGCCTCGCAGCACAGCAAGGGAGGCTCCCGCAATGATGCCCAGCACTGCCCAATGAATGTAACCCCACTGCCAGACTTTGCCCCCCCTCCCCCACCCCCAGCAGGTCAGGGGAGCAAACCAAAGACCCCTCCCAAACACACCTCCCCCCCCCCCCCCCCATTCCACGTGGCACTGTGAGGATGCGCAACCGAGGGGTGTGGGGAAGGCTCTCTCCATCACCTCCCGACGCTATCCCTTTAGTTGGACTAACATAGGCAGAGAGAGAGAGAAAGAGAGTTTTTATTATTCTTTTTTTAAAATTTTTTTATTTCCTAAAAGCCACCCGGTTTTCATCCCAGGCATGGCCAGAGGAGCTTACCCAGTGTTGAGGGGGGGAGGTTGGGCTGCGTCACGCAGCGCAGCGGCTCATCAGTTTTTAGAATTAATGTAACAATAACAAAACTAATGGCGATTTTTAAGTTTTTTAAGGATTTTAATTCTTTATTTATTTCATTTCAGAGGGGGTGGGGGCAGGAGGAGGATGTTTATTTTTTAGCACAAGCCGGATTTTCTAGAGGTTAAAGGAAAGGCCATGCTCGCTGTAAACACTTTGGGGAATGATCCTGGTTGTAAGGAGAGAAGGGGGAAAGAGGGGCAGGGGTGGAAAGCCAGATTTCCAAGAGGCTGTCAGCCCAGGGCTGGGGGAAAAAAAAAAACACACTAGCAAAATAACTTATTTTTTTTTTAATTTCAAAAATAAAACGCATACAACCCTCAACCCCAGATGACACACACACAACCACACAGAAAAACTACCTCAGGGTTTACCTCAGCACATTGCGCTTCTGTTTCCCTTTTAGAGATTTTGTGTGCCTTACAAAACTGATAGCTGGCACGTTATTTTTGTTTATTTTCTTAATAAAAAAAAAAAAAAAAAGAGTTGGAAAACACGCTCTACTGAGTGCGAGGCGGGAGAAGGAAAGCAATCCCACGGGTGCCAGAGCTCTTCCATAGTCTCCTTCTGCTGGCTGAGAGCCAGGGGCCTTTCCTTCGGAGAAAGCTTGAGATGTTTAAAAAGAGAAAGAGAAAAAAAAAATAAAAGAAAAAAAGGGGGGGAGGAAAAAAACGAGGGGAAAGAAGAAAAAAGGGAAAAAGAGATAAAAAGGGGGGAAAAGAAAAAAAAAGGGAAAAAAAAACAACAACCCCAAATATAAAAAAAGAAAGGTAGAAAGGAAAAAAAAACCCTAAAAAAAACCAAGCAAAGTAAGTGGTGAAAGCCTTTGGGCAAGAGGAGGGACGAGAGCCAGGGGGTGAGGTGGGTGAGGTGGCGCTGCCAGCGCCGGCCCTGGGGGCTGTGACACCACACTGCAAAGTGTTCTGTGAAAAAAAAACAAACAAATCCCACCCAACGACAACAACATAAAAAAACAAAGAGAAATCTCTCCAGCTCACAAGAGCCTGAGCTCGCTCTCCGTTGCTCTCTTTCCAGTGACTCGGGGAGGGTGGTGGGGGGGGGGTCATAGCTGAGCTGAGAGTGGGGGGGGTGGTGGGAGTTTGCCCCATGGCTGTGATGGGGGGAGAAGGGGTGGGTGGGGAGTGGGGGATGTGGTGTGGGGTTTTTGAGGGTGGTGTGGGTTTTTTTGCCAGGTGTCGCTTTACCCAGTGGCTCGGGGAGTGTGACGAAACGGAAAAAAGGACTTCACTGAGAGGTTCAAATTAACAATTTCTTTGGACTTCACTCACAGGTCCAATACATCACTATTGCAAGTTCTGTGTGTGCGATGGCGATTGCACTATTGCGGTTTAAAAGAAATTAGCGGGATCCACTATTGCGAGCTACAAATGCCCCCGACAAGTAGCAACACAAACCACGAGGGCGCTAGATATTAATGCCTTAGAAGAGTGCACCAGTCACAAACTCAATCGCATGCCCTATACCGTACGGATGTTTCTTAGCCACTTACCCTCTCTCTCTCAAGTGAGGTCGCTCCATCCCGGGGAAGTTACCCTGTACAGCGTCCTGGATGGGGGGGCGGATCTCCTAGGGGCCAGCTGTATCCTTGGAGGATTCCCCATTTGTCTCCCCAGACCCTGCGGTTTATATTTCCTGACTCGGTGAGGGTGCAGGATTATGCCCGAGTGGATTACACTGTCTGGGATATTTCCCTCTGGTGGTGCCATAGCGAAGTCTCTGTTGCCAATTTGTGGTGTCCGGCGCTCAACGTCACGGGAAGAGTGGTGGGATGGGACTTGGGGCATTTTGTTTGTTAAGGGCCATTTGGTTTTGGTTGTTCTGTGCCATCTTGAGATAAGCCCGGGCTGAGCTGTTTTGCAGCTCCCCCCACGTTCTCTCTGCACAGCCAAGGCACGGCGGAGATGGAGCTGAGTGGGATGGCAGCTCCCTGCCTCTCACCTCTTGTGCTCTGAAACCGGCTTGGCTGGCTGCTCCCACACAGTGTGTTACTGGCTTGCCCAGCAGGTAAAGAACCCAGATTTGGGACGCCACTGGGGTGTCCGTAAGGGGTCCTGGGCTGCCCTTATGGGGTCCTGGGGGGGAACTCTTGCAGGCCAGAGGGAGTCTGGGGCAGCCCTTCAAGGATCTGGGGGTCCCCTCTGGTGCCTCTGGGGAGGCTTTTGTGTCTGGAGAGGGCCGAGCTGGTTTCAAGAGGTGCTTCCTCCCTTTCTCCAGCCCACCCAGCTCCCCCGACACCACCACCCCCCCAGGTTGGTGGGTGCCAGCAGTGCCAGCCTGTCACACTGGGTCGGGCACTGAGGGGGGCACAGCCCCAGCTCGGGATGGGAAGATGAACCACAGCACCAGGGATAGAGACCAACATTTTATTTCTTTAACATTTCCCATGGGGGGCACCCCAGGGTTGTGCGGCTGCACCGCAGCTGGTGCCAGGAGGGACTCCAACATCCCCCCCACAGCTCACCTGGCTCCGCTCGTGATGCTTTTGATGGGGCTCAGCGCGGTCTCTTCTGTGCTACGGACCAAGCGGCTCCAGGTAGGCGACTGCTGCACTGCACTGTGCCGCAGCATGGGGTGGGGTGGGGGGCTGTGGCATGGGGCTGGGAGCTGCTCCCACTCACCCAGCTCCCGGGGTCCAGGAGACGGACTGGAAGTAGCCAAACCAAGGGACGGGGCTGTGCCCAGGGCTGCCGGCCGCTCACTCCATCCCCTCCCTCAGCAGCTTCTCGGCTAGCGGATGAAGGATGGGAGCTAGAGTCAACAAAGGAGAAGCAGGGAGTGTGGGGGAGACCCCCAGATCCTGCCCCAGACCCTCAGCCCATGCCCTGCCCTGCCTGTGCTGGGCAGCCCTGCCCGCCTGCTGAGGAAGGGGTGCTGCCTGTGGGCCCCGACGGAGGAGACGGGGTGCAGCGGGCTCTCTTCACTCTCCTCTTCTGCAGGGCAACCGAGGAGGCAGAGAGGAGGGAGCACCGGGCCCCGCAGGACCCACTGGGCTCCCTGCCAACCATATACCATCTGAGCAGTGATGCCTCTCTCTACCCCCTGCACACCCCAAGCCATCACGTACCCCTGCCCTCCTCTGCTGCCTATAGGTCCTATCAGTGGGGACACCTCCTTCTGGTCCAGGCAACCCCCGGGCTCCTGGGCCCCCCGAGGGCCACCGCAACAGCCCCTGCAGCCTGTGCTCGCTGGACAACTCGGAGGACTGCAGCAGCCTGTTGAGGAGCAGCTCCTCTTCCCAGAGCTCCCTCTACGACATCCTGGAGGCCTGGCCCAGTGCAGCAACAGAGCCAGTGGTGCTCACACACTCAGGACAACCCGGCTCTCCCATGGCTGCTGATGGAGCAGTGGGGAAACCGGGGCCGGTCCTCGGACATGAACCTCCACAGGAGCTGCCAGCAGGGACCGAGAAAGAGCGGGTTCCCAGGCAGGGGACAGAACTGAGTGTGGAAGCACACGCTGTGGGGCTCTGAGCTGCTGCATGGTGCCAGGTCTATCCAACGTCAGGCAGTACATTCCCAGGAGACGTCACCGCTAACAACTCTTCCGAGGAAGTCGGTCCGTTTCTGTAGTCGTAGCCTGCCTGGAGAAAGAGCCCCACGGAGCTAATAGTCTGCTGAGCAGCAAGGGAGCAGAGTCGCTGACTCTCAACCAAGGACTGAAATACAGCAACCCACTCTATTGCCTTCCCCCTTCGCCCGCTGCCTCCCACAGTTTGGAAGAAAAGAACCAGTGAGCTCCAAGTGAGGGGACCCCTCCCCCACTCCCCCAAATCTGCCCAACATCCCCAAACCTCCCTCACGACACGGGACTCCTCCCACACACCTCCACTCCCCACACCGACAACCCTCCCCCTCCCCCAACGCTCCAAAAAGCAGCAGTCCTTAGGGCAGACTCCTTAAGCTGACTCCACAGCTACGGCTCCCCGTCGGCTCTGGGGGAGACAAGGGGGCCCCGGGGCTCTCCGTGGCCTTTAAGGGGGTCCCAGGGCTGCCCACGGGCTCCCAGCAATGCCCGTGCCCACCACACACCCCCGCTTCAGGGGGCCCAGCGCTGACACCCCCCGACCCATCTCGGGGGTACCTGGGGGGGCTCGGCCGTGGGCTGGAGGCGGGCCAAGGGGGCACGGCCGGGCTGACCTGCCGGGGGGGGCTGAGAGCGGAGCCCAGAGCGGAGCCAAGCGCCCGGCCAGGCCGGCCCCGGGCACCCTGCGCTGCGGCCGGGGCTGCCGCCACCTGCGGGGAGCGAGCGGGGGGTGAGGGGGCGGCAGCGGGGGACGGGGGAGCCTGAATCGGCCCTGTTCTCCCCGGGGACCCCCCACTCGGCTCTGCCCCCCCCAAACAGGCCCAGGCCACCCCCGAGCCCCCCAGCCCGGTCCCGACACCCCACAAACCCCCCGAAATGGCCCTGGACACCTCCGCACCACCGCTCCTGCCGCCACAACCCCCGCTCCCCCGTCTCCCCCGGTACCGACCACCGCACCTCCCGACCGCCGCCGCACACCGGAAACGTTCTCCTTCGCGTCCGCCCACCCGCGCGTGCGCCGAGGGGCAGACCCGGGCCACGCCCCCCAGCGGGGGGGGGCCGCGCCGAGGAGAACGAGGGCCCCTCAGCCCCGCGCCACCGCTTTCCTCCGCTCCGGGCACTGCGAGGCCGAAGAAACCAGCCCAGCCCTTCCCAAAAAGAGCCGGAACCCCCCCCCAAACCAGCCCAGCCCTCCCCAAAATGAGCCGGGACCCCCCCCAAACCAGCCCAGCTCTCCCCCAAATGAGGGTGTGTCGTTGTTGGGACGGACACGACACTGGACATCAAGTTGCAGCAATCCAATTTCTTTATTTAACAAGCAGTGCTTTTTTATATTCTTTTACCCAGGTGCTTATCTATGCATATATTCAGCATTCTACTTTTGCCCGATACGCTCTCACATCACACACTGTTCATGCTCTGGTCAGAGCCAGGATGTTTGCCAACCCTTATCTTTTTACTCAGCTCTTCTCAGGACTCCCCAGTCTCTTCAAGGGTACACGGGTATCTGCTCAAGGTCAATGTTAAACTCGCATTCTGATCCCTCGGACCAGCCGAGGTTTCCCACAGGGGACAAGAGTCCCCTGGTCCATGGTGCTGCACTGCCTCAGCTAAGCAGCGTTGGGTTTTGTTTGCAGTACAACCTGTGCAAAGCGAGGAAGATCTTCATGGGCACCAAAGGAATCCCTCATCTGGTCACCCACAATGCCCGCACCATCCGCTATCCAGTCCCCCTCATCAAGGTGAATGATACGGTCCAGACTGACCTGGAGACAGGCAAGATCACAGACTTCATCAAGTTTGACACAGGTGGGTCTTGCACCCCATGTGGCAGTTCCCCACTGTGGAGAGCAGTACAGGAGTTAAGTACAAATGCCAAACAGCTTTTCTCTAAAATAAAGAAGCAGTGGTGGCAGTCTTGGGAAAGGGGTGGTTTCCCAAGAAACCACCTGGAGCAGGGTTTCCTCCCGTGTAGGAGGCGTTTGGCATAGGGACTTGGAGGGATTCCAAAAGCAAGCAGGCACCAGGTAAAAGCAATGAGCTGGTGGAGGGGTTGCTTGAGTCTTGGGACCAGAGAGAGCTCTTTGGCTCCTCGAAGTGTGCCAGTGTTCCTGTGGGACATGCAGGTGTCCCCAGGTGCTCTGGTGGCCGCTCCGTGGGCCAGTGTGGCCCTGTCGCTGCCCTTCTCCAGTGGTGCTCCTCAAGGAGCCAAGCGGAAGGCCTTCACCACGGCTCCTGGTGCCAGCTCTTCTCACACCTGTATTCCGTGCCAACTTGGGCCATACTGGAGTGATCACCAACTGGGAGAGACACCCCAGGTCATTCGACGTGGTTCACGTGAAGGATGCCAATGGCAATAGCTTTGCTACCAGGCTCTCCAACATCTTCGTTATTGGCAAAGTAAGGCTGCGCGGGCATAAGGCGGGTGGGTGCTCTCCTAGCTCCCCAGGGCTTGGTGCTGGGGCCGGTTCTGTTTAATGTGTTTATCAACGATGTGGAGGAGGGGATCGAGTGCAGCCTCGCTAAGTTTGTAGAGGACACCAAGTTGGGTGGGAATGTTGATCTAGTGGTGGGTAGGAAGGCTCTACAGAGGGATCTGGACAGGCTGGCTGGCTGGGCTGCAGACGATGGTATGAGTTTCAACAAGGCCAAGTGTCAAGTCTTGCACTTGGGTGACAACCCCGTGCAGTGCTACGGGCTTGGGGAAGTGTGGCTGGAAAGCTGCCTGGCAGAAAGGGACCTGGGGGTGTTGGTCTATAGCCATCTTTCTCCTGAGATGGGCCAGGCACAGACAAGCATTGGGGGAAAATTGTCATCTTTTATTGGCCTCAGAAAGCCTCCATAGCCGAGCGGAGGCTGGCAGCACGATGTCCTCAGGGCAGATGAATGTCTGGGGCACTGTCCATGCACCCATCCTTCGGTTGCCTGGATGCTGTGCAGGCTCAGGGCCAGATGCCATCTCTGGGGACCCGCCTGGCACTGGCAGCAGGACACTACTGTTCTTTCTGTCCCGCTATGCAGGTACAGCGGAAAGCCCTGCGCAGAGCCCTGAGCGCCCTCCTGAAGAAGGAGGGCCGTCGCTGTCGAGCCGGGGTGTGTGGCAGGGCCACGATGCCTGCGGGGAACAGAGAGCTGTAGGTGAGGGGCTGGGCAGGCAACGGGCAAGCCGCTGCCAGCCCCCTGCCACCGAGGCGGTTCCCCAGGGAGGGGTGGCCACAGCACGGCCAGTCCCCGTGTGTGCAGTGCTGCCGACCTGCCCTGGGTGCCACTCGCCGGGATGAGCAGCACCCAGCCAGGCCTGCCCTCGGCTCAGGGACCTACCTGGGACATCCTCCGGCACGTCCCTGCAGCTGCAGGAGGGCTGTGCGCTGCCTGGATGCTCGGAGAGCGCCTGCAGGGGAAGAGCAAGAGCAGAGGTAGGGGAGGGAGGGGATGTCAGCGGGAGACCTGGAGGGCACCAGGCATCTCCCTGCTACACACAGCCCGGGCGCTGCGCCTGCCTTCGGCAACTCAGGATGCCCGGTGCTGGCCACGTGCGCCTGGCTCACCTGGTGCTGAGGTTCCTGAGCCACGGGAGAAGCTGCTGCACCTCCCTGGTCGTCTGCGGCTGGGGCGAGAGGGGCTGTGCTGGCCTCTACGTGAGGTTCTGCAGCCAAGAGACGCTCAGTGTCTTGGTGTGCTGCAGGTGTTCTCGCAGCCGTCTCTGCATCCGCGCTCTGTGCCTGCTCCTGCTGGATCACAAGCACAGCACCAGCCACGGCCTCCCGCACAGTGTGCCAGGCAATGTCCTGCAGAGCCTCCTCATATGCTGTGGGGCTGTGCGGGGCAGGTGCCTGGCTCTCTGCCTCTTCTGCTGGGGCAAAGTGGGGTGCGCCAACGTTTGCCGGAGCGTTTTGGAGCACTGAAGCAGCCACTTCATCCTCCTGCGCTGCCGGGGAGACAACAGCTGTGCTGTCCTCTCCATGAGCCTCTGCGGTCACCGGACCCTCGGTGCCCTGAGGTACTGCCGGTGTTCTTGCTGCCTGTTCTTGTTGGAATACAAGCACAGCGCTGGCCACAACCTCCCTCACAATGCACCAGGCTGCGTCCTGCAGTGCTGCCTCGTAGCCTGTGGGGTTGTGTGGGGCAGCTGCCCGGCTCTTTGCCTCTGCTGCTGGGGCCTGCTCGCCAAAGGCTTCTGCTGGCTCCTCTGCCTCCTCTTGTGCCACAGGAGCAAGTGGTGCACGCTGCCCCTCTTCCTCATGAGCTCCGGCCAGGCCAGAAGCTGTTGGTTCAATGTCCCTGGGACCATAGCTGGGACTTTGCAGATCCCCAGCTCTGTCTCCAGTCCCCTCTGTGTCCATGCTGCTGGGCCAGCCAGGCCCCTCCTGGGGACTAGAGTGGGCATCCTGGAAGAGCTCCTGGACCAAGGAGTTGTTGACACAGATGCTGGGGATGTTGATGTCTTCCCCCTGGGTCAGCTCTTTGTCCCTGTTGTTCTGACACTCCTCCTCGGCCAAGGCCTTTTCCTCTGGGCAGTCCCGCTGACACTGCAGGCTGGCATTCCTGAGCTGGGCCAGACTGTGCCCGGTGCGGGCCAGGAAGCTCCTCCCCAGCTCCTCCGGAGCCTGCATCTTGATGGATAGGATGTCCACATGCTCTGCAGAATCCTGGTGGTGCACCCCCGGTGATCTCTTGTAGAGGTCGCACCTGATCCACATCGCCCACGTTGCTGGGTTGTGCTCCGCTGCGTGTCCCCAGCACCCTGGCCTCATATGCTGTCCCCGGGCAGCTGGTGCAGGGCCCCTGATGGCAGCATCAGTGTCCCCCCCATGCATGGGGATCAGGCGAGAGCTGAGCTGCAGGAGCCTTGCTCCCATTGACACCTGGACCTCGTCTGTTCTTGCTGTTATTGACAGGGCCCTGTTACGTGCCCAGTCCCACGGTGCCACTGCCTGCTGGCTGTGACTCCAGCTCCCACGGAAAACCTTGCCTGGGACCTCACTGGTGAGGCACGGAGCTGTCCCCTTCACAGCTGGTGTATAGGCCGCAGGGCTCTGCGTGGCAGGCCTGAATCTCCTGACCCTCGCAGGTCTGCCCCGCTCACCGCAGGTGCCCCAAGGAGGTGGGACTGGCTGTCGGTGTCTGATGGCTGCACTGCTGCTGGCCGTGTCCCATGCCCCGGCAGAAGGTGCAGCGGGTGCTGCTGGCAGAGCAGGCAGCCTGCAGCGGGTGCTGTCAGCTGCTGGTAGCCGAGCTGCGGGTGCGTATCTGGGTGCCGCTGCCCGCCCGGGCAGAGTCTCCAGTTTCTCCACGATGCTGGGCAGTACCATCCGGTTGCAGGGCAGTGCCTCCATGTGTGCCACGCTGTCTGTCTGCAAAAGAAGCTGAGGAGAGAGGCTGTGAGACGGTGGCCCTTGTCCCCCTTGTAACAGCTGGAAGAGCTCCTGTGGCCGGGCTCCCCCGCCAGCCCCCAGGGCAGCGCTCAGCCCCACAGGCAGCTGCCGCCCTGTTCCCACAGCCGGCTGGGAGAGGGCTGGTCCCCGCAGGAGCATCCCCGGCATGCCCAGGCAGCCTGCTGGGCATGGCACAGGGGGTCCAGCTTGCTACAGGGGCCGAGCCCGCCTGTCCTCTCCTGCACCTCCCACCTGCCCGTTGGCAGCTCCCCAGGGTCGGGAAAACATTCAGCCCCGTCTCTCGCAGGTTCCCTACCTGTGCGTGGCAACTCCCAGTGGCCTGCAAGCTCTCTGGGCAGTGCAGGTCTGGCAGCCTGACCCCGTGGAGGGACGAGGCCGGGCTCTGCCTGCCCTGCGGCGCTGGCGTTGGTGGCCTCTGGCCCACCTGCGGGCAGAAGAAGGAGAAGGCATGGGATGGAGGTGGCTGCCTTGGCACAGTGGCCCCCAGAGTGCCATCCAGCTCGGCCTCGGCACGAAGGCAGCTCGGTGTGGCCCCGTCCCACCAGCAGCCTCTCCCTCCTGCCCTATCCCTCACCTGACGCCTCTTCCGCAGGCTCGGCAGCCCCTTGTTGGGCTGAGATGGCGTGTTCGCCTCTCTGTCCATGGGCATCTTCGGCGTCCTGTGCCGTAGAGCTGCCGTGGGCACCCAGGGGAGATGCTGCCTCCTGAGGCAGGTGCTCTCCTGGGAGTGGGCACCCCAGGGCTCTGGCCCCTTCTATACCCCACGGTCACCGTGGCCACCCGTGTCACAATGGCTGCTGGGCATGATGCGGTGCCCCCGTCACAAAGCGCTGGCAGTCGCCATGGTGATGCCCATGCCCGTGACAGGCTGGGACCAGCTGGGACTGGTTGTGCCATGGCTCCGAGGTGGCCATGCCTGGCATGGGTCAGCCCCTGCTCTCCCCTCAGAGAGGCCCTGGGAGGCCCGAGCCAATGCCTCCTGCACAGCTCGGTGCCAGCGGCCTCTGCAGAGCTCAGACCTGGGTGCCTTCAGCAGCTCGGAGTGCCACCGCCCTGGGCCTTGTCCCCCAGCATTGCTCCTGTCCGGCTCCTGGAGGTGTGCCAGCGTTCCTGCGGGACATGTAAATTGAGCCCGGTGGTGAACTGGTTGAGCCTGGTGATGAACTGGATTTTCCTCTCCCTGAACTTACTGGCCTGTCTGGATCTACTGGCTCTCCACGACAGCAACCATCAGACAGGCACCAGAAGCATGTTCGGTGTCTGCGCAGCTGTCGCACTGCTGGCTGTTGGCCGCCTCTTTGCCCTCAGCTGCCACAATGCTGAGCTCTGCACTGCCGGACAAGCTGATGCCAACACCACACGTGAGCTGTGATGGGGTCCTGCGATGGGTGTCACCCCCTGAGGGATCGGGAAAGGGTCATGGGGACACCCTGACCCGCTGCTACAGGATGAGTGGCCCCCCCTGGGTGGCTGGTGACCCCCAAAGCATCCTTGTCCCCAGTGCCTCTGTGGTGGCAGGGGGGGTTGGAAGCATGTGGGGAGGTGTATTCTCCCTATTTAAAAAAAAAAAAAAGGTGTTTCTGCAGATCCCCACCCTTCCTCTGCATGTTTTTTTTTGGGGGGGAACCTACTCCAGATCTGCCCCCTGCCCAGCACGGGGCTCTGTGCACGTGCGAGTTGCACGGTGGAACCGCGTTGTCCCGCGCAGTGGTGCCGGACTCAGGCTCACACGAGTGTTCCTGGTACACGGGGCGCCTCTGTGCAAACCCGCTGTTGTGTTGCACAATCGCCCCTGGTGCAGGGTGGGGGTTCCGTGAGCACCAATGCTTCTGTTGCACAATGGTCCCTGGTGCACGGGGGAGTTTCTGCGTCCACAGACACCGCACAAACACGCGTCGGCACTACGCTCTGCCCGTTCTGCTCCCGAGCCCTAGCGGCTCTGCCCCGGGCAGCGCGGTACAGCGGGGACGGCATGAGGCGTCGTGCGGATGCGCACCCCAAGGGAATGGCACGGGGACTACAACTCCCGGTGTGCCCCGCGCCGCCAGCCGGCCGAAACCGCACTCGAGGCTGCGAGTGGGGCTCTGTGTGTGTCAGAGTGGGCGATGGTGTCATTTGGGGCAGCGCAAGGTCACCGGGGGTGTGGGGTGGGGGGCAGTGCTGCGGTGGAGGAGCAGGTGAGTGGGGGATGGGGAGGGTCACGCGGGGGTCGCTCCAAAAGAGGTGGGTCACAGCCCCAAAATGTCTGGAAGTTCATGGGGGGATTAAATAACATTAAAACCTGTGAATGTGGGTGTGAGGCACTGAAATGGAGAAAAAGCCTTTATTTTAATCTATGTTGATAAATGAGCATTCATTTATGTATATCGAAGGAGTTCAAAATAAAAACCTACTCTAAAAAAAAATATCTACTCTATTATATAGGAGAAAGGTTAACAAAACTGCCACCTTAGATTTCCAGAGGGCAAATTTTAATCTGTTCAGAAGACTGCTAGACAGAATCCCTTGGGAGGATGCCCTGATGGATACAGGAGTCCAGGAAGGATGGACATACTTCAAGAAAGAAGTCTTAAAGGCACAGGAGCAGGCTGTTCCCATGTGCCGAAAAACAAGTAGGCGGGTGTCCTGGTTTGAGAGACACAGGACTAATTTCTCTTCTAACACTTGGGAAAAGTGCACTTTCAGAAGACTCCAGTGTCTGAATTTGTGAAAATATTTACTTTACAGCCAGCTGTGGTGTGTGGGTCTCAAGGTCTCAGTGTTTTCGAGCTAGCCAGGTGCAGGGATGAGGAGGAGCGAGACCCGGGCACTTGACCCAAGCTGCCAACAGGATTATTTCATACCATCAACGTCACACTCATTATAAATTAGAAAGTTTGCTGCAAAGTTCGCTCTCTCCCTTGATGGCTGCCATCCTGAGAACTTCGTGCCCTGGTGCCGGAGCCCTGAGGCATTCCCTTCCTCCTGAAGCCATAGCACTCGCAGTGTCCCACATTAGCTGTCCACTGCTGGGAGTGCACAGCTTCCTACTGATAGAATGGGCTGAGTATAATCTTTGCATATTCTGTATTGGTGTCGGGATCAATATCAGCTCTTTAGTGCTGTTAATGTTAATTATCTAATCTTATTCTATTAAATCTGTTTATACTTCAGCTCTCGGGTTTTCTTGTTTTTCCCGATTTCCCTTTCCCAGGTGGGGAGGGGTCATTGGGTGATAGAATGATTGTCTAAATGACAACAAATTGTTATGGGTCTCTCAAACCATAACACTCCTGAAGACACCATTGCAAACTGAAATTAACATCACCGTGCACCAGTTATTCTTTATGTTGTCTCTATTTTTTCAGTCTTTCCCTGTCTGTTTTGTGCTGGGGTTGTGTCTTTCTGGTGGCCAGAAATGGCCTTGTCATTACAATTCTCAGAGAAGGACTGGCAGTGTAACGTGCTCTTGTTGTTGTTTCCCCAGCATCATCTTTTTGCCACTCCAGCATCTTTTTGGTGGAAAGAACTGACCTGGAAGCACTGATTGTTGTGGAAAGGTAAACTTGTAGTGTGACTGTTTGGTGGTATTGTTTCTTGTGTAACTCTGCTTTTCACATGGCTTGTCTCAGCTAGTGAATGCTTTAAGTGAAATGCTACTTTGTTTATGTTTCCAAATTGATGTACTGAAGGTGTTGGGTTGGAATGTGTTTTTCTGCACAACCTAGAGTTTTGGGGAAAAGAGCAACAAGCTTTAAGATTTTGATCCTTGCGTGTCACAAAGTGGCAATGTGCCTTTGAAAAACTGTTCTATGGGATTCTAATAAAAGAAGCAGCAACTTGGAACTTGGTGTTATTTTAATCAGTCTTTAATCAGTCTTACCCCGGCAGAAAACACTCATTCCCTCCAAGAAGCAGCAGAGGTTTCTAGTATGAGCCGGGCCTCTGCTTCCCAGCATGAAAAGGTCAAGATTGGTGAAGATACGGCGGCCTTGTAGAAGGAAAGGGAAAGGTAGTGGAAGCAGAGGAGCCGCAGCAAGGCAGCGGGGCTGCGTCTGGGGGCCTCTTCCCGCTCTTGCCCTCGGCATCCCGTCGGGGCGGGAAGAGGCGGACGCCTCCAGCGGCGCCTGTGCTGTCGGCACCGGTGACTCGGGGCCCGATGCTCCTGGCTGCCGCCGTCAGTGCCACCGGCCCCGAGCTCGCTGGCGGGAGCAGTCGGGGCGGGAAAAGGCTTCTGCGTTGCTCCTCTTGCGCAGACGTGGCTGTGCTACTTACCCGCCCCGACGGGGGCTCCCCCGGCCGGGGGCTGCCCCTCCTGCCGCTGCCTGTGCCGCTGCGCTGCGCTGCGGGGGCTGCTCTGGGCGGCCCCTCGGGCTCCTTTCGCTCCGCATCGGGCAACCTGCGGCGCTCGGTGACTCCCGGGCGCAGCCCCACAGGGCTCTGCCCGCCCCGCGGTGGCCCCACCGCCCTCCCAGCGGGGGAGAGGGCGGGTACGGACGGGACGGTGTGTGCGGCACAGAGCCCGTGCGGCGGGGCCCGGGGCAGGCAGGAGGGGGGGATGGCCGCCGGGACGGAGCCGGCCCCAGCCCAGCCCAGCCCCGGGGCTGCCCCGACGCCCGGACAGCGGGGACCCGAGGGACACCGAGCGGCTGCCCCGGACCGGCCGGGACCTCGGGGCAGCGCAGGAGGGGAGCGCCCCGCGGCCGCCTCCCGGGGCGGCTCGGCCCCTCCGCCCGCCGCTCCTCTGCCCGCCCTGCGCCAGCCCGGCCCCGCCGCCGCGCTCGGGGACGGCCCTGACCGGCCGAGAGGGGCCGCGAGATGACGAGCCGATCCGAGCGGGGCCGAGTGTTGCCGAGCGGAGCCGAGCGGCAGCCGGTACCTCTCGCCACAGCCGCTGGCGAGACCTGGGCGTTGCCCGGGCAACGGCGGGAGGCTCAAACGCGCCGCAGCGGAGGGAGCGGCCGGTGGCCGAGGGAGCCGCTCCGGGGCCGGCCCGCTCCGCGGCGGAGAGCAGCGCAGCGTGAGGGGGGAGCAGGGGGACGGTGCGCTCGGCCTGGCGGCAGAGCCGGGGGGGAAGGAGAAAGGCTGAGGAGCAGTCGGGAGCGTGAGCGAGAGAGAGAGGGGCCGCTGGAGCCACGCTCTGCCCTCCCGGAGACGGGAACGGAGGACCCGATCTGCCGGTGACATGCGGAAACGAAACTCCAGAGACTCCACAACCGAGAAGGTTGTAAAATAGGTATATTTATTCAGCGCTGGGCAGCACGGGGGGTCGCCCCACCACAATCGTGTGCGCCCAATGCAGCGGCCTTCTCAAATATATATAGTTCTTAATTACATAATCATAAGATTTCCCAATACGCCTATACATATGCATAACCTGTCCCCACTTCGTATTAAAATTAGCTCTAAGAAGTCATTTCCATAAACTCCTCCCAACCGCGCTTGCGCAATGCCTCCTGGTGGTGGTCGCTGAGGGTCGTGACCACGAAGGCTGATGATTCCTCTTCATCACCGCAAGTAACTCTTTGTCCTTGCGCAGACTCAGTTCTTCTTTGGTCTTTGTCCAGACCGCAGGGTTGGTTTCAGCCGCTTTTCAAGGCACACTCTTATTCGTTATCAGGAGCTGTCCTTGGCAATCTCAAGACTTCTTGCTTTTTATCAGGCCTGTCCTTTAGGTTATGAATCACTGCTAGTCAATCAGTGCACAATGTGTTATTGTCTCTATCACACACCCCTGACTCACCGGGCAGACCCTCCTCTTGGGGAAGTCTGCTGCCCCCCTGGGCCCGGGTTAAGGACGTCACTAGGAAACTTCCTGGCCTGGTACGGCCCTCGGACTATTGCCCAGCGCTGCTCTTCCCTGTGGGTGGCCACGAAGCCACAATGCGTAGTCCGAGGGCGATCCGGAGAGACTTCAGGGCCTTGGGATGGGTGGTAAGGGAATCTGGAGCGCCGGCTATTTTTCCTCTCTCCTTCCAGTTATGCGCAGCGACACTGGAAGGAACAGACAGACCTGGTCTCTTAATACATGGTTCCGTGGCTGCTGTCACCACCACAATTTTGTTGGGTGGTTGTTTTTTTTTTTTGGTTGGTTGGTCTTGGGTTTTTTTGTGGTTTTTTTTTTTTTTTGGTTGGTTGTTGGTTTTTTTGTTTTTTTTTTTTTTTTTCACAAAAAGGGTGGCCTCCATGGTGCCAGGCCTGCTGGGGTCAGATGGGATTGAGCTTTCTGAAAGGGGGAAGAGGGTCTTTGCTCAGGAGCCAGTGGGGCTCATTGGCAGAGCTTTAAACTAGACTTGAGGGGGTCAGGGATAGGATCAGACTTGAAGGGGTCAGGGATAGGATCAGGCTTGCCCGTGACAAGCTGCGGGAACATGCTAAGGTCAGGGGGACGGGGCGCCAGCGAGGACCCTCAGCCTGTTGGTCTGAGACGTGCTGGGTGCAGCAGACTCGGAGTCTTATGGAGATGAGCCAGGGGCTTCTGACGGAACAGAAGCCAACAGGGAAACATCAGTGAAATCACAGTGTCATAGAATCATTTGGGTTGGAAGGGACCTTTAGAGGTTGTTGAGTCCAACCCCCTGCAATAAGCAGGGATGGGGCATCTGGGAAGATTATGTTTTTTGATGATGAGGGTGGGGAGACACTGGCCCAGGTTGCCCAAAGAGGTGGGAGATGGCCCATACCTGGAAACATTCCAGGTCAGGTTGGATGGGGCTCTGAGCAACCAGATCCAATTGAAGACGACCCAGATCATTCTATGATTAATTACCGCTTGGAAGAAACATACAAAGGAAAACTGAGTTAGAATCAAGTTAGGCTGATTCACACGGGGACTGGAGACACAAAGAGTAAGGAAGACCCTCCCATTGAGTCACGAGGTTCAGAGTGGATCCCCTTGCCTTCTAAACTCCTTATGGAGCCCCGGTCGCACACTTGGAGAACAGCTTATGTCTAACGGAATTATCTATACAATGTTTGCAATAATATTGAGTAGCTGCATGGATTAGTAATGTCTCATTAGTACTAATTCAGCACGTTCTCAGTCACTTACTGAGGATCTGCCGCAGCTAAGGCATCTCTCCGCCGTGGGTGAGGAAGGCTCTCTTAGTCTCAGGTAAGGAATCTCTAACCTTGAGAGTCGCCCCTGCCCACGGGGAGAGTCGCCTGGCGTGCAGTCCAGCTGCCATTCAGGGAGAGGTCAAATTGGGCTCCTCCTGACGGTGATATTTATCGAGGGGAGTAGTTGGCTGCTAGGCGATAGCACAGACGAGAGAGATGTCTTTTGTTTAGCTCGGGGATCTCGTTCTGTACTTTGGTTATCTTGCATTTTTAGGGTTTGAAACCACCTTTAGTTCTTAAAGCAAGCAAACAAATAAACTTCTCCTGTACAACAGAATTTTACATTGTGTAACAGTTCTTTGGTTCCTTTTCCTTTCAGAATTCCTCCAAAGAAAAGGAGTGTGAATTTAGTCCAGCATCCCTTAGTGTGGGCTGTAGCCAAGTGAGATTCAGTAAGTAAAGAATTCCTGGACTGTTTCATTCAGTTCGGTCATATTAGACTGCTTGCCCTCACTATCCCTTGGCAGCACTTTCACAGCCCGACCAACACTGGGGCTCTGCGCTTTCTTTGCACCGTAACGCTCCCAACACTCTCTCCCACACTCGCCAGAGCCCCGCTCCAAAATGGAAAACATCCAGCGACTGCTCCTACACAAAAGGTGCAAGGATGGAAAGCTGTTCCTGCCTTCACCATCCCGTAGCAGCGCTTTGACAGGCAGCTAATGGCAGCGTGGGCTGAGGCTGAGGTCCCCAGCAGCACGGGTGGCCCAGAGGAGAGAGGTGTCTGTTGCGGATGGAGCGATGCACTTCACTCGTAGAGAGCAGCAGCGACACGTTTATTGATACAAAACAGGGATTTAACAAAGTTTGAGAGTAAATGCGACAGTGCTTTAGCAGGATTCGATGGCAAGGTACAGTTGGTTATTTCCTGCATGGAGGACAGGGTCAGGCAGAACTGCCAGGGAGACCCTCCTGTTGGGCTGAGGTTCGGAAAGGAGCCCCTTGCTTTCTAACCTCCTTCTCAGAGAGGAGTCTGGGTGCGGCTGGATCCAATCCTGGTCCCAGACTGGGTCAACGGTTTATGTCTAAGGGATTATATATGTGCAATCAATCCTTTCTATCACTTAGCTAAGATTTCACAGTTTCGCGTGCTATTAGTCACTGACCGAGGATCTGTTGCGGCAAAGAATCTGTGAAGCTCGAGGAGTAACCTTGAGAGGCGTCCCCGCTCATGGGGAGATCCTGGCGTGCAGGGGAGCTCAAAGGGCTCTTGGGCTGTTCACTATTGATGTGGGTGAGATGATTGACCTATACTCATATCTGCATACTGGCCACAGTACCAGCACTGCTCAAGTTAGCCCTTGGCTACTGTGGTGTTATGTGTTTCCCCAAAACCACATCGAGCCGGGGGCAGCCATCACAAGTACACGTGCCCATTGTGACCACCACAGGTGTTAGTGCTTGGGCAGGGTCATGGGAGATAAAGGTCAGGTTGGAAGGTGGGGAGGGGGAGCACACCATCACAGTGTCAAGGGAGTGATGTTGGTGCAATACCGTTCCCTCCTCGACATATCTTTTCCAGCCACGTGTGCCTGCAGCTGTGGGATTCTCATACAGAACGCAAACCCTAACCTAACCCTAATGGGAGGGTTGGATGGATCCAGGAACAGAGACCTATTGGCAAAACAGAAGGAAGCTTCCGTGGAGGAGTCTTGGTAGCTACCTGTGATAGCAGGTACCTCAACTAGAGATCAAAAGTCTCTGGGAGATGCCGGGGAGGAGACATGGCTTTATCGCGGGGTAAAAAGCTTTGCGTAAAAGAGAAAAAACATGATAGGTAACTTCCCAAAGAGAAAAACCATCACAGGTATCTCACTTTGAACGGTCTAGAGGTCCTACCAGGGATCAGAGGTCCCTAAACTACATGACAAAAGACAACACCAGAAGCCTGGGAGAAGTCTTGGTTGTAACCCAGAGGATGGAGCATTGTCGAAGGAGAAAAATAATCTCGGGTATCTTCCCTGGAGGAGTCTGGGGTTGCTACCCGGGATTACAGGGCCCCAAATCACAGGAAAAATGTCTGCGGGAGACACCTGGAAGGAATCTCAGGTGCATCCCAGAGGATGGAGCATTGCCCAAGGATAAAAATCATTACGGGTATCTTCCCGGGAGGAGTCTGGGGATGCTACCTGGGATCACAGGACCCTAAAACACCAGAAGAAAGACTTGCGGACATACCGGCGAGGAGTCTAGGGTGTATCCCAGATGACAGAGCATTTTCCAAGGAGAAAAACGATCTCGGGTATCTTCCCTGGAGGAGTCTGGGGTTGCTACCCGGGATCACAGGGCCCTAAAGCATTGGAGAAAAACCTGCGGGAGACGCCTGGGAGGAGTTCTGGGCAGACCCCGCAGGATGGACCACTGTGAAGAGAGAAAAAACATCTTGGGTATCTTCCCTGGAGGAGTCTGGGGTTGCTACCCAGGATTACAGAGACCCAAACCACCGGAAAAATGTCTGCGGGAGACGCCTGGGAGGAATCTCAGATGCATCCCAGAAGATGGAGCACTGTCCAAGGAGAAAAATCATCTCGGGTATCTTCCTGGAGGAGTCTGGGGTTGCTACCCGGGATCACAGGGCCCTAAAGCACTGGAGAAAACTCTGCGGGAGATACCTGGGAGGAGTTCTGGGTAGATCCTGCAGGATGGACCGATGTCAAGAGAGAAAAATCATCTTGGGTGTCTTCCCTGGAGGAGTCTGGGGTTGATACCTGGGATGACAGAACCCTAAACGGCGAGAAAAAAGACTCAGGGACATAGATACGACAAGTCTCGGATGCATCCCAGAGGATGGAGATTTGTCCATATAGAAAAATCATCTTGGGTGTCTTCCCTGGAGGAATCTGGTGTTGCTACCCGGGATTACAGGGACCCAAACCACAGGAAAAATGTCTACGGGAGACGCCTGGGAGGAGTCTTGGATGCATCCCAGAGGATGGAGATTTGTCCAAGGAGAAAAATCATCTCGGGTATCTTCCCTGGAGGAGTCTGGGGTTGCTACCCGGGACCACAGGGCCCTAAAGCCCTGAAGAAAACTATGCAGGAGACGCCCGGGAGGAGTTCTGGGTAGATCCCACAGGATGGACCAATGTCAAGAGAGAAAAATCATCTTGGGTGTCTTCCCTGGAGGAGTCTGGGGTTGCTACCTGGGATGCCAGAACCCTAAACCGCGAGAAAAAAGACTCAGGGACATAGCTGCGACAAGTCTCGGATGCATCCCAGAGGATGGAGATTTGTCCAAGTAGAAAAATCATCTCGGGTATCTTCCCTGGAGGAGTCTGGGGTTGCTACCCGGGATTACAGGGACCCAAACCACCGGAAAAATGTCTGCGGGAGACGCCTGGGAGGAATCTCAGATGCATCACAGAAGATGGAGCACTGTCCAAGGAGAAAAATCATCTCGGGTGTCTTCCCTGGAGGAGTCTGGGGTTGCTACCCGGGATCACAGGGCCCTAAACCACCGGAATAAAGATTCGGGGACACACCTGCAAGGAGTCTTTTTTGATTCCCAGAGGATGGAGCATTGTCCAAGGAGAAAAATCATCTCGGGTATCTTCCTGGAGGAGTCTGGGGTTGCTACCCATGATTAAAGGGACTCAAACCACAGGAAAAATGTCTGCGGGAGACGCCTGGGAGGAATCTCAGATGCATCCCAGAAGATGGAGCATTGTCCAAGGAGAGAAATCATCTCGGGTAACTTCCCTGGAGGAGTCTGGGGTTGCTACCCGGGATCACAGGGCCCTAAAGCACTGGAGAAAACTCTGCGGGAGATACCTGGGAGGAGTTCTGGGTAGATCCTGCAGGATGGACCGATGTCAAGAGAGAAAAATCATCTTGGGTGTCTTCCCTGGAGGAGTCAGGGGTTGCTACCCAGTATCACTGGGCAATAAAGCACTGGAGAAAACTCTGCGGGAGAGGCGTGGGAGGAGTTCTGGGTAGATCCCACAGGATGGACCAATGTCAAGAGAGAAAAATCATCTTGGGTGTCTTCCCTGGAGGAGTCTGGGGTTGCTACCCGGGATCACAGGGCCCTAAACCACCGGAATAAAGACTCAGGGACATACCTGCAAGGAGTCTCGGATGCTTCCCAGAGGATGGAGCATTGTCCAAGGAGAAAAATCATCTCGGGTATCTTCCTGGAGGAGTCTGGGGTTGCTACCCGGGATTACATGGACCTAAAGCACTGGAGAAAACCCTGCGGGAGACGCCTGGGAGGAGTTCTGGGTAGATCCCGCAGGATGGAGCACTGTCAAGACAGAAAAATCATCTTGGGTGTCTTCCCTGGAGGAGTCTGGGATTTGCTACCTGGGATGACAGAACCCTAAACCGCGAGAAAAAAGACTCAGGGACATAGCTGCGACAAGTCTCGGATGCATCCCAGAAGATGGAGATTTGTCCAAGGAGAAAAATCATCTCAGGTATCTTCCCTGGAGGAGTCTGGGGTTGCTACCCGGGATCACAGGGCCCTAAACGACCGGAATAAAGACTCAGGGACACACCTGCAAGGAGTCTCGGATGCTTCCCAGAGGATGGAGCATTGTCCAAGGAGAAAAATCATCTCAGGTATCTTCCTGGAGGAGTCTGGGGTTGCTACCCGGGGTTACAGGTACCCAAACCACCGGGAAAATGTCTGCGGGAGACGCCTGGGAGGAATCTCAGATGCATCCCAGAAGATGGAGCATTGTCCAAGGAGAAAAATCATCTTGGGTATCTTCCTGGAGGAGTCTCGGGTTGCTACCCAGTAACACTGGGCCCTAAAGCACTGGAGAAAACTCTGCGGGAGATGCCTGGGAGGAGTTCTGGGTAGATGCCGCAGGATGGACCACTGTCAAGAGAGAAAAATCATCTTGGGTGTCTTCCCTGGAGGAGTCTGGGGTTGCTACCTGGGATCACAGGGCCCTAAAGCACTGGAGAAAACTCTGCGGGAGAGGCCTGGGAGGAGTTCTGGGTAGATCCCGCAGAGGGACCAATGTCAAGAGAGAAAAATCATCTTGGGTGTCTTCCCTGGAGGAGTCTGGGGTTGCTACCCGGGATCACAGGGCCCTAAAGCACTGGAGAAAACTCTGCGGGAGATACCTGGGAGGAGTTCTGGGTAGATCCTGCAGGATGGACCGATGTCAAGAGAGAAAAATCATCTTGGGTGTCTTTCCTGGAGGAGTCTGGGGTTGCTACCTGGGATGACAGAACCCTAAACCGCGAGAAAAAAGACTCAGGGACATAGCTACGACAAGTCTCGGATGCATCCCAGAGGATGGATCTTTGTCCAAGGAGAAAAATCATCTCGGGTGTCTTCCCTGGAGGAGTCTGGGGTTGCTACCCAGTATCACAGGGCCCTAAAGCACTGGAGAAAACTCTGCGGGAGATACCTGGGAGGAGTTCTGGGTAGATCCTGCAGGATGGACCGATGTCAAGAGAGAAAAATCATCTTGGGTGTCTTCCCTGGTGGAGTCTGGGGTTGCTACCCAGTATCACTGGGCCCTAAAGCACTGGAGAAAACTCTGCGGGAGAGGCGTGGGAGGAGTTCTGGGTAGATCCCGCAGGATGGACCACTGTCAAGAGAGAAAAATCATCTTGGGTGTCTTCCCTGGAGGAGTCTGGGGTTGCTACCTGGGATGACAGAACCCTAAACCGCGAGAAAAAAGACTCAGGGACATAGCTGCGACAAGTCTCGGATGCATCCCACAGGATGGAGCTTTGTCCAAGGAGAAAAATCATCTCGGATATCTTCCCCGGAGGAGTCTGGGGTTGCTAACCGGGATCACAGGGCCCTAAACAACCGGAATAAAGACTCAGGGACATACCTGCAAGGGGTCTCGGATGCTTCCCAGAGGATGGAGCATTGTCCAAGGAGAAAAAGTATCTCGGGTATCTTCCCGGGAGGAGTCTGGTGTTGCTACCCGGGATTACAGGGCCCCAAACCACAGGAAAAACATCTGCGGGAGTCGCCTGGGAGGAATCTCAGATGCATCCCAGAAGATGGAGCATTGTCCAAGGAGAAAAATCATCTCGGGTATCTTCCCTGGAGGAGTCTGGGGTTGCTACCTGGGATGACAGAACCCTAAACCGCGAGAAAAAAGACTCAGGGACATAGCTGCGACAAGTCTCGGATGCATCAGAGAGGATGGAGCTTTGTCAAAGGAGAAAAATATCTCGGCTGTCTTCCCTGGAGGAGTCTGGGTTTGCCACCCGGGATTACAGGGACCCAAACCACCGGAAAAATGTCTGCGGGAGACGCCTGGGAGGAATCTCAGATGCATCCCAGAAGATGGAGCATTGTCCAAGGAGAAAAATCATCTCGGGTATCTTCCCTGGAGGAGTCTGGGGTTGCTACCCGGTATCACAGGGCCCTAAACCACCGGAATAAAGACTCAGGGACATACCTGCAAGGAGTCTCGGATGCTTCCCGGAGGATGGAGCATTGTCCAAGGAGAAAAATCATCTCGGGTATCTTCCTGGAGGAGTCTGGGGTTGCTACCCGGGATTACATGGACCTAAAGCACTGGAGAAAACCCTGCGGGAGACGCCTGGGAGGAGGTCTGGGTAGATCCCGCAGGATGGAGCACTGTAAGAGAGAAAAATCATCTCGGGTATCTTCCCTGGAGGAGTCTGGGGTTGCTACCCGGGATCACAGGGCCCTAAACCACCGGAATAAAGATTCGGGGACACACCTGCAAGGAGTCTTTTTTGATTCCCAGAGGATGGAGCATTGTCCAAGGAGAAAAATCATCTCGGGTATCTTCCTGGAGGAGTCTGGGGTTGCTACCCATGATTAAAGGGACTCAAACCACAGGAAAAATGTCTGCGGGAGACGCCTGGGAGGAATCTCAGATGCATCCCAGAAGATGGAGCATTGTCCAAGGAGAGAAATCATCTCGGGTAACTTCCCTGGAGGAGTCTGGGGTTGCTACCTGGGATGACAGAACCCTAAACCGCGAGAAAAAAGACTCAGGGACATAGCTGCGACAAGTCTCGGATGCATCCCAGAGGATGGAGCTTTGTCCAAGTAGAAAAATCATCTCGGGTATCTTCCCTGGAGGAGTCTGGGGTTGCTACCCGGTATCACAGGGCCCTAAACCACCGGAATAAAGACTCAGGGACATACCTGCAAGGAGTCTCGGATGCTTCCCAGAGGATGGAGCATTGTCCAAGGAGAAAAATCATCTCGGGTGTCTTCCCTGTAGGAGTCTGGGGTTGCTACCCGGGATTACAGGGACCCAAACCACCGGAAAAATGTCTGCGGGAGACGCCTGGGAGGAATCTCAGATGCATCCCAGAAGATGGAGCACTGTCCAAAGAGAAAAATCATCTCGGGTATCTTCCCTGGAGGAGTCTGGTGTTGCTACCCGGGATCACAGGGCCCTAAAGCACTGGAGAAAACTCTGCGGGAGATACCTGGGAGGAGTTCTGGGTAGGTCCTGCAGGATGGACGACTGTCAAGAGAGAAAAATCATCTTGGGTGTCTTCCCTGGAGGAGTCTGGGGTTGCTACCTGGGATGACAGAACCCTAAACCGCGAGAAAAAAGACTCAGGGACATAGCTACGACAAGTCTCGGATGCATCCCAGAGGATGGATCTTTGTCCAAGGAGAAAAATCATCTCGGGTGTCTTCCCTGGAGGAGTCTGGGGTTGCTACCCAGTATCACTGGGCCCTAAAGCACTGGAGAAAACTCTGCTGGAGAGGCCTGGGAGGAGTTCTGGGTAGATCCCGCAGAGGGACCAATGTCAAGAGAGAAAAATCATCTTGGGTGTCTTCCCTGGAGGAGTCTGGGGTTGCTACCCGGGATCACAGGGCCCTAAAGCACTGGAGAAAACTCTGCGGGAGATACCTGGGAGGAGTTCTGGGTAGATCCTGCAGGATGGACCGATGTCAAGAGAGAAAAATCATCTTGGGTGTCTTTCCTGGAGGAGTCTGGGGTTGCTACCTGGGATGACAGAACCCTAAACCGCGAGAAAAAAGACTCAGGGACATAGCTACGACAAGTCTCGGATGCATCCCAGAGGATGGAGATTTGTCCAAGTAGAAAAATCATCTCGGGTGTCTTCCCTGGAGGAGTCTGGGGTTGCTACCCGGGATCACAGGGCCCTGAACCACCGGAATAAATACTCAGGGACATACCTGCAAGGAGTCTCGGATGCTTCCCGGAGGATGGAGCATTGTCCAAGGAGAAAAATCATCTCGGGTATCTTCCCTGGAGGAGTCTGGGGTTGCTACCCGGGATCACAGGGCCCTAAACCACCGGAATAAAGATTCGGGGACACACCTGCAAGGAGTCTTTTTTGATTCCCAGAGGATGGAGCATTGTCCAAGGAGAAAAATCATCTCGGGTATCTTCCTGGAGGAGTCTGGGGTTGCTACCCGGGATCACAGGGCCCTAAAGCACTGGAGAAAACTCTGCGGGAGATACCTGGGAGGAGTTCTGGGTAGATCCCACAGGATGGACCACTGTCAAGAGAGAAAAATCATCTTGGGTGTCTTCCCTGGAGGAGTCTGGGGTTGCTACCTGGGATGACAGAACCCTAAAGCACGAGAAAAAAGACTCAGGGACATAGCTATGACAAGTCTCGGATACATCCCAGAGGATGGAGATTTGTCCAAGTAGAAAAATCATCTCGGGTATCTTCCCTGGAGGAGTCTGGGGTTGCTACCCGGGATTACAGGGACCCAAACCACCGGAAAAATGTCTGCGGGAGACGCCTGGGAGGAATCTCAGATGCATCGCAGAAGATGGAGCACTGTCCAAGGAGAAAAATCATCTCGGGTATCTTCCCTGGAGGAGTCTGGGGTTGCTACCCGGGATCACAGGGCCCTAAAGCACTGGAGAAAACTCTGCGGGAGATACCTGGGAGGAGTTCTGGGTAGATCCTGCAGGATGGACCGATGTCAAGAGAGAAAAATCATCTTGGTGTCTTTCCTGGAGGAGTCTGGGGTTGCTACCTGGGATGACAGAACCCTAAACCGCGAGAAAAAAGACTCAGGGACACAGCTACGACAAGTCTCGGATGCATCCCAGAGGATGGAGATTTGTCCAAGTAGAAAAATCATCTCGGGTGTCTTCCCTGGAGGAGTCTGGGGTTGCTACCCGGGATTACAGGGACCCAAACCACCGGAAAAATGTCTGCGGGAGACGCCTGGGAGGAATCTCAGATGCATCCCAGAAGATGGAGCATTGTCCAAGGAGAAAAATCATCTCGGGTATCTTCCCTGGAGGAGTCTGGGGTTGCTACCCCGGATCACAGGGCCCTAAAGCACTGGAGAAAACTCTGCGGGAGATACCTGGGAGGAGTTCTGGGTAGATCCTGCAGGACGGACCGATGTCAAGAGAGAAAAATCATCTTGGGTGTCTTCCCCGGAGGAGTCTGGGGTTGCTACCTGGGATAAAAGAACCCTAAACCGCGAGAAAAAGGACTCAGGGACATAGCTGCGACAAGTCTCGGATGCATCCCAGAGGATGGATCTTTGTCCAAGGAGAAAAATCATCTCGGGTGTCTTCCCTGGAGGAGTCTGGGGTTGCTGCTCGGGATCACAGGGCCCTAAACCACCAGAATAAAGACTCAGGGACATATCTGCAAGGAGTCTCGGATGCTTCCCAGAGGATGGAGTATTGTCAAAGGAGAAAAATCATCTTGGGTGTCTTCCCTGGAGGAGTCTGGGGTTGCTACCCGGGATCACAGGGACCCAAACCACAGGAAAAACATCTGCGGGAGACGCCTGGGAGGAATCTCAGATGCATCCCAGAATATGGAGCATTGTCCAAGGAGAAAAATCATCTCAGGTATCTTCCCTGGAGGAGTCTGGGGTTGCTACCTGGGATGACAGAAACCCTCAACCGCGAGAAAAAAGACTCAGGGACATAGCTGCGACAAGTCTCGGATGCATCCCAGAAGATGGAGATATGTCCAAGGAGAAAAATCATCTCAGGTATCTTCCCTGGAGGAGTCTGGGGTTTCTACCCGGGATTACAGGGACCCAAACCACCGGAAAAATGTCTGCGGGAGATGCCTTCGAGGAATCTCAGATGCATCCCAGAAGATGGAGCATTGTCCAAGTGGAAAAATCATCTCGGGTATCTTCCCTGGAGGAGTCTGGGGTTGCTACTCGGGATCACAGGGCCCTAAACCACCGGAATAAAGACTCAGGGACATACCTGCAAGGAGTATCGGATGCTTCCCAGAGGATGGAGTATTGTCCAAGGAGAAAAATTATCTCGGGTATCTTCCCTGGAAGAGTCTGGGGTTGCTACCTGGGATGACAGAACCCTAAACCGCGAGAAAAAAGACTCAGGGACATAGCTGCGACAAGTCTTGGATGCATCCCAGAAGATGGAGATATGTCCAAGGAGAAAAATCATCTCAGGTATCTTCCCTGGAGGAGTCTGGGGTTGCTACCCGGGATTACAGGGACCCAAACCACCGGAAAAATGTCTGCGGGAGACGCCTGGGAGGAAACTCAGATGCATCCCAGAAGATGGAGCATTGTCCAAGGAGAAAAATCATCTCGGGTATCTTCCCTGTAGGAGTCTGGGGTTGCTACCTGGGATGACAGAACCCTAAACGGCGAGAAAAAAGACTCAGGGACATAGCTGCGACAAGTCTCAGATGCATCCCAGAGAATGGATCTTTGTCCAAGGAGAAAAATCATCTCGGGTGTCTTCCCTGGAGGAGTCTGGGGTTGCTACCCGGGATTACAGGGACCCAAACCACCGGAAAATTGTCTGCGGGAGACGCCTGGGAGGAATCTCAGATGCATCCCAGAAGATGGAGCATTGTCCAAGGAGAAAAATCATCTCGGGTATCTTCCCTGGAGGAGTCTGGGTTGGCTACCCGGGATCACAGGGCCCTAAACCACTGGAATAAAGACTCAGGGACATACCTGCAATGAGTCTCATATGCTTCCCAGAGGCTGGAGCTTTGTCCAAGGAGAAAAATTATCTCGGGTATCTTTCCTGGAGGAGTCTGGGGTTGCTACCCGGGATTACAGGGACCCAAACCACAGGAAAAACATCTGTGGGAATCGCCTGGGAGGAATCTCAGATGCATCCCAGAAGATGGAGCATTAGCCAAGGAGAAAAATTATCTCGGGTATCTTTCCTGGAGGAGTCTGGGGTTGCTACCCGGGATTACAGGGACGCAAACCACAGGAAAAACATCTGCGGGAATCGCCTGGGAGGAATCTCAGATGCATCCCAGAAGATGGAGCATTGTCCAAGGAGAAAAATCATCTCGGGTATCTTCCCTGGAGGAGCCTGGGGTTGCTACCTGGGGTGACAAAACCCTAAACCGCGAGAAAAAAGACTCAGGGACATAGCTGAGACAAGTCTCGGATGCATCAGAGAGGATGGATCTTTGTCCAAGAAGAAAAATCATCTCGGGTGTCTTCCCTGGAGGAGTCTGGGGTTGCTACCCGGGATTACAGGGACCCAAACCACCGGAAAAATGTCTGCGGGAGACGCCTGGGAGGAATCTCAGATGCATCCCAGAAGATGGAGCATTGTCCAAGGAGAAAAATCATCTCGGGTATCTTCCCTGGAGGAGTCTGGGTTTGCTACCCGGGATCACAGGGCCCTAAAGCACTGGAGAAAACTCTGCGGGATATACCTGGGAGGAGTTCTGGGTAGATCCTGCAGGATGGACCGATGTCAAGAGAGAAAAATCATCTTGGGTGTCTTCCCTGGAGGAGTCTGGGGTTGATACCTGGGATGACAGAACCCTAAACCGCGTGAAAAATGACTCAGGGACATAGCTGCGACAAGTCTCGGATGCATCCCAGAGGATGGAGATTTGTCCAAGGAGAAAAATCATCTCGGGTATCTTCCCTGGAGGAGTCTGGGGTTGCTACCCAGAATCACTGGGCCCAAAGACTGGAGGAGTCTGGGGTTGCTACCCGGGATTACAGGGACCCAAACTACAGGAAAAACATCTGCGGGAATCGCCTGGGAGGAATCTCAGATGCATCCCAGAAGATGGAGCATTGTCCAAGGAGAAAAATCATCTCGGGTATCTTCCCTGGAGGAGTCTGGGGTTGCTACCTGGGGTGACAGAACCCTAAACCGTGAGAAAAAAAACTCAGGGACATAGCTGCGACAACTCTCGGATGCATCAGAGAGGATGGAGCTTTGTCCAAGGAGAAAAATCATCTCGGGTGTCTTCCCTGGAGGAGTCTGCGGTTGCTACCCGGGATTACAGGGACCCAAACCACCGGAAAAATGTCTGCGGGAGACGCCTGGGAGGAATCTCAGATGCATCCCAGAAGATGGAGCTTTGTCCAAGGAGAAAAATCATCTCGGGTATCTTCCCTGGAGGAGTCTGGGTTTGCTACCCGGGATCACAGGGCCCTAAAGCACTGGAGAAAACTCTACGGGATATACCTGGGAGGAGTTCTGGGTAAATCCTGCAGGATCGACCGATGTCAAGAGAGAAAAATCATCTTGGGTGTCTTCCCTGGAGGAGTCTGGGGTTGATACCTGGGATGACAGAACCCTAAACCGCGAGAAAAAGGACTCATGGACATAGCTGCGACAAGTCTCGGATGCATCCCAGAGGATGGAGCTTTGTCCAAGGAGAAAAATCATCTCGGGTGTCTTCCCTGGAGAAGTCTGGGGTTGCTACCCGGGATTACAGGGACCCAAACCACTGGAAAAATGTCTGCGGGAGACGCCTGGGAGGAATCTCAGATGCATCCAAGAAGATGGAGCATTGTCCAAGGAGAAAAATCATCTCGGGTATCTTCCCTGGAGGAGTCTGGTTTTGCTACCCAGGATTACAGGGACCCAAACCACAGGAAAAATGTCTGCGGGAGACGCCTGGGAGGAGTTCTGTGTAGATCCCGCAGGATGGACCACTGTCAAGAGAGAAAAATCATCTTGGGTGTCTTCCCTGGAGGAGACTGGGGTTGCTACCCGGGATAACAGGGCCCTAAGGCACTGGAGAAAACCCTGCGGGAGATACCTGGGAGTAGTTCTGGGTAGATCCTGCAGGATGGACCGATGCCAAGAGAGAAAAATCATCTTGGGTGTCTTCCCTGGAGGAGTCTGGGGTTGCTACCTGGGATGACAGAACCTAAACCGCGAGAAAAAAGACTCGGGGACATAGCTGCGACAAGTCTCGGATGCATCCCAGAGGATGGAGCTTTGTCCAAGGAGAAAAATCATCTCGGGTATCTTCCCTGGAGGAGTCTGGGGTTGCTACCCGGGATCACAGGGCCCTAAACCACCGGAATAAAGACTCAGGGACATACCTGAAAGGAGTCTCGGATGCTTCCAGAGGATGGAGCTTTGTCCAAGGAGAAAAATTATCTCGGGTATCTTCCTGGAGGGGTCTGGGGTTGCTACCCGGGATTACAGGGACCCAAACCACAGGAAAAACATTTGCGGGAATCGCCTGGGAGGAATCTCAGATGCATCCCAGAAGATGGAGCATTGTCCAAGGAGAAAAATCATCTCGGGTATCTTCCCTGGACGAGCCTGGGGTTGCTACCTGGGGTGACAGAACCCTAAACCGCGAGAAAAAAGACTCAGGGACATAGCTGCGACAAGTCTCGGATGCATCAGAGAGGATGGAGCTTTGTCCAAGGAGAAAAATCATCTCGGGTGTCTTCCCTGGAGGAGTCTGGGGTTGCTACCCGGGATCACAGGGCCCTAAAGCACTGGAGAAAACTCTGCGGGAGATGCCTGGGAGGAGTTCTGGGTAGATCCTGCAGGATGGACCAATGTCAAGAGAGAAAAATCATCTTGGGTGTCTTCCCTGGAGGAGTCTGGGATTGGTACCTGGGATGACAGAACCCTAAACCGCAAGAAAAAAGACTCAGGGACATAGCTGCGACAAGTCTCGGATGCATCCCAGAGGATGGAGCTTTTGTCCAAGGAGAAAAGTTATCTCGAATATCTTCCTCGAGTAGTGTGGGGATGCTCCCCGGGATTAAAGGGACTCAAACCACCGGAAAAATGTCTGCGGGAGACGCCTGGGAGGAATCTCAGATGCATCCCAGAAGATGGAGCATTGTCCAAGGAGAAAAATGATCTCGGGTATCTTCCCTGGAGGAGTCTGGGGTTGCTACCTGGGATGACAGAACCCTAAACCGCGAGAAAAAGGACTCAGGGACATAGCTGCGACAAGTCTCGGATGCGTCCCAGAGGATGGATCTTTGTCCAAGGAGAAAAATCATCTCGGGTGTCTTCCCTGGAGGAGTCTGGGGTTGCTACCCGGGATTACAGGGACCCAAACCACTGGAAAAATGTGTGCTGGAGACGCCTGGGAGGAATCTCAGATGCATCCCAGAAGATGGAGCATTGTCCAAGGAGAAAAATCATCTCGGGTATCTTCCCTGGAGGAGTCTGGGTTTACTACCTGGGATGACAGAACCCTAAACCGCAAGAAAAATTACTCAGGGACATAGCTACGACAAGTCTCGGATGCATCCCAGAGGATGGAGCTTTATCCAAGGAGAAAAATCATCTTGGGTATCTTCCTGGAGGAGTCTGGGGTTGCTACCCGGGATTAAAGGGACTCAAACCACAGAAAAAATGTCTGCGGGAGACGCCTGGGAGGAATCTCAGATGCATCCCAGAAGATGGAGCATTGTCCAAGGAGAAAAATCATCTCGGGTATCTTCCCTGGAGGAGTCTGGGGTTGCTACCTGGGATTAAAGGGACCCAAACCACCGGAAAAATGTCTGCGGGAGACGCCTGGGAGGAGTTCTGGGTAGATCCCGCAGGATGGACCAATGTCAAGAGAGACAAATCATCTTGGGTGTCTTCCCTGGAGGAGTCTGGGGTTGCTACCCGGGATTACAGGGACCCAAACCACCGGAAAAATGTCTGCGGGAGACACCTGGGAGGAATCTCAGATGCATCCCAGAAGATGGAGCATTGTCCAAGGAGAAAAATTATCTCGGGTACGTTCCCTGGAGGAGTCTGGGGTTGCTACCCGGGATTACAGGGACCCAAACCACAGGAAAAACATCTGCGGGAATCGCCTGGGAGGAATCTCAGATGCATCCCAGAAGATGGAGCATTGTCCAAGGAGAAAAATCATCTCGGGTATCTTCCCTGGAGGAGTCTGGGGTTGCTACCTGGGGTGACAGAACCCTAAACCGTGAGAAAAAAGACTCAGGGACATAGCTGCGACAACTCTCGGATGCATCCCAGAGGATGGAGCTTTGTCCAATGAGAAAAATCATCTCGGGTATCTTCCTGGAGTAGTGTGGGGATGCTCCCCGGGATTAAAGGGACTCAAACCACAGGAAAAATGTCTGCGGGAGACGCCTGGGAGGAATCTCAGATGCATCCCAGACGATGGAGCATTGTCCAAGGAGAAAAATCATCTCGGGTATCTTCCCTGGAGGAGTCTGGGGTTGCTACCCGGGATTACAGGGACCCAAACCACCGGAAAAATGTCTGCGGGAGACGCCTGGGAGGAGTTCTGGGTATATCCCGCAGGATGGACCAATGTCAAGAGAGAAAAATTATCTCGGGTATCTTTCCTGGAGGAGTCTGGGGTTGCTACCCGGGATTACAGGGACCCAAACCACAGGAAAAACATCTGCGGGAATCGCCTGGGAGGAATCTCACATGCATCCCAGAAGATCGAGCATTGTCCAAGGAGAAAAATCATCTCGGGTATCTTCCCTGCAGGAGTCTGGGGTTGCTACCTGGGATGACAGAACCCTAAACCGCGAGAAAAAAGACTCATGGAAATAGCTGCGACAAGTCTCGGATGCATCCCAGAGGATGGATCTTTGTCCAAGTAGAAAAATCATCTCGGGTGTCTTCCCTGGAGGAGTCTGGGGTTGCTACCAGGGATTACAGGGACCCAAACCACCGGAAAAATGTCTGCGGGAGACGCCTGGGAGGAATCTCAGATGCATCCCAGAAGATGGAGCATTGTCCAAGGAGAAAAATCATCTCGGGTATCTTCCCTGGAGGAGTCTGGGTTTGCTACCCGGGATCACAGGGCCCTAAACCACCGGAATAAAGACTCAGGGACATACCTGAAAGGAGTCTCGGATGCTTCCAGAGGATGGAGCTTTGTCCAAGGAGAAAAATTATCTCGGGTATCTTCCTGGAGGAGTCTGGGGTTGCTACCCGGGATTACAGGGACCCAAACCACAGGAAAAACATCTGCGGGAATCGCCTGGGAGGAATCTCAGATGCATCCCAGAAGATGGAGCATTGTCCAAGGAGAAAAATCATCTCGGGTATCTTCCCTGGACGAGCCTGGGGTTGCTACCCGGGATCACAGGGCCCTAAAGCACTGGAGAAAACTCTGCGGGATATACCTGGGAGGAGTTCTGGGTAAATCCTGCAGGATCGACCGATGTCAAGAGAGAAAAATCATCTTGGGTGTCTTCCCTGGAGGAGTCTGGGGTTGCTACCCGGGATAACAGGGCCCTAAGGCACTGGAGAAAACTCTGCGGGAGACGCCTGGGAGGAATCTCAGATGCATCCCAGAATATGGAGCATTGTCCAAGGAGAAAAATCATCTCAGGTATCTTCCCTGGAGGAGTCTGGGGTTGCTACCTGGGATGACAGAAACCCTCAACCGCGAGAAAAAAGACTCAGGGACATAGCTGCGACAAGTCTCGGATGCATCCCAGAAGATGGAGATATGTCCAAGGAGAAAAATCATCTCAGGTATCTTCCCTGGAGGAGTCTGGGGTTTCTACCCGGGATTACAGGGACCCAAACCACCGGAAAAATGTCTGCGGGAGATGCCTTCGAGGAATCTCAGATGCATCCCAGAAGATGGAGCATTGTCCAAGTGGAAAAATCATCTCGGGTATCTTCCCTGGAGGAGTCTGGGGTTGCTACTCGGGATCACAGGGCCCTAAACCACCGGAATAAAGACTCAGGGACATACCTGCAAGGAGTATCGGATGCTTCCCAGAGGATGGAGTATTGTCCAAGGAGAAAAATTATCTCGGGTATCTTCCCTGGAAGAGTCTGGGGTTGCTACCTGGGATGACAGAACCCTAAACCGCGAGAAAAAAGACTCAGGGACATAGCTGCGACAAGTCTTGGATGCATCCCAGAAGATGGAGATATGTCCAAGGAGAAAAATCATCTCAGGTATCTTCCCTGGAGGAGTCTGGGGTTGCTACCCGGGATTACAGGGACCCAAACCACCGGAAAAATGTCTGCGGGAGACGCCTGGGAGGAAACTCAGATGCATCCCAGAAGATGGAGCATTGTCCAAGGAGAAAAATCATCTCGGGTATCTTCCCTGTAGGAGTCTGGGGTTGCTACCTGGGATGACAGAACCCTAAACGGCGAGAAAAAAGACTCAGGGACATAGCTGCGACAAGTCTCAGATGCATCCCAGAGAATGGATCTTTGTCCAAGGAGAAAAATCATCTCGGGTGTCTTCCCTGGAGGAGTCTGGGGTTGCTACCCGGGATTACAGGGACCCAAACCACCGGAAAATTGTCTGCGGGAGACGCCTGGGAGGAATCTCAGATGCATCCCAGAAGATGGAGCATTGTCCAAGGAGAAAAATCATCTCGGGTATCTTCCCTGGAGGAGTCTGGGTTGGCTACCCGGGATCACAGGGCCCTAAACCACTGGAATAAAGACTCAGGGACATACCTGCAATGAGTCTCATATGCTTCCCAGAGGCTGGAGCTTTGTCCAAGGAGAAAAATTATCTCGGGTATCTTTCCTGGAGGAGTCTGGGGTTGCTACCCGGGATTACAGGGACCCAAACCACAGGAAAAACATCTGTGGGAATCGCCTGGGAGGAATCTCAGATGCATCCCAGAAGATGGAGCATTAGCCAAGGAGAAAAATTATCTCGGGTATCTTTCCTGGAGGAGTCTGGGGTTGCTACCCGGGATTACAGGGACGCAAACCACAGGAAAAACATCTGCGGGAATCGCCTGGGAGGAATCTCAGATGCATCCCAGAAGATGGAGCATTGTCCAAGGAGAAAAATCATCTCGGGTATCTTCCCTGGAGGAGCCTGGGGTTGCTACCTGGGGTGACAAAACCCTAAACCGCGAGAAAAAAGACTCAGGGACATAGCTGAGACAAGTCTCGGATGCATCAGAGAGGATGGATCTTTGTCCAAGAAGAAAAATCATCTCGGGTGTCTTCCCTGGAGGAGTCTGGGGTTGCTACCCGGGATTACAGGGACCCAAACCACCGGAAAAATGTCTGCGGGAGACGCCTGGGAGGAATCTCAGATGCATCCCAGAAGATGGAGCATTGTCCAAGGAGAAAAATCATCTCGGGTATCTTCCCTGGAGGAGTCTGGGTTTGCTACCCGGGATCACAGGGCCCTAAAGCACTGGAGAAAACTCTGCGGGATATACCTGGGAGGAGTTCTGGGTAGATCCTGCAGGATGGACCGATGTCAAGAGAGAAAAATCATCTTGGGTGTCTTCCCTGGAGGAGTCTGGGGTTGATACCTGGGATGACAGAACCCTAAACCGCGTGAAAAATGACTCAGGGACATAGCTGCGACAAGTCTCGGATGCATCCCAGAGGATGGAGATTTGTCCAAGGAGAAAAATCATCTCGGGTATCTTCCCTGGAGGAGTCTGGGGTTGCTACCCAGAATCACTGGGCCCAAAGACTGGAGGAGTCTGGGGTTGCTACCCGGGATTACAGGGACCCAAACTACAGGAAAAACATCTGCGGGAATCGCCTGGGAGGAATCTCAGATGCATCCCAGAAGATGGAGCATTGTCCAAGGAGAAAAATCATCTCGGGTATCTTCCCTGGAGGAGTCTGGGGTTGCTACCTGGGGTGACAGAACCCTAAACCGTGAGAAAAAAAACTCAGGGACATAGCTGCGACAACTCTCGGATGCATCAGAGAGGATGGAGCTTTGTCCAAGGAGAAAAATCATCTCGGGTGTCTTCCCTGGAGGAGTCTGCGGTTGCTACCCGGGATTACAGGGACCCAAACCACCGGAAAAATGTCTGCGGGAGACGCCTGGGAGGAATCTCAGATGCATCCCAGAAGATGGAGCTTTGTCCAAGGAGAAAAATCATCTCGGGTATCTTCCCTGGAGGAGTCTGGGTTTGCTACCCGGGATCACAGGGCCCTAAAGCACTGGAGAAAACTCTACGGGATATACCTGGGAGGAGTTCTGGGTAAATCCTGCAGGATCGACCGATGTCAAGAGAGAAAAATCATCTTGGGTGTCTTCCCTGGAGGAGTCTGGGGTTGATACCTGGGATGACAGAACCCTAAACCGCGAGAAAAAGGACTCATGGACATAGCTGCGACAAGTCTCGGATGCATCCCAGAGGATGGAGCTTTGTCCAAGGAGAAAAATCATCTCGGGTGTCTTCCCTGGAGAAGTCTGGGGTTGCTACCCGGGATTACAGGGACCCAAACCACTGGAAAAATGTCTGCGGGAGACGCCTGGGAGGAATCTCAGATGCATCCAAGAAGATGGAGCATTGTCCAAGGAGAAAAATCATCTCGGGTATCTTCCCTGGAGGAGTCTGGTTTTGCTACCCAGGATTACAGGGACCCAAACCACAGGAAAAATGTCTGCGGGAGACGCCTGGGAGGAGTTCTGTGTAGATCCCGCAGGATGGACCACTGTCAAGAGAGAAAAATCATCTTGGGTGTCTTCCCTGGAGGAGACTGGGGTTGCTACCCGGGATAACAGGGCCCTAAGGCACTGGAGAAAACCCTGCGGGAGATACCTGGGAGTAGTTCTGGGTAGATCCTGCAGGATGGACCGATGCCAAGAGAGAAAAATCATCTTGGGTGTCTTCCCTGGAGGAGTCTGGGGTTGCTACCTGGGATGACAGAACCTAAACCGCGAGAAAAAAGACTCGGGGACATAGCTGCGACAAGTCTCGGATGCATCCCAGAGGATGGAGCTTTGTCCAAGGAGAAAAATCATCTCGGGTATCTTCCCTGGAGGAGTCTGGGGTTGCTACCCGGGATCACAGGGCCCTAAACCACCGGAATAAAGACTCAGGGACATACCTGAAAGGAGTCTCGGATGCTTCCAGAGGATGGAGCTTTGTCCAAGGAGAAAAATTATCTCGGGTATCTTCCTGGAGGGGTCTGGGGTTGCTACCCGGGATTACAGGGACCCAAACCACAGGAAAAACATTTGCGGGAATCGCCTGGGAGGAATCTCAGATGCATCCCAGAAGATGGAGCATTGTCCAAGGAGAAAAATCATCTCGGGTATCTTCCCTGGACGAGCCTGGGGTTGCTACCTGGGGTGACAGAACCCTAAACCGCGAGAAAAAAGACTCAGGGACATAGCTGCGACAAGTCTCGGATGCATCAGAGAGGATGGAGCTTTGTCCAAGGAGAAAAATCATCTCGGGTGTCTTCCCTGGAGGAGTCTGGGGTTGCTACCCGGGATCACAGGGCCCTAAAGCACTGGAGAAAACTCTGCGGGAGATGCCTGGGAGGAGTTCTGGGTAGATCCTGCAGGATGGACCAATGTCAAGAGAGAAAAATCATCTTGGGTGTCTTCCCTGGAGGAGTCTGGGATTGGTACCTGGGATGACAGAACCCTAAACCGCAAGAAAAAAGACTCAGGGACATAGCTGCGACAAGTCTCGGATGCATCCCAGAGGATGGAGCTTTTGTCCAAGGAGAAAAGTTATCTCGAATATCTTCCTCGAGTAGTGTGGGGATGCTCCCCGGGATTAAAGGGACTCAAACCACCGGAAAAATGTCTGCGGGAGACGCCTGGGAGGAATCTCAGATGCATCCCAGAAGATGGAGCATTGTCCAAGGAGAAAAATGATCTCGGGTATCTTCCCTGGAGGAGTCTGGGGTTGCTACCTGGGATGACAGAACCCTAAACCGCGAGAAAAAGGACTCAGGGACATAGCTGCGACAAGTCTCGGATGCGTCCCAGAGGATGGATCTTTGTCCAAGGAGAAAAATCATCTCGGGTGTCTTCCCTGGAGGAGTCTGGGGTTGCTACCCGGGATTACAGGGACCCAAACCACTGGAAAAATGTGTGCTGGAGACGCCTGGGAGGAATCTCAGATGCATCCCAGAAGATGGAGCATTGTCCAAGGAGAAAAATCATCTCGGGTATCTTCCCTGGAGGAGTCTGGGTTTACTACCTGGGATGACAGAACCCTAAACCGCAAGAAAAATTACTCAGGGACATAGCTACGACAAGTCTCGGATGCATCCCAGAGGATGGAGCTTTATCCAAGGAGAAAAATCATCTTGGGTATCTTCCTGGAGGAGTCTGGGGTTGCTACCCGGGATTAAAGGGACTCAAACCACAGAAAAAATGTCTGCGGGAGACGCCTGGGAGGAATCTCAGATGCATCCCAGAAGATGGAGCATTGTCCAAGGAGAAAAATCATCTCGGGTATCTTCCCTGGAGGAGTCTGGGGTTGCTACCTGGGATTAAAGGGACCCAAACCACCGGAAAAATGTCTGCGGGAGACGCCTGGGAGGAGTTCTGGGTAGATCCCGCAGGATGGACCAATGTCAAGAGAGACAAATCATCTTGGGTGTCTTCCCTGGAGGAGTCTGGGGTTGCTACCCGGGATTACAGGGACCCAAACCACCGGAAAAATGTCTGCGGGAGACACCTGGGAGGAATCTCAGATGCATCCCAGAAGATGGAGCATTGTCCAAGGAGAAAAATTATCTCGGGTACGTTCCCTGGAGGAGTCTGGGGTTGCTACCCGGGATTACAGGGACCCAAACCACAGGAAAAACATCTGCGGGAATCGCCTGGGAGGAATCTCAGATGCATCCCAGAAGATGGAGCATTGTCCAAGGAGAAAAATCATCTCGGGTATCTTCCCTGGAGGAGTCTGGGGTTGCTACCTGGGGTGACAGAACCCTAAACCGTGAGAAAAAAGACTCAGGGACATAGCTGCGACAACTCTCGGATGCATCCCAGAGGATGGAGCTTTGTCCAATGAGAAAAATCATCTCGGGTATCTTCCTGGAGTAGTGTGGGGATGCTCCCCGGGATTAAAGGGACTCAAACCACAGGAAAAATGTCTGCGGGAGACGCCTGGGAGGAATCTCAGATGCATCCCAGACGATGGAGCATTGTCCAAGGAGAAAAATCATCTCGGGTATCTTCCCTGGAGGAGTCTGGGGTTGCTACCCGGGATTACAGGGACCCAAACCACCGGAAAAATGTCTGCGGGAGACGCCTGGGAGGAGTTCTGGGTATATCCCGCAGGATGGACCAATGTCAAGAGAGAAAAATTATCTCGGGTATCTTTCCTGGAGGAGTCTGGGGTTGCTACCCGGGATTACAGGGACCCAAACCACAGGAAAAACATCTGCGGGAATCGCCTGGGAGGAATCTCACATGCATCCCAGAAGATCGAGCATTGTCCAAGGAGAAAAATCATCTCGGGTATCTTCCCTGCAGGAGTCTGGGGTTGCTACCTGGGATGACAGAACCCTAAACCGCGAGAAAAAAGACTCATGGAAATAGCTGCGACAAGTCTCGGATGCATCCCAGAGGATGGATCTTTGTCCAAGTAGAAAAATCATCTCGGGTGTCTTCCCTGGAGGAGTCTGGGGTTGCTACCAGGGATTACAGGGACCCAAACCACCGGAAAAATGTCTGCGGGAGACGCCTGGGAGGAATCTCAGATGCATCCCAGAAGATGGAGCATTGTCCAAGGAGAAAAATCATCTCGGGTATCTTCCCTGGAGGAGTCTGGGTTTGCTACCCGGGATCACAGGGCCCTAAACCACCGGAATAAAGACTCAGGGACATACCTGAAAGGAGTCTCGGATGCTTCCAGAGGATGGAGCTTTGTCCAAGGAGAAAAATTATCTCGGGTATCTTCCTGGAGGAGTCTGGGGTTGCTACCCGGGATTACAGGGACCCAAACCACAGGAAAAACATCTGCGGGAATCGCCTGGGAGGAATCTCAGATGCATCCCAGAAGATGGAGCATTGTCCAAGGAGAAAAATCATCTCGGGTATCTTCCCTGGACGAGCCTGGGGTTGCTACCCGGGATCACAGGGCCCTAAAGCACTGGAGAAAACTCTGCGGGATATACCTGGGAGGAGTTCTGGGTAAATCCTGCAGGATCGACCGATGTCAAGAGAGAAAAATCATCTTGGGTGTCTTCCCTGGAGGAGTCTGGGGTTGCTACCCGGGATAACAGGGCCCTAAGGCACTGGAGAAAACTCTGCGGGAGACGCCTGGGAGGAGTTCTGGGTAGATCCTGCAGGATGGACCGATGCCAAGAGAGAAAAATCATCTTGGGTGTCTTCCCTGGAGGAGTCTGGGGTTGCTACCTGGGATGACAGAACCCTAAACCGCGAGAAAAAAGACTCAGGGACATAGCTGCGACAAGTCTCGGATGCATCCCAGAGGATGGATCTTTGTCCAAGGAGAAAAATCATCTCGGGTATCTTCCTGGAGGAGTCTGGGGTTGCTACCCGGGATTAAAGGGACTCGAACCACAGGAAAAATGTCTGCGGGAGACGCCTGGGAGGAATCTCAGATGCATCCCAGAAGATGGAGCATTGTCCAAGGAGAAAAATCATCTCGGGTATCTTCCCTGGAGGAGTCTGGGGTTGCTACCCGGGATTACAGGGACCCAAACCACCGGAAAAATATCTGCGGGAGACGCCTGGGAGGAGTTCTGGGTAGATCCCGCAGGATGGACCACTGTCAAGAGAGAAAAATCATCTTGGGTGTCTTCCCTGGAGGAGTCTGGGGTTGCTACCTGGGATGACAGAACCCTAAACCGCGAGAAAAAAGACTCAGGGACATAGCTGCGACAAGTCTCGGATGCATCCCAGAGGATGGAGCTTTGTCCAAGGAGAAAAATCATCTCGGGTATCTTCCTGGAGGAGTCTGGGGTTGCTACCCGGGATTACAGGGACCCAAACCAATGGAAAAATGTCTGCGGGAGACACCTGGGAGGAATCTCAGATGCATCCAAGAAGATGGAGCATTGTCCAAGGAGAAAAATCATCTCGGGTATCTTCCCTGGACGAGCCTGGGGTTGCTACCCTGTATCACTGGGCCCTAAAGCACTGGAGAAAACTCTGCGGGAGAGGCCTGGGAGGAGTTCTGGGTAGATCCCACAGGATGGACCACTGTCAAGAGAGAAAAATCATCTTGGGTGTCTTCACTGGAGGAGTCTGGGGTTGCTACCTGGGATGACAGAACCCTAAACCGCGAGAAAAAAGACTCAGGGACATAGCTGAGACAAGTCTCGGATGCATCCCAGAGGATGGAGGGTTGTCCAAAGAGAAAAATCATCTCGGGTATCTTCCCTGGAGGAGTCTGGGGTTGCTACCCGGGATTATAGGGACCCAAACCGCGAGAAAAAAGACTCGGGGACATAGCTGCGAGAAGTCCCGGATGCATCCCAGAGGATGGAGCTTTGTCCAAGGAGAAAAATCATCTCGGGTATCTTCCTGGAGGAGTCTGGGGTTGCTACCCGGGATTACAGGGACCCAAACCACAGGAAAAACATCTGCGGGAATCGCCTGGGAGGAATCTCACATGCATCCCAGAAGATCGAGCATTGTCCAAGGAGAAAAATTATCTCGGGTATCTTCCCTGGAGGAGTCTGGGGTTGCTACCCGGGATTACAGGGACCCAAACCAAAGGAAAAACATCTGCGGGAATCGCCTGGGAGGAATCTCAGATGCATCCCAGAAGATGGAGCATTGTCCAAGGAGAAAAATCATCTCGGGTATCTTCCCTGGAGGAGTCTGGGGTTGCTACCTGGGATGACAGAACCCTAAACCGCGAGAAAAAAGACTCATGGACATAGCTGCGACAAGTCTCGGATGCATCCCAGAGGATGGAGCTTTGTCCAAGGAGAAAAATCATCTCGGGTGTCTTCCCTGGAGGAGTCTGGGGTTGCTACCCGGGATTACAGGGACCCAAACCACAGGAAAAATGTCTGCGGGAGACGCCTGGGAGGAATCTCAGATGCATCCCAGAAGATGGAGCATTGTCCAAGGAGAAAAATTATCTCGGGTATCTTCCCTGGAGGAGTCTGGGGTTGCTACCCGGGATTACAGGGACCCAAACCACAGGAAAAACATCTGCGGGAATCGCCTGGGAGGAATCTCACATGCATCCCAGAAGATCGAGCATTGTCCAAGGAGAAAAATCATCTCGGGTATCTTCCCTGGAGGAGTCTGGGGTTGCTACCCGGGATTACAGGGACCCAAACCAAAGGAAAAACATCTGCGGGAATCGCCTGGGAGGAATCTCAGATGCATCCCAGAAGATGGAGCATTGTCCAAGGAGAAAAATCATCTCGGGTATCTTCCCTGCAGGAGTCTGGGGTTGCTACCTGGGATAACAGAACCCTAAACCGCGAGAAAAAAGACTCAGGGACATAGCTCAGACAAGTCTCGGATGCATCCCAGAGGATGGAGCTTTGTCCAAGGAGAAAAATCATCTCGGGTATCTTCCCTGGAGGAGTCTGGGTTTGCTACCCAGGATCACAGGGCCCTAAACCACCAGAATAAAGACTCAGGGACAAACCTGCAAGGAGTCTCGGATGCTTCCCAGAGGATGGAGCTTTGTCCAAGGAGAAAAATTATCTCGGGTATCTTTCCTGGAGGAGTCTGGGGTTGCTAACCGGGATTACAGGGACCCAAACCACAGGAAAAACATCTGCGGGAATCGCCTGGGAGGAATCTCAGATGCATCCCAGAAGATGGAGCATTGTCCAAGGAGAAAAATCATCTCGGGTATCTTCCCTGGAGGAGCCTGGGGTTGCTACCTGGGGTGACAGAACCCTAAACCGCGAGAAAAAAGACTCAGGGACATAGCTGCAACAAGTCTCGGATGCATCAGAGAGGATGGAGCTTTGTCCAAGGAGAAAAATCATCTCGGGTGTCTTCCCTGGAGGAATCTGCGGTTGCTACCCGGGATTACAGGGACCCAAACCAATGGAAAAATGTCTGCGGGAGACACCTGGGAGGAATGTCAGATGCATCCAAGAAGATGGAGCATTGTCCAAGGAGAAAAATCATCTCGGGTATCTTCCCTGGAGGAGTCTGGGGTTGCTACCCTGTATCACTGGGCCCTAAAGCACTGGAGAAAACTCTGCGGGAGAGGCCTGGGAGGAGTTCTGGGTAGATCCCACAGGATGGACCACTGTCAAGAGAGAAAAATCATCTTGGGTGTCTTCCCTGGAGGAGTCTGGGGTTGCTACCTGGGATGACAGAACCCTAAACCGCGAGAAAAATGACTCAGGGACATAGCTGCGACAAGTCTGGGATGCATCCCAGAGGATGGAGATTTGTCCAAGTAGAAAAATCATCTCGGGTATCTTCCTGGAGGAGTCTGGGGTTGCTACCCGGGATTAAAGGGAATCAAACCACCGGAAAAATGTCTGCGGGAGACGCCTGGGAGGAATCTCAGATGCATCCCCGAAGATGGAGATATGTCCAAGGAGAAAAATCATCTCAGGTATCTTCCCTGGAGGAGTCAGGGGTTGCTACCCGGGATTACAGGGACCCAAACCATTGGAAAAATATCTGCGGGAGACGCCTGGGAGGAGTTCTGGGTAGATCCCGCAATATGGACCGATGTCAAGAGAGAAAAATCATCTTGGGTGTCTTCCCTGGAGGAGTCTGGGGTTGCTACCTGGGATGACAGAACCCTAAACCGCGAGAAAAAAGACTCAGGGACATAGCTGAGACAAGTCTCGGATGCATCCCAGAGGATGGAGCTTTGTCCAAGGAGAAAAATCATCTCGGGTATCTTCCCTGGAGGAGTCTGGGGTTCCTACCCGGGATTAAAGGGAATCAAACCACAGGAAAAACATCTGTGGGAGACGCCTGGGAGGAATCTCAGATGCATCCCAGAAGATGGAGCATTGTCCAAGGAGAAAAATCATCTCGGGTATCTTCCCTGGAGGAGTCTGGGGTTGCTACCCGGGATTACAGGGACCCAAACCACCGGAAAAATGGCTGCGGGAGACGCCTGGGAGGAGTCTGTGTAGATCCCGCAGGATGGACCACTGTCAAGAGAGAAAAATCATCTTGGGTGTCTTCCCTGGAGGAGTCTGGGGTTGCTACCCGGGATTAAAGGGACCCAAACCGCGAGAAAAAAGACTCGGGGACATAGCTGCGAGAAGTCCCGGATGCATCCCAGAGGATGGAGCTTTGTCCAAGGAGAAAAATCATCTCGGGTGTCTTCCCTGGAGGAGTCTGGGGTTGCTACCCGGGATTAAAGGGAATCAAACCACAGGAAAACCATCTGTGGGAGACGCCTGGGAGGAATCTCAGATGCATCCCAGAAGATGGAGCATTGTCCAAGGAGAAAAATCATCTCGGGTATCTTCCCTGGAGGAGTCTGGGGTTGCTACCTGGGGTGACAGAACCCTAAACCGCGAGAAAAAAGACTCAGGGACATAGCTGCGACAAGTCTCGGATGCATCCCAGAGGATGGAGCTTTGTCCAAGGAGAAAAATCATCTCGGGTGTCTTCCCTGGAGGAGTCTGGGGTTGCTACCCGGGATTACAGGGACCCAAACCACAGGAAAAATGTCTGCGGGAGACGCCTGGGAGGAATCTCAGATGCATCCCAGAAGATGGAGCATTGTCCAAGGAGAAAAATTATCTCGGGTATCTTCCCTGGAGGAGTCTGGGGTTGCTACCCGGGATTACAGGGACCCAAACCACAGGAAAAACATCTGCGGGAATCGCCTGGGAGGAATCTCACATGCATCCCAGAAGATCGAGCATTGTCCAAGGAGAAAAATTATCTCGGGTATCTTCCCTGGAGGAGTCTGGGGTTGCTACCCGGGATTACAGGGACCCAAACCAAAGGAAAAACATCTGCGGGAATCGCCTGGGAGGAATCTCAGATGCATCCCAGAAGATGGAGCATTGTCCAAGGAGAAAAATCATCTCGGGTATCTTCCCTGGAGGAGCCTGGGGTTGCTACCTGGGGTAACAGAACCCTAAACCGCGAGAAAAAAGACTCAGGGACATAGCTGCGACAAGTTTCGGATGCATCAGAGAGGATGGAGCTTTGTCCAAGGAGAAAAATCATCTCGGGTGTCTTCCCTGGAGGAGTCTGCGGTTGCTACCCGGGATTACAGGGACCCAAACCACCGGAAAAATGTCTGCGGGAGACGCCTGGGAGGAATCTCAGATGCATCCCAGAAGATGGAGCATTGTCCAAGGAGAAAAATCATCTCGGGTATCTTCCCTGGAGGAGTCTGGGGTTGCTACCCGGGATCACAGGGACCCAAACCACAGGAAAAATGTCTGCGGGAGACGCCTGGGAGGAATCTCAGATGCATCCCAGAAGATGGAGCATTGTCCAAGGAGAAAAATCATCTCAGGTATCTTCCCTGGAGGAGTCTGGTGTTGCTACATGGGATGACAGAACCCTAAACCGCGAGAAAAAAGACTCAGGGACATAGCTGCGACAAGTCTCGGATGCATCCCAGAGGATGGATCTTTCTCCAAGGAGAAAAATCATCTCGGGTGTCTTCCCTGGAGGAGTCTGGGGTTGCTACCCGGGATTACAGGGACCGAAACCACAGGAAAAATGTCTGCGGGAGACGCCTGGGAGGAATCTCAGATGCATCCCAGAAGATGGAGCATTGTCCAAGGAGAAAAATCATCTCGGGTATCTTCCCTGGAGGAGTCTGGGTTTGCTACCCAGGATCACAGGGCCCTAAACCACCGGAATAAAGACTCAGGGACATACCTGCAAGGAGTCTCGGATGCTTCCCAGAGGATGGAGCTTTGTCCAAGGAGAAAAATTATCTCGGGTATCTTTCCTGGAGGAGTCTGGGGTTGCTACCTGGGGTGACAGAACCCTAAACCGCGAGAAAAAAGACTCAGGGACATAGCTGCAACAAGTCTCGGATGCATCAGAGAGGATGGAGCTTTGTCCAAGGAGAAAAATCATCTCGGGTGTCGTCCCTGGAGGAGTCTGCGGTTGCTACCCGGGATTACAGGGACCCAAACCACAGGAAAAATGTCTGCGGGAGACGCCTGGGAGGAATCTCAGATGCATCCCAGAAGATGGAGCATTGTCCAAGGAGAAAAATCATCTCGGGTATCTTCCCTGCAGGAGTCTGGGGTTGCTACCTGGGATGACAGAACCCTAAACCGCGAGAAAAAAGACTCAGGGACATAGCTGAGACAAGTCTCGGATGCATCCCAGAGGATGGAGCTTTGTCCAAGGAGAAAAATCATCTCGGATATCTTCCCTGGAGGAGTCTGGGGTTGCTACCCTGTATCACTGGGCTCTAAAGCGCTGGAGAAAAGTCTGCGGGAGAGGCCTGGGAGGAGTTCTGGGAAGATCCCACAGGATGGACCACTGTCAAGAGGGAAAAATCATCTTGGGTGTCTTCCCTGGACGAGTCTGGGGTTGCTACCGGGGATGACAGAACCCTAAACCGCGAGAAAAGTGACTCAGGGACATAGCTACGACAAGTCTCGGATGCATCCCAGAGGATGGAGATATGTCCAAGGAGAAAAATCATTTCTGGTATGTTCCCTGGAGGAGTCTGGGGTTGCTACCCGGGATTACAGGGACCCAAACCACCGGAAAAATGTCTGCGGGAGACGCCTGGGAGGAATCTCAGATGCATCCCAGAAGATGGAGCATTGTCCAAGGAGAAAAATCATCTCGGGTATCTTCCCTGGAGGAGTCTGGGGTTGCTACCTGGGATTACAGGGACCCAAACCACAGGAAAAACATCTGCGGGAATCGCCTGGGAGGAATCTCAGATGCATCCCAGAAGATGGAGCATTGTCCAAGGAGAAAAATTATCTCGGGTATCTTCCCTGGAGGAGTCTGGGGTTGCTACCCGGGATTACAGGGACCCAAACCACAGGAAAAATGTCTGCGGGAGACGCCTGGGAGGAATCTCAGATGCATCCCAGAAGATGGAGCATTGTCCAAGGAGAAAAATCATCTCGGGTATCTTCCCTGGAGGATTCTGGGGTTGCTACCCGGGATCACAGGGCCCTAAAGCACTGGAGAAAACTCTGCGGGATATACCAGGGAGGAGTTCTGGGTAGATCCTGCAGGATGGACCGATGTCAAGAGAGAAAAATCATCTTGGGTGTCTTCCCTGGAGGAGTCTGGGGTTGCTACCCGGGATCACAGGGACCCAAACCACAGGAAAAATGTCTGTGGGAGACGCCTGGGAGGAATCTCAGATGCATCCCAGAAGATGGAGCATTGTCCAAGGAGAAAAATCATCTCGGGTATCTTCCCTGGAGGAGTCTGGGGTTGCTACCTGGGGTGACAGAACCCTAAACTGCGAGAAAAAAGACTCAGGGACATAGCTGCAACAAGTCTCGGATGCATCAGAGATGATGGAGCTTTGTCCAAGGAGAAAAATCATCTCGGGTGTCTTCCCTGGAGGAGTCTGTGGTTGCTAACTGGGATTACAGGGACCCAAACCACCGGAAAAATGTCTGCGCGAGACACCTGGGAGGAATCTCAGATGCATCCCAGAAGATGGAGCATTGTCCAAGGAGAAAAATCATCTCGGGTATCTTCCCTGGAGGAGTCTGGGGTTGCTACCTGGGATGACAGAACCCTAAACCGCGAGAAAAAAGACTCAGGGACATAGCTGAGACAAGTCTCGGATGCGTCCCAGAGGATGGAGCTTTGTCCAAGGAGAAAAATCATCTCGGATATCTTCCCTGGAGGAGTCTGGGGTTGCTACCCTGTATCACTGGGCCCTGAAGCACTGGAGAAAACTCTGCGGGAGAGGCCTGGGAGGAGTTCTGGGTAGATCCCACAGGATGGACCACTGTCAAGAGAGAAAAATCATCTTGGGTGTCTTCCCTGGAGGAGTCTGGGGTTGCTACCGGGGATGACAGAACCCTAAACCGCGAGAAAAGTGACTCAGGGACATAGCTACGACAAGTCTCGGATGCATCCCAGAGGATGGAGATATGTCCAAGGAGAAAAATCATTTCTGGTATGTTCCCTGGAGGAGTCTGGGGTTGCTACCGGGATTACAGGGACCCAAACCACCGGAAAAATGTCTGCGGGAGACGCCTGGGAGGAATCTCAGATGCATCCCAGAAGATGGAGCATTGTCCAAGGAGAAAAATCATCTCGGGTATCTTCCCTGGAGGAGTCTGGGGTTGCTACCCGGGATCACAGGGCCCTAAAGCACTGGAGAAAACTCTGCGGGATATACCTGGGAGGAGTTCTGGGTAGATCCTGCAGGATGGACCGATGTCAAGAGAGAAAAATCATCTTGGGTGTCTTCCCTGGAGGAGTCTGGGGTTGCTACCCGGGATCACAGGGACCCAAACCACAGGAAAAATGACTGCGGGAGACGCCTGGGAGGAATCTCAGATGCATCCCAGAAGATGGAGCATTGTCCAAGGAGAAAAATCATCTCGGGTATCTTCCCTGGAGGAGTCTGGGGTTGCTACCTGGGATGACAGAACCCTAAACCGCGAGAAAAAAGACTCAGGGACATAGCTACGACAAGTCTCGGATGCATCCCAGAGGATGGAGATATGTCCAAGGAGAAAAATCATCTCGGGTATCTTCCTGGAGGAATGTGGGGTTGCTACCCGGGATTAAAGGGACTCGAACCACAGGAAAAATGTCTGCGGGAGACGCCTGGGAGGAATCTCAGATGCATCCCAGAAGATGGAGCATTGTCCAAGGAGAAAAATCATCTCGGGTATCTTCCCTGGAGGAGTCTGGGGTTGCTACCCGGGATTACAGGGACCCAAACCACCGGAAAAATATCTGCGGGAGACGCCTGGGAGGAGTTCTGGGTAGATCCCGCAGGATGGACCACTGTCAAGAGAGAAAAATCATCTTGGGTGTCTTCCCTGGAGGAGTCTGGGGTTGCTACCTGGGATGACAGAACCCTAAACCGCGAGAAAAAAGACTCATGGACATAGCTGCGACAAGTCTCGGATGCATCCCAGAGGATGGAGCTTTGTCCAAGGAGAAAAATCATCTCGGGTGTCTTCCCTGGAGGAGTCTGGGGTTGCTACCCGGGATTACAGGGACCCAAACTACTGGAAAAATGTCTGCGGGAGACGCCTGGGAGGAATCTCAGATGCATCCCAGAAGATGGAGCATTGTCCAAGGAGAAATATCATCTCGGGTATCTTCCCTGGAGGAGTCTGGGGTTGCTACCCGGGATTACAGGGACCCAAACCACAGGAAAAATGTCTGCGGGAGACGCCTGGGAGGAGTTCTGTGTAGATCCCGCAGGATGGACCACTGTCAAGAGAGAAAAATCATCTCGGGTGTCTTCCCTGGAGGAGTCTGCGGTTGCTACCCGGGATTACAGGGACCCAAACCACCGGAAAAATGTCTGCCGGAGACGCCTGGGAGGAATCTCAGATGCATCCCAGAAGATGGAGCATTGTCCAAGGAGAAAAATCATCTCGGGTATCTTCCCTGGAGGAGTCTGGGGTTGCTACCCGGGATCACAGGGCCCTAAAGCACTGGAGAAAACTCTGCGGGATATACCTGGGAGGAGTTCTGGGTAAATCCTGCAGGATCGACCAATGTCAAGAGAGAAAAATCATCATGGGTGTCTTCCCTGGAGGAGTCTGGGGTTGATACCTGGGATGACAGAACCCTAAACCGCGAGAAAAATGACTCAGGGACATAGCTGCGACAAGTCTGGGATGCGTCCCAGAGTATGGAGATTTGTCCAAGTAGAAAAATCATCTCGGGTATCTTCCTGGAGGAGTCTGGCGTTTGTACCCGGGATTAAAGGGAATCAAACCACAGGAAAAATGTCTGCGGGAGACGCCTGGGAGGAATCTTAGATGCATCCCAGAAGATGGAGCATTGTCCAAGGAGAAAAATCATCTCGGGTATCTTCCCTGGAGGAGTCTGGGTTTGCTACCCGGGATTACAGGGACCCAAACCACAGGAAAAATGTCTGCGGGAGACGCCTGGGAGGAATCTCAGATGCATCCCAGAAGATGGAGCATTGTCCAAGGAGAAAAATCATCTCGGGTATCTTCCCTGGAGGAGTCTGGGTTTGCTACCCGGGATCACAGGGCCCTAAACCACCGGAATAAAGACTCAGGGACATACCTGAAAGGAGTCTCGGATGCTTACAGAGGATGGAGCTTTGTCCAAGGAGAAAAATTATCTCGGGTATCTTCCTGGAGGAGTCTGGGGTTGCTACCCGGGATTACAGGGACCCAAACCACAGGAAAAACATCTGCGGGAATCGCCTGGGAGGAATCTCAGATGCATCCCAGAAGATGGAGCATTGTCCAAGGAGAAAAATCATCTCGGGTATCTTCCCTGGACGAGCCTGGGGTTGCTACCCAGGATCACAGGGCCCTAAAGCACTGGAGAAAACTCTGCGGGATATACCTGGGAGGAGTTCTGGGTAAATCCTGCAGGATCGACCGATGTCAAGAGAGAAAAATCATCTTGGGTGTCTTCCCTGGAGGAGTCTGGGGTTGATACCTGGGATGACAGAACCCTAAACCGCGAGAAAAAAGACTCAGGGACATAGCTGCGACAAGTCTCGGATGCATCCCAGAGGATGGAGCTTTGTCCAAGGAGAAAAATCATCTCGGGTGTCTTCCCTGGAGGAGTCTGCGGTTGCTACCCGGGATTACAGGGACCCAAACCACTGGAAAAATGTTTGCGGGAGACGCCTGGGAGGAATCTCAGATGCATCCAAGAAGATGGAGCATTGTCCAAGGAGAAAAATCATCTTGGGTATCTTCCCTGGAGGAGTCTGGGGTTGCTACCCGGGATTACAGGGTCCCAAACCACAGGAAAAATGTCTGCGGGAGACGCCTGGGAGGAGTTCTGGGTAGATCCTGCAGGATGGACCGATGCCAAGAGAGAAAAATCATCTTGGGTGTCTTCCCTGGAGGAGTCTGGGGTTGCTACATGGGATGACAGAACCCTAAACCGCGAGAAAAAAGACTCAGGGACATAGCTGCGACAAGTCTCGGATGCATCCCAGAGGATGGATCTTTGTCCAAGGAGAAAAATCATCTCGGGTGTCTTCCCTGGAGGAGTCTGGGGTTGCTACCCGGGATTACAGGGACCCAAACCACTGGAAAAATGTCTGCGGGAGACGCCTGGGAGGAATCTCAGATGCATCCCAGAAGATGGAGCATTGTCCAAGGAGAAAAATCATCTCGGGTATCTTCCCTGGAGGAGTCTGGGGTTGCTACCTGGGATTACAGGGACCCAAACCACCGGAAAAATGACTGCGGGAGACGCCTGGGAGGAGTTCTGGGTAGATCCCGCAGGATGGACCAATGTCAATAGAGACAAATCATCTCGGGTGTCTTCCCTGGAGGAGTCTGGGGTTGCTACCTGGGATGACAGAACCCTAAACCGCGAGAAAAAAGACTCAGGGACATAGCTGCGACAAGTCTCGGATGCATCCCAGAGGATGGAGCTTTGTCCAATGAGAAAAATCATCTCGGGTATCTTCCTGGAGGAGTCTGGGGTTGCTACCCGGGATTAAAGGGACTCGAACCACAGGAAAAATGTCTGCGGGAGACGCCTGGGAGGAATCTCAGATGCATCCCAGAAGATGGAGCATTGTCCAAGGAGAAAAATCATCTCGGGTATCTTCCCTGGAGGAGTCTGGGGTTGCTACCCGGGATTACAGGGACCCAAACCACCGGAAAAATATCTGCGGGAGACGCCTGGGAGGAGTTCTGGGTAGATCCCGCAGGATGGACCACTGTCAAGAGAGAAAAATCATCTTGGGTGTCTTCCCTGGAGGAGTCTGGGATTGCTACCTGGGATGACAGAACCCTAAACCGCGAGAAAAAAGACTCATGGACATAGCTGCGACAAGTCTCGGATACATCCCAGAGGATGGATCTTTGACCAAGGAGAAAAATCATCTCGGGTGTCTTCCCTGGAGGAGTCTGGGGTTGCTACCCGGGATTACAGGGACCCAAACCAATGGAAAAATGTCTGCGGGAGACACCTGGGAGGAATCTCAGATGCATCCAAGAAGATGGAGCATTGTCCAAGGAGAAAAATCATCTCGGGTATCTTCCCTGGAGGAGTCTGGGGTTGCTACCCTGTATCACTGGGCCCTAAAGCACTGGAGAAAACTCTGCGGGAGAGGCCTGGGAGGAGTTCTGGGTAGATCCCACAGGATGGACCACTGTCAAGAGAGAAAAATCATCTTGGGTGTCTTCCCTGGAGGAGTCTGGGGTTGCTACCTGGGATGACAGAACCCTAAACCGCGAGAAAAATGACTCAGGGACATAGCTGCGACAAGTCTGGGATGCATCCCAGAGGATGGAGATTTGTCCAAGTAGAAAAATCATCTCGGGTATCTTCCTGGAGGAGTCTGGGGTTGCTACCCGGGATTAAAGTGAATCAAACCACAGGAAAAATGTCTGCGGGAGACGCCTGGGAGGAATCTCAGATGCATCCCAGAAGATGGAGCATTGTCCAAGGAGAAAAATCATCTCGGGTATCTTCCCTGGAGGAGTCTGGGGTTGCTACCCGGGATTACAGGGACCCAAACCACCGGAAAAATATCTGCGGGAGACGCCTGGGAGGAGTTCTGGGTAGATCCAGCAGGATGGACCGATGTCAAGAGAGAAAAATCATCTTGGGTGTCTTCCCTGGAGGAGTCTGCGGTTGCTACCTGGGATGACAGAACCCTAAACCGTGAGAAAAAAGACTCAGGGACATAGCTGAGACAAGTCTCGGATGCATCCCAGAGGATGGAGCTTTGTCCAAGGAGAAAAATCATCTCGGGTATCTTCCCTGGAGGAGTCTGGGGTTGCTACCCGGGATTAAAGGGAATCAAACCACAGGAAAAACATCTGTGGGAGACGCCTGGGAGGAATCTCAGATGCATCCCAGAAGATGGAGCATTGTCCAAGGAGAAAAATCATCTCGGGTATCTTCCCTGGAGGAGTCTGGGGTTGCTACCCGGGATTACAGGGACCCAAACCACCGGAAAAATGTCTGCGGGAGACGCCTGGGAGGAGTCTGTGTAGATCCCGCAGGATGGACCACTGTCAAGAGAGAAAAATCATCTTGGGTGTCTTCCCTGGAGGAGTCTGGGGTTGCTACCCGGGATTACAGGGACCCAAACCGCGAGAAAAAAGACTCGGGGACATAGCTGCGAGAAGTCCCGGATGCATCCCAGAGGATGGAGCTTTGTCCAAGGAGAAAAATCATCTCGGGTGTCTTCCCTGGAGGAGTCTGGGGTTGCTACCCGGGATTACAGGGACCCAAACCACCGGAAAAATGTCTGCGGGAGACGCCTGGGAGGAATCTCAGATGCATCCCAGAAGATGGAGCATTGTCCAAGGAGAAAAATTATCTCGGGTATCTTCCCTGGAGGAGTCTGGGGTTGCTACCCGGGATTACAGGGACCCAAACCAAAGGAAAAACATCTGCGGGAATCGCCTGGGAGGAATCTCAGATGCATCCCAGAAGATGGAGCATTGTCCAAGGAGAAAAATCATCTCGGGTATCATCCCTGGAGGAGCCTGGGGTTGCTACCTGGGGTGACAGAACCCTAAACCGCGAGAAAAAAGACTCAGGGACATAGCTGCGACAAGTTTCGGATGCATCAGAGAGGATGGAGCTTTGTCCAAGGAGAAAAATCATCTCGGGTGTCTTCCCTGGAGGAGTCTGCGGTTGCTACCCGGGATTACAGGGACCCAAACCACCGGAAAAATGTCTGCGGGAGACGCCTGGGAGGAATCGCAGATGCATCCCAGAAGATGGAGCATTGTCCAAGGAGAAAAATCATCTCGGGTATCTTCCCTGGAGGAGTCTGGGGTTGCTACCCGGGATTACAGGGACCCAAACCGCGAGAAAAAAGACTCGCGGACATTGCTGCGAGAAGTCCCGGATGCATCCCAGAGGATGGAGCTTTGTCCAAGGAGAAAAATCATCTCGGGTATCTTCCTGGAGGAGTCTGGGGTTGCTACCCGGGATTAAAGGGAATCAAACCACAGGAAAACCATCTGTGGGAGACGCCTGGGAGGAATCTCAGATGCATCCCAGAAGATGGAGCATTGTCCAAGGAGAAAAATCATCTCGGGTATCTTCCCTGGAGGAGTCTGGGGTTGCTACCTGGGATGACAGAACCCTAAACCGCGAGAAAAAAGACTCATGGACATAGCTGCGACAAGTCTCGGATGCATCCCAGAGGATGGAGCTTTGTCCAAGGAGAAAAATCATCTCGGGTGTCTTCCCTGGAGGAGTCTGGGGTTGCTACCCGGGATTACAGGGACCCAAACCACAGGAAAAATGTCTGCGGGAGACGCCTGGGAGGAATCTCAGATGCATCCCAGAAGATGGAGCATTGTCCAAGGAGAAAAATTATCTCGGGTATCTTCCCTGGAGGAGTCTGGGGTTGCTACCCGGGATTACAGGGACCCAAACCACAGGAAAAACATCTGCGGGAATCGCCTGGGAGGAATCTCACATGCATCCCAGAAGATCGAGCATTGTCCAAGGAGAAAAATTATCTCGGGTATCTTCCCTGGAGGAGTCTGGGGTTGCTACCCGGGATTACAGGGACCCAAACCAAAGGAAAAACATCTGCGGGAATCGCCTGGGAGGAATCTCAGATGCATCCCAGAAGATGGAGCATTGTCCAAGGAGAAAAATCATCTCGGGTATCTTCCCTGGAGGAGCCTGGGGTTGCTACCTGGGGTGACAGAACCCTAAACCGCGAGAAAAAAGACTCAGGGACATAGCTGCGACAAGTTTCGGATGCATCAGAGAGGATGGAGCTTTGTCCAAGGAGAAAAATCATCTCGGGTATCTTCCCTGGAGGAGTCTGGGGTTGCTACCCGGGATTACAGGGACCCAAACCACCGGAAAAATATCTGCGGGAGACGCCTGGGAGGAGTTCTGGGTAGATCCCGCAGGATGGACCACTGTCAAGAGAGAAAAATCATCTTGGGTGTCTTCCCTGGAGGAGTCTGGGGTTGCTACCTGGGATGACAGAACCCTAAACCGCGAGAAAAAAGACTCATGGACATAGCTGCGACAAGTCTCGGATACATCCCAGAGGATGGATCTTTGACCAAGGAGAAAAATCATCTCGGGTGTCTTCCCTGGAGGAGTCTGGGGTTGCTACCCGGGATTACAGGGACCCAAACCAATGGAAAAATGTCTGCGGGAGACACCTGGGAGGAATCTCAGATGCATCCAAGAAGATGGAGCATTGTCCAAGGAGAAAAATCATCTCGGGTATCTTCCCTGGAGGAGTCTGGGGTTGCTACCCTGTATCACTGGGCCCTAAAGCACTGGAGAAAACTCTGCGGGAGAGGCCTGGGAGGAGTTCTGGGTAGATCCCACAGGATGGACCACTGTCAAGAGAGAAAAATCATCTTGGGTGTCTTCCCTGGAGGAGTCTGGGGTTGCTACCTGGGATGACAGAACCCTAAACCGCGAGAAAAATGACTCAGGGACATAGCTGCAACAAGTCTGGGATGCATCCCAGAGGATGGAGATTTGTCCAAGTAGAAAAATCATCTCGGGTATCTTCCTGGAGGAGTCTGGGGTTGCTACCCGGGATTAAAGTGAATCAAACCACAGGAAAAATGTCTGCGGGAGACGCCTGGGAGGAATCTCAGATGCATCCCAGAAGATGGAGCATTGTCCAAGGAGAAAAATCATCTCGGGTATCTTCCCTGGAGGAGTCTGGGGTTGCTACCCGGGATTACAGGGACCCAAACCACCGGAAAAATATCTGCGGGAGACGCCTGGGAGGAGTTCTGGGTAGATCCAGCAGGATGGACCGATGTCAAGAGAGAAAAATCATCTTGGGTGTCTTCCCTGGAGGAGTCTGCGGTTGCTACCTGGGATGACAGAACCCTAAACCGCGAGAAAAAAGACTCAGGGACATAGCTGAGACAAGTCTCGGATGCATCCCAGAGGATGGAGCTTTGTCCAAGGAGAAAAATCATCTCGGGTATCTTCCCTGGAGGAGTCTGGGGTTGCTACCCGGGATTAAAGGGAATCAAACCACAGGAAAAACATCTGTGGGAGACGCCTGGGAGGAATCTCAGATGCATCCCAGAAGATGGAGCATTGTCCAAGGAGAAAAATCATCTCGGGTATCTTCCCTGGAGGAGTCTGGGGTTGCTACCCGGGATTACAGGGACCCAAACCACCGGAAAAATGTCTGCGGGAGACGCCTGGGAGGAGTCTGTGTAGATCCCGCAGGATGGACCACTGTCAAGAGAGAAAAATCATCTTGGGTGTCTTCCCTGGAGGAGTCTGGGGTTGCTACCCGGGATTACAGGGACCCAAACCGCGAGAAAAAAGACTCGGGGACATAGCTGCGAGAAGTCCCGGATGCATCCCAGAGGATGGAGCTTTGTCCAAGGAGAAAAATCATCTCGGGTGTCTTCCCTGGAGGAGTCTGGGGTTGCTACCCGGGATTACAGGGACCCAAACCACCGGAAAAATGTCTGCGGGAGACGCCTGGGAGGAATCTCAGATGCATCCCAGAAGATGGAGCATTGTCCAAGGAGAAAAATTATCTCGGGTATCTTCCCTGGAGGAGTCTGGGGTTGCTACCCGGGATTACAGGGACCCAAACCACAGGAAAAACATCTGCGGGAATCGCCTGGGAGGAATCTCACATGCATCCCAGAAGATCGAGCATTGTCCAAGGAGAAAAATTATCTCGGGTATCTTCCCTGGAGGAGTCTGGGGTTGCTACCCGGGATTACAGGGACCCAAACCAAAGGAAAAACATCTGCGGGAATCGCCTGGGAGGAATCTCAGATGCATCCCAGAAGATGGAGCATTGTCCAAGGAGAAAAATCATCTCGGGTATCATCCCTGGAGGAGCCTGGGGTTGCTACCTGGGGTGACAGAACCCTAAACCGCGAGAAAAAAGACTCAGGGACATAGCTGCGACAAGTTTCGGATGCATCAGAGAGGATGGAGCTTTGTCCAAGGAGAAAAATCATCTCGGGTGTCTTCCCTGGAGGAGTCTGCGGTTGCTACCCGGGATTACAGGGACCCAAACCACCGGAAAAATGTCTGCGGGAGACGCCTGGGAGGAATCTCAGATGCATCCCAGAAGATGGAGCATTGTCCAAGGAGAAAAATCATCTCGGGTATCTTCCCTGGAGGAGTCTGGGGTTGCTACCCGGGATTACAGGGACCCAAACCGCGAGAAAAAAGACTCGCGGACATTGCTGCGAGAAGTCCCGGATGCATCCCAGAGGATGGAGCTTTGTCCAAGGAGAAAAATCATCTCGGGTATCGTCCTGGAGGAGTCTGGGGTTGCTACCCGGGATTAAAGGGAATCAAACCACAGGAAAACCATCTGTGGGAGACGCCTGGGAGGAATCTCAGATGCATCCCAGAAGATGGAGCATTGTCCAAGGAGAAAAATCATCTCGGGTATCTTCCCTGGAGGAGTCTGGGGTTGCTACCTGGGATGACAGAACCCTAAACCGCGAGAAAAAAGACTCATGGACATAGCTGCGACAAGTCTCGGATGCATCCCAGAGGATGGAGCTTTGTCCAAGGAGAAAAATCATCTCGGGTGTCTTCCCTGGAGGAGTCTGGGGTTGCTACCCGGGATTACAGGGACCCAAACCACTGGAAAAATGTCTGCGGGAGACGCCTGGGAGGAATCTCAGATGCATCCCAGAAGATGGAGCATTGTCCAAGGAGAAAAATTATCTCGGGTATCTTCCCTGGAGGAGTCTGGGGTTGCTACCCGGGATTACAGGGACCCAAACCACAGGAAAAACATCTGCGGGAATCGCCTGGGAGGAATCTCACATGCATCCCAGAAGATCGAGCATTGTCCAAGGAGAAAAATTATCTCGGGTATCTTCCCTGGAGGAGTCTGGGGTTGCTACCCGGGATTACAGGGACCCAAACCAAAGGAAAAACATCTGCGGGAATCGCCTGGGAGGAATCTCAGATGCATCCCAGAAGATGGAGCATTGTCCAAGGAGAAAAATCATCTCGGGTATCTTCCCTGGAGGAGCCTGGGGTTGCTACCTGGGGTGACAGAACCCTAAACCGCGAGAAAAAAGACTCAGGGACATAGCTGCGACAAGTTTCGGATGCATCAGAGAGGATGGAGCTTTGTCCAAGGAGAAAAATCATCTCGGGTATCTTCCCTGGAGGAGTCTGGGGTTGCTACCCGGGATTACAGGGACCCAAACCACCGGAAAAATATCTGCGGGAGACGCCTGGGAGGAGTTCTGGGTAGATCCCGCAGGATGGACCACTGTCAAGAGAGAAAAATCATCTTGGGTGTCTTCCCTGGAGGAGTCTGGGGTTGCTACCTGGGATGACAGAACCCTAAACCGCGAGAAAAAAGACTCATGGACATAGCTGCGACAAGTCTCGGATACATCCCAGAGGATGGATCTTTGACCAAGGAGAAAAATCATCTCGGGTGTCTTCCCTGGAGGAGTCTGGGGTTGCTACCCGGGATTACAGGGACCCAAACCAATGGAAAAATGTCTGCGGGAGACACCTGGGAGGAATCTCAGATGCATCCAAGAAGATGGAGCATTGTCCAAGGAGAAAAATCATCTCGGGTATCTTCCCTGGAGGAGTCTGGGGTTGCTACCCTGTATCACTGGGCCCTAAAGCACTGGAGAAAACTCTGCGGGAGAGGCCTGGGAGGAGTTCTGGGTAGATCCCACAGGATGGACCACTGTCAAGAGAGAAAAATCATCTTGGGTGTCTTCCCTGGAGGAGTCTGGGGTTGCTACCTGGGATGACAGAACCCTAAACCGCGAGAAAAATGACTCAGGGACATAGCTGCGACAAGTCTGGGATGCATCCCAGAGGATGGAGATTTGTCCAAGTAGAAAAATCATCTCGGGTATCTTCCTGGAGGAGTCTGGGGTTGCTACCCGGGATTAAAGTGAATCAAACCACAGGAAAAATGTCTGCGGGAGACGCCTGGGAGGAATCTCAGATGCATCCCAGAAGATGGAGCATTGTCCAAGGAGAAAAATCATCTCGGGTATCTTCCCTGGAGGAGTCTGGGGTTGCTACCCGGGATTACAGGGACCCAAACCACCGGAAAAATATCTGCGGGAGACGCCTGGGAGGAGTTCTGGGTAGATCCAGCAGGATGGACCGATGTCAAGAGAGAAAAATCATCTTGGGTGTCTTCCCTGGAGGAGTCTGCGGTTGCTACCTGGGATGACAGAACCCTAAACCGCGAGAAAAAAGACTCAGGGACATAGCTGAGACAAGTCTCGGATGCATCCCAGAGGATGGAGCTTTGTCCAAGGAGAAAAATCATCTCGGGTATCTTCCCTGGAGGAGTCTGGGGTTGCTACCCGGGATTAAAGGGAATCAAACCACAGGAAAAACATCTGTGGGAGACGCCTGGGAGGAATCTCAGATGCATCCCAGAAGATGGAGCATTGTCCAAGGAGAAAAATCATCTCGGGTATCTTCCCTGGAGGAGTCTGGGGTTGCTACCCGGGATTACAGGGACCCAAACCACCGGAAAAATGTCTGCGGGAGACGCCTGGGAGGAGTCTGTGTAGATCCCGCAGGATGGACCACTGTCAAGAGAGAAAAATCATCTTGGGTGTCTTCCCTGGAGGAGTCTGGGGTTGCTACCCGGGATTACAGGGACCCAAACCGCGAGAAAAAAGACTCGGGGACATAGCTGCGAGAAGTCCCGGATGCATCCCAGAGGATGGAGCTTTGTCCAAGGAGAAAAATCATCTCGGGTGTCTTCCCTGGAGGAGTCTGGGGTTGCTACCCGGGATTACAGGGACCCAAACCACCGGAAAAATGTCTGCGGGAGACGCCTGGGAGGAATCTCAGATGCATCCCAGAAGATGGAGCATTGTCCAAGGAGAAAAATTATCTCGGGTATCTTCCCTGGAGGAGTCTGGGGTTGCTACCCGGGATTACAGGGACCCAAACCACAGGAAAAACATCTGCGGGAATCGCCTGGGAGGAATCTCACATGCATCCCAGAAGATCGAGCATTGTCCAAGGAGAAAAATTATCTCGGGTATCTTCCCTGGAGGAGTCTGGGGTTGCTACCCGGGATTACAGGGACCCAAACCAAAGGAAAAACATCTGCGGGAATCGCCTGGGAGGAATCTCAGATGCATCCCAGAAGATGGAGCATTGTCCAAGGAGAAAAATCATCTCGGGTATCATCCCTGGAGGAGCCTGGGGTTGCTACCTGGGGTGACAGAACCCTAAACCGCGAGAAAAAAGACTCAGGGACATAGCTGCGACAAGTTTCGGATGCATCAGAGAGGATGGAGCTTTGTCCAAGGAGAAAAATCATCTCGGGTGTCTTCCCTGGAGGAGTCTGCGGTTGCTACCCGGGATTACAGGGACCCAAACCACCGGAAAAATGTCTGCGGGAGACGCCTGGGAGGAATCGCAGATGCATCCCAGAAGATGGAGCATTGTCCAAGGAGAAAAATCATCTCGGGTATCTTCCCTGGAGGAGTCTGGGGTTGCTACCCGGGATTACAGGGACCCAAACCGCGAGAAAAAAGACTCGCGGACATTGCTGCGAGAAGTCCCGGATGCATCCCAGAGGATGGAGCTTTGTCCAAGGAGAAAAATCATCTCGGGTATCTTCCTGGAGGAGTCTGGGGTTGCTACCCGGGATTAAAGGGAATCAAACCACAGGAAAACCATCTGTGGGAGACGCCTGGGAGGAATCTCAGATGCATCCCAGAAGATGGAGCATTGTCCAAGGAGAAAAATCATCTCGGGTATCTTCCCTGGAGGAGTCTGGGGTTGCTACCTGGGATGACAGAACCCTAAACCGCGAGAAAAAAGACTCATGGACATAGCTGCGACAAGTCTCGGATGCATCCCAGAGGATGGAGCTTTGTCCAAGGAGAAAAATCATCTCGGGTGTCTTCCCTGGAGGAGTCTGGGGTTGCTACCCGGGATTACAGGGACCCAAACCACAGGAAAAATGTCTGCGGGAGACGCCTGGGAGGAATCTCAGATGCATCCCAGAAGATGGAGCATTGTCCAAGGAGAAAAATTATCTCGGGTATCTTCCCTGGAGGAGTCTGGGGTTGCTACCCGGGATTACAGGGACCCAAACCACAGGAAAAACATCTGCGGGAATCGCCTGGGAGGAATCTCACATGCATCCCAGAAGATCGAGCATTGTCCAAGGAGAAAAATTATCTCGGGTATCTTCCCTGGAGGAGTCTGGGGTTGCTACCCGGGATTACAGGGACCCAAACCAAAGGAAAAACATCTGCGGGAATCGCCTGGGAGGAATCTCAGATGCATCCCAGAAGATGGAGCATTGTCCAAGGAGAAAAATCATCTCGGGTATCTTCCCTGGAGGAGCCTGGGGTTGCTACCTGGGGTGACAGAACCCTAAACCGCGAGAAAAAAGACTCAGGGACATAGCTGCGACAAGTTTCGGATGCATCAGAGAGGATGGAGCTTTGTCCAAGGAGAAAAATCATCTCGGGTGTCTTCCCTGGAGGAGTCTGCGGTTGCTACCCGGGATTACAGGGACCCAAACCACCGGAAAAATGTCTGCGGGAGACGCCTGGGAGGAATCTCAGATGCATCCCAGAAGATGGAGCATTGTCCAAGGAGAAAAATCATCTCGGGTATCTTCCCTGCAGGAGTCTGGGGTTGCTACCTGGGATGACAGAACCCTAAACCGCGAGAAAAAAGACTCAGGGACATAGCTCAGACAAGTCTCGGATGCATCCCAGATGATGGAGCTTTGTCCAAGGAGAAAAATCATCTCGGGTATCTTCCCTGGAGGAGTCTGGGGTTGCTACCTGGGATGACAGAACCCTAAACCGCGAGAAAAAAGACTCAGGGACATAGCTGCGACAAGTCTCGGATGCATCAGAGAGGATGGAGCTTTGTCCAAGGAGAAAAATATCTCGGGTGTCTTCCCTGGAGGAGTCTGGGTTTGCCACCCGGGATTACAGGGACCCAAACCACCGGAAAAATGTCTGCGGGAGACGCCTGGGAGGAATCTCAGATGCATCCCAGAAGATGGAGCATTGTCCAAGGAGAAAAATCATCTCAGGTATCTTCCCTGGAGGAGTCTGGTGTTGCTACCCAGGATCACAGGGCCCTAAACCACCGGAATAAAGACTCAGGGACATACCTGCAAAGAGTCTCGGATGCTTCCCAGAGGATGGAGCTTTGTCCAAGGAGAAAAATCATCTCGGGTGTCTTCCCTGGAGGAGTCTGCGGTTGCTACCCGGGATTACAGGGACCCAAACCACAGGAAAAATGTCTGCGGGAATCGCCTGGGAGGAATCTCAGATGCATCCCAGAAGATGGAGCATTGTCCAAGGAGAAAAATCATCTCGGGTATCTTCCCTGGAGGAGCCTGGGGTTGCTACCTGGGGTGACAGAACCCTAAACCGCGAGAAAAAAGACTCAGGGACATAGCTGCAACAAGTCTCGGATGCATCCCAGATGATGGAGCTTTGTCCAAGGAGAAAAATCATCTCGGGTATCTTCCCTGGAGGAGTCTGGGGTTGCTACTCGGGATCACAGGGCCCTAAACCACTGGAATAAAGACTCAGGGACATACCTGCAAGGAGTCTCGGATGCTTCCCAGAGGATGGAGCATTGTCCAAGGAGAAAAATCATCTCGGGTATCTTCCTTGGAGGAGTCTGGGGTTGCTACCCGGGATCACAGGGACCCAAACCACAGGAAAAATGTCTGCGGGAGACGCCTGGGAGGAATCTCAGATGCATCCCAGAAGATGGAGCATTGTCCAAGGAGAAAAATCATCTCAGATATCTTCCCTGGAGGAGTCTGGTGTTGCTACCCAGGATCACAGGGCCCTAAACCACCGGAATAAAGACTCAGGGACATACCTGCAAGGAGTCTCGGATGCTTCCCAGAGGATGGAGCTTTGTCCAAGGAGAAAAATCATCTCGGGTGTCTTCCCTGGAGGAGTCTGCGGTTGCTACCCGGGATTACAGGGACCCAAACCACTGGAAAAATGTTTGCGGGAGACGCCTGGGAGGAATCTCAGATGCATCCAAGAAGATGGAGCATTGTCCAAGGAGAAAAATCATCTTGGGTATCTTCCCTGGAGGAGTCTGGGGTTGCTACCCGGGATTACAGGGTCCCAAACCACAGGAAAAATGTCTGCGGGAGACGCCTGGGAGGAGTTCTGGGTAGATCCTGCAGGATGGACCGATGCCAAGAGAGAAAAATCATCTTGGGTGTCTTCCCTGGAGGAGTCTGGGGTTGCTACATGGGATGACAGAACCCTAAACCGCGAGAAAAAAGACTCAGGGACATAGCTGCGACAAGTCTCGGATGCATCCCAGAGGATGGATCTTTGTCCAAGGAGAAAAATCATCTCGGGTGTCTTCCCTGGAGGAGTCTGGGGTTGCTACCCGGGATTACAGGGACCCAAACCACCGGAAAAATGTCTGCGGGAGACACCTGGGAGGAATCTCAGATGCATCCAAGAAGATGGAGCATTGTCCAAGGAGAAAAATCATCTCGGGTATCTTCCCTGGAGGAGTCTGGGGTTGCTACCCTGTATCACTGGGCCCTAAAGCACTGGAGAAAACTCTGCGGGAGAGGCCTGGGAGGAGTTCTGGGTAGATCCCACAGGATGGACCACTGTCAAGAGAGAAAAATCATCTTGGGTGTCTTCCCTGGAGGAGTCTGGGGTTGCTACCTGGGATGACAGAACCCTAAACCGCGAGAAAAATGACTCAGGGACATAGCTGCGACAAGTCTGGGATGCATCCCAGAGGATGGAGATTTGTCCAAGTAGAAAAATCATCTCGGGTATCTTCCTGGAGGAGTCTGGGGTTGCTACCCGGGATTAAAGGGAATCAAACCACAGGAAAAACATCTGTGGGAGACGCCTGGGAGGAATCTCAGATGCATCCCAGAAGATGGAGCATTGTCCAAGGAGAAAAATCATCTCGGGTATCTTCCCTGGAGGAGTCTGGGGTTGCTACCCGGGATTACAGGGAACCAAACAACCGGAAAAATGGCTGCGGGAGACGCCTGGGAGGAGTCTGTGTAGATCCCGCAGGATGGACCACTGTCAAGAGAGAAAAATCATCTTGGGTGTCTTCCCTGGAGGAGTCTGGGGTTGCTACCCGGGATTAAAGGGACCCAAACCGCGAGAAAAAAGACTCGGGGACATAGCTGCGAGAAGTCCCGGATGCATCCCAGAGGATGGAGCTTTGTCCAAGGAGAAAAATCATCTCGGGTGTCTTCCCTGGAGGAGTCTGGGGTTGCTACCCGGGATTACAGGGACCCAAACCACCGGAAAAATGTCTGCGGGAGACGCCTGGGAGGAATCTCAGATGCATCCCAGAAGATGGAGCATTGTCCAAGGAGAAAAATTATCTCGGGTATCTTCCCTGGAGGAGTCTGGGGTTGCTACCCGGGATTACAGGGACCCAAACCACAGGAAAAACATCTGCGGGAATCGCCTGGGAGGAATCTCACATGCATCCCAGAAGATCGAGCATTGTCCAAGGAGAAAAATTATCTCGGGTATCTTCCCTGGAGGAGTCTGGGGTTGCTACCCGGGATTACAGGGACCCAAACCAAAGGAAAAACATCTGCGGGAATCGCCTGGGAGGAATCTCAGATGCATCCCAGAAGATGGAGCATTGTCCAAGGAGAAAAATCATCTCGGGTATCTTCCCTGGAGGAGCCTGGGGTTGCTACCTGGGGTGACAGAACCCTAAACCGCGAGAAAAAAGACTCAGGGACATAGCTGCGACAAGTTTCGGATGCATCAGAGAGGATGCAGCTTTGTCCAAGGAGAAAAATCATCTCGGGTGTCTTCCCTGGAGGAGTCTGCGGTTGCTACCCGGGATTACAGGGACCCAAACCACCGGAAAAATGTCTGCGGGAGACGCCTGGGAGGAATCGCAGATGCATCCCAGAAGATGGAGCATTGTCCAAGGAGAAAAATCATCTCGGGTATCTTCCCTGGAGGAGTCTGGGGTTGCTACCCGGGATTACAGGGACCCAAACCGCGAGAAAAAAGACTCGCGGACATAGCTGCGAGAAGTCCCGGATGCATCCCAGAGGATGGAGCTTTGTCCAAGGAGAAAAATCATCTCGGGTATCTTCCTGGAGGAGTCTGGGGTTGCTACCCGGGATTAAAGGGAATCAAACCACAGGAAAACCATCTGTGGGAGACGCCTGGGAGGAATCTCAGATGCATCCCAGAAGATGGAGCATTGTCCAAGGAGAAAAATCATCTCGGGTATCTTCCCTGGAGGAGTCTGGGGTTGCTACCTGGGATGACAGAACCCTAAACCGCGAGAAAAAAGACTCATGGACATAGCTGCGACAAGTCTCGGATGCATCCCAGAGGATGGAGCTTTGTCCAAGGAGAAAAATCATCTCGGGTGTCTTCCCTGGAGGAGTCTGGGGTTGCTACCCGGGATTACAGGGACCCAAACCACAGGAAAAATGTCTGCGGGAGACGCCTGGGAGGAATCTCAGATGCATCCCAGAAGATGGAGCATTGTGCAAGGAGAAAAATTATCTCGGGTATCTTCCCTGGAGGAGTCTGGGGTTGCTACCCGGGATTACAGGGACCCAAACCACAGGAAAAACATCTGCGGGAATCGCCTGGGAGGAATCTCACATGCATCCCAGAAGATCGAGCATTGTCCAAGGAGAAAAATTATCTCGGGTATCTTCCCTGGAGGAGTCTGGGGTTGCTACCCGGGATTACAGGGACCCAAACCAAAGGAAAAACATCTGCGGGAATCGCCTGGGAGGAATCTCAGATGCATCCCAGAAGATGGAGCATTGTCCAAGGAGAAAAATCATCTCGGGTATCTTCCCTGGAGGAGCCTGGGGTTGCTACCTGGGGTGACAGAACCCTAAACCGCGAGAAAAAAGACTCAGGGACATAGCTGCGACAAGTTTCGGATGCATCAGAGAGGATGGAGCTTTGTCCAAGGAGAAAAATCATCTCGGGTGTCTTCCCTGGAGGAGTCTGCGGTTGCTACCCGGGATTACAGGGACCCAAACCACCGGAAAAATGTCTGCGGGAGACGCCTGGGAGGAGTCTGTGTAGATCCCGCAGGATGGACCACTGTCAAGAGAGAAAAATCATCTTGGGTGTCTTCCCTGGAGGAGTCTGGGGTTGCTACCCGGGATTACAGGGACCCAAACCGCGAGAAAAAAGACTCGGGGACATAGCTGCGAGAAGTCCCGGATGCATCCCAGAGGATGGAGCTTTGTCCAAGGAGAAAAATCATCTCGGGTGTCTTCCCTGGAGGAGTCTGGGGTTGCTACCCGGGATTACAGGGACCCAAACCACCGGAAAAATGTCTGCGGGAGACGCCTGGGAGGAATCTCAGATGCATCCCAGAAGATGGAGCATTGTCCAAGGAGAAAAATTATCTCGGGTATCTTCCCTGGAGGAGTCTGGGGTTGCTACCCGGGATTACAGGGACCCAAACCACAGGAAAAACATCTGCGGGAATCGCCTGGGAGGAATCTCACATGCATCCCAGAAGATCGAGCATTGTCCAAGGAGAAAAATTATCTCGGGTATCTTCCCTGGAGGAGTCTGGGGTTGCTACCCGGGATTACAGGGACCCAAACCAAAGGAAAAACATCTGCGGGAATCGCCTGGGAGGAATCTCAGATGCATCCCAGAAGATGGAGCATTGTCCAAGGAGAAAAATCATCTCGGGTATCATCCCTGGAGGAGCCTGGGGTTGCTACCTGGGGTGACAGAACCCTAAACCGCGAGAAAAAAGACTCAGGGACATAGCTGCGACAAGTTTCGGATGCATCAGAGAGGATGGAGCTTTGTCCAAGGAGAAAAATCATCTCGGGTGTCTTCCCTGGAGGAGTCTGCGGTTGCTACCCGGGATTACAGGGACCCAAACCACCGGAAAAATGTCTGCGGGAGACGCCTGGGAGGAATCGCAGATGCATCCCAGAAGATGGAGCATTGTCCAAGGAGAAAAATCATCTCGGGTATCTTCCCTGGAGGAGTCTGGGGTTGCTACCCGGGATTACAGGGACCCAAACCGCGAGAAAAAAGACTCGCGGACATTGCTGCGAGAAGTCCCGGATGCATCCCAGAGGATGGAGCTTTGTCCAAGGAGAAAAATCATCTCGGGTATCTTCCTGGAGGAGTCTGGGGTTGCTACCCGGGATTAAAGGGAATCAAACCACAGGAAAACCATCTGTGGGAGACGCCTGGGAGGAATCTCAGATGCATCCCAGAAGATGGAGCATTGTCCAAGGAGAAAAATCATCTCGGGTATCTTCCCTGGAGGAGTCTGGGGTTGCTACCTGGGATGACAGAACCCTAAACCGCGAGAAAAAAGACTCATGGACATAGCTGCGACAAGTCTCGGATGCATCCCAGAGGATGGAGCTTTGTCCAAGGAGAAAAATCATCTCGGGTGTCTTCCCTGGAGGAGTCTGGGGTTGCTACCCGGGATTACAGGGACCCAAACCACAGGAAAAATGTCTGCGGGAGACGCCTGGGAGGAATCTCAGATGCATCCCAGAAGATGGAGCATTGTCCAAGGAGAAAAATTATCTCGGGTATCTTCCCTGGAGGAGTCTGGGGTTGCTACCCGGGATTACAGGGACCCAAACCACAGGAAAAACATCTGCGGGAATCGCCTGGGAGGAATCTCACATGCATCCCAGAAGATCGAGCATTGTCCAAGGAGAAAAATTATCTCGGGTATCTTCCCTGGAGGAGTCTGGGGTTGCTACCCGGGATTACAGGGACCCAAACCAAAGGAAAAACATCTGCGGGAATCGCCTGGGAGGAATCTCAGATGCATCCCAGAAGATGGAGCATTGTCCAAGGAGAAAAATCATCTCGGGTATCTTCCCTGGAGGAGCCTGGGGTTGCTACCTGGGGTGACAGAACCCTAAACCGCGAGAAAAAAGACTCAGGGACATAGCTGCGACAAGTTTCGGATGCATCAGAGAGGATGGAGCTTTGTCCAAGGAGAAAAATCATCTCGGGTGTCTTCCCTGGAGGAGTCTGCGGTTGCTACCCGGGATTACAGGGACCCAAACCACCGGAAAAATGTCTGCGGGAGACGCCTGGGAGGAATCTCAGATGCATCCCAGAAGATGGAGCATTGTCCAAGGAGAAAAATCATCTCGGGTATCTTCCCTGCAGGAGTCTGGGGTTGCTACCTGGGATGACAGAACCCTAAACCGCGAGAAAAAAGACTCAGGGACATAGCTCAGACAAGTCTCGGATGCATCCCAGATGATGGAGCTTTGTCCAAGGAGAAAAATCATCTCGGGTATCTTCCCTGGAGGAGTCTGGGGTTGCTACCTGGGATGACAGAACCCTAAACCGCGAGAAAAAAGACTCAGGGACATAGCTGCGACAAGTCTCGGATGCATCAGAGAGGATGGAGCTTTGTCCAAGGAGAAAAATATCTCGGGTGTCTTCCCTGGAGGAGTCTGGGTTTGCCACCCGGGATTACAGGGACCCAAACCACCGGAAAAATGTCTGCGGGAGACGCCTGGGAGGAATCTCAGATGCATCCCAGAAGATGGAGCATTGTCCAAGGAGAAAAATCATCTCAGGTATCTTCCCTGGAGGAGTCTGGTGTTGCTACCCAGGATCACAGGGCCCTAAACCACCGGAATAAAGACTCAGGGACATACCTGCAAAGAGTCTCGGATGCTTCCCAGAGGATGGAGCTTTGTCCAAGGAGAAAAATCATCTCGGGTGTCTTCCCTGGAGGAGTCTGCGGTTGCTACCCGGGATTACAGGGACCCAAACCACAGGAAAAATGTCTGCGGGAATCGCCTGGGAGGAATCTCAGATGCATCCCAGAAGATGGAGCATTGTCCAAGGAGAAAAATCATCTCGGGTATCTTCCCTGGAGGAGCCTGGGGTTGCTACCTGGGGTGACAGAACCCTAAACCGCGAGAAAAAAGACTCAGGGACATAGCTGCAACAAGTCTCGGATGCATCCCAGATGATGGAGCTTTGTCCAAGGAGAAAAATCATCTCGGGTATCTTCCCTGGAGGAGTCTGGGGTTGCTACTCGGGATCACAGGGCCCTAAACCACTGGAATAAAGACTCAGGGACATACCTGCAAGGAGTCTCGGATGCTTCCCAGAGGATGGAGCATTGTCCAAGGAGAAAAATCATCTCGGGTATCTTCCTTGGAGGAGTCTGGGGTTGCTACCCGGGATCACAGGGACCCAAACCACAGGAAAAATGTCTGCGGGAGACGCCTGGGAGGAATCTCAGATGCATCCCAGAAGATGGAGCATTGTCCAAGGAGAAAAATCATCTCAGATATCTTCCCTGGAGGAGTCTGGTGTTGCTACCCAGGATCACAGGGCCCTAAACCACCGGAATAAAGACTCAGGGACATACCTGCAAGGAGTCTCGGATGCTTCCCAGAGGATGGAGCTTTGTCCAAGGAGAAAAATCATCTCGGGTGTCTTCCCTGGAGGAGTCTGCGGTTGCTACCCGGGATTACAGGGACCCAAACCACTGGAAAAATGTTTGCGGGAGACGCCTGGGAGGAATCTCAGATGCATCCAAGAAGATGGAGCATTGTCCAAGGAGAAAAATCATCTTGGGTATCTTCCCTGGAGGAGTCTGGGGTTGCTACCCGGGATTACAGGGTCCCAAACCACAGGAAAAATGTCTGCGGGAGACGCCTGGGAGGAGTTCTGGGTAGATCCTGCAGGATGGACCGATGCCAAGAGAGAAAAATCATCTTGGGTGTCTTCCCTGGAGGAGTCTGGGGTTGCTACATGGGATGACAGAACCCTAAACCGCGAGAAAAAAGACTCAGGGACATAGCTGCGACAAGTCTCGGATGCATCCCAGAGGATGGATCTTTGTCCAAGGAGAAAAATCATCTCGGGTGTCTTCCCTGGAGGAGTCTGGGGTTGCTACCCGGGATTACAGGGACCCAAACCACCGGAAAAATGTCTGCGGGAGACACCTGGGAGGAATCTCAGATGCATCCAAGAAGATGGAGCATTGTCCAAGGAGAAAAATCATCTCGGGTATCTTCCCTGGAGGAGTCTGGGGTTGCTACCCTGTATCACTGGGCCCTAAAGCACTGGAGAAAACTCTGCGGGAGAGGCCTGGGAGGAGTTCTGGGTAGATCCCACAGGATGGACCACTGTCAAGAGAGAAAAATCATCTTGGGTGTCTTCCCTGGAGGAGTCTGGGGTTGCTACCTGGGATGACAGAACCCTAAACCGCGAGAAAAATGACTCAGGGACATAGCTGCGACAAGTCTGGGATGCATCCCAGAGGATGGAGATTTGTCCAAGTAGAAAAATCATCTCGGGTATCTTCCTGGAGGAGTCTGGGGTTGCTACCCGGGATTAAAGGGAATCAAACCACAGGAAAAACATCTGTGGGAGACGCCTGGGAGGAATCTCAGATGCATCCCAGAAGATGGAGCATTGTCCAAGGAGAAAAATCATCTCGGGTATCTTCCCTGGAGGAGTCTGGGGTTGCTACCCGGGATTACAGGGAACCAAACAACCGGAAAAATGGCTGCGGGAGACGCCTGGGAGGAGTCTGTGTAGATCCCGCAGGATGGACCACTGTCAAGAGAGAAAAATCATCTTGGGTGTCTTCCCTGGAGGAGTCTGGGGTTGCTACCCGGGATTAAAGGGACCCAAACCGCGAGAAAAAAGACTCGGGGACATAGCTGCGAGAAGTCCCGGATGCATCCCAGAGGATGGAGCTTTGTCCAAGGAGAAAAATCATCTCGGGTGTCTTCCCTGGAGGAGTCTGGGGTTGCTACCCGGGATTACAGGGACCCAAACCACCGGAAAAATGTCTGCGGGAGACGCCTGGGAGGAATCTCAGATGCATCCCAGAAGATGGAGCATTGTCCAAGGAGAAAAATTATCTCGGGTATCTTCCCTGGAGGAGTCTGGGGTTGCTACCCGGGATTACAGGGACCCAAACCACAGGAAAAACATCTGCGGGAATCGCCTGGGAGGAATCTCACATGCATCCCAGAAGATCGAGCATTGTCCAAGGAGAAAAATTATCTCGGGTATCTTCCCTGGAGGAGTCTGGGGTTGCTACCCGGGATTACAGGGACCCAAACCAAAGGAAAAACATCTGCGGGAATCGCCTGGGAGGAATCTCAGATGCATCCCAGAAGATGGAGCATTGTCCAAGGAGAAAAATCATCTCGGGTATCTTCCCTGGAGGAGCCTGGGGTTGCTACCTGGGGTGACAGAACCCTAAACCGCGAGAAAAAAGACTCAGGGACATAGCTGCGACAAGTTTCGGATGCATCAGAGAGGATGCAGCTTTGTCCAAGGAGAAAAATCATCTCGGGTGTCTTCCCTGGAGGAGTCTGCGGTTGCTACCCGGGATTACAGGGACCCAAACCACCGGAAAAATGTCTGCGGGAGACGCCTGGGAGGAATCGCAGATGCATCCCAGAAGATGGAGCATTGTCCAAGGAGAAAAATCATCTCGGGTATCTTCCCTGGAGGAGTCTGGGGTTGCTACCCGGGATTACAGGGACCCAAACCGCGAGAAAAAAGACTCGCGGACATAGCTGCGAGAAGTCCCGGATGCATCCCAGAGGATGGAGCTTTGTCCAAGGAGAAAAATCATCTCGGGTATCTTCCTGGAGGAGTCTGGGGTTGCTACCCGGGATTAAAGGGAATCAAACCACAGGAAAACCATCTGTGGGAGACGCCTGGGAGGAATCTCAGATGCATCCCAGAAGATGGAGCATTGTCCAAGGAGAAAAATCATCTCGGGTATCTTCCCTGGAGGAGTCTGGGGTTGCTACCTGGGATGACAGAACCCTAAACCGCGAGAAAAAAGACTCATGGACATAGCTGCGACAAGTCTCGGATGCATCCCAGAGGATGGAGCTTTGTCCAAGGAGAAAAATCATCTCGGGTGTCTTCCCTGGAGGAGTCTGGGGTTGCTACCCGGGATTACAGGGACCCAAACCACAGGAAAAATGTCTGCGGGAGACGCCTGGGAGGAATCTCAGATGCATCCCAGAAGATGGAGCATTGTGCAAGGAGAAAAATTATCTCGGGTATCTTCCCTGGAGGAGTCTGGGGTTGCTACCCGGGATTACAGGGACCCAAACCACAGGAAAAACATCTGCGGGAATCGCCTGGGAGGAATCTCACATGCATCCCAGAAGATCGAGCATTGTCCAAGGAGAAAAATTATCTCGGGTATCTTCCCTGGAGGAGTCTGGGGTTGCTACCCGGGATTACAGGGACCCAAACCAAAGGAAAAACATCTGCGGGAATCGCCTGGGAGGAATCTCAGATGCATCCCAGAAGATGGAGCATTGTCCAAGGAGAAAAATCATCTCGGGTATCTTCCCTGGAGGAGCCTGGGGTTGCTACCTGGGGTGACAGAACCCTAAACCGCGAGAAAAAAGACTCAGGGACATAGCTGCGACAAGTTTCGGATGCATCAGAGAGGATGGAGCTTTGTCCAAGGAGAAAAATCATCTCGGGTGTCTTCCCTGGAGGAGTCTGCGGTTGCTACCCGGGATTACAGGGACCCAAACCACCGGAAAAATGTCTGCGGGAGACGCCTGGGAGGAATCTCAGATGCATCCCAGAAGATGGAGCATTGTCCAAGGAGAAAAATCATCTCGGGTATCTTCCCTGCAGGAGTCTGGGGTTGCTACCTGGGATGACAGAACCCTAAACCGCGAGAAAAAAGACTCAGGGACATAGCTCAGACAAGTCTCGGATGCATCCCAGATGATGGAGCTTTGTCCAAGGAGAAAAATCATCTCGGGTATCTTCCCTGGAGGAGTCTGGGGTTGCTACTCGGGATCACAGGGCCCTAAACCACTGGAATAAAGACTCAGGGACATACCTGCAAGGAGTCTCGGATGCTTCCCAGAGGATGGAGCATTGTCCAAGGAGAAAAATCATCTCGGGTATCTTCCCTGGAGGAGCCTGGGGTTGCTACCTGGGGTGACAGAACCCTAAACCGCGAGAAAAATGACTCAGGGACATAGCTGCGACAAGTCTGGGATGCATCCCAGAGGATGGAGATTTGTCCAAGTAGAAAAATCATCTCGGGTATCTTCCTGGAGGAGTCTGGGGTTGCTACCCGGGATTAAAGGGAATCAAACCACAGGAAAAACATCTGTGGGAGACGCCTGGGAGGAATCTCAGATGCATCCCAGAAGATGGAGCATTGTCCAAGGAGAAAAATCATCTCGGGTATCTTCCCTGGAGGAGTCTGGGGTTGCTACCCGGGATTACAGGGAACCAAACAACCGGAAAAATGGCTGCGGGAGACGCCTGGGAGGAGTCTGTGTAGATCCCGCAGGATGGACCACTGTCAAGAGAGAAAAATCATCTTGGGTGTCTTCCCTGGAGGAGTCTGGGGTTGCTACCCGGGATTAAAGGGACCCAAACCGCGAGAAAAAAGACTCGGGGACATAGCTGCGAGAAGTCCCGGATGCATCCCAGAGGATGGAGCATTGTCCAAGGAGAAAAATTATCTCGGGTATCTTCCCTGGAGGAGTCTGGGGTTGCTACCCGGGATTACAGGGACCCAAACCAAAGGAAAAACATCTGCGGGAATCGCCTGGGAGGAATCTCAGATGCATCCCAGAAGATGGAGCATTGTCCAAGGAGAAAAATCATCTCGGGTATCTTCCCTGGAGGAGCCTGGGGTTGCTACCTGGGGTGACAGAACCCTAAACCGCGAGAAAAAAGACTCAGGGACATAGCTGCGACAAGTTTCGGATGCATCAGAGAGGATGGAGCTTTGTCCAAGGAGAAAAATCATCTCGGGTGTCTTCCCTGGAGGAGTCTGCGGTTGCTACCCGGGATTACAGGGACCCAAACCACCGGAAAAATGTCTGCGGGAGACGCCTGGGAGGAATCGCAGATGCATCCCAGAAGATGGAGCATTGTCCAAGGAGAAAAATCATCTCGGGTATCTTCCCTGGAGGAGTCTGGGGTTGCTACCCGGGATTACAGGGACCCAAACCGCGAGAAAAAAGACTCGCGGACATAGCTGCGAGAAGTCCCGGATGCATCCCAGAGGATGGAGCTTTGTCCAAGGAGAAAAATCATCTCGGGTATCTTCCTGGAGGAGTCTGGGGTTGCTACCCGGGATTAAAGGGAATCAAACCACAGGAAAACCATCTGTGGGAGACGCCTGGGAGGAATCTCAGATGCATCCCAGAAGATGGAGCATTGTCCAAGGAGAAAAATCATCTCGGGTATCTTCCCTGGAGGAGTCTGGGGTTGCTACCTGGGATGACAGAACCCTAAACCGCGAGAAAAAAGACTCATGGACATAGCTGCGACAAGTCTCGGATGCATCCCAGAGGATGGAGCTTTGTCCAAGGAGAAAAATCATCTCGGGTGTCTTCCCTGGAGGAGTCTGGGGTTGCTACCCGGGATTACAGGGACCCAAACCACAGGAAAAATGTCTGCGGGAGACGCCTGGGAGGAATCTCAGATGCATCCCAGAAGATGGAGCATTGTCCAAGGAGAAAAATTATCTCGGGTATCTTCCCTGGAGGAGTCTGGGGTTGCTACCCGGGATTACAGGGACCCAAACCACAGGAAAAACATCTGCGGGAATCGCCTGGGAGGAATCTCACATGCATCCCAGAAGATCGAGCATTGTCCAAGGAGAAAAATTATCTCGGGTATCTTCCCTGGAGGAGTCTGGGGTTGCTACCCGGGATTACAGGGACCCAAACCAAAGGAAAAACATCTGCGGGAATCGCCTGGGAGGAATCTCAGATGCATCCCAGAAGATGGAGCATTGTCCAAGGAGAAAAATCATCTCGGGTATCTTCCCTGGAGGAGCCTGGGGTTGCTACCTGGGGTGACAGAACCCTAAACCGCGAGAAAAAAGACTCAGGGACATAGCTGCGACAAGTTTCGGATGCATCAGAGAGGATGGAGCTTTGTCCAAGGAGAAAAATCATCTCGGGTGTCTTCCCTGGAGGAGTCTGCGGTTGCTACCCGGGATTACAGGGACCCAAACCACCGGAAAAATGTCTGCGGGAGACGCCTGGGAGGAATCTCAGATGCATCCCAGAAGATGGAGCATTGTCCAAGGAGAAAAATCATCTCGGGTATCTTCCCTGCAGGAGTCTGGGGTTGCTACCTGGGATGACAGAACCCTAAACCGCGAGAAAAAAGACTCAGGGACATAGCTCAGACAAGTCTCGGATGCATCCCAGATGATGGAGCTTTGTCCAAGGAGAAAAATCATCTCGGGTATCTTCCCTGGAGGAGTCTGGGGTTGCTACTCGGGATCACAGGGCCCTAAACCACTGGAATAAAGACTCAGGGACATACCTGCAAGGAGTCTCGGATGCTTCCCAGAGGATGGAGCATTGTCCAAGGAGAAAAATCATCTCGGGTATCTTCCCTGGAGGAGCCTGGGGTTGCTACCTGGGGTGACAGAACCCTAAACCGCGAGAAAAAAGACTCAGGGACATAGCTGCGACAAGTTTCGGATGCATCAGAGAGGATGGAGCTTTGTCCAAGGAGAAAAATCATCTCGGGTGTCTTCCCTGGAGGAGTCTGCGGTTGCTACCCGGGATTACAGGGACCCAAACCACAGGAAAAATGTCTGCGGGAGACGCCTGGGAGGAATCGCAGATGCATCCCAGAAGATGGAGCATTGTCCAAGGAGAAAAATCATCTCGGGTATCTTCCCTGGAGGAGTCTGGGGTTGCTACCCGGGATTACAGGGACCCAAACCGCGAGAAAAAAGACTCGCGGACATAGCTGCGAGAAGTCCCGGATGCATCCCAGAGGATGGAGCTTTGTCCAAGGAGAAAAATCATCTCGGGTATCTTCCTGGAGGAGTCTGGGGTTGCTACCCGGGATTAAAGGGAATCAAACCACAGGAAAACCATCTGTGGGAGACGCCTGGGAGGAATCTCAGATGCATCCCAGAAGATGGAGCATTGTCCAAGGAGAAAAATCATCTCGGGTATCTTCCCTGGAGGAGTCTGGGGTTGCTACCTGGGATGACAGAACCCTAAACCGCGAGAAAAAAGACTCATGGACATAGCTGCGACAAGTCTCGGATGCATCCCAGAGGATGGAGCTTTGTCCAAGGAGAAAAATCATCTCGGGTGTCTTCCCTGGAGGAGTCTGGGGTTGCTACCCGGGATTACAGGGACCCAAACCACAGGAAAAATGTCTGCGGGAGACGCCTGGGAGGAATCTCAGATGCATCCCAGAAGATGGAGCATTGTCCAAGGAGAAAAATTATCTCGGGTATCTTCCCTGGAGGAGTCTGGGGTTGCTACCCGGGATTACAGGGACCCAAACCACAGGAAAAACATCTGCGGGAATCGCCTGGGAGGAATCTCACATGCATCCCAGAAGATCGAACATTGTCCAAGGAGAAAAATTATCTCGGGTATCTTCCCTGGAGGAGTCTGGGGTTGCTACCCGGGATTACAGGGACCCAAACCAAAGGAAAAACATCTGCGGGAATCGCCTGGGAGGAATCTCAGATGCATCCCAGAAGTAGGAGCATTGTCCAAGGAGAAAAATCATCTCGGGTATCTTCCCTGGAGGAGCCTGGGGTTGCTACCTGGGGTGACAGAACCCTAAACCGCGAGAAAAAAGACTCAGGGACATAGCTGCGACAAGTTTCGGATGCATCAGAGAGGATGGAGCTTTGTCCAAGGAGAAAAATCATCTCGGGTGTCTTCCCTGGAGGAGTCTGCGGTTGCTACCCGGGATTACAGGGACCAAAACCACCGGAAAAATGTCTGCGGGAGACGCCTGGGAGGAATCTCAGATGCATCCCAGAAGATGGAGCATTGTCCAAGGAGAAAAATCATCTCGGGTATCTTCCCTGCAGGAGTCTGGGGTTGCTACCTGGGATGACAGAACCCTAAACCGCGAGAAAAAAGACTCAGGGACATAGCTCAGACAAGTCTCGGATGCATCCCAGATGATGGAGCTTTGTCCAAGGAGAAAAATCATCTCGGGTATCTTCCCTGGAGGAGTCTGGGGTTGCTACTCGGGATCACAGGGCCCTAAACCACTGGAATAAAGACTCAGGGACATACCTGCAAGGAGTCTCGGATGCTTCCCAGAGGATGGAGCATTGTCCAAGGAGAAAAATCATCTCGGGTATCTTCCCTGGAGGAGTCTGGGGTTGCTACCCGGGATCACAGGGACCCAAACCACAGGAAAAATGTCTGCGGGAGACGCCTGGGAGGAATCTCAGATGCATCCCAGAAGATGGAGCATTGTCCAAGGAGAAAAATCATCTCAGGTATCTTCCCTGGAGGAGTCTGGTGTTGCTACCCAGGATCACAGGGCCCTAAACCACCGGAATAAAGACTCAGGGACATACCTGCAAGGAGTCTCGGATGCTTCCCAGAGGATGGAGCTTTGTCCAAGGAGAAAAATCATCTCGGGTGTCTTCCCTGGAGGAGTCTGCGGTTGCTACCCGGGATTACAGGGACCCAAACCACAGGAAAAATGTCTGCGGGAATCGCCTGGGAGGAATCTCAGATGCATCCCAGAAGATGGAGCATTGTCCAAGGAGAAAAATCATCTCGGGTATCTTCCCTGGAGGAGCCTGGGGTTGCTACCTGGGGTGACAGAACCCTAAACCGCGAGAAAAAAGACTCAGGGACATAGCTGCGACAAGTTTCGGATGCATCAGAGAGGATGGAGCTTTGTCCAAGGAGAAAAATCATCTCGGGTGTCTTCCCTGGAGGAGTCTGGGGTTGCTACTCGGGATCACAGGGCCCTAAACCACTGGAATAAAGACTCAGGGACATACCTGCAAGGAGTCTCGGATGCTTCCCAGAGGATGGAGCATTGTCCAGGGAGAAAAATCATCTCGGGTATCTTCCCTGGAGGAGTCTGGGGTTGCTACCCGGGATCACAGGGACCCAAACCACAGGAAAAATGTCTGCGGGAGACGCCTGGGAGGAATCTCAGATGCATCCCAGAAGATGGAGCATTGTCCAAGGAGAAAAATCATCTCGGGTATCTTCCCTGGAGGAGTCTGGGGTTGCTACCCGGGATTACAGGGACCCAAACCGCGAGAAAAAAGACTCGCGGACATAGCTGCGAGAAGTCCCGGATGCATCCCAGAGGATGGAGCTTTGTCCAAGGAGAAAAATCATCTCGGGTATCTTCCTGGAGGAGTCTGGGGTTGCTACCCGGGATTAAAGGGAATCAAACCACAGGAAAACCATCTGTGGGAGACGCCTGGGAGGAATCTCAGATGCATCCCAGAAGATGGAGCATTGTCCAAGGAGAAAAATCATCTCGGGTATCTTCCCTGGAGGAGTCTGGGGTTGCTACCTGGGATGACAGAACCCTAAACCGCGAGAAAAAAGACTCATGGACATAGCTGCGACAAGTCTCGGATGCATCCCAGAGGATGGAGCTTTGTCCAAGGAGAAAAATCATCTCGGGTGTCTTCCCTGGAGGAGTCTGGGGTTGCTACCCGGGATTACAGGGACCCAAACCACAGGAAAAATGTCTGCGGGAGACGCCTGGGAGGAATCTCAGATGCATCCCAGAAGATGGAGCATTGTCCAAGGAGAAAAATTATCTCGGGTATCTTCCCTGGAGGAGTCTGGGGTTGCTACCCGGGATTACAGGGACCCAAACCACAGGAAAAACATCTGCGGGAATCGCCTGGGAGGAATCTCACATGCATCCCAGAAGATCGAGCATTGTCCAAGGAGAAAAATTATCTCGGGTATCTTCCCTGGAGGAGTCTGGGGTTGCTACCCGGGATTACAGGGACCCAAACCAAAGGAAAAACATCTGCGGGAATCGCCTGGGAGGAATCTCAGATGCATCCCAGAAGATGGAGCATTGTCCAAGGAGAAAAATCATCTCGGGTATCTTCCCTGGAGAAGCCTGGGGTTGCTACCTGGGGTGACAGAACCCTAAACCGCGAGAAAAAAGACTCAGGGACATAGCTGCGACAAGTTTCGGATGCATCAGAGAGGATGGAGCTTTGTCCAAGGAGAAAAATCATCTCGGGTGTCTTCCCTGGAGGAGTCTGCGGTTGCTACCCGGGATTACAGGGACCCAAACCACCGGAAAAATGTCTGCGGGAGACGCCTGGGAGGAATCTCAGATGCATCCCAGAAGATGGAGCATTGTCCAAGGAGAAAAATCATCTCGGGTATCTTCCCTGCAGGAGTCTGGGGTTGCTACCTGGGATGACAGAACCCTAAACCGCGAGAAAAAAGACTCAGGGACATAGCTCAGACAAGTCTCGGATGCATCCCAGATGATGGAGCTTTGTCCAAGGAGAAAAATCATCTCGGGTATCTTCCCTGGAGGAGTCTGGGGTTGCTACTCGGGATCACAGGGCCCTAAACCACTGGAATAAAGACTCAGGGACATACCAGCAAGGAGTCTCGGATGCTTCCCAGAGGATGGAGCATTGTCCAAGGAGAAAAATCATCTCGGGTATCTTCCCTGGAGGAGTCTGGGGTTGCTACCCGGGATCACAGGGACCCAAACCACAGGAAAAATGTCTGCGGGAGACGCCTGGGAGGAATCTCAGATGCATCCCAGAAGATGGAGCATTGTCCAAGGAGAAAAATCATCTCAGGTATCTTCCCTGGAGGAGTCTGGTGTTGCTACCCAGGATCACAGGGCCCTAAACGACCGGAATAAAGACTCAGGGACATACCTGCAAGGAGTCTCGGATGCTTCCCAGAGGATGGAGCTTTGTCCAAGGAGAAAAATCATCTCGGGTGTCTTCCCTGGAGGAGTCTGCGGTTGCTACCCGGGATTACAGGGACCCAAACCACAGGAAAAATGTCTGCGGGAATCGCCTGGGAGGAATCTCAGATGCATCCCAGAAGATGGAGCATTGTCCAAGGAGAAAAATCATCTCGGGTATCTTCCCTGGAGGAGTCTGGGGTTGCTACTCGGGATCACAGGGCCCTAAACCACTGGAATAAAGACTCAGGGACATACCTGCAAGGAGTCTCGGATGCTTCCCAGAGGATGGAGCATTGTCCAAGGAGAAAAATCATCTCGGGTATCTTCCCTGGAGGAGTCTGGGGTTGCTACCCGGGATCACAGGGACCCAAACCACAGGAAAAATGTCTGCGGGAGACGCCTGGGAGGAATCTCAGATGCATCCCAGAAGATGGAGCATTGTCCAAGGAGAAAAATCATCTCGGGTATCTTCCCTGGAGGAGTCAGGGGTTGCTACCCGGGATTACAGGGACCCAAACCGCAAGAAAAAAAACTCGCGGTCATAGCTGCGAGAAGTCCCGGATGCATCCCAGAGGATGGAGCTTTGTCCAAGGAGAAAAATCATCTCGGGTATCTTCCTGGAGGAGTCTGGGGTTGCTACCCGGGATTAAAGGGAATCAAACCACAGGAAAACCATCTGTGGGAGACGCCTGGGAGGAATCTCAGATGCATCCCAGAAGATGGAGCATTGTCCAAGGAGAAAAATCATCTCGGGTATCTTCCCTGGAGGAGTCTGGGGTTGCTACCTGGGATGACAGAACCCTAAACCGCGAGAAAAAAGACTCATGGACATAGCTGCGACAAGTCTCGGATGCATCCCAGAGGATGGAGCTTTGTCCAAGGAGAAAAATCATCTCGGGTGTCTTCCCTGGAGGAGTCTGGGGTTGCTACCCGGGATTACAGGGACCCAAACCACAGGAAAAATGTCTGCGGGAGACGCCTGGGAGGAATCTCAGATGCATCCCAGAAGATGGAGCATTGTCCAAGGAGAAAAATTATCTCGGGTATCTTCCCTGGAGGAGTCTGGGGTTGCTACCCGGGATTACAGGGACCCAAACCACAGGAAAAACATCTGCGGGAATCGCCTGGGAGGAATCTCACATGCATCCCAGAAGATCGAGCATTGTCCAAGGAGAAAAATTATCTCGGGTATCTTCCCTGGAGGAGTCTGGGGTTGCTACCCGGGATTACAGGGACCCAAACCAAAGGAAAAACATCTGCGGGAATCGCCTGGGAGGAATCTCAGATGCATCCCAGGAGATGGAGCATTGTCCAAGGAGAAAAATCATCTCGGGTATCTTCCCTGGAGGAGCCTGGGGTTGCTACCTGGGGTGACAGAACCCTAAACCGCGAGAAAAAAGACTCAGGGACATAGCTGCGACAAGTTTCGGATGCATCAGAGAGGATGGAGCTTTGTCCAAGGAGAAAAATCATCTCGGGTGTCTTCCCTGGAGGAGTCTGCGGTTGCTACCCGGGATTACAGGGACCCAAACCACCGGAAAAATGTCTGCGGGAGACGCCTGGGAGGAATCTCAGATGCATCCCAGAAGATGGAGCATTGTCCAAGGAGAAAAATCATCTCGGGTATCTTCCCTGCAGGAGTCTGGGGTTGCTACCTGGGATGACAGAACCCTAAACCGCGAGAAAAAAGACTCAGGGACATAGCTCAGACAAGTCTCGGATGCATCCCAGATGATGGAGCTTTGTCCAAGGAGAAAAATCATCTCGGGTATCTTCCCTGGAGGAGTCTGGGGTTGCTACTCGGGATCACAGGGCCCTAAACCACTGGAATAGAGACTCAGGGACATACCTGCAAGGAGTCTCGGATGCTTCCCAGAGGATGGAGCATTGTCCAAGGAGAAAAATCATCTCGGGTATCTTCCCTGGAGGAGTCTGGGGTTGCTACCCGGGATCACAGGGACCCAAACCACAGGAAAAATGTCTGCGGGAGACGCCTGGGAGGAATCTCAGATGCATCCCAGAAGATGGAGCATTGTCCAAGGAGAAAAATCATCTCAGGTATCTTCCCTGGAGGAGTCTGGTGTTGCTACCCAGGATCACAGGGCCCTAAACCACCGGAATAAAGACTCAGGGACATACCTGCAAGGAGTCTCGGATGCTTCCCAGAGGATGGAGCTTTGTCCAAGGAGAAAAATCATCTCGGGTGTCTTCCCTGGAGGAGTCTGCGGTTGCTACCCGGGATTACAGGGACCCAAACCACAGGAAAAATGTCTGCGGGAATCGCCTGGGAGGAATCTCAGATGCATCCCAGAAGATGGAGCATTGTCCAAGGAGAAAAATCATCTCGGGTATCTTCCCTGGAGGAGCCTGGGGTTGCTACCTGGGGTGACAGAACCCTAAACCGCGAGAAAAAAGACTCAGGGACATAGCTGCAACAAGTCTCGGATGCATCCCAGATGATGGAGCTTTGTCCAAGGAGAAAAATCATCTCGGGTATCTTCCCTGGAGGAGTCTGGGGTTGCTACTCGGGATCACAGGGCCCTAAACCACTGGAATAAAGACTCAGGGACATACCTGCAAGGAGTCTCGGATGCTTCCCAGAGGATGGAGCATTGTCCAAGGAGAAAAATCATCTCGGGTATCTTCCCTGGAGGAGTCTGGGGTTGCTACCCGGGATCACAGGGACCCAAACCACAGGAAAAATGTCTGCGGGAGACGCCTAGGAGGAATCTCAGATGCATCCCAGAAGATGGAGCATTGTCCAAGGAGAAAAATCATCTCAGGTATCTTCCCTGGAGGAGTCTGGTGTTGCTACCCAGGATCACAGGGCCCTAAACCACCGGAATAAAGACTCAGGGACATACCTGCAAGGAGTCTCGGATGCTTCCCAGAGGATGGAGCTTTGTCCAAGGAGAAAAATTATCTCGGGTATCTTTCCTGGAGGAGTCTGGGGTTGCTAACCGGGATTACAGGGACCCAAACCAGAGGAAAAATGTCTGCGGGAATCGCCTGGGAGGAATCTCAGATGCATCCCAGAAGATGGAGCATTGTCCAAGGAGAAAAATCATCTCGGGTATCTTCCCTGGAGGAGCCTGGGGTTGCTACCTGGGGTGACAGAACCCTAAACCGCGAGAAAAAAGACTCAGGGACATAGCTGCAACAAGTCTCGGATGCATCAGAGAGGATGGAGCTTTGTCCAAGGAGAAAAATCATCTCGGGTGTCTTCCCTGGAGGAGTCTGCGGTTGCTACCCGGGATTACAGGGACCCAAACCACAGGAAAAATGTCTGCGGGAGACGCCTGGGAGGAATCTCAGATGCATCCCAGAAGATGGAGCATTGTCCAAGGAGAAAAATCATCTCGGGTATCTTCCCTGCAGGAGTCTGGGGTTGCTACCTGGGATGACAGAACCCTAAACCGCGACAAAAAAGACTCATGGACATAGCTGCGACAAGTCTCGGATGCATCCCAGAGGATGGAGCTTTGTCCAAGGAGAAAAATTATCTCGGGTATCTTCCCTGGAGGAGTCTGGGGTTGCTACCCGGGATTACAGGGACCCAAACCACAGGAAAAACATCTGCGGGAATCGCCTGGGAGGAATCTCACATGCATCCCAGAAGATCGAGCATTGTCCAAGGAGAAAAATCATCTCGGGTATCTTCCCTGGAGGAGCCTGGGGTTGCTACCTGGGGTGACAGAACCCTAAACCGCGAGAAAAAAGACTCAGGGACATAGCTGCGACAAGTTTCGGATGCATCAGAGAGGATGGAGCTTTGTCCAAGGAGAAAAATCATCTCGGGTGTCTTCCCTGGAGGAGTCTGCGGTTGCTACCCGGGATTACAGGGACCCAAACCACCGGAAAAATGTCTGCGGGAGACGCCTGGGAGGAATCTCAGATGCATCCCAGAAGATGGAGCATTGTCCAAGGAGAAAAATCATCTCGGGTATCTTCCCTGCAGGAGTCTGGGGTTGCTACCTGGGATGACAGAACCCTAAACCGCGAGAAAAAAGACTCAGGGACATAGCTCAGACAAGTCTCGGATGCATCCCAGATGATGGAGCTTTGTCCAAGGAGAAAAATCATCTCGGGTATCTTCCCTGGAGGAGTCTGGGGTTGCTACTCGGGATCACAGGGCCGTAAACCACTGGAATAAAGACTCAGGGACATACCTGCAAGGAGTCTCGGATGCTTCCCAGAGGATGGAGCATTGTCCAAGGAGAAAAATCATCTCGGGTATCTTCCCTGGAGGAGTCTGGGGTTGCTACCCGGGATCACAGGGACCCAAACCACAGGAAAAATGTCTGCGGGAGACGCCTGGGAGGAATCTCAGATGCATCCCAGAAGATGGAGCATTGTCCAAGGAGAAAAATCATCTCAGGTATCTTCCCTGGAGGAGTCTGGTGTTGCTACCCAGGATCACAGGGCCCTAAACCACCGGAATAAAGACTCAGGGATATACCTGCAAGGAGTCTCGGATGCTTCCCAGAGGATGGAGCTTTGTCCAAGGAGAAAAATTATCTCGGGTATCTTTCCTGGAGGAGTCTGGGGTTGCTAACCGGGATTACAGGGACCCAAACCAGAGGAAAAATGTCTGCGGGAATCGCCTGGGAGGAATCTCAGATGCATCCCAGAAGATGGAGCATTGTCCAAGGAGAAAAATCATCTCGGGTATCTTCCCTGGAGGAGCCTGGGGTTGCTACCTGGGGTGACAGAACCCTAAACCGCGAGAAAAAAGACTCAGGGACATAGCTGCAACAAGTCTCGGATGCATCAGAGAGGATGGAGCTTTGTCCAAGGAGAAAAATCATCTCGGGTGTCTTCCCTGGAGGAGTCTGCGGTTGCTACCCGGGATTACAGGGACCCAAACCACCGGAAAAATGTCTGCGGGAGACGCCTGGGAGGAATCTCAGATGCATCCCAGAAGATGGAGCATTGTCCAAGGAGAAAAATCATCTCGGGTATCTTCCCTGGAGGAGTCTGGGGTTGCTACCTGGGATGACAGAACCCTAAACCGCGAGAAAAAAGACTCAGGGACATAGCTGCGACAAGTCTCGGATGCATCAGAGAGGATGGAGCTTTGTCCAAGGAGAAAAATCATCTCGGGTGTCTTCCCTGGAGGAGTCTGTGGTTGCTAACTGGGATTACAGGGACCCAAACCACCGGAAAAATGTCTGCGGGAGACACCTGGGAGGAATGTCAGATGCATCCAAGAAGATGGAGCATTGTCCAAGGAGAAAAATCATCTCGGGTATCTTCCCTGGAGGAGTCTGGGGTTGCTACCGGGGATGACAGAACCCTAAACCGCGAGAAAAGTGACTCAGGGACATAGCTACGACAAGTCTCGGATGCATCCCAGAGGATGGAGATATGTCCAAGGAGAAAAATCATTTCTGGTATGTTCCCTGGAGGAGTCTGGGGTTGCTACCGGGATTACAGGGACCCAAACCACCGGAAAAATGTCTGCGGGAGACGCCTGGGAGGAATCTCAGATGCATCCCAGAAGATGGAGCATTGTCCAAGGAGAAAAATCATCTCGGGTATCTTCCCTGGAGGAGTCTGGGGTTGCTACCCGGGATCACAGGGCCCTAAAGCACTGGAGAAAACTCTGCGGGATATACCTGGGAGGAGTTCTGGGTAGATCCTGCAGGATGGACCGATGTCAAGAGAGAAAAATCATCTTGGGTGTCTTCCCTGGAGGAGTCTGGGTTTGCTACCCGGGATCACAGGGACGCAAACCACAGGAAAAATGTCTGCGGGAGACGCCTGGGAGGAATCTCAGATGCATCCCAGAAGATGGAGCATTGTCCAAGGAGAAAAATCATCTCGGGTATCTTCCCTGGAGGAGTCTGGGGTTGCTACATGGGATGACAGAACCCTAAACCGCGAGAAAAAAGACTCAGGGACATAGCTGCGACAAGTCTGGGATGCATCCCAGAGGATGGAGCTTTGTCCAAGGAGAAAAATCATCTCGGGTGTCTTCCCTGGAGGAGTCTGGGGTTGCTACCCGGGATTACAGGGACCCAAACCACCGGAAAAATGTCTGCGGGAGACGCCTGGGAGGAATCTCAGATGCATCCCAGAAGATGGAGCATTGTCCAAGGAGAAAAATCATCTCGGGTATCTTCCCTGGAGGAGCCTGGGGTTGCTACCTGGGGTGACAGAACCCTAAACCGCGAGAAAAAAGACTCAGGGACATAGCTGCAACAAGTCTCGGATGCATCAGAGAGGATGGAGCTTTGTCCAAGGAGAAAAATCATCTCGGGTGTCTTCCCTGGAGGAGTCTGTGGTTGCTAACTGGGATTACAGGGACCCAAACCACCGGAAAAATGTCTGCGGGAGACACCTGGGAGGAATCTCAGATGCATCCCAGAAGATGGAGCATTGTCCAAGGAGAAAAATCATCTCGGGTATCTTCCCTGGAGGAGTCTGGGGTTGCTACCTGGGATGACAGAACACTAAACCGCGAGAAAAAAGACTCAGGGACATAGCTGAGACAAGTCTCGGATGCATCCCAGAGGATGGAGCTTTGTCCAAGCAGAAAAATCATCTCGGATATCTTCCCTGGAGGAGTCTGGGGTTGCTACCCTGTATCACTGGGCCCTAAAGCACTGGAGAAAACTCTGCGGGAGAGGCCTGGGAGGAGTTCTGGGTAGATCCCACAGGATGGACCACTGTCAAGAGAGAAAAATCATCTTGGGTGTCTTCCCTGGAGGAGTCTGGGGTTGCTACCGGGGATGACAGAACCCTAAACCGCGAGAAAAGTGACTCAGGGACATAGCTACGACAAGTCTCGGATGCATCCCAGATGATGGAGCTTTGTCCAAGGAGAAAAATCATCTCGGGTATCTTCCCTGGAGGAGTCTGGGGTTGCTACTCGGGATCACAGGGCCCTAAACCACTGGAATAAAGACTCAGGGACATACCAGCAAGGAGTCTCGGATGCTTCCCAGAGGATGGAGCATTGTCCAAGGAGAAAAATCATCTCGGGTATCTTCCCTGGAGGAGTCTGGGGTTGCTACCCGGGATCACAGGGACCCAAACCACAGGAAAAATGTCTGCGGGAGACGCCTGGGAGGAATCTCAGATGCATCCCAGAAGATGGAGCATTGTCCAAGGAGAAAAATCATCTCAGGTATCTTCCCTGGAGGAGTCTGGTGTTGCTACCCAGGATCACAGGGCCCTAAACGACCGGAATAAAGACTCAGGGACATACCTGCAAGGAGTCTCGGATGCTTCCCAGAGGATGGAGCTTTGTCCAAGGAGAAAAATCATCTCGGGTGTCTTCCCTGGAGGAGTCTGCGGTTGCTACCCGGGATTACAGGGACCCAAACCACAGGAAAAATGTCTGCGGGAATCGCCTGGGAGGAATCTCAGATGCATCCCAGAAGATGGAGCATTGTCCAAGGAGAAAAATCATCTCGGGTATCTTCCCTGGAGGAGTCTGGGGTTGCTACTCGGGATCACAGGGCCCTAAACCACTGGAATAAAGACTCAGGGACATACCTGCAAGGAGTCTCGGATGCTTCCCAGAGGATGGAGCATTGTCCAAGGAGAAAAATCATCTCGGGTATCTTCCCTGGAGGAGTCTGGGGTTGCTACCCGGGATCACAGGGACCCAAACCACAGGAAAAATGTCTGCGGGAGACGCCTGGGAGGAATCTCAGATGCATCCCAGAAGATGGAGCATTGTCCAAGGAGAAAAATCATCTCGGGTATCTTCCCTGGAGGAGTCAGGGGTTGCTACCCGGGATTACAGGGACCCAAACCGCAAGAAAAAAAACTCGCGGTCATAGCTGCGAGAAGTCCCGGATGCATCCCAGAGGATGGAGCTTTGTCCAAGGAGAAAAATCATCTCGGGTATCTTCCTGGAGGAGTCTGGGGTTGCTACCCGGGATTAAAGGGAATCAAACCACAGGAAAACCATCTGTGGGAGACGCCTGGGAGGAATCTCAGATGCATCCCAGAAGATGGAGCATTGTCCAAGGAGAAAAATCATCTCGGGTATCTTCCCTGGAGGAGTCTGGGGTTGCTACCTGGGATGACAGAACCCTAAACCGCGAGAAAAAAGACTCATGGACATAGCTGCGACAAGTCTCGGATGCATCCCAGAGGATGGAGCTTTGTCCAAGGAGAAAAATCATCTCGGGTGTCTTCCCTGGAGGAGTCTGGGGTTGCTACCCGGGATTACAGGGACCCAAACCACAGGAAAAATGTCTGCGGGAGACGCCTGGGAGGAATCTCAGATGCATCCCAGAAGATGGAGCATTGTCCAAGGAGAAAAATTATCTCGGGTATCTTCCCTGGAGGAGTCTGGGGTTGCTACCCGGGATTACAGGGACCCAAACCACAGGAAAAACATCTGCGGGAATCGCCTGGGAGGAATCTCACATGCATCCCAGAAGATCGAGCATTGTCCAAGGAGAAAAATTATCTCGGGTATCTTCCCTGGAGGAGTCTGGGGTTGCTACCCGGGATTACAGGGACCCAAACCAAAGGAAAAACATCTGCGGGAATCGCCTGGGAGGAATCTCAGATGCATCCCAGGAGATGGAGCATTGTCCAAGGAGAAAAATCATCTCGGGTATCTTCCCTGGAGGAGCCTGGGGTTGCTACCTGGGGTGACAGAACCCTAAACCGCGAGAAAAAAGACTCAGGGACATAGCTGCGACAAGTTTCGGATGCATCAGAGAGGATGGAGCTTTGTCCAAGGAGAAAAATCATCTCGGGTGTCTTCCCTGGAGGAGTCTGCGGTTGCTACCCGGGATTACAGGGACCCAAACCACCGGAAAAATGTCTGCGGGAGACGCCTGGGAGGAATCTCAGATGCATCCCAGAAGATGGAGCATTGTCCAAGGAGAAAAATCATCTCGGGTATCTTCCCTGCAGGAGTCTGGGGTTGCTACCTGGGATGACAGAACCCTAAACCGCGAGAAAAAAGACTCAGGGACATAGCTCAGACAAGTCTCGGATGCATCCCAGATGATGGAGCTTTGTCCAAGGAGAAAAATCATCTCGGGTATCTTCCCTGGAGGAGTCTGGGGTTGCTACTCGGGATCACAGGGCCCTAAACCACTGGAATAGAGACTCAGGGACATACCTGCAAGGAGTCTCGGATGCTTCCCAGAGGATGGAGCATTGTCCAAGGAGAAAAATCATCTCGGGTATCTTCCCTGGAGGAGTCTGGGGTTGCTACCCGGGATCACAGGGACCCAAACCACAGGAAAAATGTCTGCGGGAGACGCCTGGGAGGAATCTCAGATGCATCCCAGAAGATGGAGCATTGTCCAAGGAGAAAAATCATCTCAGGTATCTTCCCTGGAGGAGTCTGGTGTTGCTACCCAGGATCACAGGGCCCTAAACCACCGGAATAAAGACTCAGGGACATACCTGCAAGGAGTCTCGGATGCTTCCCAGAGGATGGAGCTTTGTCCAAGGAGAAAAATCATCTCGGGTGTCTTCCCTGGAGGAGTCTGCGGTTGCTACCCGGGATTACAGGGACCCAAACCACAGGAAAAATGTCTGCGGGAATCGCCTGGGAGGAATCTCAGATGCATCCCAGAAGATGGAGCATTGTCCAAGGAGAAAAATCATCTCGGGTATCTTCCCTGGAGGAGCCTGGGGTTGCTACCTGGGGTGACAGAACCCTAAACCGCGAGAAAAAAGACTCAGGGACATAGCTGCAACAAGTCTCGGATGCATCCCAGATGATGGAGCTTTGTCCAAGGAGAAAAATCATCTCGGGTATCTTCCCTGGAGGAGTCTGGGGTTGCTACTCGGGATCACAGGGCCCTAAACCACTGGAATAAAGACTCAGGGACATACCTGCAAGGAGTCTCGGATGCTTCCCAGAGGATGGAGCATTGTCCAAGGAGAAAAATCATCTCGGGTATCTTCCCTGGAGGAGTCTGGGGTTGCTACCCGGGATCACAGGGACCCAAACCACAGGAAAAATGTCTGCGGGAGACGCCTAGGAGGAATCTCAGATGCATCCCAGAAGATGGAGCATTGTCCAAGGAGAAAAATCATCTCAGGTATCTTCCCTGGAGGAGTCTGGTGTTGCTACCCAGGATCACAGGGCCCTAAACCACCGGAATAAAGACTCAGGGACATACCTGCAAGGAGTCTCGGATGCTTCCCAGAGGATGGAGCTTTGTCCAAGGAGAAAAATTATCTCGGGTATCTTTCCTGGAGGAGTCTGGGGTTGCTAACCGGGATTACAGGGACCCAAACCAGAGGAAAAATGTCTGCGGGAATCGCCTGGGAGGAATCTCAGATGCATCCCAGAAGATGGAGCATTGTCCAAGGAGAAAAATCATCTCGGGTATCTTCCCTGGAGGAGCCTGGGGTTGCTACCTGGGGTGACAGAACCCTAAACCGCGAGAAAAAAGACTCAGGGACATAGCTGCAACAAGTCTCGGATGCATCAGAGAGGATGGAGCTTTGTCCAAGGAGAAAAATCATCTCGGGTGTCTTCCCTGGAGGAGTCTGCGGTTGCTACCCGGGATTACAGGGACCCAAACCACAGGAAAAATGTCTGCGGGAGACGCCTGGGAGGAATCTCAGATGCATCCCAGAAGATGGAGCATTGTCCAAGGAGAAAAATCATCTCGGGTATCTTCCCTGCAGGAGTCTGGGGTTGCTACCTGGGATGACAGAACCCTAAACCGCGACAAAAAAGACTCATGGACATAGCTGCGACAAGTCTCGGATGCATCCCAGAGGATGGAGCTTTGTCCAAGGAGAAAAATTATCTCGGGTATCTTCCCTGGAGGAGTCTGGGGTTGCTACCCGGGATTACAGGGACCCAAACCACAGGAAAAACATCTGCGGGAATCGCCTGGGAGGAATCTCACATGCATCCCAGAAGATCGAGCATTGTCCAAGGAGAAAAATCATCTCGGGTATCTTCCCTGGAGGAGCCTGGGGTTGCTACCTGGGGTGACAGAACCCTAAACCGTGAGAAAAAAGACTCAGGGACATAGCTGCGACAAGTTTCGGATGCATCAGAGAGGATGGAGCTTTGTCCAAGGAGAAAAATCATCTCGGGTGTCTTCCCTGGAGGAGTCTGCGGTTGCTACCCGGGATTACAGGGACCCAAACCACCGGAAAAATGTCTGCGGGAGACGCCTGGGAGGAATCTCAGATGCATCCCAGAAGATGGAGCATTGTCCAAGGAGAAAAATCATCTCGGGTATCTTCCCTGCAGGAGTCTGGGGTTGCTACCTGGGATGACAGAACCCTAAACCGCGAGAAAAAAGACTCAGGGACATAGCTCAGACAAGTCTCGGATGCATCCCAGATGATGGAGCTTTGTCCAAGGAGAAAAATCATCTCGGGTATCTTCCCTGGAGGAGTCTGGGGTTGCTACTCGGGATCACAGGGCCGTAAACCACTGGAATAAAGACTCAGGGACATACCTGCAAGGAGTCTCGGATGCTTCCCAGAGGATGGAGCATTGTCCAAGGAGAAAAATCATCTCGGGTATCTTCCCTGGAGGAGTCTGGGGTTGCTACCCGGGATCACAGGGACCCAAACCACAGGAAAAATGTCTGCGGGAGACGCCTGGGAGGAATCTCAGATGCATCCCAGAAGATGGAGCATTGTCCAAGGAGAAAAATCATCTCAGGTATCTTCCCTGGAGGAGTCTGGTGTTGCTACCCAGGATCACAGGGCCCTAAACCACCGGAATAAAGACTCAGGGATATACCTGCAAGGAGTCTCGGATGCTTCCCAGAGGATGGAGCTTTGTCCAAGGAGAAAAATTATCTCGGGTATCTTTCCTGGAGGAGTCTGGGGTTGCTAACCGGGATTACAGGGACCCAAACCAGAGGAAAAATGTCTGCGGGAATCGCCTGGGAGGAATCTCAGATGCATCCCAGAAGATGGAGCATTGTCCAAGGAGAAAAATCATCTCGGGTATCTTCCCTGGAGGAGCCTGGGGTTGCTACCTGGGGTGACAGAACCCTAAACCGCGAGAAAAAAGACTCAGGGACATAGCTGCAACAAGTCTCGGATGCATCAGAGAGGATGGAGCTTTGTCCAAGGAGAAAAATCATCTCGGGTGTCTTCCCTGGAGGAGTCTGCGGTTGCTACCCGGGATTACAGGGACCCAAACCACCGGAAAAATGTCTGCGGGAGACGCCTGGGAGGAATCTCAGATGCATCCCAGAAGATGGAGCATTGTCCAAGGAGAAAAATCATCTCGGGTATCTTCCCTGGAGGAGTCTGGGGTTGCTACCTGGGATGACAGAACCCTAAACCGCGAGAAAAAAGACTCAGGGACATAGCTGCGACAAGTCTCGGATGCATCAGAGAGGATGGAGCTTTGTCCAAGGAGAAAAATCATCTCGGGTGTCTTCCCTGGAGGAGTCTGTGGTTGCTAACTGGGATTACAGGGACCCAAACCACCGGAAAAATGTCTGCGGGAGACACCTGGGAGGAATCTCAGATGCATCCAAGAAGATGGAGCATTGTCCAAGGAGAAAAATCATCTCGGGTATCTTCCCTGGAGGAGTCTGGGGTTGCTACCTGGGATGACAGAACCCTAAACCGCGAGAAAAAAGACTCAGGGACATAGCTGAGACAAGTCTCGGATGCATCCCAGAGGATGGAGCTTTGTCCAAGGAGAAAAATCATCTCGGGTGTCTTCCCTGGAGGAGTCTGGGGTTGCTACCCTGTATCACTGGGCCCTAAAGCACTGGAGAAAACTCTGCGGGAGAGGCCTGGGAGGAGTTCTGGGTAGATCCCACAGGATGGACCACTGTCAAGAGAGAAAAATCATCTTGGGTGTCTTCCCTGGAGGAGTCTGGGGTTGCTACCGGGGATGACAGAACCCTAAACCGCGAGAAAAGTGACTCAGGGACATAGCTACGACAAGTCTCGGATGCATCCCAGAGGATGGAGATATGTCCAAGGAGAAAAATCATTTCTGGTATGTTCCCTGGAGGAGTCTGGGGTTGCTACCGGGATTACAGGGACCCAAACCACCGGAAAAATGTCTGCGGGAGACGCCTGGGAGGAATCTCAGATGCATCCCAGAAGATGGAGCATTGTCCAAGGAGAAAAATCATCTCGGGTATCTTCCCTGGAGGAGCCTGGGGTTGCTACCTGGGGTGACAGAACCCTAAACCGCGAGAAAAAAGACTCAGGGACATAGCTGCAACAAGTCTCGGATGCATCCCAGATGATGGAGCTTTGTCCAAGGAGAAAAATCATCTCGGGTATCTTCCCTGGAGGAGTCTGGGGTTGCTACTCGGGATCACAGGGCCCTAAACCACTGGAATAAAGACTCAGGGACATACCTGCAAGGAGTCTCGGATGCTTCCCAGAGGATGGAGCATTGTCCAAGGAGAAAAATCATCTCGGGTATCTTCCCTGGAGGAGTCTGGGGTTGCTACCCGGGATCACAGGGACCCAAACCACAGGAAAAATGTCTGCGGGAGACGCCTAGGAGGAATCTCAGATGCATCCCAGAAGATGGAGCATTGTCCAAGGAGAAAAATCATCTCAGGTATCTTCCCTGGAGGAGTCTGGTGTTGCTACCCAGGATCACAGGGCCCTAAACCACCGGAATAAAGACTCAGGGACATACCTGCAAGGAGTCTCGGATGCTTCCCAGAGGATGGAGCTTTGTCCAAGGAGAAAAATTATCTCGGGTATCTTTCCTGGAGGAGTCTGGGGTTGCTAACCGGGATTACAGGGACCCAAACCAGAGGAAAAATGTCTGCGGGAATCGCCTGGGAGGAATCTCAGATGCATCCCAGAAGATGGAGCATTGTCCAAGGAGAAAAATCATCTCGGGTATCTTCCCTGGAGGAGCCTGGGGTTGCTACCTGGGGTGACAGAACCCTAAACCGCGAGAAAAAAGACTCAGGGACATAGCTGCAACAAGTCTCGGATGCATCAGAGAGGATGGAGCTTTGTCCAAGGAGAAAAATCATCTCGGGTGTCTTCCCTGGAGGAGTCTGCGGTTGCTACCCGGGATTACAGGGACCCAAACCACAGGAAAAATGTCTGCGGGAGACGCCTGGGAGGAATCTCAGATGCATCCCAGAAGATGGAGCATTGTCCAAGGAGAAAAATCATCTCGGGTATCTTCCCTGCAGGAGTCTGGGGTTGCTACCTGGGATGACAGAACCCTAAACCGCGACAAAAAAGACTCATGGACATAGCTGCGACAAGTCTCGGATGCATCCCAGAGGATGGAGCTTTGTCCAAGGAGAAAAATTATCTCGGGTATCTTCCCTGGAGGAGTCTGGGGTTGCTACCCGGGATTACAGGGACCCAAACCACAGGAAAAACATCTGCGGGAATCGCCTGGGAGGAATCTCACATGCATCCCAGAAGATCGAGCATTGTCCAAGGAGAAAAATCATCTCGGGTATCTTCCCTGGAGGAGCCTGGGGTTGCTACCTGGGGTGACAGAACCCTAAACCGCGAGAAAAAAGACTCAGGGACATAGCTGCGACAAGTTTCGGATGCATCAGAGAGGATGGAGCTTTGTCCAAGGAGAAAAATCATCTCGGGTGTCTTCCCTGGAGGAGTCTGCGGTTGCTACCCGGGATTACAGGGACCCAAACCACCGGAAAAATGTCTGCGGGAGACGCCTGGGAGGAATCTCAGATGCATCCCAGAAGATGGAGCATTGTCCAAGGAGAAAAATCATCTCGGGTATCTTCCCTGCAGGAGTCTGGGGTTGCTACCTGGGATGACAGAACCCTAAACCGCGAGAAAAAAGACTCAGGGACATAGCTCAGACAAGTCTCGGATGCATCCCAGATGATGGAGCTTTGTCCAAGGAGAAAAATCATCTCGGGTATCTTCCCTGGAGGAGTCTGGGGTTGCTACTCGGGATCACAGGGCCGTAAACCACTGGAATAAAGACTCAGGGACATACCTGCAAGGAGTCTCGGATGCTTCCCAGAGGATGGAGCATTGTCCAAGGAGAAAAATCATCTCGGGTATCTTCCCTGGAGGAGTCTGGGGTTGCTACCCGGGATCACAGGGACCCAAACCACAGGAAAAATGTCTGCGGGAGACGCCTGGGAGGAATCTCAGATGCATCCCAGAAGATGGAGCATTGTCCAAGGAGAAAAATCATCTCAGGTATCTTCCCTGGAGGAGTCTGGTGTTGCTACCCAGGATCACAGGGCCCTAAACCACCGGAATAAAGACTCAGGGATATACCTGCAAGGAGTCTCGGATGCTTCCCAGAGGATGGAGCTTTGTCCAAGGAGAAAAATTATCTCGGGTATCTTTCCTGGAGGAGTCTGGGGTTGCTAACCGGGATTACAGGGACCCAAACCAGAGGAAAAATGTCTGCGGGAATCGCCTGGGAGGAATCTCAGATGCATCCCAGAAGATGGAGCATTGTCCAAGGAGAAAAATCATCTCGGGTATCTTCCCTGGAGGAGCCTGGGGTTGCTACCTGGGGTGACAGAACCCTAAACCGCGAGAAAAAAGACTCAGGGACATAGCTGCAACAAGTCTCGGATGCATCAGAGAGGATGGAGCTTTGTCCAAGGAGAAAAATCATCTCGGGTGTCTTCCCTGGAGGAGTCTGCGGTTGCTACCCGGGATTACAGGGACCCAAACCACCGGAAAAATGTCTGCGGGAGACGCCTGGGAGGAATCGCAGATGCATCCCAGAAGATGGAGCATTGTCCAAGGAGAAAAATCATCTCGGGTATCTTCCCTGGAGGAGTCTGGGGTTGCTACCTGGGATGACAGAACCCTAAACCGCGAGAAAAAAGACTCAGGGACATAGCTGCGAGAAGTCTCGGATGCATCAGAGAGGATGGAGCTTTGTCCAAGGAGAAAAATCATCTCGGGTGTCTTCCCTGGAGGAGTCTGTGGTTGCTAACTGGGATTACAGGGACCCAAACCACCGGAAAAATGTCTGCGGGAGACACCTGGGAGGAATGTCAGATGCATCCAAGAAGATGGAGCATTGTCCAAGGAGAAAAATCATCTCGGGTATCTTCCCTGGAGGAGTCTGGGGTTGCTACCTGGGATGACAGAACCCTAAACCGCGAGAAAAAAGACTCAGGGACATAGCTGAGACAAGTCTCGGATGCATCCCAGAGGATGGAGCTTTGTCCAAGGAGAAAAATCATCTCGGGTGTCTTCCCTGGAGGAGTCTGGGGTTGCTACCCTGTATCACTGGGCCCTAAAGCACTGGAGAAAACTCTGCGGGAGAGGCCTGGGAGGAGTTCTGGGTAGATCCCACAGGATGGACCACTGTCAAGAGAGAAAAATCATCTTGGGTGTCTTCCCTGGAGGAGTCTGGGGTTGCTACCGGGGATGACAGAACCCTAAACCGCGAGAAAAGTGACTCAGGGACATAGCTACGACAAGTCTCGGATGCATCCCAGAGGATGGAGATATGTCCAAGGAGAAAAATCATTTCTGGTATGTTCCCTGGAGGAGTCTGGGGTTGCTACCGGGATTACAGGGACCCAAACCACCGGAAAAATGTCTGCGGGAGACGCCTGGGAGGAATCTCAGATGCATCCCAGAAGATGGAGCATTGTCCAAGGAGAAAAATCATCTCGGGTATCTTCCCTGGAGGAGTCTGGGGTTGCTACCCGGGATCACAGGGCCCTAAAGCACTGGAGAAAACTCTGCGGGATATACCTGGGAGGAGTTCTGGGTAGATCCTGCAGGATGGACCGATGTCAAGAGAGAAAAATCATCTTGGGTGTCTTCCCTGGAGGAGTCTGGGTTTGCTACCCGGGATCACAGGGACGCAAACCACAGGAAAAATGTCTGCGGGAGACGCCTGGGAGGAATCTCAGATGCATCCCAGAAGATGGAGCATTGTCCAAGGAGAAAAATCATCTCGGGTATCTTCCCTGGAGGAGTCTGGGGTTGCTACATGGGATGACAGAACCCTAAACCGCGAGAAAAAAGACTCAGGGACATAGCTGCGACAAGTCTGGGATGCATCCCAGAGGATGGAGCTTTGTCCAAGGAGAAAAATCATCTCGGGTGTCTTCCCTGGAGGAGTCTGGGGTTGCTACCCGGGATTACAGGGACCCAAACCACCGGAAAAATGTCTGCGGGAGACGCCTGGGAGGAATCTCAGATGCATCCCAGAAGATGGAGCATTGTCCAAGGAGAAAAATCATCTCGGGTATCTTCCCTGGAGGAGCCTGGGGTTGCTACCTGGGGTGACAGAACCCTAAACCGCGAGAAAAAAGACTCAGGGACATAGCTGCAACAAGTCTCGGATGCATCAGAGAGGATGGAGCTTTGTCCAAGGAGAAAAATCATCTCGGGTGTCTTCCCTGGAGGAGTCTGTGGTTGCTAACTGGGATTACAGGGACCCAAACCACCGGAAAAATGTCTGCGGGAGACACCTGGGAGGAATCTCAGATGCATCCCAGAAGATGGAGCATTGTCCAAGGAGAAAAATCATCTCGGGTATCTTCCCTGGAGGAGTCTGGGGTTGCTACCTGGGATGACAGAACACTAAACCGCGAGAAAAAAGACTCAGGGACATAGCTGAGACAAGTCTCGGATGCATCCCAGAGGATGGAGCTTTGTCCAAGCAGAAAAATCATCTCGGATATCTTCCCTGGAGGAGTCTGGGGTTGCTACCCTGTATCACTGGGCCCTAAAGCACTGGAGAAAACTCTGCGGGAGAGGCCTGGGAGGAGTTCTGGGTAGATCCCACAGGATGGACCACTGTCAAGAGAGAAAAATCATCTTGGGTGTCTTCCCTGGAGGAGTCTGGGGTTGCTACCGGGGATGACAGAACCCTAAACCGCGAGAAAAGTGACTCAGGGACATAGCTACGACAAGTCTCGGATGCATCCCAGAGGATGGAGATATGTCCAAGGAGAAAAATCATTTCTGGTATGTTCCCTGGAGGAGTCTGGGGTTGCTACCGGGATTACAGGGACCCAAACCACCGGAAAAATGTCTGCGGGAGACGCCTGGGAGGAATCTCAGATGCATCCCAGAAGATGGAGCATTGTCCAAGGAGAAAAATCATCTCGGGTATCTTCCCTGGAGGAGTCTGGGGTTGCTACCCGGGATTACAGGGACCCAAACCACAGGAAAAACATCTGCGGGAATCGCCTGGGAGGAATCTCAGATGCATCCCAGAAGATGGAGCATTGTCCAAGGAGAAAAATTATCTCGGGTATCTTCCCTGGAGGAGTCTGGGGTTGCTACCCGGGATCACAGGGACCCAAACCACAGGAAAAACATCTGCGGGAATTGCCTGGGAGGAATCTCAGATGCATCCCAGAAGATGGAGCATTGTCCAAGGAGAAAAATCATCTCGGGTATCTTCCCTGGAGGAGTCTGGGGTTGCTACTCGGTATCACAGGGCCCTAAACCACCGGAATAAAGACTCAGGGACATACCTGCAAGGAGTCTCGGATGCTTCCCAGAGGATGGAGTATTGTCCAAGGAGAAAAATTATCTCGGGTATCTTCCCTGGAGGAGTCTGGGGTTGCTACCTGGGATGACAGAACCCTAAACCGCGAGAAAAAAGACTCAGGGACATAGCTCAGACAAGTCTCGGATGCATCCCAGAGGATGGATCTTTGTCCAAGGAGAAAAATCATCTCGGGTGTCTTCCCTGGAGGAGTCTGCTGTTGCTACCCGGGATTACAGGGACCCAAACCACAGGAAAAACATCTGCGGGAATCGCCTGGGAGGAATCTCAGCTGGATCCCAGAAGATGGAGCATTGTCCAAGGAGAAAAATCATCTCGGGTATCTTCCCTGGAGGAGTCTGGGGTTGCTACATGGGATGACAGAACCCTAAACCGCGAGAAAAAAGACTCAGGGACATAGCTGCGACAAGTCTCGGATGCATCCCAGAGGATGGATCTTTCTCCAAGGAGAAAAATCATCTCGGGTGTCTTCCCTGGAGGAGTCTGGGGTTGCTACCCGGGATTACAGGGACCCAAACCACCGGAAAAATGTCTGCGGGAGACGCCTGGGAGGAATCTCAGATGCATCCCAGAAGATGGAGCATTGTCCAAGGAGAAAAATCATCTCGGGTATCTTCCCTGGAGGAGTCTGGGGTTGCTACCTGGGATGACAGAACCCTAAACCGCGAGAAAAAAGACTCAGGGACATAGCTGCGACAAGTCTCGGATGCATCACAGAGGATGGAGCTTTGTCCAAGGAGAAAAATCATCTCGGGTGTCTTCCCTGGAGGAGTCTGGGGTTGCTACCCGGGATTACAGGGACCCAAACCACCAGAAAAATGTCTGCGGGAGACGCCTGGGAGGAATCTCAGATGCATCCCAGAAGATGGAGCATTGTCCAAGGAGAAAAATCATCTCGGGTATCTTCCCTGGAGGAGTCTGGGGTTGCTACCCGGGATTACAGGGACCCAAACCACCGGAAAAATGGCTGCGGGAGACGCCTGGGAGGAGTCTGTGTAGATCCCGCAGGATGGACCACTGTCAAGAGAGAAAAATCATCTTGGGTGTCTTCCCTGGAGGAGTCTGGGGTTGCTACCCGGGATTACAGGGACCCAAACCGCGAGAAAAAAGACTCGGGGACATAGCTGCGAGAAGTCCCGGATGCATCCCAGAGGATGGAGCTTTGTCCAAGGAGAAAAATCATCTCGGGTATCTTCCTGGAGGAGTCTGGGGTTGCTACCCGGGATTAAAGGGAATCAAACCACAGGAAAACCATCTGTGGGAGACGCCTGGGAGGAATCTCAGATGCATCCCAGAAGATGGAGCATTGTCCAAGGAGAAAAATCATCTCGGGTATCTTCCCTGGAGGAGTCTGGGGTTGCTACCTGGGATGACAGAACCCTAAACCGCGAGAAAAAAGACTCAGGGACATAGCTGCGACAAGTCTCGGATGCATCAGAGAGGATGGAGCTTTGTCCAAGGAGAAAAATCATCTCGGGTGTCTTCCCTGGAGGAGTCTGGGGTTGCTACCCGGGATTACAGGGACCCAAACCACCGGAAAAATGTCTGCGGGAGACGCCTGGGAGGAATCTCAGATGCATCCCAGAAGATGGAGCATTGTCCAAGGAGAAAAATTATCTCGGGTATCTTCCCTGGAGGAGTCTGGGGTTGCTACCCGGGATTACAGGGACCCAAACCACAGGAAAAACATCTGCGGGAATCGCCTGGGAGGAATCTCACATGCATCCCAGAAGATCGAGCATTGTCCAAGGAGAAAAATTATCTCGGGTATCTTCCCTGGAGGAGTCTGGGGTTGCTACCCGGGATTACAGGGACCCAAACCAAAGGAAAAACATCTGCGGGAATCGCCTGGGAGGAATCTCAGATGCATCCCAGAAGATGGAGCATTGTCCAAGGAGAAAAATCATCTCGGGTATCTTCCCTGGAGGAGCCTGGGGTTGCTACCTGGGGTGACAGAACCCTAAACCGCGAGAAAAAAGACTCAGGGACATAGCTGCGAACAGTTTCGGATGCATCAGAGAGGATGGAGCTTTGTCCAAGGAGAAAAATCATCTCGGGTGTCTTCCCTGGAGGAGTCTGCGGTTGCTACCCCGGATTACAGGGACCCAAACCACCGGAAAAATGTCTGCGGGAGACGCCTGGGAGGAATCTCAGATGCATCCCAGAAGATGGAGCATTGTCCAAGGAGAAAAATCATCTCGGGTATCTTCCCTGCAGGAGTCTGGGGTTGCTACCTGGGATGACAGAACCCTAAACCGCGAGAAAAAAGACTCAGGGACATAGCTGCGACAAGTCTCGGATGCATCCCAGAGGATGGATCTTTCTCCAAGGAGAAAAATCATCTCGGGTGTCTTCCCTGGAGGAGTCTGGGGTTGCTACCCGGGATTACAGGGACCGAAACCACAGGAAAAATGTCTGCGGGAGACGCCTGGGAGGAATCTCAGATGCATCCCAGAAGATGGAGCATTGTCCAAGGAGAAAAATCATCTCGGGTATCTTCCCTGGAGGAGTCTGGGTTTGCTACCCAGGATCACAGGGCCCTAAACCACCGGAATAAAGACTCAGGTACATACCTGCAAGGAGTCTCGGATGCTTCCCAGAGGATGGAGCTTTGTCCAAGGAGAAAAATCATCTCGGGTGTCTTCCCTGGAGGAGTCTGCGGTTGCTACCCGGGATTACAGGGACCCAAACCACAGGAAAAATGTCTGCGGGAGACGCCTGGGAGGAATCTCAGATGCATCCCAGAAGATGGAGCATTGTCCAAGGAGAAAAATCATCTCGGGTATCTTCCCTGGAGGAGTCTGGGGTTGCTACCTGGGATGACAGAACCCTAAACCGCGAGAAAAAAGACTCAGGGACATAGCTGAGACAAGTCTCGGATGCATCCCAGAGGATGGAGCTTTGTCCAAGGAGAAAAATCATCTCGGATATCTTCCCTGGAGGAGTCTGGGGTTGCTACCCAGTATCACTGGGCCCTAAAGCGCTGGAGAAAACTCTGCGGGAGAGGCCTGGGAGGAGTTCTGGGAAGATCCCACAGGATGGACCACTGTCAAGAGAGAAAAATCATCTTGGGTGTCTTCCCTGGACGAGTCTGGGGTTGCTACCGGGGATGACAGCACCCTAAACCGCGAGAAAAGTGACTCAGGGACATAGCTACGACAAGTCTCGGATGCATCCCAGAGGATGGAGATATGTCCAAGGAGAAAAATCATTTCTGGTATGTTCCCTGGAGGAGTCTGGGGTTGCTACCCGGGATTACAGGGACCCAAACCACCGGAAAAATGTCTGCGGGAGACGCCTGGGAGGAATCTCAGATGCATCCCAGAAGATGGAGCATTGTCCAAGGAGAAAAATCATCTCGGGTATCTTCCCTGGAGGAGTCTGGGGTTGCTACCTGGGATTACAGGGACCCAAACCACAGGAAAAACATGTGCGGGAATCGCCTGGGAGGAATCTCAGATGCATCCCAGAAGATGGAGCATTGTCCAAGGAGAAAAATCATCTCGGGTATCTTCCCTGGAGGAGTCTGGGCTTGCTACCCGGGATCACAGGGCCCTAAAGCACTGGAGAAAACTCTGCGGGATATACCTGGGAGGAGTTCTGGGTAGATCCTGCAGGATGGACCGATGTCAAGAGAGAAAAATCATCTTGGGTGTCTTCCCTGGAGGAGTCTGGGGTTGCTACCCGGGATCACAGGGACCCAAACCACAGGAAAAATGTCTGTGGGAGACGCCTGGGAGGAATCTCAGATGCATCCCAGAAGATGGAGCATTGTCCAAGGAGAAAAATCATCTCGGGTATCTTCCCTGGAGGAGTCTGGGGTTGCTACATGGGATGACAGAACCCTAAACCGCGAGAAAAAAGACTCAGGGACATAGCTGCGACAAGTCTCGGATGCATCCCAGAGGATGGATCTTTGTCCAAGGAGAAAAATCATCTCGGGTGTCTTCCCTGGAGGAGTCTGGGGTTGCTACCCGGGATTACAGGGACCCAAACCACCGGAAAAATGTCTGCGGGAGACGCCTGGGAGGAATCTCAGATGCATCCCAGAAGATGGAGCATTGTCCAAGGAGAAAAATCATCTCGGGTATCTTCCCTGCAGGAGTCTGGGGTTGCTACCTGGGATGACAGAACCCTAAACCGCGAGAAAAAAGACTCAGGGACATAGCTGCGACAAGTCTCGGATGCATCCCAGAGGATGGATCTTTCTCCAAGGAGAAAAATCATCTCGGGTGTCTTCCCTGGAGGAGTCTGGGGTTGCTACCCGGGATTACAGGGACCGAAACCACAGGAAAAATGTCTGCGGGAGACGCCTGGGAGGAATCTCAGATGCATCCCAGAAGATGGAGCATTGTCCAAGGAGAAAAATCATCTCGGGTATCTTCCCTGGAGGAGTCTGGGTTTGCTACCCAGGATCACAGGGCCCTAAACCACCGGAATAAAGACTCAGGTACATACCTGCAAGGAGTCTCGGATGCTTCCCAGAGGATGGAGCTTTGTCCAAGGAGAAAAATCATCTCGGGTGTCTTCCCTGGAGGAGTCTGCGGTTGCTACCCGGGATTACAGGGACCCAAACCACAGGAAAAATGTCTGCGGGAGACGCCTGGGAGGAATCTCAGATGCATCCCAGAAGATGGAGCATTGTCCAAGGAGAAAAATCATCTCGGGTATCTTCCCTGCAGGAGTCTGGGGTTGCTACCTGGGATGACAGAACCCTAAACCGCGAGAAAAAAGACTCAGGGACATAGCTGAGACAAGTCTCGGATGCATCCCAGAGGATGGAGCTTTGTCCAAGGAGAAAAATCATCTCGGATATCTTCCCTGGAGGAGTCTGGGGTTGCTACCCAGTATCACTGGGCCCTAAAGCGCTGGAGAAAACTCTGCGGGAGAGGCCTGGGAGGAGTTCTGGGAAGATCCCACAGGATGGACCACTGTCAAGAGAGAAAAATCATCTTGGGTGTCTTCCCTGGACGAGTCTGGGGTTGCTACCGGGGATGACAGCACCCTAAACCGCGAGAAAAGTGACTCAGGGACATAGCTACGACAAGTCTCGGATGCATCCCAGAGGATGGAGATATGTCCAAGGAGAAAAATCATTTCTGGTATGTTCCCTGGAGGAGTCTGGGGTTGCTACCCGGGATTACAGGGACCCAAACCACCGGAAAAATGTCTGCGGGAGACGCCTGGGAGGAATCTCAGATGCATCCCAGAAGATGGAGCATTGTCCAAGGAGAAAAATCATCTCGGGTATCTTCCCTGGAGGAGTCTGGGGTTGCTACCTGGGATTACAGGGACCCAAACCACAGGAAAAACATGTGCGGGAATCGCCTGGGAGGAATCTCAGATGCATCCCAGAAGATGGAGCATTGTCCAAGGAGAAAAATCATCTCGGGTATCTTCCCTGGAGGAGTCTGCGGTTGCTACCCGGGATTACAGGGACCCAAACCACAGGAAAAATGTCTGCGGGAGACGCCTGGGAGGAATCTCAGATGCATCCCAGAAGATGGAGCATTGTCCAAGGAGAAAAATCATCTCGGGTATCTTCCCTGGAGGAGTCTGGGCTTGCTACCCGGGATCACAGGGCCCTAAAGCACTGGAGAAAACTCTGCGGGATATACCTGGGAGGAGTTCTGGGTAGATCCTGCAGGATGGACCGATGTCAAGAGAGAAAAATCATCTTGGGTGTCTTCCCTGGAGGAGTCTGGGGTTGCTACCCGGGATCACAGGGACCCAAACCACAGGAAAAATGTCTGTGGGAGACGCCTGGGAGGAATCTCAGATGCATCCCAGAAGATGGAGCATTGTCCAAGGAGAAAAATCATCTCGGGTATCTTCCCTGGAGGAGTCTGGGGTTGCTACATGGGATGACAGAACCCTAAACCGCGAGAAAAAAGACTCAGGGACATAGCTGCGACAAGTCTCGGATGCATCCCAGAGGATGGATCTTTGTCCAAGGAGAAAAATCATCTCGGGTGTCTTCCCTGGAGGAGTCTGGGGTTGCTACCCGGGATTACAGGGACCCAAACCACCGGAAAAATGTCTGCGGGAGACGCCTGGGAGGAATCTCAGATGCATCCCAGAAGATGGAGCATTGTCCAAGGAGAAAAATCATCTCGGGTATCTTCCCTGGAGGAGTCTGGGGTTGCTACCCAGGATCACAGGGCCCTAAACCACCGGAATAAAGACTCAGGGACATACCTGCAAGGAGTCTCGGATGCTTCCCAGAGGATGGAGCTTTGTCCAAGGAGAAAAATCATCTCGGGTGTCTTCCCTGGAGGAGTCTGCGGTTGCTACCCGGGATTACAGGGACCCAAACCACAGGAAAAATGTCTGCGGGAGACGCCTGGGAGGAATCTCAGATGCATCCCAGAAGATGGAGCATTGTCCAAGGAGAAAAATCATCTCGGGTATCTTCCCTGGAGGAGTCTGGGGTTGCTACATGGGATGACAGAACCCTAAACCGCGAGAAAAAAGACTCAGGGACATAGCTGAGACAAGTCTCGGATGCATCCCAGAGGATGGAGCTTTGTCCAAGGAGAAAAATCATCTCGGATATCTTCCCTGGAGGAGTCTGGGGTTGCTACCCAGTATCACTGGGCCCTAAAGCGCTGGAGAAAACTCTGCGGGAGAGGCCTGGGAGGAGTTCTGGGAAGATCCCACAGGATGGACCACTGTCAAGAGAGAAAAATCATCTTGGGTGTCTTCCCTGGACGAGTCTGGGGTTGCTACCGGGGATGACAGAACCCTAAACCGCGAGAAAAGTGACTCAGGGACATAGCTACGACAAGTCTCGGATGCATCCCAGAGGATGGAGATATGTCCAAGGAGAAAAATCATTTCTGGTATGTTCCCTGGAGGAGTCTGGGGTTGCTACCCGGGATTACAGGGACCCAAACCACCGGAAAAATGTCTGCGGGAGACGCCTGGGAGGAATCTCAGATGCATCCCAGAAGATGGAGCATTGTCCAAGGAGAAAAATCATCTCGGGTATCTTCCCTGGAGGAGTCTGGGCTTGCTACCCGGGATCACAGGGCCCTAAAGCACTGGAGAAAACTCTGCGGGATATACCTGGGAGGAGTTCTGGGTAGATCCTGCAGGATGGACCGATGTCAAGAGAGAAAAATCATCTTGGGTGTCTTCCCTGGAGGAGTCTGGGGTTGCTACCCGGGATCACAGGGACCCAAACCACAGGAAAAATGTCTGTGGGAGACGCCTGGGAGGAATCTCAGATGCATCCCAGAAGATGGAGCATTGTCCAAGGAGAAAAATCATCTCGGGTATCTTCCCTGGAGGAGTCTGGGGTTGCTACATGGGATGACAGAACCCTAAACCGCGAGAAAAAAGACTCAGGGACATAGCTGCGACAAGTCTCGGATGCATCCCAGAGGATGGATCTTTGTCCAAGGAGAAAAATCATCTCGGGTGTCTTCCCTGGAGGAGTCTGGGGTTGCTACCCGGGATTACAGGGACCCAAACCACCGGAAAAATGTCTGCGGGAGACGCCTGGGAGGAATCTCAGATGCATCCCAGAAGATGGAGCATTGTCCAAGGAGAAAAATCATCTCGGGTATCTTCCCTGGAGGAGTCTGGGGTTGCTACATGGGATGACAGAACCCTAAACCGCGAGAAAAAAGACTCAGGGACATAGCTGCGACAAGTCTGGGATGCATCCCAGAGGATGGAGCTTTGTCCAAGGAGAAAAATCATCTCGGGTGTCTTCCCTGGAGGAGTCTGGGGTTGCTACCCGGGATTACAGGGACCCAAACCACCGGAAAAATGTCTGCGGGAGACGCCTGGGAGGAATCTCAGATGCATCCCAGAAGATGGAGCATTGTCCAAGGAGAAAAATCATCTCGGGTATCTTCCCTGGAGGAGCCTGGGGTTGCTACCTGGGGTGACAGAACCCTAAACCGCGAGAAAAAAGACTCAGGGACATAGCTGCAACAAGTCTCGGATGCATCAGAGAGGATGGAGCTTTGTCCAAGGAGAAAAATCATCTCGGATATCTTCCCTGGAGGAGTCTGGGGTTGCTACCCTGTATCACTGGGCCCTAAAGCACTGGAGAAAACTCTGCGGGAGAGGCCTGGGAGGAGTTCTGGGTAGATCCCACAGGATGGACCACTGTCAAGAGAGAAAAATCATCTTGGGTGTCTTCCCTGGAGGAGTCTGGGGTTGCTACCGGGGATGACAGAACCCTAAACCGCGAGAAAAGTGACTCAGGGACATAGCTACGACAAGTCTCGGATGCATCCCAGAGGATGGAGATATGTCCAAGGAGAAAAATCATTTCTGGTATGTTCCCTGGAGGAGTCTGGGGTTGCTACCGGGATTACAGGGACCCAAACCACAGGAAAAATGTCTGCGGGAGACGCCTGGGAGGAATCTCAGATGCATCCCAGAAGATTGAGCATTGTCCAAGGAGAAAAATCATCTCGGGTATCTTCCCTGGAGGAGTCTGGGGTTGCTACATGGGATGACAGAACCCTAAACCGCGAGAAAAAAGACTCAGGGACATAGCTGCGACAAGTCTCGGATGCATCCCAGAGGATGGATCTTTGTCCAAGGAGAAAAATCATCTCGGGTGTCTTCCCTGGAGGAGTCTGGGGTTGCTACCCGGGATTACAGGGACCCAAACCACCGGAAAAATGTCTGCGGGAGACGCCTGGGAGGAATCTCAGATGCATCCCAGAAGATGGAGCAATGTCCAAGGAGAAAAATCATCTCGGGTATCTTCCCTGGAGGAGTCTGGGGTTGCTACCTGGGATTACAGGGACCCAAACCACAGGAAAAACATCTGCGGGAATCGCCTGGGAGGAATCTCAGATGCATCCCAGAAGATGGAGCATTGTCCAAGGAGAAAAATTATCTCGGGTATCTTCCCTGGAGGAGTCTGCGGTTGCTACCCGGGATTACAGGGACCCAAACCACAGGAAAAATGTCTGCGGGAGACGCCTGGGAGGAATCTCAGATGCATCCCAGAAGATGGAGCATTGTCCAAGGAGAAAAATCATCTCGGGTATCTTCCCTGGAGGAGTCTGGGCTTGCTACCCGGGATCACAGGGCCCTAAAGCACTGGAGGAAACTCTGCGGGATATACCTGGGAGGAGTTCTGGGTAGATCCTGCAGGATGGACCGATGTCAAGAGAGAAAAATCATCTTGGGTGTCTTCCCTGGAGGAGTCTGGGGTTGCTACCCGGGATCACAGGGACCCAAACCACAGGAAAAATGTCTGTGGGAGACGCCTGGGAGGAATCTCAGATGCATCCCAGAAGATGGAGCATTGTCCAAGGAGAAAAATCATCTCGGGTATCTTCCCTGGAGGAGTCTGGGGTTGCTACATGGGATGACAGAACCCTAAACCGCGAGAAAAAAGACTCAGGGACATAGCTGCGACAAGTCTCGGATGCATCCCAGAGGATGGATCTTTGTCCAAGGAGAAAAATCATCTCGGGTGTCTTCCCTGGAGGAGTCTGGGGTTGCTACCCGGGATTACAGGGACCCAAACCACCGGAAAAATGTCTGCGGGAGACGCCTGGGAGGAATCTCAGATGCATCCCAGAAGATGGAGCATTGTCCAAGGAGAAAAATCATCTCGGGTATCTTCCCTGGAGGAGTCTGGGGTTGCTACCTGGGATGACAGAACCCTAAACCGCGAGAAAAAAGACTCAGGGACATAGCTGCGACAAGTCTCGGATGCATCAGAGAGGATGGAGCTTTGTCCAAGGAGAAAAATCATCTCGGGTGTCTTCCCTGGAGGAGTCTGGGGTTGCTACCCGGGATTACAGGGACCCAAACCACCGGAAAAATGTCTGCGGGAGACGCTTGGGAGGAATCTCAGATGCATCCCAGAAGATGGAGCATTGTCCAAGGAGAAAAATCATCTCGGGTATCTTCCCTGGAGGAGCCTGGGGTTGCTACCTGGGGTGACAGAACCCTAAACCGCGAGAAAAAAGACTCAGGGACATAGCTGCAACAAGTCTCGGATGCATCAGAGAGGATGGAGCTTTGTCCAAGGAGAAAAATCATCTCGGGTGTCTTCCCTGGAGGAGTCTGTGGTTGCTAACTGGGATTACAGGGACCCAAACCACCGGAAAAATGTCTGCGGGAGACACCTGGGAGGAATGTCAGATGCATCCAAGAAGATGGAGCATTGTCCAAGGAGAAAAATCATCTCGGGTATCTTCCCTGGAGGAGTCTGGGGTTGCTACCCAGGATCACAGGGCCCTAAACCACCGGAATAAAGACTCAGGGACATACCTGCAAGGAGTCTCGGATGCTTCCCAGAGGATGGAGCTTTGTCCAAGGAGAAAAATCATCTCGGGTGTCTTCCCTGGAGGAGTCTGCGGTTGCTACCCGGGATTACAGGGACCCAAACCACAGGAAAAATGTCTGCGGGAGACGCCTGGGAGGAATCTCAGATGCATCCCAGAAGATGGAGCATTGTCCAAGGAGAAAAATCATCTCGGGTATCTTCCCTGCAGGAGTCTGGGGTTGCTACATGGGATGACAGAACCCTAAACCGCGAGAAAAAAGACTCAGGGACATAGCTGAGACAAGTCTCGGATGCATCCCAGAGGATGGAGCTTTGTCCAAGGAGAAAAATCATCTCGGATATCTTCCCTGGAGGAGTCTGGGGTTGCTACCCAGTATCACTGGGCCCTAAAGCGCTGGAGAAAACTCTGCGGGAGAGGCCTGGGAGGAGTTCTGGGAAGATCCCACAGGATGGACCACTGTCAAGAGAGAAAAATCATCTTGGGTGTCTTCCCTGGACGAGTCTGGGGTTGCTACCGGGGATGACAGAACCCTAAACCGCGAGAAAAGTGACTCAGGGACATAGCTACGACAAGTCTCGGATGCATCCCAGAGGATGGAGATATGTCCAAGGAGAAAAATCATTTCTGGTATGTTCCCTGGAGGAGTCTGGGGTTGCTACCCGGGATTACAGGGACCCAAACCACCGGAAAAATGTCTGCGGGAGACGCCTGGGAGGAATCTCAGATGCATCCCAGAAGATGGAGCATTGTCCAAGGAGAAAAATCATCTCGGGTATCTTCCCTGGAGGAGTCTGCGGTTGCTACCCGGGATTACAGGGACCCAAACCACAGGAAAAATGTCTGCGGGAGACGCCTGGGAGGAATCTCAGATGCATCCCAGAAGATGGAGCATTGTCCAAGGAGAAAAATCATCTCGGGTATCTTCCCTGGAGGAGTCTGGGCTTGCTACCCGGGATCACAGGGCCCTAAAGCACTGGAGAAAACTCTGCGGGATATACCTGGGAGGAGTTCTGGGTAGATCCTGCAGGATGGACCGATGTCAAGAGAGAAAAATCATCTTGGGTGTCTTCCCTGGAGGAGTCTGGGGTTGCTACCCGGGATCACAGGGACCCAAACCACAGGAAAAATGTCTGTGGGAGACGCCTGGGAGGAATCTCAGATGCATCCCAGAAGATGGAGCATTGTCCAAGGAGAAAAATCATCTCGGGTATCTTCCCTGGAGGAGTCTGGGGTTGCTACATGGGATGACAGAACCCTAAACCGCGAGAAAAAAGACTCAGGGACATAGCTGCGACAAGTCTCGGATGCATCCCAGAGGATGGATCTTTGTCCAAGGAGAAAAATCATCTCGGGTGTCTTCCCTGGAGGAGTCTGGGGTTGCTACCCGGGATTACAGGGACCCAAACCACCGGAAAAATGTCTGCGGGAGACGCCTGGGAGGAATCTCAGATGCATCCCAGAAGATGGAGCATTGTCCAAGGAGAAAAATCATCTCGGGTATCTTCCCTGGAGGAGTCTGGGGTTGCTACATGGGATGACAGAACCCTAAACCGCGAGAAAAAAGACTCAGGGACATAGCTGCGACAAGTCTGGGATGCATCCCAGAGGATGGAGCTTTGTCCAAGGAGAAAAATCATCTCGGGTGTCTTCCCTGGAGGAGTCTGGGGTTGCTACCCGGGATTACAGGGACCCAAACCACCGGAAAAATGTCTGCGGGAGACGCCTGGGAGGAATCTCAGATGCATCCCAGAAGATGGAGCATTGTCCAAGGAGAAAAATCATCTCGGGTATCTTCCCTGGAGGAGCCTGGGGTTGCTACCTGGGGTGACAGAACCCTAAACCGCGAGAAAAAAGACTCAGGGACATAGCTGCAACAAGTCTCGGATGCATCAGAGAGGATGGAGCTTTGTCCAAGGAGAAAAATCATCTCGGATATCTTCCCTGGAGGAGTCTGGGGTTGCTACCCTGTATCACTGGGCCCTAAAGCACTGGAGAAAACTCTGCGGGAGAGGCCTGGGAGGAGTTCTGGGTAGATCCCACAGGATGGACCACTGTCAAGAGAGAAAAATCATCTTGGGTGTCTTCCCTGGAGGAGTCTGGGGTTGCTACCGGGGATGACAGAACCCTAAACCGCGAGAAAAGTGACTCAGGGACATAGCTACGACAAGTCTCGGATGCATCCCAGAGGATGGAGATATGTCCAAGGAGAAAAATCATTTCTGGTATGTTCCCTGGAGGAGTCTGGGGTTGCTACCGGGATTACAGGGACCCAAACCACAGGAAAAATGTCTGCGGGAGACGCCTGGGAGGAATCTCAGATGCATCCCAGAAGATTGAGCATTGTCCAAGGAGAAAAATCATCTCGGGTATCTTCCCTGGAGGAGTCTGGGGTTGCTACATGGGATGACAGAACCCTAAACCGCGAGAAAAAAGACTCAGGGACATAGCTGCGACAAGTCTCGGATGCATCCCAGAGGATGGATCTTTGTCCAAGGAGAAAAATCATCTCGGGTGTCTTCCCTGGAGGAGTCTGGGGTTGCTACCCGGGATTACAGGGACCCAAACCACCGGAAAAATGTCTGCGGGAGACGCCTGGGAGGAATCTCAGATGCATCCCAGAAGATGGAGCAATGTCCAAGGAGAAAAATCATCTCGGGTATCTTCCCTGGAGGAGTCTGGGGTTGCTACCTGGGATTACAGGGACCCAAACCACAGGAAAAACATCTGCGGGAATCGCCTGGGAGGAATCTCAGATGCATCCCAGAAGATGGAGCATTGTCCAAGGAGAAAAATTATCTCGGGTATCTTCCCTGGAGGAGTCTGCGGTTGCTACCCGGGATTACAGGGACCCAAACCACAGGAAAAATGTCTGCGGGAGACGCCTGGGAGGAATCTCAGATGCATCCCAGAAGATGGAGCATTGTCCAAGGAGAAAAATCATCTCGGGTATCTTCCCTGGAGGAGTCTGGGCTTGCTACCCGGGATCACAGGGCCCTAAAGCACTGGAGAAAACTCTGCGGGATATACCTGGGAGGAGTTCTGGGTAGATCCTGCAGGATGGACCGATGTCAAGAGAGAAAAATCATCTTGGGTGTCTTCCCTGGAGGAGTCTGGGGTTGCTACCCGGGATCACAGGGACCCAAACCACAGGAAAAATGTCTGTGGGAGACGCCTGGGAGGAATCTCAGATGCATCCCAGAAGATGGAGCATTGTCCAAGGAGAAAAATCATCTCGGGTATCTTCCCTGGAGGAGTCTGGGGTTGCTACATGGGATGACAGAACCCTAAACCGCGAGAAAAAAGACTCAGGGACATAGCTGCGACAAGTCTCGGATGCATCCCAGAGGATGGATCTTTGTCCAAGGAGAAAAATCATCTCGGGTGTCTTCCCTGGAGGAGTCTGGGGTTGCTACCCGGGATTACAGGGACCCAAACCACCGGAAAAATGTCTGCGGGAGACGCCTGGGAGGAATCTCAGATGCATCCCAGAAGATGGAGCATTGTCCAAGGAGAAAAATCATCTCGGGTATCTTCCCTGGAGGAGTCTGGGGTTGCTACATGGGATGACAGAACCCTAAACCGCGAGAAAAAAGACTCAGGGACATAGCTGCGACAAGTCTGGGATGCATCCCAGAGGATGGAGCTTTGTCCAAGGAGAAAAATCATCTCGGGTGTCTTCCCTGGAGGAGTCTGGGGTTGCTACCCGGGATTACAGGGACCCAAACCACCGGAAAAATGTCTGCGGGAGACGCCTGGGAGGAATCTCAGATGCATCCCAGAAGATGGAGCATTGTCCAAGGAGAAAAATCATCTCGGGTATCTTCCCTGGAGGAGCCTGGGGTTGCTACCTGGGGTGACAGAACCCTAAACCGCGAGAAAAAAGACTCAGGGACATAGCTGCAACAAGTCTCGGATGCATCAGAGAGGATGGAGCTTTGTCCAAGGAGAAAAATCATCTCGGATATCTTCCCTGGAGGAGTCTGGGGTTGCTACCCTGTATCACTGGGCCCTAAAGCACTGGAGAAAACTCTGCGGGAGAGGCCTGGGAGGAGTTCTGGGTAGATCCCACAGGATGGACCACTGTCAAGAGAGAAAAATCATCTTGGGTGTCTTCCCTGGAGGAGTCTGGGGTTGCTACCGGGGATGACAGAACCCTAAACCGCGAGAAAAGTGACTCAGGGACATAGCTACGACAAGTCTCGGATGCATCCCAGAGGATGGAGATATGTCCAAGGAGAAAAATCATTTCTGGTATGTTCCCTGGAGGAGTCTGGGGTTGCTACCGGGATTACAGGGACCCAAACCACAGGAAAAATGTCTGCGGGAGACGCCTGGGAGGAATCTCAGATGCATCCCAGAAGATTGAGCATTGTCCAAGGAGAAAAATCATCTCGGGTATCTTCCCTGGAGGAGTCTGGGGTTGCTACATGGGATGACAGAACCCTAAACCGCGAGAAAAAAGACTCAGGGACATAGCTGCGACAAGTCTCGGATGCATCCCAGAGGATGGATCTTTGTCCAAGGAGAAAAATCATCTCGGGTGTCTTCCCTGGAGGAGTCTGGGGTTGCTACCCGGGATTACAGGGACCCAAACCACCGGAAAAATGTCTGCGGGAGACGCCTGGGAGGAATCTCAGATGCATCCCAGAAGATGGAGCAATGTCCAAGGAGAAAAATCATCTCGGGTATCTTCCCTGGAGGAGTCTGGGGTTGCTACCTGGGATTACAGGGACCCAAACCACAGGAAAAACATCTGCGGGAATCGCCTGGGAGGAATCTCAGATGCATCCCAGAAGATGGAGCATTGTCCAAGGAGAAAAATTATCTCGGGTATCTTCCCTGGAGGAGTCTGCGGTTGCTACCCGGGATTACAGGGACCCAAACCACAGGAAAAATGTCTGCGGGAGACGCCTGGGAGGAATCTCAGATGCATCCCAGAAGATGGAGCATTGTCCAAGGAGAAAAATCATCTCGGGTATCTTCCCTGGAGGAGTCTGGGCTTGCTACCCGGGATCACAGGGCCCTAAAGCACTGGAGGAAACTCTGCGGGATATACCTGGGAGGAGTTCTGGGTAGATCCTGCAGGATGGACCGATGTCAAGAGAGAAAAATCATCTTGGGTGTCTTCCCTGGAGGAGTCTGGGGTTGCTACCCGGGATCACAGGGACCCAAACCACAGGAAAAATGTCTGTGGGAGACGCCTGGGAGGAATCTCAGATGCATCCCAGAAGATGGAGCATTGTCCAAGGAGAAAAATCATCTCGGGTATCTTCCCTGGAGGAGTCTGGGGTTGCTACATGGGATGACAGAACCCTAAACCGCGAGAAAAAAGACTCAGGGACATAGCTGCGACAAGTCTCGGATGCATCCCAGAGGATGGATCTTTGTCCAAGGAGAAAAATCATCTCGGGTGTCT